>NC_136062.1:349294166-350002499 GCF_964261635.1 Lissotriton helveticus | reverse complement strand
GTGCTGATTTTATTGTTTTTTGTCTTTTTTTTGGGCCTGCTGGTGGGGCCCTTTGCCCAGGGGTGGTGAGTGTTGCATGGGCCTAGTCTTTCTGTGGGGTGTCTTCTTGAATTTAAACATAATTGAGGCCATGGATGGGCTGGGATTGTGCTTATTTTATTGTTTTTTGTCGTTTTTGGGGGGCTGCTGGTGTGGCCTTTTGCTTGCCCAGGGGTGGTGGTGGTGCATGGACTGAGTGTGCCTGTGGTGTGGTCTCACTCTCTTTGATGTAAACATCATGGATGGCATTGGATTGTGGTGATTTCTGGCTGTTTTTCTGTTTTTTGGGGGTGTACTGTTGATGTGGACTGGCCACGTGGGTGGTGGTGGTGGCCATCTTGAGTGCTGGCTGGTACAGGCAACATGTGCTTGGGGTGTAAGGGGCCATTTTGAGGAGAGGCAGTGTCTGAGGCCTGCACTTATTTTGCCTACTTTTCATCCATTATGCCCAGGGGTAGTGGTTGTTGCATGGGCCTAGTGTTTCTGAGGGGTGTCTTCTTGAATTTAAACACCATTGAGGCCATGGATGGGCTGGGATTGTGCTGATTTTATTGGTTTTTGTCGTTTTTTTGGGCCTGCTGGTGGGGCCCTTTGCCCAGGGGTGGTGAGTGTTGCATGGGCCTAGTCTTTCTGTGGGGTGTCTTCTTGAATTTAAACATAATTGAGGCCATGGATGGGCTGGGATTGTGCTTATTTTATTGTTTTTTGTCGTTTTTGGGGGCTGCTGGTGTGGCCTTTTGCTTGCCCAGGGGTGGTGGTGGTGCATGGACTGAGTGTGCCTGTGGTGTGGTCTCACTCTCTTTGATGTAAACATCATGGATGGCATTGGATTGTGGTGATTTCTGGCTGTTTTTCTGTTTTTTGGGTGGTGGTGGTGCATGGACTGAGTGTGCCTGTGGTGTGGTCTCACTCTCTTTGATGTAAACATCATGGATGGCATTGGATTGTGGTGATTTCTGGCTGTTTTTCTGTTTTTTGGGGGTGTACTGTTGATGTGGACTGGCCATGTGGGTGGTGGTGGTGGCCATCTTGAGTGCTGGCTGGTACAGGCAACATGTGCTTGGGGTGTAAGGGGGCCATTTAGAGGAGAGGCAGTGTCTGAGGCCTGCACTTATTTTGCCTACTTTTCATCCATTATGCCCAGGGGTAGTGAGTGTTGCATGGGCCTAGTGTTTCTGAGGGGTGTCTTCTTGAATTTCAACACCATTGAGGCCATGGATGGGCTGGGATTGTGCTGATTTTATTGTTTTTTGTCGTTTTTTTGGACCTGCTGGTGGGGCCCTTTGCCCAGGGGTGGTGAGTGTTGCATGGGCCTAGTCTTTCTGTGGGGTGTCTTCTTGAATTTAAACATAATTGAGGCCATGGATGGGCTGGGATTGTGCTTATTTTATTGTTTTTTGTTGTTTTTGGGGGGCTGCTGGTGTGGCCTTTTGCCCAGGGGTGGTGGTGCATGGACTGAGTGTGCCTGTGGTGTGGTCTCACTCTCTTTAATGTAAACATCATGGATGGCATGGGATTGTGCTCATTTTTCTGTGTTTTCTCGATTTTTTGGGGTGTATAACTGAACTGATGTTCCTTTGTCTTCCATTGCTTTTAGGTGCACAAGACTCAAGAGAACCACCAGTGCCAGGAAGAAGTCCTGCAGCGGTGTGTGTGTGCAGCATAACGTCACGCGACGTCACGTCTGGACACAGAACCCTCTGCAACTCGTGCAACTGCTGCCTGCTGTTCTGACCTGCTCTGAAGAAGATGGCCCCAAAAAAAGTAACCCGTAGCTCCTCTAGCAAGAAAGGTGCCAGTAAGGAGCAGAAGAAGCAAGTTACCAAGGACACTGGTGTGCCGCCCGCCCCTTTTTTTGGGAGTAAAAAAAAAAGTATGCCTGCAGCAGCAGCGGGATCTGCTGGGGACCAAGCTGGCAGCAGCACCCCCGCTCCATTGGGCTCAGTGCCACCACCACCACCACGCCAACTTAAGTCCAAGCCCTTGAGTGCTGCAGAGGCAGCCAGTATAGTTCTTCAATCACCATCGACCAGTGATGTTGGCTCATCGCAAGAAAGCAGCAGCAATGTCCCTCAATCAACACAGGTTGTTGTAGCTCATCTGACGAGTGTTGAACAACCACAGCCGCAACAACAGTCACATGTGCAAGTACAAGCCCAAGTACATGTGGAAGGAGAGGCAGCGCAAGGAGATGCGCAAGCAGAGGTGCATGGAGGGTCACAAGTGCCCACAATAGTTGTTCCTCCCGAAGTAGGGGCACATCAGGAAATCGACAATCAAGGCGAGGTATCATTTGAGGAAGCCACTCCTCCTGATGATCCTTCATTGTCTTCCACACCCCTAGCAAGGAAGAGATCAAGGGTGGTGTCTACATCTTCTTCAAGCACACCTCCTTCTGATGATACGGATCAAACTTGGGAACCAGCACCACTGCCGTCTGAGAGTGAGGCACACCATGATCCGACAAAGGTAGTTAAGCGTAAAAGGAAGCTCGTCCAAAGTCTCAGAGTTATGGAGTGTGATGAGGCTCAACAAGAAGTGGCGGATACTGCTGCTGATGAAGACTCTGCCAACGACGACCCAGTCATCATAAAGGTCACTGCAGCCCCAGCGGGCATGCAGCAAACAGACATTTTGACCCTAGCCCGAAGAGCTGCTGAGCGTGATGATGGTGATGATGTTGTCGATGAGGAGGCAGTGGAAACACCACAATCATTGGAGTTAAGTAGTACACCAACTCGTCCCGCTTCCATATTTCTTTCTGGCAAGAAGAGACCTCCATCCACCTCGACCTTAATTAGTGGCGGTGAAAGTGCAAAACGTACAAAAGTTGGGCAATCCAGATCCTCCACTTCATCTGGCATTAGCTTCATGACCACCACCACCAGTATCGCCGCCTCCTCCATGTCCCACAGACACTTCAAGTCCCCAGTTTGGGACTTTTTTACTGTTTGTCCAAAAAATCCAAAGTTTGCCATTTGTACCATTTGTAAGCAAGCAGTTAGTCGTGGTAAGCCAGGTACCAACTATGGTACCGGAGGCCAGAGAGGTCATCTTAGGAGACAGCACACTGTCAAATGGTTTGCGCACCTAGATGCGATCAAGAAAGGCCAAATTCAAGGAAACGTTGATGTTTCATCTGATGATGACGAGCAGGAAGAAGACGTGTCAAACACTTCCCTTACACCCAGTACCCCTGTCAGCAGCACACCCAATGTGAGGCACACTAAGAGTGTTGGAGCGAGTGAGACACCAACGCACAAAAGTTCACCAGCGAGCAAAATTGGGTCAACGAAGTCATTATCAGCCCGTAAATGCTTGGTCCAGGGCAACATTAGAACAATGCTTACTTCAGACGTGCCATATGAACGCAACCACCTACTGACGCGTCTGTATAACACTAAGCTGGCTAAAATGCTAGCTGTGGACCTTCTACCTTTTTCTTTTGTAGAAGCGGTAGGTTTTCTTGAATTAGTGGCAACGCTCTGCCCTAAATGGAAGGTTCCTAGCCGGTTCTATTTTGCCAGAGTTGCGGTTCCAGCACTACATGAAGATGTGCTGGAGGCGATTGGGGCAGCTTTGCAGAAGAGTGCTGTTCACACAATACATCTGACAACAGACATGTGGACCAGTGGCGCAGGCGCTGATTACATGTGCATCACTGGACACTGGGTCTCTTTTTCAGGTGTTTTAGCAAAGCTAAACGCAGGTGTTGACCCGGACAAAGTTTTCAAAGCTGCTCGGAAACATGCAACACTAGCCATGTTTGGCTTGGAGAAAAGTCACACAGCAGAAAACCTTTTGGAAGAGTTTGACAAAAAGGTCTTGAACATGCTATCCCCCCTAAAACGCAAGATTGGTTATGTTTCCACGGATAATGGCGCCAATGTAGTTAAGGCCATGTGGGAGGGTAACTATTTTAGAGTGCCGTGTTTGGCGCACTGTATCAACCTGGTAGTTCAAAAATTCTTGAGTGATAAAGACAGTACAGCGTTCGAGGTAATGGCCACCTGCCGCAAAATGTGCAACCATTTCAGCCATTCTTTTAAGGCCCGGAAGCATCTGAGGAGACTGCTACTTCAACGTGGAATGCCAGTGAAAGCACTCATCCAGGAGGTGGCAACACGTTGGAACTCAACCTTCTACATGCTTGAGCGTCTGTATGAGCAGTATACGGTACTCGATCAATATTTCTTCACAGAGGCTACATCTCAGAAGGAGGAAATGCGGATGGGTGCGGCGCAATGGGACATAGTTAAAAGCCTGACAGACATGCTTCGTCCTTTTGAGTTCTTCACGCGTGCAGTCAGCCAGGAGGACTGTAATTTGGGAAAAGCTATCCCATTGTTGTGCATGCTGGAGCACCAAGTGATGGCGGTGTCTTCTGAGTTTGAAAAAGATGTACAAAAAAAAGACCATTTTATTTTGTCTGAGAAATTATTAGAGCGCCTACGTGGTGATGAACGTCTTCAAAAGATCAAGTCAGAACAGCATTACATTTGTGCTACTATTCTGGATCCACGCTACAAAAAGGCGCTGGCAGGCGAAGCATTCTTTCCTTTTGCTGATGCAGATGTTCAAAAGTACAAACATTGGTTAGCCTGGTCAGCCAAGAGGTTTGAAAAAGAACGGCAGGTTATTCAAGGAGAAGCCAGTACATCAGCATCAGCATCAGCAGGCCATCCCCAGTCACAAGAATCGACTTCTGCACCTGTGGCTGGGGCACAAGTGACCTCTCAGCCGTTAAAGACACCGGCAACTGGATCATCTGCACCACACACAACAAAAACAGTGGCTGTTGTAGAGGATTGGCTAAGTTTGCTTGGGTATGGTTCTCGAAAAAATGTCACAGCCACAGCAAAAAGTAAGCAAAGTGGAGGAACCGTTGATGACCTTGAGTCGATGGTGCAGGACTATATGAATGACTCAACAGAGGTCTTTCTTAATGATGAGCCATTGCAGTATTGGCATGGCAAAAAACAATTGTGGCCACAGCTCTACAACCTGGCTATAAACTATTTGTCTTGCCCACTCGCAAGTGTGTCTTCTGAACGTGTTTTCAGTGCTGCTGGTGGCATTGTAACTCCCAAACGGAGCCGCCTCTTGCCCAAAAATGTGGAGCGGCTGACAATGATCAAGATGAATCAGCACCTCATACCACCAGATTACAAAGTACGAGAAAGCACGCCGCATGAAGACGAGGAGGACGGCAACGTAGATGAGGGGATTTTTTCTCTGTTCGGTGGCACTGACCTCATCCAGCCTGAATTCGCAGAGTATGATGACGAAATCTTGTTCTTATTCCCTGACACCGAGCCCTGAAAATGAGACAATCAATCAAGAACTTTCTTTTTCGTCCTTATTCACTTTTATTCCTGTGTGCTTTGTGTCTCTCTTTCTTTGTTTTGCACAGTTAATTTAATTCAAACTTTAATCACTTAATCCCAAAAACAAGACCATCAGAACTGTCTTCACTTGTTTGCTTATTGATTTGAAGGTGCCGCAGTCTACATTCCTCAGGTTCACAAGTTCTGAAGAACATGCTCCTCTATCCTCCTCCTCCAGACTGTGATTTCCCTCCAAGCAGAGTGCTGGATTACGCCCAATGAAGAAAGACTCAGCACTTGTGGGGGTGTTGTACTTCTTTGCGGGTGAGTTGACGGATTTTGGCCCATTGCTGTGAAGCTCTAATAATGGACAAAAGTGTTTTGGACCAAATATGAGGTGGAAATTTCTTGCCGTTTTTGCTGACTTGCTTGCCTTTGAGGTGCTCTTTGGCGGGGTTCCGGGTGTTTGTGGGTAATTTTTGGTGTCTGTCGAAGCACTGCTGCGACAGTCTAATCTTGATTGCATTTGCTTTTCAGGAAATCCGTGGTGGAAAACAGGAGTTATGATGATTGATGATGATGACCTAGCTGAACAGCGCCGCATTTGGACCGAAGGCCGAGAGATATTGTAAGTATGAGATTTAGCTTTTTCGCTGTTTGGGGGTGTTGTCGGGTGGATTTTTGCGGGTGGGTTGTCGCCTGGCGGGTCTTGCCTGGGGCATTCCTGGGAAGGTCTAATACCGGATAGAAGTGTTTTGGACAAAATCCATAAGGAACAGCCTTTTTTTTGCTATTTCTTCTGACATCTTGCTCAATGTAGCGTTTTGGGGGGCTTCCTGCTGTTCGTGGGTGGGTTGCGGCCGGGGTCTCTGTCGAAGCACTGCTGCGACAGTCAAATCTTAATTGCATTTGCTTTCCAGGAAATCCGTGGTGGAAAACAGGAGTTATGATGATTGATGATGATGACCTAGCTGAACAGCGCCGCATTTGGACCGAAGGCCGAGAGATATTGTAAGTATGAGATTTAGCTTTTTCGCTGTTTGGGGGTGTTGTCGGGTGGATTTTTGCGGGTGGGTTGGCGCCTGGCGGGTCTTGCCTGGGGCATTCCTGGGAAGGTCTAATACCGGATAGAAGTGTTTTGGACAAAATCCATAAGGAAACACCAGTTTTGGCACTTTTTGTAAGTTAGGGTTCGTTAGGGTTAGCCCTAGCAGCAGGATTGCATGTGTTTCGGGGGGTTCTATTGCAACGCAGTTCTGTTGTTGTAGAGCACTGTTGGAGCGATGCTGGCTATGGATACTTTTGCTTGCTTGCAAGTGGTTTGAATACAATCCACGGTCTGTATTTGGGCCTACTGTTACTTTCAAAGTACGTTTTGTAACCATTTTTCTGCTAGGCATCGTTTATGGAGGTCTGATTGGGGTTCTTCTACATTTTTGTGACTGGCTTTAGTAAGGGTCTTGGTGGGAGCATTGCTGGGAAGGTCAAATTTTGTTCTAAAACACAGTTTACAGTACACCTACCTTGAGGGGAAAGATCCGCTATAATATTTTGGCCATAATTATTTATCCTTAAAAAGGTGACTCCGACAGAGCACGCAATTTCAAAAATATTGTACTGTCTATTAGGGAAATCAAAGTGTCACTTTTTGAACCACACAGCGTACATACCTTTTATTTATTTATCAGTGGTATTGTAATAGCACTTCCTGTTTTCCGTTGAATAATTACAGGCCGGGTTTCAGTCAACATCCGCCAGGCAGGCAGTGGACAGGGTGTCTTCTGTCAGTGGTCACCACATTGATGGACGAAGCGTCAGCTGGAATGGAGGAGTGCCGCCAATAAGAGGAATTGTTTGCTGCATGCAACTTACTTACCAAATTCAACAGGACAACTCCAACAACATACGCAATACAGATACAGTATCCATTGTTGTCTTTTATTCTATGAGTGTTACTGCATGTGCTTACCTTTAGTTTGTAACCAAAGATTGTCTTTATCTTCAATTATTGTTTGTCCATGCTCTGCTTTTTTTTTCTTCTCTCAACAAAACCTACCCAAAAAGAAACCCCCATTCCCATCCATTTTACAAACCCTAACCCTCTTCCCCCGGGATGTGTTGTTTTGCTTGATGTCTGACTAAAATGACATCAATAATTCCACACACTTGCTGGGGAGGATAAGGTCATAGCAACAGGCTGGTGAAGGAATACGAGGATATCTTCTAGACTTACTCAGCTTCAGTACTATATCTTCTAGTAGTAGTAGCCAATGTCAAATAAATTCAACGCAAGTACTAGTTATACTTGCAAGCAAATACTTTACCATTTGTTAGGCTACATTATGGCACTGTTCTAGTGTACTGTCACCTGCTATTTTCTCGATCGTACCGTAACCGTTGTAATGCTACAGTAAGGACAAACAAGGTTTCGTTTTCTTTTTTTCCATAGGCATGCAACTGCCACTGTGTCACACCACTAGTACCACCGCAATGAGGAAATGTCACCCGCCCAGGATTGACAACGTTAATCCCCATTTCACCTGGAGCCAGCCCTGGGCCTAGCACTAATTTCTAACACAAATTACAGGTAAGATAAGCGTTTGGTGGGAGGTAGTATAATGGAGTATTATTTCGGAGTAGACAAGAGATTGACGGTTGTACTACTAAAGTCCTACGACTGTTCAGGAAAACAAAGTTACTGTTACACCCCCGCCCCCCACCCACCAGACTGAAAAGCAGTAAAAAACAGGTATGGTCAGATAAAGTTGAAAAATGTATGTTTATGTAGCCCTAACAAAATAATCTCCCTCACCCACCCTAACCCCAACGATTGTCTTTGAAACGTCCCAAAACGATCCCAACTCCCAAATCCCACCCCCCAAAAGTCTATAAAAAAAGGGCAAGGGACACTCCACTACTGGAGGGTGCTGGTGCTGGTGCATGATGCGGCATGGGCATCATACTCCTTGCGGAGGGTGGCAAGCTCGGAGCGGAGGCCCTTAACCAAGTTCTTATACTTCAGGACCTCCTGCTCCAGGTTGGACATGCGGACTCGTAGGCGGCGTTGGCGTTCCTTGCAGCTCCTGTGGGGGGCAGCTGGTATTTCGGTTGCTTGACGGTGGCGGTCGTCTTTCTTAGCCCGGCTCGGTCCCGCTGGCTTAGTCACGGAGGAGGATGCAGTGGTCACAGTCGAGGATGTCGTTGTTGCCCCGCTCGACTGCGTGTCCTCCTCCTCCTCCAGGGCCACCAGCCGCCGATATTCGGCGACAGTGGCCTCCAGCCTCCGTTGCCGGGCCAATCTAGCCTGCTCCCTCCGTGTTGTTGATTTGGAAGGAGCAACTATATGAAGAAAGAAAGACATAGTCTGTAACCAATGCTCCTTATTAATAACACAAAGTGATTGAGCCGAAAGTTGGGTCACAGAGTACAAGTAGCAAATTGAAAGCACAGTACATAACTATTGAGGACAGTATCTATGTAACCTCCCACTTCTGCATCCTTGCTCTAACATTAGTGGTAGTTTAATGAACAAATTCTACGACCACTATGGACTTCCATTACAGTCGACTATGACAGTACACCAGTCTTATTCTTCTTCTTCTCTCTTGTTTAGGGAAATTGGTACGTTATCTTATGCAAGCCGGCAGAATGACATGGACACAGCACAGTGAAGTTGCACCCGAGAAAAAAAGTTGCACACCATGATGAGTGAGACAGACTTGCGTTACTGTACCGGTCCAGTACATGCAGGTGGTGAAGCTATTACTTTTCTATTACGGGTGGCACTGAGAATACTCTGTTACAAGGGCTACTGCTTAATTAATTTACCTTTCACCCTACAGTGCAAATGAGTACTAGAAAAGGAAAATGAAGAAGCTAACTAATTTGATTATCTATCACTTCACATGGGACGTATTTGATGACATATGAGATGACTTTAGGTGCTTTGCTTAATATTGAGTGAACAGTGATACACCCACACATGAATGACGTACTACAAGTAAACTAAAGTTATTAAGAGAGGTACGGAGTGTCCACCGTAATAACCAGATATATGCTGTGATTGCAAACGCAATACAAAGTACTGCTACTATTCATGGTAGTATTGGACACATTTACAATTTCTTTTCCTTGCCTTCCCTGCACTGGAACGGACGTGCGGGTGCGGTGGTACATGCTCTTCAAGGTAACACTTACTTCACCTGGCGACCATCTACTCTCTCTAGATACACATGTGCTATCTAAGAGTCAGAGAATACCATGCTCCAGGCATCCATTCAGTCAAAGTATACGCACACATACAGTTTCTGTTTCACCCACCCAGGCTGCTGTCCTTCCACCCATCCTTGCTTCATCATTGACCCAGCCATGCACCATACCATATTCTTTCCTTCCCAGCCACCTCGGGGGCCAAGCAAACACATATCGTTCTTCTTTGCCAGCCATCATACAAGTTCGCGTCCCACTTACTTACACCCTTCTTTCGCTTTTCGTTCATCCCATCCATCACGTTCGTCTAAGAACTTATTGGGATTCTTCTCACCAAAAACTTCACAGCTAAGTCGAAGTACATTTCGAGGAGGCTACTACCTGGTTGATTTGTAATTGTAATACACCCGTGCAGAAAGCACACTATGCAGTCTTCAATCTCAATAAGTAAGGAATATATAGCTTACCTGTTTCCGCCACCACCGTTTGAACCCCCACAGGAACGTCCGCCGGCTCTTGCACCGCCTCCTCCCCAGAGTGCTCCGAGTCCTCGCCCAACACAGCCACCTCCGCGCTGGCCCCGTCACCAGATGTTACACCTACAAAGTACATTTAAGAATGTTAGAATACACCACTCACTACTATATAATATTTGGTCTAGGAGAAATGTTAAAAAAACAGAATACAATGTAATAATTTGTGACTGTCTACTCCATAGTAAAAATGTCCCATTTTCCAGGGAAGGCTGTTGTCTTGCTGCACTTTTATGCACAACTGATGAATGCTTGCTTTTGATTTTTAACACGCACCACTTTTTCTCCTAACAGACAGAAGCTTGACTCCTAAGAACACGACCAGGATCAAGTTCAAACCAGGTGAGAGCTCGGCTCGACCACAAGAAATGTGTCCAATTAATCGTCAGCACTAACCACTTTTCCGTTTTCAGTTAAATAGTTTTATGACAAAGTAGATTTTAATAAATGTGTTTACTTTTAATAAAGCTTTTAAACTTAAATAGACTCTGTGGTTTTTGTTCCTCCAGACTAGAAGGGATGAGCTAAAGGTTTTGGAATTTTTGCAAGCATGAGTGCCTCTGACACTTCTTGACTGTGCTGTGACTCCGTACTACTCTCTTGTCCTGCGTACGATAATCTAGAGATCATTGGGGATCTATAATCGGTGACTTCGGGAGCTGAATGACTCTGCCACACTATCTAGTCAGTAAGGAGACAGTGCATAGAGGTATTGCTGAATAGAATGGGAGTCCAATGGAATTGCCAAATGTCCAATCTTAGTTAGCTACACAGACAGACTAATAAGAATAGTCTAGTAATACCACAGGGAGTCATATTCGAGGCAGGATAAGAATTTATATCCAGTCTACAAGAAGATCAAAGACGATTTAGAAAAAAATCGAATGAGGAACGCTAGGAAAAAATAGGTACTGTTTATTAAAATGTAAACTTACTGGGGCCAGCAAAGGAGCCCTCGCCTGCCCGATCCTGGCCTGCATCCTCAGCACCCTCCTCCTGTGTCCTCTTGCCCTTGGGGGGAGCTGATGTACAACATGAAAGAAAGAAAAACCAGAAAACATGGATGAGATTTTTCAACCAAATCAAACATTTCAAAAGAACAATAACAAAATATTTTGGAAAAATAGCAAATAGATAGACAACTATTCCACGGGATCTATCTCATGTGGTATACTACGTTATTCGTATTGCCTGATTTGCGGAACGTTGACTTAGAAAGTTCCTATGTAACTCAATAAACAGACTACTAAAGAGGTTTGCCTAGGCCTGGCACTGCAGGCAGCAGTGCGCAGCACGCGAAGTGACAGACAAAGTCCATCCTGCTTGCAGATCAGTGAATACTCAAACTATCAATCCACCCGCCACCACCGCCACTATTTCTTCTTATAGCCATGTGTCTAAAGGAAGGACTGGACTTCAGTCTGTTGGGGCTGATTTAGAAGTCCCTTGCGGAAGTTGCGGCTCATTTTCCTCCATTGTTGCGTGCCTTTTGTGACGCAGCGGCAGAACAAAAGACTCGCCATGGTGTTGGTGCGGCGTATATATTAAAAAAAAACACATATGGGCATATGGGCGATGCATCACGTTGTAAAGCCCTGCGCCATCAGGGGGCGTTCCGGCGCAAGGGAGGACGTACCTGCGCAGGAACGAATCCTAAAAGTGGCTGAGGGAAATCTACAAGATGTCAATCAGTCACTTTTAGGACAATGATGCATGACTCAAACCCTGCGCGCTTGAAGCCGACGTACGGCTTGATGCAGCATTGGGGAGATAGGGTACCCCAGAGCATTGCTGGAGCTGCGCCATCGTTGGCACGCAACTCCAGCAATGCGCTGCCTTTACGGCACAGATGCGTAAGGCTTCTGTGACGTTTTGGGCCAATGGGTGGTGGTGGCATGGCACACAATTACTGCCGCATCCCTGCTACTTTGCAGGGATGCGCCGGTAATTGAAAATATGACCCTTACTGTCTAGCATTACGCAGTTCTTATCTTTACACTACACTCATACATAATTTCTCAGGCCAATGAAATGCTTCTGAACACAACATACAAAACAAAGAAGCATAGTAGCAAGCAAGGCTACTGAGAAGGAGAGCAGTGCACCTGAAATGCATAGAAGATTTTGAAATATAATTTACCTCAATGTAATCGGCAGCATTATTGCTCTTGGTAAAGAACAAAGATTTGCAAATAACAGAGCAGGATAAAACAGAGTAGTAAATGTACTACTACTAACCAAGCCCGGGGACCTCTACGCTGAGCGCGTCCAGCAAGTCCCGCTCCCGGTCCATGACATCGGTCCAGCGGTGGGTGGCCTGGTTATATGTGCGCCGGACCCCAGAGATCTTGTACATGGCCCGGCACACCTTCTCCCACCGCTTGCGACGCTCCCGGATGCCATAGCCAGTCGCGATCTTGCCGCCTCCCAGGATCGTCTTGGGGAGGCGGCGCTGGACGTGGAAGATCAGTGCCGCCACTTCCTCCGCGCTGAAGATCTCCCGCGGGACCACTTGCTCCCCCCTTAAACGCCCGCACGGGAGCCGGGCACGGGGTGCGGGACCCTTCCCCTTCTCAGGGTGCTTCCCGGCTCCCTTTACCATGGTCTGGGCAGAAATAGAGTTAAATGATAAACAAGAAATAGAATAGTGAAGAAGAAAAGAAAAGAGTTTAAAAAAGTAGTTTAAAAGTAACTAAAAGCTGCAGAAAACACAAAAATATAGAGCTAGAAAAATAGAGGGATAGATAATAAGTAAAATTAGATCAAAAAAACTTCAAACAAGCAAAGGATGGCAGAGATTGAGAGAGGATAGAGAAAGCATGCCCAGAACCATAGCAATGAATGAGAAACAAGATGGCCGCGCCCGTTCACGACCGCGTGGGTAAGTTCGCGCGAGATTTTCCTTGCGAGCACGCGCGAAATTGTACTAGCGAGCAGCACACTTTGCGAGATTACACATAGCGGCCAGAAACGGAATACGTCACGCAAACAAGATGGCCGCGCCCGTGTACGACCGATAGGGTAACTTGGCAAACGTATAGCTAGAAGCGCCTCACGAACACGCGCAAGATCACGCGAACATACACGTCGCAAAAAAAACAATTTTGTATTCGCACGTATTCGCGGCTTCCGAAATCGATCTCGCACGGATTCGCGCCCCAAAAAACGCGCGAAATTGCAGAAAAAAACGATTTTAGCTAAACTGAAAGCAATGAGCAGGTGCAAAAGTTCAAACTTAACATTAGTAACATTCAAGGTAGTGCTTCCTGATGGGCCCCTCCAGAGTTTGCAACTATTCTATGACCCTGCTATGACCCAAACAGCAGGCTCATACAATAGCTACAAGTAGACCATAAAGGTCCTGTGAAAAAATGTTTTCACTGCAACAAAAAGCAAATTACAGATAAGGAAGGAAGCAGGTGCCAGCCAGACTGGAACTTTCAAAATTACTGACACATTAATGAAACACAAATTAATTGATGGCAGTTGAAGAAGGGCAGGTGTGCTTGCTTTTTTCAACCACCATAATCTACAGTGATAAATAAACCTAATGGGTGGCAGTGAGGATGTACCAGAGGGTGGCATGGGTGTCCCAGAGGGTGGCAGTGGTGAAACAGAGGGTGCTGTGAACCTGTGATGATAAACCAGACGTAGAAACAACATAGTCGCGGCCGTTGCGAGTCGAAAAGTAAGTTCGCAATTGCAAACTTGTCCCAAAATCGGCGCGAACGCGCGCCAACACAAAAAACGGGAAAATCCGCAAATCCGCTAGAGTTCGCGGATCTTCGCGGATTGCGAATCCGGGACACTGGTACTTGTAGTTCTTTAGTGGATCACCCAGGTGGGCGATCCGGAGGAGGGGCTAGCGGTGTGCGCTCCATTGATGACTAAACACAATATGGCTCCCTTGAGCTTTGGGCCGACGGGCTCTTGGACGACGCACCTGCGTGCCGGTTCTGGCATCGAGGCCTTTGACTGTTGTGTGGCGGCCTTCTCTTCCACCCCTAACAATCTTTCTCTACTGATGAGGGAAGTTATCCTGAAACCCGAGACATGTCACGGGCGATATCCTAAAACCCGGGACATGTATCGGGTCTAGAGATTCATCAGTCCAACAAGTACCGACTTGCACCCACCTGGGTGATCCACTAAAGAAATACAAGTACCAGAGTCCCGAGGGGCGATCCGGAGGAGGGGCTAGCGGTGTGCGCTCCATTGATGACTAAACACAATATGGCTCCCTTGAGCTTTGGGCCGACGGGCTCTTGGACGACGCACCTGCGTGCCGGTTCTGGCATCGAGGCCTTTGACTGTTGTTTGGCGGCCTTCTCTTCCACCCCTAACAATCTTTCTCTACTGATGAGGGAAGTTATCCCGAAACCCGAGACATGTCTCGGCCGATATCCTAAAACCCGGGACATGTATCGGGTCTAGAGATTCATCAGTCCAACAAGTACCGACTTGCACCCACCTGGGTGATCCACTAAAGAAATACAAGTACCAGAGTCCCGAGGGGCGATCCGGAGGAGGGGCTAGCGGTGTGCGCTCCATTGATGACTAAACACAATTATCGTAGCGAGGACCAAGTGTATGGTTCCGTGGCCAAAACATACATGTCATGGTGCAGGGTTATGAGGCAGGTCTGTGGCGCAATCATGCAAGCGGGGGCCAACGCCAAGAACAATCCCCGGTGAAAAAGAATGAAAGATTAAAAGGTCGACGTGGCCAGTGTCGGTTGTCCGCCGAAATGTTTAGATTTATCGCGATCAAGCGGTGACTGTAGTGGAGTCCGTGAACTACTGGGTGACTGTTTAATTATCAGGATATTCAGATGGTGCAGTTGGTGTCCAGTGGGTGGCACCAGAAATGGATGACTCGTTCGTGGTGTGCGTACATCACACTGTTGAAAAGTGGTGCCCGTGGGGGGGAGGGGGTGGGGGGGGGTTGGTGTTTGGAGGATGGTGTTAGCCGCAGAATTAAAACGGATTGGACCATGGGCTGCTTCATAGTGGACAGAGGTAGTGAGACTATTACTTGACTTGCATCAACACCATCCTCCAAACACCAACCCCCCCCCCCCCCCGGGCACCACTTTTCAACAGTGTGATGTACGCACACTAATTTTCCTGTTGTTGTTGTAGGCACTTGTACACCCTCTGTACCTTGCTCACCTACAACGGCGCCTGACCAGGACCAAGCACTTCGCTCGGCAGGTTAGTGATGTCCCTGACCAATACCCGGCGGGTGCATGATGCCCTTGAATGCTTCACTACTCACCCACCCACTCCCAAGGTTGACTGATGCAAGTCAAGTAATAATCTCACTCACCCTGTCCACTATGAAGCAGCCCATGGTCCAACCCGTTTTAATTCTGCGGCTAACACCATCCTCCAAACACCAACCCCCCCCCCCCCCCCCCCCCCCCCCCCCCCCCCCACGGGCACCACTTTTCAACAGTGTGATGTACGCACACCACGTACGAGTCATCCATTTCTGGTGCCACCCAATGGCCACCAACTGCACCATCTGAATATCCTGATAATTAAACAGTCACCCAGTAGTTCACGGACTCCACTACAGTCACCGCTTGATCGCGATAAATCTTAACATTACGGCGGACAACCGACACTGGCCACGTCGACCTTTTAATCTTTCATTCTTTTTCACCGGGCATTGTTCTTGGCGTTGGCCCCCGCTTGTATGATTGCGCCACAGACCTGCCTCATAACCCTGCACCATGACATGTATGTTTTAGCCACGGAACCATGCACTTGGTCCTCGCTACGATAATTGTTTCTATGTTCCTACTATTCTGGGCGGATGCCTTATGTTGTTTCTTTATTTTTTCCCCTTTTACTCCCACAGGCATTTGTAGTAAAAACAGGCAATGATTAAAATAGTCCTGATGATGATCCCGGTTCATTAGGAGCCAGGGGATCGAAATGTTGACGCTTGAACAGTATTACAGGAAATTCAATTGTATTTTATTCTGTAAATACTGTATGTCGAAACTTGTTTAAATTGATTAATAATTTGCAAGCGACAGTTGGCTCCAAACCTCTTGCCTGAAAAAACCCTCTTCCTTCCTTATCTATTTCTTCTACTATGTTTTTCCTACTCTTAGGATAGGTACAGGATTGTGCCCTATCTAAATGTTTGTATATGACCCTCTCCAGGTCAACCAAATCCTTTTTGATCCTAAATTAAACATTTCCTCACCCGGCTGGGTTTGGAAACTTGATTATAGTACCGATTGTGGTCTGTAATTTCATTTCTTTTGTCTATTTGAATCTCCTGAGGACCCTTGTTGTCTTTAATAATATATCATGCAATATGGAACCTCTGATGATCAACTAGGACTTGACAATAAAAACCTTGCCACTTTACCACGTACAGGATAATTTTTTTTAATAAACGCCATTGGACACACTTGCTGATACAAGTTACAAAAATGAAAATTCACGCTTAGCCCTTAGCGGGTAACATTCTTGCTGAGTTCAAAAACGTGCCGCAAACACCCAGGAAGTGATGTCAGTCTGTATCATGTGTCATGGATGAGTACTGTACACTTTCTCTTTTAACCACAATGCTTGTGTCTGTAGAGAGTGTTGGAGGTGTTTTGAGTTGTGTGCTGGTGTTGTTGTGGAAGAGAGTGGTGTTGTGTCCAGTGATCTGTCTCTAGGGTCTCCGTTAAGTCCTGTGTCTTAGTCTCTACTTGTCACTCGATTCTCTTGTGGAGTATCTGCCAAAGGGGTATATTTGTGTTTTTTAATGATTTTTGGTAATTTTCTTGGGTTTTATTTTTCTACAGGGAGGTTATGTGTGTGTCTGGAGAGGGGGCATTGGGTGGCTTCCTCTGTCTTGTAAAGATGTACCTACCACTGATGGTGGAGAGTGGGGGATGGATCCTGCAGGGCAGTGGTATCCGCGTCCGGAAGGTCAAGTGGGAGCATATATGCAATCACATGATGTGGTTCTTTGGGGTGGACAGGACTGTACATAAAAAATCATGAAGTACTGTATTACTTTTCAATGTGTGCTGCACAGTGCAACATATAAAGATAGTGTTGATGAAATCTGTGTGTCAGGTTACCAATGCACTCTTACATGCAAGTTCTTGTTCTTACCTGTAAGGTTCTTGACTTTAGTTTTCGCAGAGACACAATGTGCCAACCTCTCAGTACCCTTAAAATACAACCAGTATTTCAGATTGTATACTATGGCTACACTATAGAAATCGGGGAGGAGGGCCAGACTCGGGCAGAGTATTTTCCTGTTGTCGACCTGCGAGGCAACAAGAAGTACTTTTAGACTGTTGAACTATGACTTCAAAATTCCCTGCTCAATCTATCCTATAAAATGAGTCTAGCAAACTACTCGATATAAATGTCCTACCTGAGAGTTTACAGGTATGATCTTGGCGCCCTAGTTGTCGTGGTGTGGTTGGTTGTCCTCATAGGTTGAGTCTTCTATAGATGTGTCCGTCTTTTATCGAGAAGGTGGTATCCATCATTGAGGAAGAAGATGGTGTCCTTCTCTACATGTATGTGAGGAAAGAAAAGTATTAATTTTCCAATTCTTTAAATCATATACCTTTCATAAGTCATTGTTGTACATTGGGTTCTTTTTCTAAACTCACTTACTTAGAGGGCAATCGTTGTTGAATTCCTCACACGAATCTGAATTCAAAATATAAAGGCATCAAGATACATAACATCCTATTGTTAATTGCAATCACAAAATAAAATTCAAACCAAGAATAAATACTGCGAAAGTCCAAAACACTAATGTGTCTTTTTCATGAGTCTTTTATCTTTTGCAGAAAAGAGGTTTCCAAAAATTGTCCTTTGCGTGCCTTTAACTTTGCTTTCTTGCGGTGGGTGCCTTTAGAAATAAAGAATCAAAAAATGCACTTAGCTTTTCTTTTATCTCCTTTGTCTTTTCAGGATACGTAGATGTTCCGAAATCATGGAGGCCACTGAAGTCAAGTAGCACTGTCCATGGAAACAGGAACTCCCCAGGCAAGTGCAGAAGTGCTCCAGAACTCAGGCGAAAGGCTAAGCGCCTTCCAGAACTCAGGTGTGGCCTTTTATAGCTGAGCCACACCCGAACCACGCCCTTGACAGCTGCTTACGTAGTACGCGTTTAGACGCAAGACAACTTGCAGCCTGAACAAAGCTTTCCCGGCTGCTTTTCTTACACACGTGCGAGTCATTCAACGCTGCTTTTCTGTGCGCGACGAACATCCTTCTTACAACAGTCCTCCAATGTTGATTGAAATAATGAAGCAAAGACTTAAACAAGTAACACTCCTAAATACTCTCAAACAAGCATTGGAAAAAATACACGTTTTATCCCCTAGAACAGTGTTTCCCAAACTGTGGTCCGTGGACACCCAGGGGTCCGTGGCACATTCCCAGAGGGTCCCCAGGCAGCAGTTTGAAAAGCACTGAAAAGTTCCTGGTATAATTAGCAGTTTTCAAGCAACAATAAAAGTGTCATGAAAATGCCAGTGATCAATGTATCTGCTGGAGAGAGTTGAGAGTTTTGTCCAGTGGCAGCTTTGACTTATCTAATGTAGCACAGAGGGTTAATATGCCTACTGCAAAGAACGTGTACCATGCATTTAAAAAAACTGTATTTTATGTGCATAGGTCAGTGGGCTTCTGCTTTTGTCACAGAGATTCTTTTGTTACTGTGCAATTCATAAGGGACAATCGTAATCTAGCACAGTGACCTATAAACTCTCATCAAAGAGCTGCTTGCAAACTGCATGGTACAAGTTAGTAACTTATGTTTTTTTTCCCAGTCTATAATTATCCGGATGCTGTTAAAAAGGTTTATTTGGGTGGAAATACATTTTTAATGTTAAAGTCAATGCTAACCACTGTGTTATGTTCTGAATCCTGAGTTTGTGCTTCACCAGACCAAACACTCTATAAAAATGCCTAGAAGTATGAATGATATTTGAATCCTACACTTTGTAGTCCCCTTTGCCTTATGTAACATTTTCTATACACTGATTTTCACGTATGATTCATTGTCTCTATATGTGTGTGATGTAAAGTGCTTTGACATCCTATAATGGTATGAGAGAGATGCTATAAAACAAATGAAATACATGTGACCGAGGGGCTATGGTGAGAGGAGAGGCCCTGTTGGAGGGTGATAATAAGGGAATCATTGAAGAACCCCAACAAAGATTGTCGTATCCTGGTGCATAGTTAGGTCTTCATTTACTATACTTTAAAAGCTAATACAATTCATTATATAATGATAAATGTTTTTTAGACTGCACCACTGTTTCTTACATTTTTTGGGGAGGCGAGCCTCCCATAGCCCCTTTTGTAGTGGTCAGGCTCAGTCATTGCACTTGGTGTTCACCACATAGGGACTGGTCTGAGAACATTTGCCAGGGCTTCTTTAGGTTTCCAGTCTGGCCCTGGCAGGAGCCTCGTACCGCGAAATAAAATCAACCATTCAAAAGTTAGTCTGGGAGATGCAGCACCAACCTTCCCATTAAAATGTTTTTTTTTTGCAATTTCTTTCAATATAAAATACTATGGGGATATTTACAATAGAAGTGGCGGAGCATGTCGTTAACCTCCTTGGCTTAGCGACATGCTCCGCCATCTCAGAAACGCAGGGCTGCACCTTATTTACAAAAATATGGTGCAGCCTTGTGTTTCCCCCTTCACTGGTGCTACACTTAGCAGTGTAGTACCAATGCAGGCACCCTTGCACCATAGTGCAAGGGTGTCTGCGTGCAGGGGAAGATTGTTTATGTGCAGGAAGTTCCCACTTCCTGCACATGAACAATTGTGAAATACCGGTGTGTCACTTCTATGTGTGCTGCCTAATGCAGCACACATGGAAGTTACATTTATTTTTTTAAAGATTGTTTATGTACTGGAAGGGCCAGCACATAACGCATTTCTCCTCATTTCGTTTCCCCAAGTTAAGACCAGGTTTTTCATGGTCTTAATCTTGGTGTTGCCTCCTATTTACGCTGCCCTTGTAAATAGAAGGCAGCATCAAAATCAATGGGTGTTGGGGTGGAACACCCACCGCAACTCCCACGGCCCAGCCCTAATTACAAGGCAGCGTAAGCCACATTAAGTGGCTTAGCAGTGTAAATATGGCGAAGGCCCTATCGCCACGAAAACATCACAAAAATTGACGTTCCCATTGTGATATGGGCTTGTAAATATGCCCCTAAAATCCTTAGTAATTTGAGTATTTGTTTTGTGTGCACACGTGTTTTTTCTTTCTTTCTTCGAATTACTGTTATAATGTTTGAAAATTAAATCCTATAATTGCTTGGGGGTACCCGACTTCAAGTGGAAACTAAATGGGGGTCCTCCAGAGTCAAAAGTTTGGGAACCACTGCCCTAGAATAACGAGCAAAGTTATACACAAAAGTTATATACAATAAAGAAAGCATTGATTTTACACACAGTCATGTCTACTCGTGCACAACACATAGGCCTACACACAGTAATTTGTAAAATATTAAGTGCAGGTGCTCAGATTTATTTTAAGGAGGCTACCCCCACTCCCCGGCTCCACCCACTTCCTCTGCTGGCTCCACCAATTTATTTTATTGGCTCCACCTTCATCCACAAGCCTCAACACTTCAGAGCCTGCTCCTCACTTCTTGAGTTTCGCAAGATGCTGAATACTTGGCTCTTCATATGTGCACCACAGGGACCTATACACCTATACACCTGCTCAGGCGCCTGGATACCCTCTCAGGGGATTAGTGCACTATGCAAATCAATATAACATAACCTATGGAAAGCCTATGAAAACAACTGCAAAGTGAACTCAAATTAGTAAATGTGTGTACATTTCAAAATGGTGCTTTAGGAAAAGTAATTTGAGGACTTGAGGCAACTTGGCAAACTGAAGAGAATGTGCCTGTACAGTGCTGTGTAAAAGAAAGGAGAAGATGACGGAAGAAATACATTAAAAAAAAGGCACCAACAAATGCAGGCAGGGAGTGAGTAAATAAAAATAATGGATGATAGATGGAGGAAATATGAAAATAATGTGAAAGGAAGAAATAAAGGGATAGAGGGAGAAAGGAAGTAAACTATGTGTGATGGAAGAATAGAAAGAAGAAAGGAAAGGAGGAAGACAAGCAGAAGGATAAGAGAGGAAGAAATTAAAGACAGGATGAAGGAAAGATCAAGAAAAAAGAAAGTAAGTAACAAAAGGAGGAAGAAAGAAGATATGCACCAAAGGAGGAAGGATGGGGAATAAATGAGGATGTAAGGAAGCAAGAATGGAACGAAGAAAGGAGGCATGGCTTGAGGTGCTGAGGAAGAGAAAAAGAAAAAAAGATGAGAAGAAGGAAAGAAAGGAGGTCAGGGGAATGGATACAAGCATGAAAGGTACTGCGGCAAGGAGTGACAGAGGAAATAATGATAGAAAAAAAAAAGGTTAAAATACATTTCTGTGTCCTTAGCACACCATGTATGTTTGTAAATCACATATTCGCCAGAGGAGGCCTTGCAACCGAATTAAAAAGGCTGTTACCAACTCAAAAGCACTAATTTTATTCACCTCAGAAGAATGAAAGGCTGAGTGGCCACACCAAGAGTTACATTTATGACCCTGAGATCAAATATTTTACTAAGAATTCTTGCACCCACACAGACAAAATTGCACACACACTCTCTCCCTCGCTCAGTTTTGAAACTCTTCAAACATATTTTGTATTTTTCAATTTATTGTAATTTATCTCACTTAGTACCCCTACCAGTCCGCATTCCTTTCCTTCTCCACTGCCCCATAAACCCTCTCATGCACATTGCTTTAACAATTGGTAGATATTTTGATGGTTGGTAACATTTGATGGTATCTTTCAGCTTTGGTGTGATCTAAAACTCTTTGACCTAAACCTTTTCTATCAATAAAACAGCATGCCTTCTTCACCTGTGACTTTCAGCACCCTACTGTGGCTTGGTCATCTTTTGGGACATACTCTTTTGGTAGTCTAGGGGGTGGGCTGTCAATTGTGCGGCAAATGCAGTGGCTGTGAGGGCCCATCAGAACTCCAAATATTCTGTTTTTTTACTGCCTAACTGGACTGTTTAGGGCTCATTTTCTTTGCTAGCATTAGGGTCCATGTGAGCCTTGGGTTGTATACCGTCGGTGCCATGTTGTGAATTGGCAGTTGGTGCAAGGCCATGCACAACTCCTAGGTTTCAGGCAGTCACAAATGTATGTACTAAACAATGCAAGGATTGGAAAGGATTTGCTACTCCGCATTGTAAGTGGTGTAGGTACCAGGGTGTGCAAAGGGATCTCGGTTCCAGGCGGCAGAGTGTGGGCAACAGAAGGAGTATGCAGTTTGCTGGGCCATGAATTGCTGGTTTGTGTCAGTCTGTGCTTGAAAGTCTGTGCTAGACCGTGTCGAGGGTGCATGTCCAAGTCTATGGAAGAAGACTAGATGCCATGGTGTGCCCTCACCGTGTGTGCCAACCAGTGCATTTTGTGCGAGTGTGCTAGCCACTTAAAGGATGTCTGTGCCAGCTCACGTACAAACTGTCGTGCCAGGCTTTACACAGAGAACCGATGCACAGATGTCTCTGAGGCCTTGATGCCAGTCTGGGTTAGGGGTGCCAGCCAGTCGGAGTTCAGACCAGGCTATTCAAGAGGGTGATTGCCTGGATGTGTGCTTGCTCCACAGGGGTTGGATGTGTGTTAGACAAGACAATGTTCCTGGAGCCAAACCCGTTCCAGTTACGGGTGTAGGCAGTGCTTTAAATGTAAAAATAGAAGTACTCTGTACCAGAGTACCTGCTTGTTTTTGCTTACTTTTAAAGCCACGTCCAAATACCATTCTCCCTCGCCCCTGCCCCCTCCGTTTTTTTTCATCCTACTTAAAGCCCTGAACACAGCGGATTTAAAGAAAGGGGAACGATCGGGAGAGATGAAGAGAAAGATTTTTTTCCAGATTGGCCTGGCCTGCTTTCACTCACAGTCGGCTCCGGTAACGCGGTCTTATAAAAGGCACCCAAGCACGGGAGAATGAAAGGAGAGGCGAGCCTCAACAGCCGAGAAACGGGCAGATGCTGCGCAGTCTCATCAAGATGGTGGGGAGTTACACGATCCAAGTTCACATATCACATCATAATCGTGCAGCTCGAGAGCCCTCATTTCGAAAAAAGTTGACCTAACTCACCTTTATGCTGCAGCCTTATCTGTTGATTTTTCCAGGGCCCGCCCGAGTCCCGCGATGTACTGTTACAGGCAGTTGCACCGTGCAGCTAATCAAAACACTTTGGAGAGCAACGCATGTGTGGGCAAAAGCCGATTTTCTTCTTTGAATTCTGGGACTTGTAGTCCTGTCTTATAATGGAATAAAAAAAGGCTACAAGTCTCCGAATTTAAAGAAAAAAATCTGGAACTTGAGCAGCACATCATATATGGACCCGAGAAACGTGGAAGGGGTGCCAAAGTTGCTCAGGTGCACTTCGGGGCATACAAACTTTACAGGCTCCCCCAGTGGGGGCGGGGGGAAGAACACCGCCTAATTTTGCAGTAGGGCCACACATCTATTGGCACTTGGCAGGCTCGCTGCAACAGTTCTCTCAGGTGCATCTTGGTAGTTGCAGTGTATAGAAGTCGTTTTACTAATATTTCCATAGTATTCTCTGATAAATACAGCCGTTGCCGGACATTCCTTTCACAGTTACATGTTTTTTGTTACTCGTCAGAACTGACCAGTTTCTGTCGAGGTGGTGTCTTCCTGCTATAATTTTTGTGCCAAATTCCAAACAGCACCTAGGACCAGACCACTGGCTTAGACAACGTTTCTGTCTTCTCCAGCGGAGAGGAGTGTAAAATGTGTCTCAACAGATGGGTCGCACACTAAGTGACAAGACTGCAACACTATTTCCCAAATGCCTCATGGATGAAGTGCGAGCTATGCTGTTATTTCAAGGGCCAGAGTACTCTAGTAGGTGATATAAGCTCCCCAAAGAATATCTGTCCATCTGCCCCAAAAAGCAGTCAGAAAACTTCAACAAAGACATCCTGAAGCAGCTATAAAAATTGGTATAGCCAATAGGTCTCACTTTTTGGACACTGTAAGTATTTAGTCATGCAGCAGAATATCCTTGGTGCAACAACACCAACTGTTGCATGACTAAATACTTATAAGGTCCCAAATGCGAGACCTATCGGCTATGCCAATGCTTGTTTATTGTGGCATTGCAGCGCTTCGAAACTACGATTTCAATCTGCAGCTATCTTCCTTGTTTAATTGTGGCCTTACTCTGAGCATTCTTTTCGAGACAAGCACAGTTAAGTTGTATTTTTCCAAAATACTAGGCAGTTGCTTATTTGGACATTTAACATGTATGCATTCCGTTTCCCTGCTCCTAACGCTCATTTGCAACAGCGGACTTGTACTTTTATCTTTTTTTTTCTGAGGCTTAATAAAGGGCTCCTGTATGTTTCACTTTTGGCCTTTCTGGGTTGTTTGTATATTAATTGCGCTCAAATCGCTTCGTGTCGGGATCTGCTCCATAAACGTGAAAAACACTTACTTTCCTCCTATTAGAGACTCCTACTTTCTAATAGGAAGAGAATATCTCTAATATGACATGATTTTGTTTTTTCGTGCGCTGCCCTACCACACTTGGGGCTCACAGCTGACCTAAGGCTGCTCAGCGCTGGCAGGTTCACATACTCACTTTTCAGCCTGACGTCATGACCGGCCCAGTCAGGTTGTGTGTTACGTGCCCTGCGCGGGGACGTCACATCCTGCGTGCTGGTGTAGGAGGCAGGAGGCTGAATTTGCGCGCCTGCAAACCAATCATGGCGCTTGCAGTGAGTGTCCTGCTGTAGCTCGCACCGGCCCGGGTCGCAGTATGCTGTGAGCTGTGCTGCAGTGCACCCTGCCGAACATTTCAGGTTTTAAGGCAGCCGAGGGAGACGGAGGAGTCAGTGACCCGAGTTACAGCGGCTGCTAGGCAGTGCGTTACTGGACGGGTCCGCGGCCCGGGACGCACTGGACAGCCTGGACTAGGTGTTACATCTCTTACGATATGTGAGTCAGTGAAAATATCTATTCATACAATTCAACATTTACTTTTATCCGCTTTCATTTTAACAGGTCATGGTGATAATATTGCATGAATAGTACTGCACCACTTGTCAGCCGTTTGTATTCTGAGTGATAAAATGTTAACACAGAATAAAGACTTCCTGCCAGCAGACCCCGAATAATACCATTGTGGATGGCGAGGTTTCTTCATCATTAGTGATCTGATAAAATAGTGACATGATTGCAAAAGCTTGTTTTTTAAACTAATAAAAGACTGGCAGTGCAATTTGT
This sequence comes from Lissotriton helveticus, assembly GCF_964261635.1. Classification (NCBI taxonomy): domain Eukaryota; kingdom Metazoa; phylum Chordata; class Amphibia; order Caudata; family Salamandridae; genus Lissotriton; species Lissotriton helveticus. The sequence continues at coordinate 349,977,039 of NC_136062.1, read as the reverse complement.
ATTTGTTTGCACTATCATGTGTTCAGAGTAAAACACTGCCAAGTTTTACGCTCTGTGTTTCCCACCATTCTTTTTTACTTGATTACATTAGCAACCGATTATGCCTGTGACTGAGCGACGGCCTAATCTTCTAGTTGCACTTGCTATGGTAAAAAAAAAAATTCCTTTTTGGGTTAGCACATGTCATGAATGATCACATCAATGAGATCATCAGCAGTGCCTGTCTGCCCTCAGTTACTGAGGATTGCAGACACGCAGTCTGTCTCTGGTTAGTGCCCTTCCTTCCTTCCGTTTCTGGTACTTTGCAGATATGTTTTAAAATCTTCCTAGAATTTCTCATTACTCCAAATTAATGTCATTTCTGATATCTATATGTTTCCCTAATCTTCATTGCTTGGTTTTGCCCCCGCGAAAGTGTCACTCGTAGTCGTTGAAATGTCACTCAAAATTACTCTGAAATGATGTAAATGTCACACATAGCAATCTGAAACCTTGGCAGCTATGAAAGCTTGCCTCCTGATTTGTTAACACTGTATTCCTTTCTTCCAATTCTACGAAGATTAACATCGTAGAAAAGAAAGAGGTACAACCGTTTAACAGTGGAGGCTTTTGAAGTGACTGCCAATTGAAGACAGAGGTATGGTGGCACCTGGCGCCGCTCTGACCTTGGCACCCGGTGCAGTCGCACCGCCCAAAAGCCGGCCCTGACCACAGGCAAGTAATAATTACATGGCCCAGTGCAAAGGGGTGACAAAGTCTATAGACCCGGCCCTGGGAAATAAGTGCCAGTGCTAAGCACCGGAAAGCACCCGCACAAATTAAGCCCTGCCTACACAAACCTGGAGTGCAGGATGGATGGGATAGGGGTGGGTTTTATCGGGGAATAAACAGAGTCTACCTGTTTAGAAGGATGTTTGGCGACTTTTGATAAGGGGATCATGTCTCTTGATAAGGGAATCATGACACTGTGTGTGAGGACTCGCAATGTTCATGTAGTGCCCATGTGAACTGCACAATCCAGCACACATGACAAAACAGACAACCTGATGGACTAGCTTGTCAATCCCTGTTCTGCAAGGGTCTAAGCCTTTGTTAACAGTTCAAAATGTAGGTGCTGGATCAATTGTTGGTTTTGCTGGATCACATGTATGCCACACTTTTAAAACTGCTACATTGCAATATGACATGGGTGTTGTTGTGTAATGTCCATCACAAAACCCATCCCCATTGGAACACTTGCCACAATGTTCTGTGTGTAAGCCTGCCTCATACACAATGTGGGATCAGACCACGTCAATTATCTCAATACACCATTGTGAAATATGCTGAGCATATATTGACTACCCAACGTCTAGAAATTGACGCTGTGTGTGGAAACTGCGCCTTCTGAATGTGTCACTCAAGCATTGGAGTGTCTTATAATCCAAAGGGCTGCAATAGTCATGTATTGTGGGTCAGACAGGCAAAGTAGATCCCATCATGTATGCACCATGAACAGAGACAGAACTGTTACAGGCCATCCAAGTGAATGTAGATGATTTTGATTATGAACATGACACATGTGGAGAATCACATTTGAACAAATGCATGTTTTTACATGTCTCACAGCTGGGAGACTGTTGATAACCCAGGGGGACGTAGATGCGTACATGGACCAATACGCCGCTGATGAATGCCTCCCTCATATAAGTTGATGTTTGTGAGATGTGAAGTTTTGATGGAAATGCTCCTGTATGTAGTTGAACACAGTCTGGGTGTGTATCACATGGACCTCACCTCTAGTGTGATGAGTCAGCCGTAAATTAAGTTGAATGCACACATTTATGATTTTGTGATGGAGCTAGCCATAGAAAATGGACACAGTTCTCTATGCAAATTAGTGCTGGCATGTCAACATGGCACATTGTTTGCCAACATGCATTAGCAACATGCCAGACCCGTTTTTACTAAGATTTTGGCATGTCAATACACTACAACGTACATTTCAAAGGTTGCTATCTTAAATATATTTCAACAGATTTGTGATTCTATGGTATCCATTGAATCCAAGTTTTCTTTATCTTTGGATGTGGTGACTGTGGTTGCTCATAGACAGATAAATGCTGTATACAACTGTCTCACAATGTGCCAGCAATGTGTGTAATACTGTGATATCAGGTGTGAATTCATGTCCAAATCGCTAAGTGTAGATTCCTTTTTGGTATTGCATAATGTCTATGTGGCAGCTTAGGCTTATGTTGCATGGCTACTGCTAAATGACATATCATTTTGTCAGTCTGTACTGACTGATACAGTCAATGGAACCCGTGAAGTCACACTTACACTGTCACTGAGGCCTGAACTTAAAAAGTGGTATGTCAATGCAGCTAATGCATGTGGATTCCACAGTGTACATACTGGAGAAGAACCATGTGAGTGGTGTTAGTGATGGGTATGACCAGACATGGTATCCCTGTACACCCTGGAATGAGATAGCTGTCACTGGTGATCGGTACATTGGAGCATCAGTAGTCAGTTACACCTATCAGTCTAAAGAGTCAGTCTCATACACAAGATGAGAGCTGGTGTACGTGAGAATTTAGTTTGAGTGCCGTGAGCCAGGGTCACACCTCCTTTGTCTACATCACTGTAAGAGGTAGTAAGGTACCAACACTTGATTCATGTCTATAATCACTGGCTTGCCTCTAATGTAGTGTGTCTTTGACATGTTGGTGCATATTACAAGGACACCATTGCCTCCGCAATATTACTTACAACAACATTGTAGTAGCAAGAGTGGCTTAACCTTAGTCACAATGCAGCCTTAAGCCACCTACCTCTGTTTATAGCGCAATTGTGCTTTAGGCCCCTTTTTTCACACCATCTTTTGGGTGCAAATGGTGTGCAATGTCTCCCTTTGTAGCCACATTTTCGGTGGTCTGGCCCCTATCCACAAGCCCAGCACGAATGTGGTGGAGTGCGTAATGTATAAGACACTGTCAAAAAATGATATAAAAATGAGGCTGCTGTTCCAATGTATGCTTTGTTGAGCTGCACATATGGAAACAGCAGAAGGCCATTGCAGGAAGGTGAGCCTTTTAGTACATAAACAAGCTTTACAAAAAATAACAATAAGTTACTTCTATATCTGCTGCATTAGGCAGCACACATAGAAGTGACAAAACATAATTTAAAGATTGTTTATGTGCAGGAAGGGGAACCTTCCTGTAGATAAACAATCATCCCATAACGCAGACACCCTTGCACCATGATGCAACAGTGCCTACCTAGGCACTAGGCTTCTAAATATGTCACCAGTGTAGGGGGGAACACAGGTCTGCACCATACTGTTGTAATTATGCTGCAAACCTGCATTTCTGAAGTAGCAGGGCATCATGTTAAGCAAAGGAGGCCAATGCCACGCTCCAAGACTTCATTGTAAATATGTCCCTATGTATTTTGTGGCATGGCATGGCCTTGCTCTGCATTGGACGTGTCAAGCTTACAAAAAATAACAATAAGTTACTTCTATATCTGCTGCATTAGGCAGCACACATAGAAGTGACAAAACATAATTTAAAGATTGTTTATGTGCAGGAAGGGGAACCTTCCTGTAGATAAACAATCATCCCATAACGCAGACACCCTTGCACCATGATGCAACAGTGCCTACCTAGGCACTAGGCTTCTAAATATGTCACCAGTGTAGGGAGGAACACAGGTCTGCACCATACTGTTGTAATTATGCTGCAAACCTGCATTTCTGAAGTAGCAGGGCATCATGTTAAGCAAAGGAGGCCAATGCCACGCTCCAAGACTTCATTGTAAATATGTCCCTATGTATTTTGTGGCATGGCATGGCCTTGCTCTGCATTGGACGTGTCAAGCTGTCATCTTGAGGTCATTCCCCTGGTAGACTCAGACTATCATTTAATTCTAATAATCTGCAAATGTTCTGACTATACTCTACCCTTGCTATGTCCCATGCCACACATTGACATGTCAGTATCCTTATCAGGTTTTAATTGATCTTTTCATTCACATTGCATTGTTCAGGTCATGTTGGAAGTACCAAACATTTAATGAGAGTGTAGAGTCGATGTTTTCATGCACGTGTGTTTTAAACTTACATGGTGAACGTTGTCATTTATCTTGGATCTTACATATTGTTATATATATATATATATAATATATATATATATATATATATATATATATATATATATATATATATATATATATATATATATATATATATGTGTATATATGTGTTTTTTCAGACAACATTTCACCTGAGGAGGTTCTTGAATTCCAACTTAGGAAGGAATGGTACCTACACATCTGTCGTGTGGCCAAGGGATATAACAATGTGGCTATTAGGTACCAGGAGGAAAGGGCAGCCGGATGTTGGAAATTGCTGCCCGAATTTGCTAATACAAAAAAGTGAAAGGGACAGAAAGCAATGCCAGGCCCATCAGGTCCCAACGTGGGTCCAAACGTCATCCCCAAGCTGCTGCTCACCGACAGACACCGCACGTCCATCTGCTGCACCTGCCTCAGGCACGCAACCAGGTGCCCCCTTACAACCACGCCCTCAAGGCCCTGCATCACTGCCAGCTGTGCCATGGACACATACCGATAGAGACTGTCGCTGTCTTTTGGACCATAATGTCAGATTAGCACAAGTTGAAAGGGACATTTCAGCTATCAACATCCACCTCCAGGATAACAAGGCTGTCCTGGTGCTCCCCTTAAGAGCCCATGACTTTGTGACCCTTCCCTCTTGTACAATCCCCCTATCCATTTTTACACACTGTTTACTTACTTACTGTAGGATTTTAGGTAATTTAAGAGTAATTTTAGAATGAGTTATAAGTTAGTGTAAGGTATAGGTAGGGATTTAGGTGTTTAATTCAATTTTTATAGTGTTATGGGCTAAGTTTCCTTTTCTTTTGGGTGGGTGGTTTGATGTATTTTTTTCTTGAAATAAAAACATACCCCAAAAATATATATTTGTTTAGGATATATGTGTAGTTAGTTCATGTTTAGGTTAAGCTGTCTTTGTTCCGCCTACAGATGTGCCTTAAGGGGGGATGTGGGTTAATGTCTCATATATGTTGTTCAGTGTTGTATAGTATTTGGTAAGGTAGTTAGTTTAGTGTACAATTTATAGCATACGTTAGTTCAGATTAGGTTATAATAGGTGATTAGTAGTAGTTTTAGGTCAGGTAGTAGTTTTTCTGATGAATACATCATTATTGGTTCGCGATTTGTGGTGTCACTTAGGTTTGAAATGATTTGATGGACTGGTGATTTGGTAGTTGGATATAACAGATTCCATCACAAAAAATCATCTTCTAGGGAAAAGCTACTGTCATACTGCTGTTGGATTGTGACTAGAAAGCATGCATGATATTTAGGCTGGCAAAGTTGACTTCTGACCTTGCATAGGGGTAGTCTTCTGAGTTAGTTTGTATCTTATGACGGAGTTTTTAAAACATTGTGCTTCATCATCTTTTTTAATGTGGTGTGGGTTTATCTGGAGGTGTGGCATGGCATGACATCCATCACAACAACAATTGTCCACATCATTTACTATGAGTATATCTGCCAAGTATGACTTGTTAGCAAAGTAAAGCAATACCACTTTGTGTGGTATGACACTGGCCACAATATTCTAACAAGTCCCTATCCCCATGCTGAACATAGGGAAATGTGAACTTCTAGCAACAACGTTGTTTTTTGAGATATGAAGGACTGGATACTTCACACACATCCTGTCATCTCACTTCCTATCAGGGACACAGACTTAGCAGTAACCCTTTTTCAAATGGCCCCCTGGATAAGCTGTGCTGCGTAAACTGCTAATATATTGTTGACACATCAAAACTTGAATGGTCACAGGACAACAATGCCCTCATTGTGCACATGGCTGGTGGATGGCCAGACAGAGTCCTTGGGTGGAACATGTGCAGAGACACATTTAGAAAAAAAAAACTTCAGTCAGGAGGCTGATTGTTGTGTCATTGGGATCAGTGGCCACATTGGCAGTCCATTAAAAGTCCAAAGTTAATGTAGCATAGTCTATCTGAGGACAGTGGCCGATGATGATTCGAGACATGATGGTAAGCACAAGGCTAAGCAGACACTATCCATTTGACACAGATGAATACTACCGCTGCCTTCTCCTTATGAATGTTGTTTCGTCCACAATTTCTCCTCTGATTTACATATGCCTCCCGTGAGGGTGATGGTGGATGGGCGGCAGCACTGAGAGGCAGAGACACATAGAGGGTGGAGAGGTGGATGCTGAAGGTGCAGCCGCATTCACTAGTGTCAACAGATGAGGCATCACTGCAGTGATGATGAGTAGTAGGGCTTGCAAGACTCCAGCAACGTCTATGTGTTAGGCAGCCATAGCAGCCAAGTGTGAATCCTGCTACCGCTCCATGTTCTCCATGATCTTGCGCATTTCCACCAACTGTTTGGCAACATCGCTGGTGCCACTTGAACAGGACAGTTGTTGTTGTCTCTGAGTAAGGACACCATCAATGTCACCCATGGAATGCTGGAGGGCGTTGAGCAGACTGTGGGTACCTCTGATGGCTTCTAGGTGGTACGTAAGGTGACTGAGGTACCCACGGATCTCATCCAGTTTGGCCACCAGGCTATCCAACCTCACCCGCACCTGAGCAGCCATCTCACACTGGACTTCTACTGTACTATGTTGGAAATGTAACAGTGGGTCCTCAGAGTCCCGGGTGACAGCTGTGGTGCTAGGTGGTGCCTGCTGTATGTTTTGCGCTACAGGTGGGAGGCCTTGATGCTGCTGGATCTCTTTACTTCCATACTGCCTATGGAGTCTAGCAGCTCTTGAAGGGTGTCCTGGTAGATAGTTGTGAGCTCTTCTTCATCTTCTCCATTGAAGAGTGGGACAGGCTGCTCAGCAGAAGGTGATGCTTCTTACTCTGCAATCTAAAGGGCCGATCCCGTTGCATGTGTTTGTCCACTTTGGTCAGGCATTTACGCAGTTGACAATCAGACGGCATGGCACTTTCCATTCTCTAATCGCACATACTACACCTATTGCACACAGCTTTGTAAATCATTGTACAACATCACCAATGTGACATTTTGATTGATCATAGGTTAGGATAGTTTCCTTGTATGCCAACAGTGAGGGGCATATTTCTAGACCCCTGCAGCATCTGTGACATCATCTATTTAAAACTTCTCGGGTGCTGGTTGAGTAACCTTATTGACAATGCAGAATTAATCTGATTCATGTGTCTTTCAACTGCATTGTGGATGAGTCACTCGCACTCAATCAAGTCTGCATATTGGTGTTAGTCACTTGGTTTTAAGGTGTAGATTAGACTTCACCCCCCATTGTTGTTGGTAATGCCACCTAGTATGTACTGTGGCATGAGGAGGGCAATCATGCACTTGAGATCAGGGATACAGTGATGTACACAATGAGATGACAAGTAGATGTGTTTGATTTCCGATACTCTAAGACGTATCTATGTGCTTAAAGGTGACCAACTTACATTGACACTGGTCAATCCCAATAATGGATGTTTATGTGCAGGGAGGGACACCTTCTTGTTCAATGACAGTCTTTCCCTCTATCTAGTCACCCTTGCACTTTGGTGAATTGGCAATAGTAATATGATGCAAGCAGGAAGACATAGGATGTTGAGGCAGGCTTCTGAAATTGGTGCATAGTTGCACTGCAGACCTTTTTTGTTACCTCACAGGGATGGGCACATGGATGATACATGATCTTCTGCTTGGGGAATTTGGATTGCTTTGTTACTTGTAGGGTGTTTACACACATCAATAGCTTTGCATTTGTTCAATGCCAGTGTTGACTTTACCTAAGAGCCATGCATGTCAATGTCAATATGTCTTGGACATCCAAAACCAAGACCATCATGACAATGACATACTGCTAACTGAACAGCACAAGTAAATACTTGTCAGGTTCCTCCGGGAAGCGGCGCATCACGGCGAACTACAGAAGCCGAATCAGCCGCAGTTCACCGCGTCACGCGGAGAGAGGAACTACAAGATCCAGCATGCCTGGCGCGATCAGCGCGCACGCAGGAAGAATACAAAAGGCGCAAGGGACGCCAGGAACACCGTCGGATATTTTGAGTCTCGCCGGCCGTTTGCTGTGTCCAGCTGCTTGATGCTACTCGGGGACACAGAACCATTCATAGGACGTAGATGCGGTCCCGCGGATCGGAACTTCGGGAATAAGTAGGGAAGCCAGCGGCTGCTCGTTATTGCACCTACGCTTTGGAGTCTGGGTTGAGCGTTGGGTTCTACGCTCCCTAGGCGGATTTGGGTAACAGAGACGCACGCCACAGGAGGTGTTTGCAGCGTCTCTGTTTTGGGCAGTACCAGCTTACAGACCCCTCGGTAGAGTGCGCCGCTGGGCATTCCCGAGTCGAGAGTCTACACAGCGCCAGGACGCTGTCTCCAGTGTTTTCTCTACCTCGGACTGAGGTCCCGATACCATCAGTCGTATACGAACGGCATTTTCGGCCGTTACTTTGCACGGTGTCCTCTGTTGGACGAACACCGGGACCGGTGTTCTTGCAGAGGACGTTTGGACCAGGCCCTAAGGAGAACCGGGCCAGCGACTGATGGGTATCGTATGATTATACTTTTTGTTAGCGAGACTACTTATCGCATCTTCTTGAGTTGCATTATGCCTGTATGTGATTGTGTTCATTAAACAAGCATATAGAGCTACTTCTACGACTTGTTGTGATTCGTGGGGTTCTTCCTGTGTACTCTATCCCGAGAATCGTGGGAGTACAATACTTTAATGTCGATGACTACATTTTGATGAATCAGGTCAAGGCAACGTGCAGCAAAATGACATGCATTAGTGCCATATTGTGAATGGGGCCTGTTGTCATACTTCACTTAACATGAGCCTGACAGGGAATGTGTGGTACTGGGAGCATAGCAAATAGAACAGACATGTTGTGATTTTAGGGAATACACTCCTACAATGCCGCGGCCTTGCACTGTACTTTTAAATGCATATCCCTTTTACTCAAAGGTGGACAGCACCTTGGCCCTCCAGTATGTTCATTTTTGTCAATACGGAATGTGCACATAATTGACAAAGGTTGCTTGCAATGGCACTGCAGCTTTTGATGTGGGTACTTTGGGTGAGTGTACTTTGAAGGAGGGCCTTCCACCAGTTTTTGATGTAGTTATGCGTGCTTCTTTCATCTGCACACAAATGCAGCAGTAACACCATTACATTTGCTAGTAGAACATTTCCAAAGCATTATTGCAACCAGACCATCATCAAGATTCTGTTTAATGAGGGCTAGCATGCTTAACAATATTTACATGACTGCGTTGACCCACTTGATGAGAAGTGAAAATACCGTGTAGAGAAAGTAAACTTTCATTATGGACCTGTCGTCCTCTGACAAACAGCTACTTCTGTGAAGCAGGGCTTAGACTTATTTTCTACTTTACGTTGTTGCATGTAATTTTGGCATGCACATGCATTTAATGTAGCTGGCTAGCCACAACACAGGCACTCTTTCACCATTGTACATCCTCATGTGATCAATGTAGTTGACTAGTGCAAAAGCAGGCTCTCCTGCTTTTGCACTAGTGTGACCGCGGGACTATGAAGAGGCAAGAGACGTGTCTTAGTTATGCCTGGTTTTATTTTCTCTAACAGAGAATCGGTACAAGTCTTTCTCGCCGCTCCTTTCCTTGGAGAAAGGCTCCGTTCCGGTCGGGCTTTCCGGAGCACTCCCTCATCCCTTCTCCGGACGGGGCTCCTCCTCCTGCTGGTCTTCGGAGGCTCCGTTATGTCCTCGCTCTCCGACACCCAAAAGGAAACAGAAGAGAGGCACGTATCAGTATTTGAGTGTGAGGAGTATCAACCCTCAGGGTAGGGGACGTGTGTAAGGCACCCAGTGAAAATCACACTAAGACGTGAGATAACTTAATGGGGGGGGTGAGCAGTGAAGGAATCACAGGCATTCAAGGGACACGTTGAACTAGGTCAGGCGTCTGCCTTTCTATCTCCACCACCCCAGGAAGCGATTACGCACCTCTGCTAGCCGTACCCCTCCAGGTGTACGGCTGGGCGACTCGTGGTGTTGGCCTCCTGGCGTGTCCCGTCCTTCCGTCCCGGTCTCTCCTCTTCCTCCCGACGACTCCTGAGACCCAGCTGTTCCTCGGGTTGTCGGTTCGGCTCTTGGTTCCTTATTCACCGATCCCTCCGCCTCCGGTAAGCTCTCCTCGCTGATCCACCGCACTCCGCTCTTCCTCTCCTCCTCGCTGCTTCGCCCTCCTCCGCTGCTCCACTCCTCCTCGCTGCTTCCCGCCACTCCACTCTGCTTCTCTCTGTCCACTCCTCCGGTGTAGTAACACACCTGGGGGTCATCGACGCCGCCCTTTATCGGAGTCCCGGACTCCTCCTCCTCCATTAGACCTTCGGTCCAGTTAAAGGGCCCGCACTCTTCCTCCTCATCGCAGCTGTACTTCTCCAGACCAGTCCATACTGGGGTGTGCGGGGGCTGTGGAAACAAGAGGGGAGGGTCACAAATGGTCAGTGTGCGCCCGGCATCGGGGCGTTGCGAAGGGCCCTGGTTACACACAATCCCCCCAGAACACTTCCGATCGGGAAGTGGATTCCTGAACAGGAAATCAGCCCCCTTGTTGTCAACGCCTTTTTTGTGGCAAACCCTAAAAGCATAGGGCTGTAGCGCAAGGAACCACCGCATGACTCGCGCATTGTTGGATTTATTTCGAGCCATCCAGAGGAGGGGCGCATGGTCCGTGTAGAGAGTAAAGGGGCGCCCCTCCAAGTAGTATGCCAGTTTATCTACTGCCCAACGGATAGCGAGACACTCCTTCTCCACCGTGGGATATTTGAGTTCCCTGGGAAATAGTTTCCTGCTTATGAACAGGATCGGGTGGTCCATTCCATCATCACCCTCCTGAGACAGTACCGCACCGATGCCGTACTCCGAGGCATCTGTATGTAGTGCAAAAGGACGTGAGAAGTCCGGCGAGGTTAGGACTGGGGTTGAGGTTATCATCCGTTTGAGGGAGGTAAAAGCATCCAACATGGCAGGCGTGGGCGATGTTAAGACCGATTGTTTTATGTTCGTCTGGAGTGCGTCTGTGAGGGGGGCGGCCATCTGAGAAAAACTGGGTATAAATAGACGATAATAGCCAATGAGGCCCAGAAACGCACGCAGTTCTTTTTTTGTTTTTGGGAACTGAGTCTCTGATATGGCTCGCACTTTTTCGATTTGGGGTTCGATCATGCCGTGGCCAAGCACATAACCCAGATATTTCACCTTTTGAAACGCTATTCTGGATTTCTTCGCGTTTATCCTCAATCCTGCTTTGGCAAGGGTCTCCAACACCTGTTGAATGTGTGTCAAATGGGTTTCCCAGTCAGGACTGAACACGACTATGTCGTCCAGGTAGGCTGATGTAAAGGTAGAGATGTCCTTCAACACAGTGTTCATCAGCCTTTGAAAGGTGGCGGGGGCACCGTGCAATCCAAACGGGAGCACGGTGAACTCGTAGTGTCCGTCTTCCGTCGAGAATGCGGTTTTGTGTCGGTCCTCTTCTTTAAGGGGGACCTGCCAATATCCCTTGGTGAGGTCGATCGTGCTGATGTACTTGGCCTCTCCCAATTTTTCTATCAGTTCGTCTATTCTTGGGATGGGATATGCATCGAATGTGGATATCTCATTTAGCGCACGGAAATCCATACAAAATCGTCTCGTCCCATCGGGCTTAGGGATCAGAACTATCGGACTTGACCAGTCGCTGTGAGACCGCCGGATCACCCCTAGTTTCAGCATGTCCTCCACTTCTTGTCTTATTCCTTTCCGTCTGGCCTCCGGTATTCTATATGGGCGGATTTTAACCATCTTCCCTGGTATAGTAGATATGTGATGTTCCGCCAGGCTAGTTTTGCCGGGCATATCGGAAAACATCGGGGCGTGGGTTTGCAATGTCTCCATCAACTCCAGTTTCTTGCTCTCGCTCAATTCATCGTTGATCACGAGATGAGCCAGGGTATTAGTTGGGCTCCCCATTTCATGTTCCGTTAGATGTATCTCTGCCGGAGGGCTCCCGAGCCACTTCTTCAACATGTTGATGTGGTACACCTGAGTTTTCCTCAGATGCATCTGTAACCTGTAGCTAGGGTTTCCGATCGTGTCGACCACTTTGTATGGTCCGCCCCATCCGGCCTTAAATTTCTGTGTCGAGGAGGGCAACAGTATCAACGCCCAGTCACCCTTCTCCAGTCTTCTCCATTTTTTTCCCTTGTCGTACCAGTTCTTCTGTTTCACCTGGCTTTTCTCTAGGTTGGCAAATGCCAGGTCTCTTAGCTTGCCCAGTTTGGAACGTAGATTGCGGGCATATTCTAAGGTTTTGGTTGTCTCTTCCGGGGTTTCCTTCTCCCATGCCTCTGTGGTCATGTCCAACAATGAACGGGGTTGACGCCCGTACAATAGCTCGAAGGATGAGAAACCCATACTGCTTTGTTTCTGTCCTCGGATGACGTATAATGCTAGGGGGAGGACCTGATCCCATTCCGTACTATTGACCTCTTACATTTTTCTCAGGGTGGTCTTCAGGGTGAGATTATATCGCTCCACGAGGCCATCGGTTTGCGGGTGGTACACCGCTGTGCGTATTTGATGTATGTTTAGCAGTTTACAGACCTCCCCCATGAGACGGGACACGAAGGGGGTTCCTTGGTCCGTCAGTATTTCTTTTGGGAACCCCACTCGGGAGAACAATTCCAGCATTTTATCAGCTACATTTCTCGTGGTTGTAGAGGCGAGGGGAAATGCTTCAGGAAACCTAGTGGCGTAGTCCACCATCACTAACACATATTGGTGGCCTTTTTTGGGTTTCGCCTGCCGAAAGGCTGCGCTCTGCGCAGGTTTTCAGCACAGGTGAAATCCTATGTCAACAATAAGGACTTCTGGAACGTCCCCCGGCTCTCATTGGCTAGCTCCATAAATGGAGGCTAGCCATTGAGTGCCGGATCTGTCCGTCAAGGCCGGACCAGATTCGGGGGCGTTCCCGAGATTTTTTCCCAGGGCGGAGTTACGTTTTTTCCCGTTCCCGCCCCCTCCCGCCGTCCGTGTCCTCTCCCGCCCCCCTCCCGCCCCCCTCCCGCCGTCCGTGTCCTCTCCCGCCCCCCTCCCGCCGTTCGTGTCCTCTCCCGCCCCCTCCCGCATACTGGCCTATAGCGCTAACAAATTATGCATACAAGACACATAATAGTTAGGCAGGTTTGTTCCAGTTTTTTTATTTATTAGAATGATCCTAGAGCAACGCCTGTAGCGTCCGCCAAGCTATATACCACAGTTTGAGAGAGCACTATAAAAAGTTAACACACATTTATGTAACATTCATTTCGATTTGTATTGTAGATCTGCTCTCGGTTATATTAAAACAAGGTGGAAAATACGTCGTGATTCTATGATTAAGACTACTGTAAAGATAAAGCTGGGCTTCTAGATTGTCAGTTTCTATTTCCGTGTTTCACATGCCAGTAAAAACACCCTTGAACGTGGGTGAATGTGTGACGGGAAGTCAAGTGCGAAGGACCTTTCTTTTCTTGGACTAGGACATATGAAAGTGAGTTGATGGGAAACACGTAGATGTATCTGTAGCTCGTGCAAGGGTTCGTACCTTACAGTGAAGGGAAAATAGGCTCTGAAATCTGATAAAATCGTCAGAAGTATATGCCGGATGTGGGTAGTCCTTGTGCTGGAGGCAAGAGCCCTCCTTGTGATGGCGAGGGGGGGGGGGCAGAGTGCTGGAGGCCTCAGTGTTGGATAGTGGGTTGGGGGCAGACTCCTCTTGCAGGAGGGCCTGTGCGCAGGGGAGTGGGCCCAGATCACCTTGTGTTGGGGGTTGAGGGCAGAGATTCCCAAGCGCTCCAGGACCACGTTGCCTCAGACGGCCAATGGCCTTGCACTTGGCACGCTGCGCACACATTCCTCCCACTCCCCTCTCCCTCCCTCTGGCTGGAGGTTAGTTTTTATCACCGCACCGCGGTGACCTAACCTGCTTGGGGGGATGCCTGGCTCTGCCATGCCTGGCCGGGGGTGGAGGAGAGAGCCGTGCGCAGGCCCCTGAGAGGGACATGGACGGGCTCCGAGCGGAGGGCACCTCTTCCAGCGGCCAGGCCCGGGGCTTCCTCGCCTCCCCCAACGTCTTCGGGCCCACCGCTGGCCGAGCAACATCTGGCTTCGCCTTCTCCGGCCCGGGGAGGTCGTCCGGCGCTGCGCGCTTGGACTCCGGCAAGGATGGGGCCGGCGCGCCCTCCCTGGGCTATGGCTACCACTTTGGGAACGGATACTACAGCTGCCGCATGGGGTGGGGGTGCAGCAAAGCGCCCTGAAGCCCTCGCCTCATGGCGCCTTCCCGGTGGAGAAGTACATGGACGTGCCCGCCTTGGGCAGCGGGGCGAGCGCGCAGGGCAGCGAGGGATCCTCGCGGGCCAAGGAAGTCTCCTACTTCCCGGGGTACCCCGGGCCCTACCAGCCCATGCCCGGGTACATCGACGTGGTGTCCGGCTTCGGGCCGGGCGAGCCCAGGCACGAGGCATACATCCCCATGGACGGCTACCAGTCGTGGACCCTGGCGAACGGCTGGAGCGGCGGCGTGTACTGCGCCAAGGAGCAGCCTCAGGGCGCGCACTTCTGGAAGTCATCCTTCGCAGGTGAGGGCTTTTATCCTTCTCATGGACATGACTGGGGCAGCTGCATCTGTCTGGAAGATAGAACGGGGCGCTTTTGCCAAATCCCATTACAGCTCATGGTAAGAAACTGACGAGCAAGGCAGATGCGTGGGTTCACATGGAGGCTGTATACACGGTATGTGAGTGCGTGATGTGGGGTGTGTCTGTGTGTATGTGTGTGCGGTGTGTGTATGAAATGGTCGTGTTTGCGTGGTGTGTGCATGGTGTGTACATGGGATATGTGTGTGCGCAGTGTGTGTGTTTGTGCATGGTATGTGTGGGGGGTTGTGTTTGTATATGGTCTGTGTGTTTCGCGTATGTGAACATAGCTCGTGTGTACATGCTGGGTATGTGTGGGGTTTGTGTTTTTATATGGTATGTGTGTTTCGCGTGTGTGATTATAGCTGTGTGTGGACATGTGTGTGGACATGCCATGTGTATGTGTGCATGGTGTTTATGTCCGTCTGTCTGTCAAGGGGGATGTTTTAATAATGGAAGTTATGGGCCACCAAAACGTCCAGGGGAACACACATGCGGGCGCACTCGGCGTATTGCATTGCAACTCTCAGAATGATTCCCGTAATCACATCGCGTCCGGAGAGCTTTCCTCTGGGCTGAGGGTTTCTGAATCCCATGTGAAGTTTGACAAGTGCACACCACGACACTGCGCTTGACATGCAAACAGCGCCTCGGTTAATATGTGCTTGGAGAAGCCTCCCCACACACAGACCCAATTACACCGAACCTCTGGCACATGTCGTCAGACGCCACGGAGGTAACAACAGGGGCTGCGCCGCGATTCCTGAATTTCATCAAGTATAAATTATGTGCACTACAACTCGCTTAAGTGCCGGCGATTTATGTGCAGGGAGGCATGCCTCTGCCCTCCCAGGCGCCTTTCTATTCTCGCCCGTGCTACACGCTCCGGACAAATTCAAACATTGAAACTTTGCGACCGCCACACATATTACAAGACTTTTCTGGAACTCAATTGCTTTTACTTTGGGCTTTTGTTCCGGGGCAACCTTTATCAGTGGATCTGGTGTAAGAAAGCAATGTCACTCTGACATTTTCTGGAAATGAATGTGAATGCGATTCTCTTAGAAAAGCCGAAGTTCTTTCGCATCTGTTGCATGGCAATCGATACATATTGTATGGACATTTTCTTGCGTAACTGCAGTTATTCAGACACCGGATATTCGTGAAAGAATAAAGTATGTATATCAGAATAAGGGCAATTTATTGTTCTTAGTGGACACTGAAATAGCAGACCACGCATTTCTGTTTAGCCAAGTTTATTACATTATATGACTTTGAGCGAAATAAAAAAACACATGTACATCGAACGTTATTAAATACAACACATGTTTACGTAAATTAGTATTTCCTGCTTTTAGCTATCGCTGAAATAAAAGTCAGTACAATTTATCTGTTTTTTAGCAGTAAGAGCATTAAAAATAGCCCAAGATAGTGTCCCTAAATTAATTTTTAAAAAGTGCAGTTTAATTAAAAGCAGACGATGGCTGTCCATGAAACGGTAATCCACAGGGTTTCTTCCAATTTGTGAAGTTTGATTTCGGGCCTCGTTTTATCTTAAAATATAAACTATATTTTTACTCAAATCCGTTCATTTTATTAGGAGTTTCTAGATAAACACTAAGGAATATATGTTGCTTTGTTGTTTCAAACAGTGCACCCTGTGAAATGGTCGTCAGTGAAATAGTACATTATCGGCTTTGTTCTGGTTTGTGCCATTCACTTTTCGGTGACAGTTGTCAGTGGAACAATACACTCTATTTGGTTACAGTGGGTGCAGGTTATGGTTGCTATCAGGGTATTTCGACAGTATCTTGGTGCTGAGAGGCAGTAAGAGTGTGCAAAATACAACTCAAGAATCCTAACCAAGAAACAGGACAGGTCTTCCTACCTCTCTGTGTGCACTGAAAAGGCCCTGACATGTCCTGACACATTTAGCTGCTGGTATTCTGATTCTCACATTTTGGTTGGCAATGAAACATATAAACAATTTGTGCACGTAATTGTTATATATTAGTTAGTGAAAACAAAAAAACTAAATATTTTGTTTAAATTCGTGCAGTTTATTATTAGGCGAAGACGTCAGTCAACTAAGAAATTACATTTTGGTGCGATTAGTGCGGTTTATGATGAGGTGTTGGGTGCCAGTGAAAACAAATAATATTCATTTTGCTGCCATGTGTGCAGTTTATACAGAGGAGGTAGCTGCCACTGCAGTATTAAACTATATTTCATGTACAATTATTTCAGTGGGTGCTCAGTTGAGGTGTTACTAGTGAAACAGTAAATTGACTTTTGTATACATTTTGTGCAGTTTAGGAGGTGTGTGTTGTCAAGCAAAAAGCTAAATATTGTGCAACAGTTAGTGGTGTTGGATGGTTGTTACTGAAGCAATAACATGTATTTTATACATTAGAGCAGTTCAATACTTGGTCTTGGTATACACCCAATATGCTTTTTGGGTTTCGCCTGCCGAAGGCTGCGCTCTGCGCAGCTTTTCGGCGCAGGTGAAATCCTATGTTGACCATAAGGACTTCGGGGACGTCCCCCGTCTCTCATTGGCTAGCTCCATAAATGGAGGCTAGCCATTGAGTGCCGGATCTGTCCGTCAAGGCCGGACCAGATTCGGGGGCGTTCCCGAGATTTTTTCCCAGGGCGGAGTTACGTTTTTTCCCGTTCCCTCCCCTTTCACTGAAAGTCTGTCCATTCCCGCCCCCTCCGTGTGCCTTTCCGCCCCCCCCCCTCGCTGTCCTGTGCACGTTTCCCGCCGTCCGTGTCCTCTCCCGCCCCCTCCCGCCGTCCGTGTCCTCTCCCGCCCCCCTCCCGCCGTCCGTGTCCTCTCCCGCCCCCCTCCCGCCGTTCGTGTCCTCTCCCGCCCCCTCCCGCATACTGGCCTATAGCGCTAACAAATTATGCATACAAGACACATAATAGTTAGGCAGGTTTGTTCCAGTTTTTTTATTTATTAGAATGATCCTAGAGCAACGCCTGTAGCGTCCGCCAAGCTATATACCACAGTTTGAGAGAGCACTATAAAAAGTTAACACACATTTATGTAACATTCAGTTCGATTTGTATTGTAGATCTGCTCTCGGTTATATTAAAACAAGTTGGAAAATACGTCGTGATTCTATGATTAAGACTACTGTAAAGATAAAGCTGGGCTTCTAGATTGTCAGTTTCTATTTCCGTGTTTCACATGCCAGTAAAAACACCCTTGAACGTGGGTGTAGCCCCAGCCTGCCGCAGACTATCGCTGCAAAACGCCCATGCAGCTTATGACCGGCTCTATAGCGAAGCAGCCACTGTTAGTCTCCACTGCCATCACACTGTTAGTCTCCACTGCCATCACAGGAGCTAACACTGAATCCATTCAATGGACAGAGGTACTTACTAATGTCATATGGCATCTTCCCGGTGACTGCTCTCTGCTAGGGTTCGGCGGAGGATCTGTCAGCCGTAGCTCCTGACAGGCAGTGGATGGTGCGCCTGCTACCAAGCTTCTCCTCAAACCCGGAAGAAGGCGGCGGGCTCGCGACTCTCCGTAGGCTGTTACCATATATAGTCAACTCGGTGCCTAGTTTCCAGCGGCCGCCCTTCCCTCGGAGCCAGCGCTGCTGCCTGCAGAAGGAACTGGCGGAAGCAACGTCAGGAGACCTGGCCAGTGAGCAGCCAGGGAAATGAGGAAGAGGCGCTGGAATAGAAACATAGAGAGGAGGAGGACGATCAGCCGGTCTCAACAGTACGGGAAGCTGGTGGCCATGTTGGAACTTATCATTTTCTACTTTACTGGGCACAGAATGAGTTCGAATCGTAAAATAAAAGAGATAAGATGCAATGTTGGACATTTCCTTTCAGTTTTGTTGTGTTTTCAATCTACCACAACACAGTCGCCCTATTAATACATTTCAAGTATTCCCTTTCTAGTTAGATGGACTTACATAGTTCGATGAAACAGTTACTTTTTACTATAATAATTAAAAGACACAAACGTATGTCACTCTAAAGTGAATGCTGTTTAAGATGGCCGTCCTGTGTTCAAATCACATTGCGAGTCTTGCCTACATACACACATCGCCACTGCTACAATAATTAGTATGAGTCAGGTGTAGGTGTGGCTCCGATTTTAGGGTGTGGTTCCTTGTAGGAAAGATTTGAACACCTATTAAATACACTGAACAAGCAGCGTAAGTGTTACGTTTTTTCCCGTTCCCTCCCCTTTCACTGAAAGTCTGTCCATTCCCGCCCCCTCCGTGTGCCTTTCCGCCCCCCCCCTCGCTGTCCTGTGCACTTTTCCCGCCGTCCGTGTCCTCTCCCGCCCCCTCCCGCCGTCCGTGTCCTCTCCCGCCCCGAATGACGGGAGAGAGGGGAGAACCAAGGAAGGAAGAACCAGCATTTACAATGCAACGGTTTCGCCTTTGGAAAAGTTAGAGCTATTGGCAATGTAAAGGACAATGCCATTTATTTATCTGTTTTCAAAACCAACACATAAATACAAATGTTGTCATTTACAATGCCAATAGCTCAAACTTTTCCAAAGGCGAAACCGTTGCATTGTAAATGCTTGTTTGTTTTTGGTAAAGGGCCGATGAGGTCCCTCCCCACCCTCTAAAAAGGGACTCCAATGATGGGGAGGGGTTGTAACGGTACGGCTGGAGGTTTTGTCATGTTCCTTTTTTGACACACATCGCATTCCTGGCAATAGGTCATCGCATCTCTATAAATCCTCGGCCAATAGAAGCACTTTAGTAGGTTTTGAGTCGTTTTTTCTGCCCCGGTATGGCCTGCCACCAGGTGTGAGTGGGAATAAAACAGTACTTGCTCTCTAAACGGTACCGGGACAAGCAGTTGTTCTGGATCTTCTTCTTTCCCTTGTCTATACAACAAGTCGTTTTTGATAAAGAGACGAGGATATGTGATAGGGTCTGTCCCTTGGTTTTGGTGTGCTGTCTCCCAGGCATTGAACAAAGTCGGGTCATTAGCTTGTGCGAATTGAAAACTTCTGTCCAGTACCCAAGGTTCAGGGGAGTCCATTGCTGGGATAGATGTCCTCATTCCGGGGGCAGTCCTTCTCCCCCTGTCCGACCCTATACTTTTTTTAAACATATCAAGAAAAGCAGGATTGTCCGTTCCGATGATCAGGTCCTCGGGAAGAGAGGACAACACCCCCACTCTTACTCGGAATGGGATGCCCTTCTGGGGTATCAACGGTAGTACCGCCACGGGGTACGGTCTCACATCACCGTGGACACACCTAATGTACACTCTCTCTTTGGGTATGACCTGGTGGGGACGCACGTGATGGGCCTGTACTACGGATTGACGGCAGCCTGAATCAAGTAGGGCTTGTACCGGGTTACCGTTGATCTCCATACTTACGCGATAGGCGTGCCCCATCTCCGCTGAGTATAGCACCGTCCGGGGTAAGTATCCCACCTCCATGGGCTCCTCAACTGGTTTCCTTCATGGACATAGCCGGGCTATATGGCCCCAGGTTCCGCACTCAAAACACTGCGGTCCGCTATGCGGCAAGGGCTCTGTTCTCCAAGACCGGGGTTTCATTGGTTCCGGGGCCTTCAAGGGTCTCCTCTCGCTTTTGAAGGGGGGTTTCTGTTTTTCTGCCTCCCTCATCATGGGTGGTCTCTGTGGTACTCTCGAGAATGTGTTCGCCATCTCGACTGCCTGGCTGGTGGTTAGATCATGGTGCTGTTTTAGCCACCTTTGGGTAGCGAAAGGCAGGGCATCAAGGAATTGTTCCAGATATATGCGGTCCATAATCTCTTCTTTGGTACTATCGTTGGGGCTAAGCCATTTATCCGCGGCCATCTTTAGGCGGACAAACAGTGTTTTTTGTATCTCTCCCGGTACCCCTCTCTCTCGTCTGAATCGGAGCCGGTAAGCCTCTCTATCCAGGCAAAGATGTTCCAAAATGATCCTTTTTATTTCCGTATACGGGGTGTCCCCTCGGGGGTTGGCCACCTGGTAGGCGGCTTGACCTTCCCCACCAACAATGGGGCCAAAAAGAACGGCCATTTCACTCCCGGCCATCCACAGGCTCTGGCAGCCCGCTCGAAATTAAGCAAAAAGGCATCCGGATCCTCCCCAGGTTGATATTTCTGCAACGATACCCCCCCCCATGTTATGGGGTATACTGCCTACCGCCACTGGTCCATCAGATTGAGGGGGGTTGAGTGCACGGGCCACCACGGCCGCCTTGATCAGTTCCCTTTCTTCGTCAGCCGCACACAGTTGTTGCTCGGCCAGCCGTTCCAATCTCTCCTGTCCTTGTACGAGAGCTTGTACCACTTCTTCCATCTTTGTAGCACAGACGGAGTCTATGCTCGCATTCTCCACCAGTGTGACCGCGGGACTATGAAGAGGCAAGAGACGTGTCTTAGTTATGCCTGGTTTTATTTTCTCTAACAGAGAATCGATACAAGTCTTTCTCGCTGCTCCTTTCCTTGGAGAACGGCTCCGTTCCGGTCGGGCTTTCCGGAGCACTCCCTCCTCCCTTCTCCAGATGGGGCTCCTCCTCCTGCTGGTCTTCGGAGGCTCCGTTATGTCCTCGCTCGCCGACACCCAAAAGGAAACAGAAGAGAGGCACGTATCCGTATTTGAGTGTGAGGAGTATCAACCCTCAGGGTAGGGGACGTGTGTAAGGCACCCAGTGAAAATCACACTAAGACGTGAGATAACTTAATGGGGGGGGTGAGCAGGGAAGGAATCACAGGCATTCAAGGGACACGTTGAACTAGGTCAGGCGTCTGCCTTTCTTTCTCCACCACCCCAGGAAGCGATTACGCACCTCTGCTAGCCGTACCCCTCCAGGTGTACGGCTGGGCGACTCGTGGTGTTGGCCTCCTGGCGTGTCCCGTCCTTCTGTCCCGGTCTCTCCTCTTCCTCCCGACGACTCCTGAGACCCAGCTGTTCCTCGGGCTGTCGGTTCGGCTCTCGGTTCCTTATTCACCGATCCCTCCGCCTCCGGTAAGCTCTCCTCGCTGATCCACCGCACTCCGCTCTTCCTCTCCTCCTCGCTGTTTCGCCCTCCTCCGCTGCTCCACTCCTCCTCGCTGCCTCCCCCCACTCCACTCTGCTTCTCTCTGTCCACTCCTCCTGTGTAGTAACACACCTGGGGGTCATCGACGCCGCCCTTTATCAGAGTCCCGGACTCCTCCTCCTCCATTAGACCTTCGGTCCAGTTAAAGGGCCCGCACTCTTCCTCCTCATCGCAGCTGTACTTCTCCAGACCAGTCCATACTGTGGTGTGCGGGGGCTGTGGAAACAAGAGGGGGGGTCACAAATGGTCAGTGTGCGCCCGGCATCGGGGCGTTGCGAAGGGCCCTGGTTACAACTAGTCAACTACAATGATCACCAATGCATATTGTGTTACAGTACGGAGCCACATTGGTGTATGTACAGTGCTGTGCTGTGTTTCAAAAGTGGAAGAGGGTTGTGTTGAGCCAAGTGGGCTGACCAATGCTCAGTTACTTTTTGGAATATTTACAACCCATAACACCACAGGTACGTCACTTTGATTGACTTTCCTGTGGTAATATGTGCTTACAATGCAGCTTAAATCCACTGGTCTTCACAATGCAATACGAGGAGAGACTTGTTTTTCTCCTTGTTTTTGCTGTTTCTATGTGTGCTACGTTGTGCAATACACATAGAAACAGCAAAAGGCCAATGATTATTTTTGTGCAGGAGTGGGAGACCTACCTGCACAGAAACAATCCATCCCGTAATGCAGACACACTTTTACTGAGGTGCGAGGGTGCCTGCATTGGTGGTGGGCAGCTAACTTTTGAAACAGCGCTGGGATGCCTGGCTTCACCTTGGGGGTGCCCAGGAGTGGACATTTCACAGGGAAAATCCAGGAAGGGTTCCACAGTGGTATGCGTTACAGCGCCAGGACACCCCAGTTGTGGTATAAGTGCGCTTTACAAGTACAAATTTCATTTCAATAAGGTGCAACCTAGTGTTACTGAATTGGCGGAGTGTGGTGCTGAGCCGAGGAGGCTAATGTAACGCCCCGCCACTTCTCTAGTCAATATGGCCCTTTGCTTGTTACGTTAACCCAGAGTTAGGAGACACTTGTGTGGTCAAATATCTTTATATGTGCATATTTATATGTGCATGTGTGCTGTATTAAAAGTCACTTACACCACCATTATGTGTCTTTATATGTGTTAAACAGCTAAAGTGACATGTGAATATACCCCCAAGTACTAACATATCTGGAATTTGGTCTGCACACTGTGTGGGCGGGCACTAAGATCCACTTAGATGAATAGAAGCAACATTACTGCCCCACCCCACTGTCCCTGTTTGTTACTTACCCTGTTGCTAATGTTGCTGGTCATATTCAGCATTATCCTGTCCCTCGACTCCAACCACAGACTGCTCAAAGATGACTGCCGACTCCTGTTCCTCCAAGGCATGAAGCTTCTCCTGTGGCTCTGGACTCCCACCTCCGGTCTGCCGTGCTGCCTGCAGATTGTTGGATAGTTTTTGCTTAGTCTTGCGCTTGGCAACATGCCAGCGCTTTTTGCAGTTGGCCACTTTCCTCTTGACTTCTGCTACTGCATTCACCTTGGCCACATTGGACATCCAAATGGCATTTTTGTCCCCAGTGACACCCTGGAGCTGACGTTGATTCTCCGTCACCTCCGCAATCAGGATCTCATTTTCCTCCTGACTGAATCTTTTTTTCCTCTTCCTCTTCCCATGGGACTGTGGCTGGTCAGGGTGTTGGTATTGCCTGCTAAACTGGGTACAGCCTGTTCCATTTTTCTTCCACGTTTGTATTTTGTTTTTGTGGTTCGCAGGCTTTTTTTGGTTTCGTTTTCCCATAATGCATGAAAAAAGTAACTGGATGCTGACTAAGGTGAATTTTCTGGCATCTAACGGGCCGGCCATGACTTTTTTAGGTCGAGCTGACGTTAGCATTCATGCGAAGCATGAATGCTGTCAGCTCGACAACTAATGTGATCCGTTTTCAGGAGAGTGGACACCAAAGTGTTACGAGCGTCGGATTTGACCTCGGGAGCGAGCGTCTGGTAGCTGCGCATGCGCAAAGCCGCTGCGCATGCGCAAAGCCCTTGCTCACACACAGGCAGTCCCCACCTCTCTGCATGCACGCACGCACACACACACAGGCGCGCGCATGCACACGCAGGCATACAGCACCCATACAGGCACACATACAGGCACATTATCCCCTACCTCGCATTCTCTCTCAATCACACACAGTCACGCATGTGCACACACGTTCCCTCGCGCACACACTCCCCCCCCCACGCATACAAACAGGCACGCACGCACTTTACATCAGCCCTGGGCCCCACTCACCAACTGCGCTCTTCCGGCGGGGCTCCTCACGGCGCGTCTCCATCTAAATCGGGGCTCCCTCAGGTCAGAGGAGCCCCGCAACAGGCGCCACACATCTCCTTCTCCCCGGCCCCCTCCTGGGGACCCGGGCTATACCGGACGGCAGGGCGCTCCATGCGCCGGCAGCTCGCGGACCTGGGGAGGCGGGACTTCCGGTCGGCCGCGAGCGGATTGGCCGGCCGGCCAAGAGCTTCCGGGTCCGTCTGCAATGGCGGTCACGAGGCATCAAGACTACTGAAGTGCTATTCGCACATGCTGGGTAAACAAATGTATTGCACGTAGAGACTATGTTGTGGTTTTTTTTTGCTTTAGGCGCTTTGGCGGTCTCCTCCCTGGGCAGCACCAGCCGAGCAACACTTAGTCAGGCGCTGCCACGGTCATGAGCTGCAGGTCACACCGATGTGCACGCTCACGCCGTGCCTACAACGCGCGGATGCTCTTTCACTTTCCCTTGTTCTGTGCAGTTTTTGACTCCAGGAGTGTGATTGGACATTAGCCTTTCTATGTGCGATGTATGTTATATATATATAGCGAGGTGGTGAGTACGTTCTCTCGGGCAGCATGGGTTTATTTATGTTAGATGAGAATACCAGCAGCATGTTGTGTAGGGCAATGACATACGCTCTTGCAAGCAGCACGTGCACAGCAGTGAGGATGTATGTTTCTTTTGGCAGCACGAGCCGTGCATCAGCTGTGATGTAATCTGTCTGCCAGCATAGCGGCGCGCGCTTCTGATATGTATTACCATTGACTGTTTGCACTGATGTGTATCGTGCACATACATTGTGGATGTAGGCTCTGAATATCGACCTGCGTTTTGTGTCAGTGTTGTTTGTGAAGCCTTCTGATGTGTGCACATTTTCTGTCAGTTACTGCAAGTGTCTGTATGTTCTCTCTAGCAGCCTGGGTGTTGGTGCATCAGTAATGTGTGTCGTTTATGACCCCTCGCTGTGCGCGTCAGTGATGCACATTATGTGGGACGTCGTAGGCCCTGCAATGTCAATGCGTGTCCCGCCTGCCTGAATTGCAGTGCCTTGGAGATGTGTATTTTCCTCAGCCGGTTGAGGGTGGGTAGTGTAGAAATGTGTTATTTATGGCAGCGTGACCTTTGACGTGTGCGATCATTGGACGCCGGTTACATCGCAGACAGTATATCGGAGACGTTAGATCTCTGGGCAGCGCGGAATTGCACCGGAGATGGGTGCGCTGTAACAACAAATGGTGTGCACTGTTTTGATTGTATTCTCTCTAGCATGTCATGTGCACAGATGACGCGTGTGCTCTCTACCAGCATCGTGCACGTTTTCTTCTGTCACAGTGGCCGTGTGGTGAATTCTCTGTCCATAATGTCCCAACTCTTTGCGAGGTCTGGGCGGTGGTCGGGAGATGACGTCACTTTTGATTTGGACCCTGCCATGCCAGAATATTGTTGTGTACACAAGCAGCGACCCATCGACTCTTTTTGACCGTGCCGCCCCTGGTGCAGAATGCAGCTCTGTGGCCGTGGACGCCTTTGTCTTGCTGTGCCCGGGGACCAGGAGCAAGGTTAAGAGTTCCCTGACACCGCTCACAATGCCTCCCTGTCTTACTGCGTGCCCATGTTACGCCACCCCACATCAATCCCAGAGCCGAAACAGAGGGTGGGAAGCTGTTTCTGCGGTGTCGCACAAAGCTCTTTGTCTTGCTGAGCTAGGGATCATCTAAAATGAGTTGTGTGTGTATATTGGTACGCAGCTCAGATATGAGAGGAGATGCAGTGTGGTAGTAGAGTGCATTTTTTCCTGTAGCACATGGCTTAATTCCCATTTGGCAGCGCACTCTTTGCACGCGCATTCTTTATAACATAAGACCTGCCTTCACTGCTTCCTGCAAAGGGGTGTCTGTCCACATGTAGCTAATTTGTTGTTCTTTTGAATACTTGATGGCTTTGGTGCATAACACATTTACTGTTCGCAAACTCTATGATTTTGTAAATTGCACGGTTTGCTACCTATAAATGTGTTTTTGGTATATAGTAAACCGCTCAATGGCTTTAAAAAAACCATACCCATACCGAATCGGTTTTTGGAAGGAAAGGCACGTGTTTAGGGCAGTGCTTGAAATGGAAATACAGCCGCCCACACACACACCTGAAAATGTGCATCCCTCCGATACATTTTCGTTTCACATGAACTGTGTCCTCAAACAGCCTGCATGCAGCTCACTTCAGCGGTGAGTGGTCTCTGGACGCCTGGATTGTGCGTAGGTGGTGCGTGTGATCTGCTTTGAAGTGTGCGGTGTGCAGTCTGGCAGCTTTAACTAGGCAGCAGCTGACAGTGGCACCCACGTGCAGACCTTTTTGCGGCATAGCGTTGTGTGTTTATTGTGGGCGGTCGTATCGATTCGTGTCCGGTCAGTTCATCACTGTGAGCACGTATGCCACCATCCATAGAATCTACATCCTGTTCTGAGGTCATATAAAGAAAACTTCTTATGTAACTGGTTGCTGGTACACATTTTATTGTTGAAATGCTATGAGCAGATACAATAAACACTTTTTAGTTACCCATGATACCCTGCATCTTTGTGCTGAGACTCTTTCCTAGTTCTGCTAATGTGGTGGTAGTCTGCTGGTATGCAGAGCGGCCTTTCTTCTGGCAGGCGCTGCCATTTTGTTTGTTTTGTGTGCTCTGTGGTGGGTGTGTACCAGTATACAACACACCCATTCCCTCTGTTGGTGCGGTCAGTATTTTTGTGCGCTGTGGTGGTAGTGTGGGTGCATAGGTATTGCTGTGGTTGTAAAACTGCTGTTAGTCCTGCTGGGTTGGACACCACTACCCCACTTTGGCTGGTTTAGCAGAACTACTGACTGTTGTCACTGCCCTCCGTTGGTAGGATGATGTATAAAAGCAGAAACACCTAACCATGTCAGCTGTCTCTGTGCTGCCGATGAGGGTCCTGGGCTGCTAGGTGTCGCTGCTGTGTGCAAACACAGAGGCGTGATTGGCGATGAAGTCCTAGTTGTTTCATCAACTAAGGTGACCCCGGCAAGCTCCTCAGGCTTTCGTGGGTGGGGGGTCGGGTCAGAGCACACGCTCTTTGCTCTCGAAAGCAGCATGTGCCACTTATATAAGGAGCTACAGAACACAGTATGCAGCGCCTGTGCGATTCACAAATCCAACTGATTTAATTCTGAAAGCTGGTCGTCAGCATTTTTTGTTGGGGAACTATTTTCAGCATCAGTTGGCAATCATGGTATGGGTTCTGCAACAGAAAACACACTTGGCAAAACATCATATTAATCCATGGCTATAGGGAGTGGCAGTTGTTGATAGCGTCTTATCCCACATGCATGGACTGTATTTCCTATAACACAATTGCCCCACTACCACATACTAACATTATAATTAACGTTGTATATATTTATTGATTTTAAAACAAAATAGATAAAAAGCAATGCCATTTACAATACCAACAACTTTAAACTTTGCTACTGCGAGACCTATTGCATTGCAAATGCTTGTTCACATTAGCAGCAAGATTTTTATCGCAGTGACGTTAATTTTTTGCAGAAACATTGGCCGTTGTGAGCATATCCTATCACCATGTAGCGACAAATTGTAAATACGTCAGTACCATGGCAATATTTTTCGGCAATACTCAGCGGTAAGAAAATGCTGATAAGCAATACTAACTTTGCTTGGCGGCAATTCTTGTAAATCTACCCCAAAGTATCTTAATTAGTGACCGTTCCGGGGATTTCTGCCTTGCCTTGACAGACAGAGCTACTTGACCCATCTGAACATGAAGAGGTTTCACAGGATGACATCACATGCTGACACCTTTATGGATCTTGCCTTGGGAAATACTAAGTCGGGATGTCCCGCTAGTGGTAGACTAAGGACGGCTTAATGCTTTATACCTACGAACCTCCAATGAAGGGAAATCTTGATGTTGATGCCATAGTTTTAACTTCATCCATAGTTTTGGCTTTGTATTAGTTCCAATGTATTTCCAATGTATTTCTACACCCTCATTCTGAGGTGTTTTGTATGTCCAATTCTTCTTGGCTTTGTAATAAACTAACTAAACTTAACTGGGAGTCTGTGGAAGTCATAGTTCATTGGAACTGTAAATAGCGATTGGCCAACGTTTTTCCTCCTTTCCATACTTCCATGCTGACAGGAATATCGGCCTAGGGTTCCAGAGTAGCTGTAGAATGTGGAACCCAACTCCCACAGTAGTGTAGACTGGCATCTCCAGCTTTCTCTTCAAAACATGCACGTGAAGGTTGCTACTAGTCAACAGGGCTATAATGGCAAAGGACCTGCGAGAAAGCATGTTTGCTCTTTAGAATAACTGGCGTTGCAAAGGTCGCAGGGATCCGAGAAATCTGTACCTGCTTGAGGGAATTAAAATGGAACAGCTGCAAATGCACATTTACCCATGGCCTTACAGCAGATTTTCAGAATGCCTTCTGCAACTTAAACATTTGTCCAACTTCTGAAGAGTCAGTCCTGAAGAATTGAAGGTCTTTCTTTAGAGTAGCCATTACACCAGAAATTGCATAAACAATTTGGGTCTCTGCTGCTTCATATTTTCACTTTTTCCCGCACTGATGGAAGGCTAGAGATGGGACTGCGCAACAAAAGTACCTGACCATGTGCAACCGTTTGCAGCTATTATTTCCATGCTTGTCGCACAGAATATAGTTGATCACCAGAAATGTATTTAACTCAAAAGGCACAATTTTTATTGTTTCCACTAACATATACCTGCACATGGTCACTCACTTATCAGTTATTTAAGGTGTCTTGCTCCTGGTTAACTCTATGAATTACTTTGAGTTTTATGCATACACATGCATATTTCAACAACCAGCTGACTCTCCTGTCATTTTATGACTGTATAACTGCATTTGACCCTCCACAGAGCCTTACCACATGTTCGGCTAGGTACGTTCTATACAAATACTACATAGATACATATATATATTTTTTTTAAGTCATAAGGGTATTCAGAATGCCTTTTCCAAATTATTTTGTCAAGGGAAGTAGGGGCATATTTACATCAAAGTGGCAAAGGCTAATGACACACCTTCACTTTAGAAACGCAGAGCTGCACCATATTTACAAGATTATGGTGCAGCCCTGCACTTCCCCCTGTGCTAGCGCTAAATTTAGTAGCTTAACGCAAAAGCAGGCACACTTGCACCATAGTGCAAGGGTGTTTGAGTTGAAGAGTAGATTGTTTATGTACAGGAAGGTCTCCCTGCACATAAACAATGTTTATATTGCGTTTTGTAACTTTTATGCGGATATTCTCAAGGACTCATTGCCGATTTAGTGGCACTTTTCCACCACAAAAGTGGCGATAGTGCAGGCTTGTGAATAGGGCAATAAATCTAACAGCCGACAGCTGACATCGTCAGTTTACCTGCGGTAGCTTCCTCTAAAAACATCGCCAAGGCTTACTAATGCTAATCATATGCAAAGTAGGCATTCCCGTGCAAAAACTCACGATAATACCACTTCGCGATATTCTCAAAGACCAGCCAAATCGGCGATGCATTCCAAAAACAGGCGATAAGGCACGTTAGCAGCAGGGACTTAAGACCTGCTTTTTTCTGGTCTTAAGTAGGATGAAAACCTGCAGTATAAAGAGAGCCCAGCCCAAAGCCACATCTGAGGTCCAACACGGTCAAAGGGACAACCATCCTCCCCCCGCAGACAAAGCTGTTGGCTGTGCTGCATTTGTTGGCTTCTAATACCTTCTAATCAACAACTGCAAGAGTCAGAGGAGTCTCACAGCCAGCCCTATCGAAGTTCCTTACAGCTGTCTTGGATGCCATCATCAGCTTGATACCCCAGCACCTTCACTTCCGCCACAATGCGCAGGAACAGCTGGAAAACAAGCAAGTCTTCTACGCCATACCTGGCTTCCCGCACGTGTTTGGAGCAATTGACTACACACATGTCCTACTTGTGCCCCTTGCAGACACTACACACAATTACCGCAACAGAAAGCACACGCATTCCATCAATGTGCAGGCAATAGTGGGCCACCGGGGACTGTTCACCAATGTTCGCCAACTTCCTTGGCAGTGTGCATGATTCCTACATCTTCCGACAGTCCATCAACCAGCGCTTTCAGGATGGTCCCTATGGAAATGCACTGCTCGTTGGTAAGTACCAACAGAATACACCACACACCTCAACTCCACAATCATACAACTCACAACTGTGGGAATGCACATGTAACAAACTCACATACACGACAACACAAGTAACTGTGGTTACAGGGGCCAGACATGTCGACAAACCATCCACAAAGGCATAGCCCCTCTGCCACATATTTGCAGAATATGGGGAGAGGTGGGACCAAGAATGTGCAAAGGAGGCAATAGACCCCTGAAATAAGAATGTACACAATGCCAAGTGTGGCGGTGATGTGCTGGACAATCTGGAGTATGCAGAGCACAGACATGCCCATGTGTGCATATACTGCTGGTGTTTGTAGAGTTGTGGAAAGTGGACGCAACCATGTTACCTCGGGCAGTGGGGAAGACCTTGGACATGTAGCTATGTTGCTCCCCTCTGTAAGCGTAATCGTAGTGGGCTGGGCCGGCATATGCCAGTCCAGCGTTGGATTGTGAATAAATAGCCCGGGGCTCTGGGTGTGGTTCACTTCTGGGATGGCAACCAAAGTAACTACTGCATGTGTATCTGTGTCCGCCATATCCTGACCATAGGCCTACACAGAGGTAGCCAACCTCCTCCAATAGCCAAATTTAAACCAGCGACAAAGTGGCTATGTCACACGCCACCAGGCGCACATCTCGTAATCGCCTGCAGGGCTGTGTCTGCCAGGGTGGCGCCTCTCACCCTACCTTGAGGCTGATCACCATGATACTGTGTGCCTGTTGCACCCCAGCCCGCTGGTCCCCAGACCCGTCTGGCGCCCAGCGGTGATAACCCTCCCATGCGCACCCAGGCCTCACTTCTCACCTGCTGCCACGGCGTATCTCCAAGAGGACCCCCCACGTGTCGGTGCAATCACCTAGCCCGAGGCCCGTGAGTTAGGCAGCCTCCTCAGCCGATCGCTGGCTTCTACGCAACAGGCCGCCAGTGCACCCTGCAGCACCACACCGCAGAGTTCTGTGTGTGCTGACTGTTCCCCCAGGCCTACACTGTGGTACAACAAGTCTCAAACAAATCCATTCCAGTCCGCCGTCTGGACCTCCAGGCCTGCTGCATCATCACAGGCTACCTCCGTGCACTACAAGGCATCGCCACGTGGCAGTAGGCCCGTGCCAGACGCAGTGCCTCAGGTGCCACTACCTCTTGCACTACAAGTCATTGTCCCGTGGAGCAACCCCACAAGTCCACCTCCAGCAGCCAACAGCATGTCCTCGGTAACGCCACTGAAGCCCTTCACAGTCACTGGGCCACTCCCATTCCAGGAAGGCTGCTGAAAAGCCTGGGTGTAATGTCTGGAGACGGTTTATGAAGCACACAATATCCCAGCGCTGCGGTGGTGGCCCATTTGTAGGCGTGCGAGGATTGTGAAGAAATGGGCCGGGGCTATGGGCGTGGTTCAGATCTGGGCACTCGGCTTGGTTCTGTTCTGGGCTGGCCACAAAAGTGACTACGGCTTGTGTCTCTGTTGTAGTGTCGGCGCCACATGGCCCTTAATCGACAATGTTGCAATGTAGCATGCACCCGGAGGGCGGGCTCGCCCGAATGGATAAATAAAGGAGTGCAAGACCGCTCTCGGTCTTGGCTCATACTTGCCAACTGTTGTGTGTGAATATTCATTTCGGCAGCATAAGCCAAAGGCCTAGCCTCAATCGCAGCGCTAGTTCAGCCAAGCCTGAACTCTACATCTTTGTCTACCCTACCCTTACCATAGGCCTACACACACATGGCCGCCCACCTTCAACGGCCAACATTACAGCGTTATTGTCAGGCTTGTGGACATGTGCAGACAGGCATGACAATGGTGTGCTGTAGGAGTTCAAACAATGCAAGAACACAGCGCACACAAGTAAATAGGTTCAGGGGTAGGGAGGAGCAGCTGTGAGGCTACATAATACACATTGATCCCGCACATTTGCCAGAAGCAATACATGGCAAACATGAATCCCAAAGTCGCACAAATCACATGCCACAAAATTTGTAAGTCTGCCAACATAGCATGCAGGACCCCCAATTTACACTAATCTCACTTACCTCTCACAGGTGATCACAGATATGCACTCTGCACGTGGATGATGACACTCTACCATGCCCCGAACACCCCGGCCGAGAGGCAGTACAAAGTGGCCCACAAACGCACCAGGGGCATTGTTGAGCGCACATTTGGTGGGTTAAAGTCATATTTCAGGTGCCTGGACATCACAGGTGGAAGACTCATGTACAGCCCAGAAATAGTGTGCAAGATGATCATTGCATGTTGTCCATTACACATCATATGTGTATGCACCAATGCCCCATGGATTCAAGTGCCAGATGCACCGGACGATGATGAGGAAGATGAGGCAAGTGGACCACACCCCACTGCAGATGCAGTAGGAATAACCCGACGGTAAGGGGGATGACGTCTAGGGGCTGTTTATGCACATGATTGTGACCTGCTCCTTTACGGATATGGTCCACACTCAGCCAACTCAGTGTCGTGGCGTGCACCATGTCATGATAATTGGACTGCAGCCATGCTAATCATTATGCAGTGTTACTTGTATTGTCAGTGTGGCTCATGGACCCGCAGCTTTGTTGGGTTCAGCACATGTGCATGGGTTTGTTTTGAGATTAATGTGTGGGGAAGGCCCCCTCAGGGCACAATGTCGATGGGGCCTACTTGATGTTTCTATGTGTGCTACAGTATGCCAAGGAGAAAAGGGACTTGATCCAGAGTCATTGGGGGTGTGCAATGTACTATACTTCATTGTGCATGTGTGCCAGAGTGCCCATCTCCCCCCGTCCCCCCAGTCCCTGGTCGTTACTCATCCTGTTTCTGTTGGCTCCTGCTACTGCCGCCCCACTGCTGACTGTGGACGCCATTTCCTCCATCTCATCAAAGCTCCTACTGTGGCGCTTGACTCCCACCTCCAGTCTGCCTTGCTGCTTTCTGGTTGTTGGCGAGTTTCAGCTTGGTTTTACGCTTCACATCATTCCAGCGATTCTTGGCATTTCTCTCGGACTGCATTCACCTTGGCCAAGATGTACAGCCATATTGCATTTTTAGTTGCCAATGACACAGTGGAAGAGATGAACAGTTTTTGGTGGTGCTCTAGCACCTCCGTAATCAGGATCTTGTTTTCTTGCAGACTGAATCGCATGTTCTTCTCCTTCCCCATGCCCTTCTCTTTCCCTGAGGTCCCTGGCTGGTCCTCCGTTGGGTTTGTGGGGTTCTGGTTGGCCTCTGTAGTTGCTCCAGCTTCCTCCATGGCGCTTCTCAGTAGTTTGGGTTTCTTTTTTTTGTTTTTTCCAGCTTTATGATAATTTGTTTGCCGCCTGACGTGGGAATAGCAGGCCTGGCGCTGCTTACCGCTGATGTTTTTATCACTGTTAGGCCCATCGCAACTTATTACATGTTCGGATTTCCTTTTTTATCGGTGTCTCAGTAAATTTTAACGTGGACATTTGACGCGTTATTGGGAAACTATTGCCTGTTGCTAGCGTGTGAGAATACGCTGTTAGCACAGCTTTAGTTTCCAGCGATAGACTGCGTAATGTAAAATTGCGCTAACCTAGGTTGGCGACAATTATCGCCCATTCTTGAGAATATCTCTTTATATGTGCTGCTTAATACAGCACACATAGAAGTTACAACATATCTTTTTTTAATGATTGGTTAAGTGTAGGAAGGGAGACCTTCCTGCACATAAACAATCATTGGCGTTTTGCTGTTTCCATTTGTGATGAACAACGCAGCTTACATGGAAACAACAAAAATGAGGAGAAATAAAGCATTTTTCCTAGTTTCACCTGTTTGAGACCAGGTTTTCCCTGGTCTTAATTTTGGCCCTGCCTCCTATTTACACTACCCTTGTAAATAGGGGGCAGCGTCAAAATCAATGGGTGTTGTGATTGGAATGTCCACAGCAACACCCATTGCTCAACTCGCTAAGTACATCTCGAGATCCCGCCGCGAGGTACCGACGGACAGAGCGGTGCCTTATCCTTCCGAGCAGTTGCCGGGTGAGGTGAGGCTTACTTCCCACAGATCGTTGGGGAAGACCAATTGCATCCATTGAGCAAATTAAGAAGATGTGGTAGGATGGTCGTGAACGACCACTCTTATTCTACTTTCATAATGGTCTATTAATTTTTCTTTCGTTATTCTAACACATTTGATAGTGTAATTGCAGTAGCATATGAGAGCTTGGCCCTGATGAATGCCAGTGAACTGTCACAATACGGCAGAAACATGTTGGCCTTATTTTTGTTTTCCACCAAGCAAGCCAGACAGTGATTATTTCACACTGTCACTACACTATTTTTAATCTGACGTCCAGGCAATCACTATTAAAGGTCCTTGTTTGCCTTGACAGCCATTTTATCCACTTCACTTGATATATTTTTTGCACTGCACACATCAGCTTCACCTCTTGTATGAACAATTGCGGTGATCAGACCATGGCCAAGTGATGCATTGCCAAAATACATCTGGGCGTTTGCAGACTGACCAAGGTTTGAGTGTCCTACATGATGAGGCTCCGCCATCTGGGTGGGCTGATAGGACTCAAACAGCAATTGTTGATAGTCAATCTGATTGTTAGCTATTGACTTGATTCTCTCTGTGCAACTTGTCTAGTGCTAGTTTAAGCATCTCAGCGTCACTCGACTTACAGGTACTTTTGTTCTTTACATCTTGAAAGGATGCCTTATTTACAAGGCAGTCTTAAGTGGCTTAACGCTACCTTGCAAATAAGTCAAAACCCCTATCGCCACCCACAAAGTGACGTTGTGGGGCAATAGGGCGTGTAAATATACCCCAAACTGTCATACTTACTTTGCCCCTTATATTACGTTTTCTACATTTTGTGGAATTGTTTGAATAAATGTGTTCCTTCACCTAACAAGGTTGGTACTTTTTAAGTTCTTTGGACCATATTAGCAAGGACTTGCGATGATTATCGCAAAGCGTGCTTAGCGCTGTATTTTTTATCGCCGGCTATCTCTGGTTTGCACCGCGAACATAACGCGTTATTATCAACATTTATCGCAAAGGCGATAATAAACCAGAGATAGCATCGATTCTCCAGCCATAACGCTGGAATTCCAGCGATGAATTCCCAGCTCTAAGGAAAAGGTCGCTAATAGGCAGGTTAGGATTCAGCCATAGAATCCACCTCCCATAGAAAACTATGTCTAAGTCAGGATTGTAGCAGGTGTTAAAATCCAGCGATAAATGCGGTTAGGGTGAGTTTTTTTATCGGCGCAAGGTGTGTTTGCGACTGCTTACAGTCGCTTTCAAGTTGGGAATGCCTCCTTTGCATGTCATTAGCGATCAATATCGCTGACATGCAATACGGCGCCCAAAACGGTTGTTAGCGACAGCTTACTGATAGGGCGATAAAAATATGGCCGCCTTACCGGCAAAAAGTGCAGCTAAAGTGGCGAACCTACCCTTGCTCTTTTGCCCCTTTATTTTTAACCTGTATAGTTGATGTGGCTAACTTTGAACATGTACCATCTGCTTTTTCTCTGACAAAATATTTTCTGCTAGTCCAAGGTTTTCAAGAGTGAGCCAAGGATTTTAGTCAGAATCCACATTATCTACAATCACTTTGGAACTATCTTCCTGAATGCAAGGAATAATTAACACTGAGCCTCCTCTTGATGTAAAAAATGCCTCTCTGCAGTAGGAAATGATTGAAAATTAAAATTTCAGAAGAATGCGGAAAACCCACGTGTGCGTAAGTAATTTGCATAATTAGCAAGGACTCGGAACACCTCCAATTCCCCGAGATTCTTTGACTTCTATTTGATCTCGTTTCCTTCTTTTCCAATTTAAGAACAAGGCTTTGGTTCTACATCAAAACATACAACTGAGACAAATTGCTTTAATTACTGCGACCATCATTGCCATCTCCCCTTGGAAGCAGCAGTGACTTCCACGCCCTTCTGAGTCTTGCCTTCGAGTGCTTGCAGGGACATTTTAACCCTGGTCCTCTAAGCTGGCGTGTCTAACTGGAAGCTGAGAGCCCATCTTAGATGCTGACTTGTCGCCAGAGGCTGTCAATGATGTCTCCCTTGGATTGATGGCTAAGGTCATTGCTTTGAAGTGAAACAAATGACCATACTGCATGAATATTGTACATTAACTTTGATATGAAAAGGCGATAGTGGTAAAGCTAGCAGCATCTAGCGAAAAGTGGCTTTTGCTGTCATCATAACTGGTGTAGACCTCGTTATACCCCGAGTGGCAACGCCAATTTAAGTATTTAAATATTATAAAATGTCCTAAAATTGTCTTTTTTGATCCAAGCAGCGTGCATCTCGCGGAAGTGTTCATCTGTAAAACATGGTAAAGACAATCGCCGATAAAACATGTCTGGAGAAAACGAAGCAGGATTGACAAGCGTTCAGCCCTCGCCACGGGGTAGTAAGCGCTATATAAATGCAATTTCAATTACAATTACAATGTTACTGGGTACAGAATGGGTTATTGATTTGCTCTTCGCAGACAGTAACCCCTACTGGAAGAAAATTATAATAGACTTCTCGACGGTTTCTAAAATAAATAGCCAATCTGAGTTCACCTTCATTCTTGCAAATTGGTTGATAGCAGGGAAGGTAAAATATATTGCTGCCCAATATCGAAAAGCTCTAAACAAGTAACACAAGATCAAGTGAATCCCAGTTGCAGAAATAGATTATTCTGGCTGCTTTAAAATCACCCAACCCCAAAAAAGAAAATATTCTCTTTTTGTTACAGACCCACATCATTAAGTCTCGTTCTTTTATGATCTATGTTAATATTTTTAATAGGTGGTAGGCTGTTTGATTTTGAGCCATTGAAACTTGACTGAAAAAGGTTGCCTTCTGGCCCCTTATTTGCTGTTTGGTTTTGGGGGTGTCATTTCACCTCCTAATTTCTTCTGGAAATACGAATTATTTGTTACTAGTGCAATGCCAGACCTCACCCTGCAAAAGTAATGATACTATGGGTGAAGTGGGTTTGATTTCAGTAATTGACCTTGGACTTGAGACTGACCTTATTTTGTTCAAAAAGGCACTGCGCAGTGGCACCTGAAGAGAGAAAATTTCCGAGAGGTCATGTAGCGCAGCAATCAGAGTTGCTGTGCTGCATTGCGTGACAAGGCCAGAGTAGGACAGTGCTGTATCTAATAAGATATTGTGCTATTTATCTCTCTTTCAGCACCGTTGCATTTTGCCTGACTTGTGCCTTACGCACATCCTTGCACCACAGTGTATTGACATTTAGGGCCTGATTACAAATTTGGCGCCCCAACAGTCTATGCGCTGCAGCCGTGGTCTCTAGAAGACTTCAGTACCAGCGATCTTCCGACCGCCGCATTATGAGTTTACCACGGTGGCTGTGGTGTAGTTGCAAGGATCTTTCAGGGTTGGTAACTAGTTTTCCACATGCATTGATGTCTGTGTGGGCATTTTGAATGCTTATGTGTTGGATGCACACATATCAATGATACATGCAGAGAACAACCCTCTGCAGACCCGACAGGCCTCAAGAACTACAGACCCATCTCACTTCTCCCCTTCCCAGCCAAGGTCATTGAGAAGGTGACCCTTGACCCGGTCACTCCACTACCGCATGGCCCCTGTGTGCCCGGATTCTGCTGCCGCTGCCTGCTTGGCCCTCTTGCTGCCGCCTCTCCTTAGGGCGCCTGCTCTCCAGGCTTGCCCTCGCTCTCCAGGCTTGACCAGGCTTGCCCTTGCTCTCCCCGCTCCGCTTTCCCGTTCTTTCCAACCCCCCTCTGCTCCCCGCCGCTGCTCTCCTGCAGCCCCGCCCCCTTCTCCTGTCTATCGCTCCCCATTCGCCGCCCCGCTCCTGCCTCCCAGCTGCTCCTCCCTCCCACTTCGCCATAAATGGCGGGGACCGCGGGTACGCGCAGTGGCCACGCGCAGCGGGCGCGCTGATTGCGCACCAAAGGCGCGCCAAAGACCAGCCCGTTGACACCCGTCCACGCCTGGACCGCACCCAGCGCCAGAACCCCTGGACCCCGCCAGAGCCAGCCAACCCGACTGAGCTACGACGCCGCCACCATCCACGCACGAAACACCGGTCGACATCCAGCCTGCTACCAAGCCACCCCGAAACGCACCCACGGAGCCTTCACCTGCCACGCCTGCTACTTCACCTGTACTCGGTCCTGCACCGCGCCAGCCAAAACAGCTGCCAACAACAACCACCTCAAGTGCATCCTGCTCAACACCCGCTCCATCCACAGGCACGCCGTCTAACTATGGGACCTCCTGGACAAAACGGCACCAGACGTCTCTTCTTCACGGAAACCTGGATGAACGCCTCCTCAGCCCCCGACATCGCCATTGCCATCCCGGACAGATACAAGATCATCCAGAGGGACCGCGTCACCAGACTGGAGGAGGCATCGCCATCGCCCACAGAAACACTATCCGCATCACGACCAGCACCGACGACACCTTCGCCACCGCAGAGCACCTGCACTTCCAGATTCACACCGACCCCAAGACCACCCTCAGAGGAACCCTCCTCTACAGACCCCCGGGACCACGCTCACGCGAGGCCATCGCAGACTTCATCAGCCCGCTCGCCCTCGCCTCCCCCGACTACATCCTCCGAGGAGACCTCAACTTCCACCTGGAGAGCGACCAGGACAACAACACCACCGCCCTACTAGACAACCTCGCCAACCTCGGATTCAAGCAACTGGTCAACACCCCCACCCACTACACCAGCCACACGCTCGACCCCGTCTTCTCCTCCAGCAACCACATCTCCTTCAGCCACACCACCGAGCTCCACTGGACCAACCACAGCTGCGTACACTTCAACTTCAGGAAAACAACGACCCACCACCGCCCTCAACAAACCCCCCGAAGATGCTGGAGCAAGATCACCACCGACCGACTCACCACCTCCTTGAGCCTAAACCCTCCCACCAACACCACGGACCCCAACGAAGGATCCCACAACCTCACACAGTGGATCATCGACTGCGCCGACACCCTTGCTCCACTGAAAAACCCTCCCAGCAAGAAAGCCGCGTGGTTCACCAACGATCTCAAAGACTCCAAGAAATCCTGCCGTGTCCTCGAGAAAGCCTGGCGCCACAACCAGTCAATGGAAAACATGACAGCCCTCAAGAACGCCACCCGCAAACACCACCAGCTGATCCGCACCATCAAAAGGCCATCCTTCAGAAAACGACTGGACAACAACACCCACAACAGAACAGCACGGAAATCTTCAACGTCGAGAAAGAGCTCTCCAACCCCAACGCCAGCAACAACGACATTACGCCTTCTCAAGATCTCTGCAACTCTCTGGTCACCTTTTTTCACCGTAAGATCGTCGACATACACAACAGCTTTGGCGCTCAGAACTCGTACCCCACCACCGAACCTACACCCCCCACCACCACCCTGTGCGCCTAGACTCAGGTCAGCACGGAAGATACCACCCACACGATGAACACCATCCACTCGGGCTCCCCAGCCGATCCCTGTCCACGCCACATCTTCAACAAGGCCGACTCCATCATTGCACCCAAACTTCGGGACATCATCAACAACTCCTTCATATCCGCCCCCTTCCCGGAGAGCTGGAAGCACGCAGAGATCAGCGCCCTTCTGAAGAAACCCACCGCAGACCCCTCAGACCTCAAGAACTTCTGCCCCATCTCGCTCCTCACCTTCCCTGTAAAAGTCATCGAGAAAACCGTCAACAAACAGCTGACAGCCTTCCTGGAGACGCACGGCTCCCTCGACCCATCGCAGTCCGGATTCCGAGAGAACCACAGCACCGAGACCGCCCTCATCGCGGCTACCGATGACATCCGGACCCTGCTGGACAACGGAGAAACCGCCGCCCTCCTCCTGCTCGACCTTTCGGCCGCGTTCGACACGGTCTGCCACCGCACCCTGACAACCCGCCTCCGCCACTCTGGGATCCAAGGAAAGGCCCTAGAATGGATCACCTCCTTCCTCTCCGACAGAACCCAAAGAGTCCATCTCCCGCCCTTCCTCGCAGAAACCACCAAGATCATCTGCGGCGTACCTCAAGGCTCCTCGCTCAGCCCCACCCTCTTCAACGTCTACATGAGCCCCCTCACAGCCATCGCACGCAAGCACAACCTCAACATCATCTCCTACGCCAACGATACCCAACTGATCCTCTCCCTCACCAACGACCCCACCTCCGCCAGAGCCAGCTTCCAGGACGGAATGAAATACATCCCAGACTGGATGAAGCTCAGCCGCCTGAAACTGAACTCAGACAAGACGGAAGTCCTCATCCTCAGCCCATCCACCTCCGCCTGGGACGACTCCTGGTGGCCCTCTGCTCTGGGCCCCGCACCCATGCCCACGGACCACGCACGCAACCTGGGCTTCATCCTTGAATCCTCCCTCACGATGGCCAGGCAAGTTAATGCTGTTACCTCCTCCTGCTACAACACACTCCGCATGCTCCGTAAGATCTTCCACTGGAACCAGGAAAACGGTCACCCAGGCACTCGTCACCAGCCGGCTGGACTAAGGGAACGCCCTCTATGCTGGGACTACCGCCAAACTACAGAAAAAACTCCAGCGCATCCAGAACGCCTCAGCGCGACTCGTCTTGGACATCCCCTGACACAGCCACATCTCTGCCTACCCGAGGGACCTGCACTGGCTCCCCGTCAGCAAGAGGTACACGTTTAGACTCCTCACCCACGCACACAAGGCTCTCCACTACTTGGGCCCCGAATACCTCAACAACCGCCTCACGTTCTACACGCCAACCCACCAGCTCCGCTCTGCCAGCCTCGCCCTCGCCACTGTCCCACGGATCCGCAGAACCACCACCGGAGGAAGATCCTTCACCTACCTGGCGGCCAAGACCTGGAACGCCCTCCCCACCCACCTACGACTCACCGAGGACCATCCCTCCTTCAGGAAGCAACTCAAGACCTGGCTTTTCGAGCAGTAGCAGCCACCCCTACCCTTCAGCGCCTTGAGACCCTAGCGGGTGAGTAGCGTGCTTTACAAATGTTCTTGATTGATTGATTGATTGATTGATTGAGAAGGCCATCAACACTCAGCTCTCCGAATTGATCGAAGTAAACCACATCCTAATAATAATAATAATAATAATAATAATAATAATAATAATAATAATAATAATATCCTAACCTCTCCCAATCCTGCTTCCGAAGCAATCATAGCACCGAGACCACCCTACTAGCCGCCAGAGATGACGTCCTTGCCCTCTTTGACCAAGGTGAAAGTGCAGCCCTCATCCTCCTCGATCTCTCGGCAATCTTTGATACCATCTCTCACTGCACCTGATGCACAAGTGTCCAAAGTCTTGAATGGATCAGCTCCTTCCTTACCGACCCAACACAGAGAGTCAGACTTCCTCCGTTCCTCTCAAAACCCAGAGAGCTCTGCTGCGAAGTGCCTCAGGGCTCCTCCCTGACCCCCACGTTTTCAACAATCCTAATGACCCCGCTCACAGCCATCGTCAGGAACCAGGGACTCAAGATCTTCTTTACCATCGACCCCCAGCTGATTCTCTCACCAACAAACCAACAGATGGGATGAAAGCTGTTGCCGCCTCAATGAAGAACTGCTGCTTCATGCTTAACTCAGAGAAGACCAAAGTCCTCATCATGGGTTCCATCCCCTACACCTAGGATGACTACTGGTGGTCCACAGCCCTTGGAATCTCCCCCACACCTACAGACAATGCACAGAACCTCAGCATCATCCTGGACGCCTCGCTCACCATCAGCCACCAGATCAGCGCTGTCTCATCATCCTACATACACACGCTAATCCAGCTCCCACAGAGGCCAGAAAAACGGCCACCCATGCACTCATCAGCAGCAGAATCGAATACAGCGCAACACTTTACACCGGCATCACCCAGAAAATTCTCAAGAAATTGCAGAACTCATTATCGACATCCCACCACCGTAACCACATCACAAGCCACCTAAGAGACGTCATCTGGCTCCCAGTTAACAAAAGAATCACCTTCAGGCTCTTCACAAACGCCTACAAAGCCCTACATGAAGTGGGACCTATATACCTCAAACACTGCCTCGCATTGCACGTACCCATCAGAGACATCCACCCAGCTGAATTTGATCCTGGCTAGCGTCCCACGTATCCGTAAGACCACTGCAAAAGGAAGAGCCTTTTCATATCTCACAGCAAAAACTGGAACACCCTGCCTCCACCTCAGGCAAACACCCTCACTGCCTCAATTCAGAAAGGACGTCAAGACCTGGCTCTTTAACTGAACCACAGCAGTTTGATGGACCTGCAGCACTCCCCCAGCACCTTGTGGCCCTTATGGGTGAGTAGTTGCACTTTGCAAGCCTTGATTGATTGTTGATTGATTGATTAATACATAGGGGAAATACCACCTATTCATTGCTGGAGTCTGGACCATTTATGGGTAAGTCCAGGCACTGGGTATATGGTACTAAGTGGACTCACCTGTATATCGCTGCAAACAGAGTCGTAGATGCGGCTGTGACGGCGAGACCAGAAGAAAGGGATCCACATGAAATTCTGGCGGAAAGAACAGAAAAGGGGTGGATACGCACCCCAAATCCTTCCTTTCTGCCGAAGCTGGCAGTCCCACCGCTGTGGTCAGTTCATCGCCAAGCCAACTCGTAATACGGACAGTGGTGAAACTCCCCTGTACGCCATGTGACACCTGCTTTTTCCATGACAGCGAACTAAGTGCCAGTCACAATCTTTTCAAATGCCATCCGCCCATCTCGTAATATGGCAATAGATCGCTGAGCTTTGGCAGTTAGACCACAACCACTGATACAGCATTTCACAGAGTGCAAACTCATAATAAGGCCCCTAGTATAGGTTTTGTTCTGGAAGGGTATCCACACAGTACAAAAAAATAAACATAGACATAGTTAAAATCTTGCCTATCTTTGTGCTCGTGCTATACAGTGAAGCACACATTCAGCGTTTGAAAGATTTTAAGTCTCAAACATTATTCCTGCCTCAACGAGGAGTACATCTTTGGTGTACAACCCTGTCTACAAATACTAGTAGATAGGGATTTTCATCAAAATCCATCGGTGTCTGTATGGAAATGCTAATGTACCACCCATGAGATGCACCCTTGAAAGCATAATGGCAAATTGCTTACTGCTGGGTAAAATGATAGAGCTTGCTTTCTGCGGGTTGAAATAGAAAACAGCAGGAGACTCACTTGGCTCTTTCAACAGATGTGAGCTGTGAGGGCACAATAGCAAAAGAAATGACAGTACTAACAAGGAGGAAAAAGCATTAGAGACAGATGGCTGATGTGGCCATTTCACAACTCTATCTGGAAGCACCTTGCAGCTGCTGCTTGGTCTAGCACCAAGTTTGATACCAGAGAGAGAAACGTACTAACAGTTATTTTCATTCAACTTTTAAATAGAAAGTCTGCACCAGAACAAAAAAGCTTGCCTAG
The DNA here is from genome assembly GCF_964261635.1 of Lissotriton helveticus. Lineage (NCBI taxonomy): Eukaryota > Metazoa > Chordata > Amphibia > Caudata > Salamandridae > Lissotriton > Lissotriton helveticus. Next base: position 349,933,208 of record NC_136062.1, on the reverse strand, counting down.
TGTCAAAATGATCAATTGCAAGCATTGTAGTATCAAATGGATTAACTAAAGTTGGACCCTTCTGAGAAGAAGATCTTATTAGCTTTTTCTTTGTATATCGCAGTTTATATATCTTCTATTATTCTTTACTTCTCGCTATGTTTTACAGTTTGAGTTCTTTACTGATTGCTCAGGGTTCTTTTGGACACCCTTTTCTTTTATTCTATGATTTATTTTTATTTTGCATTGCTATGAGATAGAACTAGTTCTATCATTAAATCTTCAGATTCAGCAAGGTGATGTTCCACAAGGCCTTCTTGTCTCCGAAACACCAATAATAGATACTCTGATTCAACCAAGATCTAGACCCTAAAGACAAAAAATAGAATTCTGGAACATCAATGTTAAATACCTAAAAAAAAACTGCAATGACAACTGTTGGAAATGACCAAAGCTTGCCTTTAAAGTTTTTGCTGGCTGTAGAACTCTATGTACTGTATGTACTACTGCCAACCAGTGGCAAAGTGCCTGTGCACCCCCTTTCAACATAGTGGAACTGACATAAACCTAATTGGCATATTCGATGCACCTATACGTCACTAGTATATGGTACAAAATTATATGCAGAGTCTGTAAGTTGAATGTCACTAGTCAACTTCAGCACTCATTATGTCATTCATTACATTTACTAGGTAAACATGTCGGCATGCCTACCATATGTAGCTCAGCTGTGCTGGTTTAAACTGTACATTTGATCCGTCAAAATATCCCCTTTTGACAGGCATAAACTTTCCTTTCAAATATTAATGTCACCACTATGTAGGCCTTACTTTTTGTAGGGCATAGTGCTTGGTATTTAAAAGTAGAATATGTAGAAGGTTAATGTTAAAAATATCCTTGAAGTGAAAATGCCCTAAAAGCTACTTTCACTGTAGCAACATCGACTTTTCCAAGCACAGAGATACAAGGAAAGCACTGAGATACAATATTAAATGTAATCTCTAGCTAGCAAACAATCCTTTGAACTTTTTAAAACTTACAAGCCCAATTCACAGATGAAGTTGGATTAAAATAAATGCTTCTGAAATAGTAGATTTAAAAAGTTAACTTTTCCCTGCCTAATATCCCTAGAGGTTCATTTCCTTCAGTTAACACCCAGGAGCTGAATAGCTCTTTTGATAAGGTTTGAACGTGTTCCCAGAGCTGAGGCAAAGACATTGGGTTGTCGTGTAGTTTCTGTAAAATCTACACAGGATCGATCTGCACGTTCAGACGACATACAATGGAGGATTGGTGTCAAACTGATTCTAAACACCCCCACCGGGTATGTTGGCCTTACAGTATCATCTAGCTCACAGTGCCCCTAGAATCTCCTCTTACCAAGGAGATAATAGTGCTTGGCACCCATCGAACATGACAACCCTGATCCCTAAAGACTGTGGAAACAGTGTACAACTTTTCCCTCAGTCACTCGTACTCACTTAGGAGATGTTAGCCCTGCTGTGCTTCAAAGAATCCTCATGCATAATGTATGAGGTTTTTACCAGGGAAAATTCCACGTTCTCAATGCAGTGTAGTATCTAGTTAAAAGGTCAGTCCGTAAGAACCTTATTGTATTTAATGTAGGGTAGAATATAGGTGAAGGGGTACGATGTTACCTGAGCCTATATTAGGGTACCTATCTAGAAAATAACACATTATGGGGATCTGTTCTGTTCCTCTGGATGGAGGACCATCTGGGCTGTGGCCAGGAACCTAATTAACTTAAAAAAGGCCTACCTGGTCAAAGGCAGATGTAAAGAACACCTGGGACTGACCTGTTCTTTGTCTCTCTAGTCAGCCAAGCATCACTGTCAATGTGTTAGTAGCTGCTACCAGAACCAATTATGAGTGACAACAGAGGAGGGGTTACACATCTCCCTGCCACAACTCTAGGATGGACACAGGAGCTCTGCTCAATGGAAAAAAAGGTTCTGTCATCTTAGTTTAAGGTAGAGAACGGTGCAGTTGTATTGTTTGCAATAGGATGCACAATAAATGTGGCAAGTTTGAGTATGGCCTCTTCTGGGAATTTTTACACCATTGGTTAGGGAGTGGAAAGAAAATTCCCCCCACCCTCAGACTAATTCCAGGTATAAATGTGGTAACCACAGTGCCCTCCTCAGAACACTTTCTAGACTTGTGTAAGAGGACAGGACCTGCAATCTGAGAGAAATGTCTAAATGACTAGACCTGCTCTCCCTTTAGCACCCAGGGCAAAGAAGTGAACATCAGTGGTCATAAGGCTGACCACCTGTTCAAGTTACAGGGGCATAACAAGTTACAAAAGGTTTTTTGTGCAACTGCCCACCGACCATTTCCAGGTTAGAGCTTTTCTTTCAAAAGTCTTCAGCCACAGCCTGCTGCCTTGCCCCACTGGGAATTTTTACTTCCATTTCAGAGACTAAAGGCCCAATTTAATTATTGGCAGATGGAGCTCTCAAAAATTTCCTGGAGGAGAACTTTACTACCTCCAGGCCAAGACTACGCCACCCAGCAAATTTATAAATGACCACCTAGCAGACAGTCGTTTATAAAGGCATTGGCAGGAATTACGGTTCCAGACCAGGCAATTTACTGTTTGTTACAGGGCTGTTTGGGAAGGAAACAGCCCTGAAACAGCCAGTTATCTTTTTTTTGTTTCAAAAACAAAATCCCCAAATGTGATTTTCTTTTTTGTAAATAAATAAAGTAATTCTCGCCTTGCAATGGGAGGCTTCTCCCATGACATAGGGAGCGTTAAAAAGAAATAGTAAAAAAATACTACATGCCTGCACATCTAAATTAGCTGGGCGGACATTTAGTATTCTTTCCGGCGGCCCTTGCTCATCAGGGCTGTCACAGCGGGTTAATAGTGGCGAAGACAGAGTAGTCTCTACTGTGATTAACCCATAGGTCCGCTCGTATGTAAATGAACCGGGAAAAATGCATTCTTGGCTGTAAGGATACTCCATCACCATTGCGGCAGAGTATCCTTACCGCAAAGAAATTCATCGGGCCCTAAGTCTAAAGGTGAAACTACAACCTGAATTGAACCTTGTTTCTGTTTCCTACCAGCACTCTATTTCAGTAGGACTTTACTTGTGCCTATAGTCAGGCACACCCAAATGCCCTTACTTAGCTCTTCTTGTCCCTACATTTTACCTTCAACATTTGGAAATTCATAACTCTGCTGTCCCCTATTGGATTTGTGTTGTTTTGATGTCCTTATATTTATTAAACATTGCTTTAGTTGTTTTGAGATTCTTCTTGAGTTGCCTTTTGCCTTTATCTTTGTTTGGCTACTGCTTAAATACTTTACTCATTGCCTCTAAGTTAAGGATGTCTACTCCATGCCATAGCTACCAGGGGACGAGGTCTAGGCTAATTTAGTGACTTTAAGGGTTCAAGAGTTGTGGTCATCAGGAATCAATTGTGTGCATCACATCTCCAAGAAGATTATAGAAGATTATAGAAAGTTGTTCCACCGGGCATACAACATCACAAGACCTGTTACTTTGCTGCATATTGGTATCAATTCTTTTTTTTCTGTTGTAATTTTTTATTGAAATAGAAATAGGAGTGTACAACAGAATGTAAATGCAGACGGAAGGCAACAGTGAATCACAACATTGAATGGTGCAATACAATGGATGGATACGGGGAGGGGCTGGGTGGGAAGGGCAGATAGGGAGGTGGGAGGCAAGGGTACAAGGAGGAGGGGGCAGGTCCCTAATGAAGACATGGTGTCCGGCCTTTTGTCCTATCTCTATGTGCCAGACCTGAGTATTGGTTGCAGCGGATTAGGTATGTACCTTTTTATTTTACAAGCAGGTTGGAGGCCCTTGTGCCATGTCGTCCTAGGAGGTGTCTGACGATGCAGGTGTGGAGATTAGGGGGTGGCAACCTGAGGCAGGTCTATGTCGCAAGAAGGGGTAGACCGCTGGCCCAGAACCATGAAGAAAGATGCCACAACCAGGGGGGTAGGAGGAAAGAGGTGTCGGGATGGGTGTACATGTGGCAGGGAAGAGGATCAGGTGGTGGAAGAGGAAGGGGTGTCCTGTGTCCCTGGTGTATGGTGCCCCCTGTGCACTGTTGTACGGTTTCGGGCATCTGTGCTGAGGGGAAAGATATGTATGTCTGCAGCCCAGTGGTGGGGGGTAAGGTGGGAGAGAGGAAAGGAGACAGGGGGGAATGGAGAAGGGGGTACAGGGAGGGAGAGAGAAGGGGGTTAGTAGTAGCCTCAGGTGGGAAGATGAGGGGAAAAAAGGGGTCTAAGGGAAGGGTCCCTGAGGAAGGCTGGGGTGGGTGTGGACGCCGAGAACCCAACCCGGGGGAGAGAGAGAGGGGCCTGTATCATTACATCAGATAACAGGTTGCTCTCTGTGCCCTGGTTGAATCGTGAGAGGGAGTGTGAGCTAGTAACATTGCGGCCATCTTTTAGGGAGTATCCTGGAGGAAAGGCATCCACATCTGGGTGAAAACCTCTGTCTAGTATTGCCTTCCATAAATGATGCATTCATAGGACGCCATCTGTATCATTGCCACCATCCAGGCTTCTTAAGAAAGGGGTGTGGGTGAGCACCACTGGCAAAGGATGCAGAGCTTGGCTGTGGACAGCGCAGTGTGGAAAAGCTGGGGCTGTAGACGGGATAGTTCAGGGAAGCCTCTGTGATCCTGTAGGAGGAGTGAAGGGGAGCTGGAGGGCCATGGACATCCCCAGGGTGTCCCCACATAGGTCCAGAAGGATTAGATTGAAGAGCACTCACAAACAATGTAGGTAAGGTCACATTGGGTAACCAAGCACCTCCAGCAATTCGAGTGGGGTAGGAGGCCAGCCCTTGCAGTTTTTGTGGGGTCCAAGACCACTCCTGGAGTGTTTTGAACAAGCAACATTTCAATCTGGTTTCCCAGGCACATTTGTCCAGGGCTTCCAAAATCTATGGCCAGTCATCTTCCTCGTTGGTGATCTCAAGGCAGTCCTGCCACTTGGTGTGGAAGTTGGGAAGAGGGGCTATGAGACGAGGTTGCTTGTTAGTGTGATGTAAAGTCCCGACATCACACCCCAATGTGGGCCCCATCTGAACAGGTATTCCACCACTGGTGAGGATGGGAGAGACCTTGGGTGGGACACTGGCAGCTCCGAAGGCAATGTTGCAATTGCAGGAATTGACAGGCCTGTCATGAGTGGAGGCCAAATTCCTCCTTCAGGAGGTGACAAGGTTTCAGTTCTCCATCCAGCAGGACCTGGCACAAGGTATATATGCCCACTTTGACCCAAAGTGGCCATCGGAGGGTCCAGCCGTCAATATGGAGGGTGTCATTGCCCCACAGTATCACCCTGTTATGTAGTCCATGATTCACTTTGTGGAGGTGGTGAGCATGGAGCCAGGCTTTAGACAGGGCCTGCAGTACTGGGTGTGGATATGAAGTTTGGGGAGCGTGGGCTCCATAGAGTAACCCATGTGGCATGTGAGTAGTGAATGTTCAGTATGAACTCTTTGTTGGGGTTCCGAGATACCCGGCAGTACATAGGCAGAAAGGTGTAGAATCAAAGAGTAGTGTTCCACAGATGGTAGGCTCAGGCAGGAATAGCATGCCATAAGTTTGGCTACAACTAGTCTCACCTGGTGGATTCCCACATGAAGGCTCGGATGTAGGAGTCAATCAGACGTAGTGTGGTTAGTGGCACCATGCCGAGCATGTAGGTTAAGCACAGCAGTGTAACCATCCGGACCACCGTGCCCTTTCCCACATGGAAAAACCCAGCAGTTACCACTTTGCTAAGTCCTGTTTCATCTGTGTGATGAGGGGGGTCAGATTGTTCATGACTATCTCAGTTGGGCCCCTGTTGACCAAGATGCCAGGTACTTAAGCCAAGAGGCTTTCCACTCTTGTCCCAGTTTACCTTGTAACCGGATAAGGTTACGAAGTCATCTATGACTTCCATTAGCGCTGGAAGGGAGCTGCCAAGATCTCGCAGGGTGAGCAGGATTTAGTTGGCATAAAGATATACCTTTGAGAGAACGTCCTCGATGGGGATGCCAGCTATGAGTGTGAAGTGGTGAATGTCGGATGCCAAAGGCTCCATTGTCAGTAGAAATAGTAGTGTAGAGAACGGATAGTCTTGGTGTGTACGACTCAGGATCTGGAAGAGGTCATAGATGGACCCTCCACAGTTGGCCTGAGCTGTCGGGCAGTCGTACAGCAGATAGAGTGTAGAGATAAACTGATCCCCCAGTTCAAATTGTTTCGTGGTGGTGCAAAGACACCCTCACTCAATGAGGTCGACTGCCTTTTCGGCATCTGGAGATAGGGACACAGCCTCCTCCGGTACGTTCCTGGTGGCCCAGAGAATAAGTGCCAGGTCACAGAAGTGGTTCCTGGAGGAACGGCCTTGAACGAAGCCAACTTGTGGATTGTGAATGATGAAGGAGAAGACCGCTTTTCAGTGAGACAACTGTATGCTTGGAAGGCTCTTAATGTCACCCTTTAGGAGAGATATTGGTCTGTATCTTCCACACAGCAACGGGTCTCTACACAGTTTGAAAGGGACCGCGATCACTGCCCTATTAGAGAGGGATCCCAAAGAGACCATCGGCTTTACCTCTTGGAAGGTCACATGGAGGGAGTCGGTCAACTTCACCCCTGCTCATCAATAGAATTCAGCCGGGTAGCCCTCCTCTCCCAGATTTCATCCTTAATAAAGTCCCCCACTAGTAGCTCTCAGCCCTTGTCAGTAAGGCGTGGGAGGTTGACTTTCTCAAGAAATGTGGTAATCCGATCCTCACCTGCCAGTGCCTCTGGTGTGTAGAGTGTGCCATAGAAGGCATCATAGGTTTTAATTAACTTGTGTTTTGGGGCATTTGCAACAGATTGTATTACTAGGTGCAGGCTGTTATTTCAAACAGAAGCAACTGGCGTTGCACATAATCGCTCTAAAGCCAATGTTCCTTTTATGCTTTCTTCGCCAAGTTGTTAAAATTCAATGTAAACAAACTTAAATGGCAACAATTTGATTCCAGTTTACCCTGCTCCCCTTTTTATACATTAGCATATCTACTAGGCTAAACCTCCTTAGTATTTTTAAATGGTACAAGTCTTAATAAAGATTTTATGATAGAAATTGTATTAATGCATTTCAAACGATGATGGTTTTAATAGAATGAATGAATGAATACGCATTTATATAGCTCATGGCTACCCTAGGGCATCCCAGCGCATTTGTGACACCTAGTCATACTTCGCTAATCATGGAAAACGAATGGTTTTCAGCTGTTTCCTGAAACAGAGATAGTTAGGTTCAAGACGAATGGGGTCGGGAAGCTGGTTCCAGAATTTTGACACGTGAGGTGAAAAACGTCGGCCACCCATACGTGCCCGTTTAATCCTAGGGACTATCAGAAGTATTTTATTGTTAGATCTGAGTGTCCGGGAAACCTGATATAATTGCAGCACATGGCCTTAAACCAGATTCTTTGCTGCACTGGGAGCCAGTCCAACTGACAAAGTGCTGACTTAGCAGCATTGTGCTTTGGCACATTCATTAGTAGTCGAGCGGCACAGTTCTGTATAATCTGTAGAATCTTAATAGTTCCCTGCGGTGCGCCCAGGTAAACCGCATTGGCGTAGTCCAGCAGCGATAAAATAAAGGCTTGAACCAGCAAACGTCTAGCTTCAAAAGGAAGGAGATGCAGAATCTTCCTCATCAATCTAATCGGACCATAACAGGTAGCAGCAACTTTACGCGATTGTACCGAGAAACTAAGATTAGGGTACAACATATGCCCAGACTCTTAATTTGTTTCTTTGGTAAAAGGGGAGGACCAAGACAGCTAGGCCACTAGGGATCTAAATTCAGGGGGGCCGCTTGTCCTATCATCATGATTTCCTTCTTGGAACCATTGAGTCTGAGAAAAGACAGATCCATCCACTCAGATACTTTTACCAGGCAAGAGGTCAGGTTCTTATCACTAGTATCATGTCGGCTGAGGGACACCACCAGCTGGGTGTCATCAGCGTAGGTGACCAGTTGGACCCCCCAGGGAAGCACAATGTCCGCAAGGGACCTCATGTAGATGTTGAACATGGTGGGGCTTAAAGAAGATCTTTGGGGGACACCATACTGCAGAGGAGTCTGTTTTGAAGGAACATCCTGTTCAAATACCGCAAAAGATCTATCGGAGAGAAAGAACTGCAACCACTTAAGGGCAGTCCCTGCTACACCCACCTCCCTCAGTCTTTGAATCATGATACAATGATTTACCGTGTCGAAGGCTGCGCTGAGATCTAACAAAATAATGGCAGCGCAGCTTCCGGTATCCACGATTTTTCTGGCCTCTTCAACCACAGCAAGAAGGGCCATCTCCGTACCCTGCTTGCTTCTAAAGCCAGTCTGAGTGGGGTGCGGGCCTTTGTTGTTCTCCACAAAAGCAGCTAATATGGAGTTAACATGCTTTTCGGCCAGTTTGCTATTACCTGGCAATAAAGAAATGGGGCGATAATTAGCCCAATCCTCAGGGTCTAAAATAGATTTTTTTAGAAGGGCTTTAATTCTTGCTTGTTTCCATAACGGCGGAACCACTCCGGTGGCAAGGGAGGCGTTCATTACATTCCAAATAACTTGGGAAACAATCTCTAAGACCAATTTAGGAATGGAGGGAGGCGCAACATCTGCCGGAGGTCCAGACTTAAGATTCCCCAAGAGTCGCTGCAAGTTGGATAGAGAAAGTGGAGCAAATTCCTCCAACCTAGCTTGTTGAGAGGGTGGAAGGAGATGTATGTCAAAATCAGGTTGCTGAAACAACGAGTAGATGTTGAAAACCTTTGTGGCAAAACATTTTACTATATCGTCACAACTTTTTTGGGCGTTCATCGGTTCAGTTAGAGTGCCGGGGGGAGTGATAAGGGATTTAAAATTTTTTAAAATGTTCCTAGAGGAATTGGAAGCAGAGACAATCTTTTCCTGGTAATAGCTGGTTTGAGCAGCTTTTATTTTACTTTTATAGAGCCTAAGTGCTGCTTTATAATTGGACTTACTGGATTCAGAAGAATCCTTCCTCCATTTCCGTTCGGACTGCTTACATGATTACATGATTGTCTGATTTCGAGGGAATACCAAGCTTTTTTATTAGAGCCAACTCAATGGCAAATTATTTCTTAGGGAGGGTAAGGTGCAAAGAAGACTCCACCAACTATTGAAATAATCAATAATTCGCCTTAATAGGATTAGAGCAAAATGCAGGGGTAGAGTTATTAATATTGATTGCCCATCTCTCCACTGAGAGTTTTGACCAAGTACGACCCAATTTTTTAGTCCTTATAAAGGGTTGTAGCAAATCTCGGGGGGTTCAAACAAAAGATAACAAGGAATGGTCCGATCAGGGTACTAAGATGGTCTCATCCAAAATAATATTGTCAAGATTAGTAAAAAAAGGATCGAGGAAATGGCCTAATTTATGGTTAGGGCCCGTCACAATTTGTTTCAATTGAAAAGCTTCAAGGCCTGCCTTGAGATCATGTGAAGGAGAAGAGTCAAGTTCATCAAGGTGAATGTTGAAATCGCCAAGAATCGAGAAAAAGGGAGCGAGACTGGCTTAATTTATAGCAATTGTTCAGAGCGATCATTGCAAAAGTTAACGTGTCCACCTGGAGGGCGCTATAAAAGGATTCCTGAAAGGTACAGGTAGGAGAGAAGCCAATGGTAAAGGAGAAGCTCTCACAATCTATTTGAAGACACCTAGTCGATCTACAGCTATAGGTGTTTCTATATATGATGGCAATTCCCCCACTCCGAGCGCTATCACCATCTTGTCTGACAATGGTGTAGTTAGGTGGGAGAGCCTGGACCACATCGGCATCAGAGGCCGCATTGGCCAAATGTTTAAGTAAGAAAGAGAGCATCAGGGCATCTCTCTTCTAAAAGCAGGCAAATTTCATTTGCGTGCTTAGGGAGGGATCGGTAATTAAGAAGTAGCAAAGAAAAGGATTTTACTTTTCCAACTTCTGAGGGGAGAAACTCAGAAGGATTAAATTTAAAATTACAGAGAGGGCAATAATGGTGCAAGGGTGCCTGCACTGGTGCATGTCCGTTGTTTGTGTGCCAGGGCAGGGGTGAGCACAAGAATGCGATAAATCATTGTAAATATGTTGCATTCTTGTGCTCTGAATGTGCTGCAGCGTGGCACAGCCAAAGGGCTTGCATTGCAGCGATGAAGCACGTTCTTGTAGATCTGCCTCCTAGTGTTTATCTGTTGCATCTTATGGTGTGGAGATGTGGGGGTATTCCAGGATGTTGCATTTATACGTTATTGAAACCAGGTTCCTCAAAAGCCTAATCATTGTCTTGCAGCATTTCTTTTTAAAGTGCATGTTTCTGATTTAATTGAAATTTGTCCCTGTTAGAAACGGGGTCTCTAGTTGGCAGGGGTATGTACCCTAGCCCAAGTAGGTACCACCGGTTCCATCAGGGTGGGTCTCAAAGTACCCTAGACAACGCTCCTGGTAGCTTGGCGCTGAGCTGGTAGGCTTAGCTCAATAGGCAATGTGCAAAGTACTTGCGTAACGCCCACCCACCATAATACAGGAAAACACCACAAATAGACACTACACCAGTGTTTATAAAAATATTAAAATCTTTATCTATACTTCAGGCAAGGTTAGGTCAATATAAACAGAATGCACATATACTCAGGACTTTCCTGGTGCAGTATAACCACAGAAGAGATGTGCAGGTTCTGTGAGTCTCTTGAGACAATGGTCCTGTAATCCCCCAATTCAGTCTTAGGTAAGGGGGGGAAAGTCCCGTGGGGAAGCGAACTGGGGCTCAGGGTGACGAGGTCCTTCAATGGGGTGTTAGAACAATGAGGTCCTTTGGGCCTGGCGCTATCCCTAACGCGCAGTGCCCCTCACGCTACGCAGTAGTTTTATTTGTACTGCTGGACCCTTAGATGCACTATCAGCTTAAGCGCTGCCCTTGATGTTAGTGTCTGTTGTTTGTGGGAAAGTAGATATATGTCGCTAAAATGCCCTATGCAGCCCAGAACGGCTTGGTGCAATCCCTGCTTGTAATCCTGCCGCCAGTGTTAAGGCTTACGACGTTAAAGTGCCCCCGCCATGCCTTTAATCACAGCAATGCCTCTTCATGTGCGTTCGGGTCGTGGTTATCATCGGGAAGAGCAAGGAAGTCCTGCTGGTACGTGAATGCCCTCACAATGGTCCCCGGTCCGCCAGTACTCCGTTGCTCACTATTCGCTAGTGGGGACTCCTCCCGGGTACGTAGTCCCCTTGCGGCGCCACGGCCTCAGTAAATACCGGCGGGCGGCCACGAGTGCTCGTTCACATTCCCACACCTCCCCCTTGCCACAGACAGAACTATAGGCGTTCCCTGGCTGTGCAGTTACCTGGGGGTTATGGTAGCTTCTCCACTGTTCACCGGCAGCAGCTGGTTGCGGCCATGAAACGGGACGCCTTGCGCTTCGCTGGCCTCAGTGCGGCATCCCGATGACGCTTCCTCCTTGCTGGGCAACAGCTCATGCTGGCGCCCAATCACAGTGCGGCGGCTCCTGACGTCACAAGGGATTCCCGAACAGGGCTTCCGCGGTTCCCGGTCCGCGGCGGTGATTTCGGCCCACTTCGCTTCTGTCTTCCCCACAGCGCTTGCAGTTGATTTGAGGTCCCGGGCGGCGGCTGTGATCTCGTGGGCAGTTTGGAGTCCGCTTGCCAATAACGTGCAGGCACCCATGCACAGTGCTAGGAGGCTGCTCTCAGTGACACGCTCCGCTCGGGCCAGCAGCGGTGATTCCCGACTCTCCGCGCTTCCAGCTCACAGCGCTTTACAGTCCAGTTAGGGTCCCCAGGCAGCGGCGGTGATTTTCAGGCATACAGCACTGCAGGGGCAATTCATAAACGGGTTGTTGCTGTCCTTTCTGTTCCTTCTTGCAGCTAGGCAGTCCCACAATGCTGCAGGGACAGTACCCGGTGTCTTTGCTGTCCTGACGATCCCAATGACCAGGGGGATCAGTCATTCTTCTTCTGGAGACACTCTTGAGATGCTCTATAGGTCCTCTCGTAGCAGGGCAAGATCAGCAGGCAGGGGGGCAGCGCAGCATGCTGAGGCAGCAGGTCCTTGGAGCAGTCAGTCCTAGCAAAGGTGGCACTCCTCCTGGCACAGCAGTCTTCACTCCATCAGAGTTTCCTCATACTCTACCAGTGTAAGCAAGATGTGTGGCCAGGTCCCTCCGTGTTATACCCTGCAGTCTAGTTACTAGAAGGGGGCAGAAGTCTCTGAAAGGGTCTCGGGGGCTGGGGTGTCTGGAAGGATCCAGGGAGTTCTGGGATGTTTCCTGCCTTCCCTGACCTGGCTGTCACAGTGACAAAAGGCAGGGCTGTTAAGGCTACAGTGGGCAGCCAGTAACTGCCCATTCAAGCGGAGAAGGTGTGAATCACCAATCCCACCTAACAGTGAAGGCAGGCTATCAGTATGCAGATGGGAGGAGGGAATCTGCAGTGCCCAGACTAAGTGTAGGCAGAGAAATATCTACTTTCTAAAAGGGATAATTCTAGAGTAGTAGTGCCCAAACCCCATATATCATTGGAAGGGGTTCACCTGCCCCGATTCTACCAAGAGATAACAAAAAGGTAAAACCAAGGGTCGCAGGGAAATCATTTAAAGACCACCTCAGGATGAACTCCCCAAACAAACAGTCTACTCACAAAAAAGCAACCTGGGGGTCTAAAAGGGAGCTAAATGTTGATCCCTAGATCCACTAAACTCCAATAGAAGTGAGCAAGTGACTAAGGTACTCGATCAAACTGACTACCTATAGTAAAGAAGGAAATACAACCTCACAGTCATATGACTCACCGCGATTGTTTGAACAGACCCATACAGAGAGAGATAGGATTCCCATCAACAGTGTGTAGATCAAATGATTATTATTTGGTCATCCTGATAGGGCTGGCGTGTCTCTTGATCAGTAAGACCATGCCATGCCTCAAACTCATCCGGGTCAAGGCCCTCAATCGCCGTGATGACCATAGAACTAGGATCTGAATGGGAACTGTGCAGTGCAAAAAGGAAAAAAGTGGTGTATATTAAAAAAGGATAGAGCAACAATAAGAACAAACTTTAATCAGCATTGTTCTCTCCCTTATTAAAACCAAGCAAGTAAAGCAGTTTAACCAAATAGCTGCATGTTACAAGGCCAACATGTTTCAACCAGACTGGACTAATTCCAAAGGCTTTCGTCAGGGCCACCGTTCTAAATACTTGCTACTGCATTATAAAGGTGCAACAAAAATGATCTAAGTGTGCAGATAAATATTAATTTTCCTCTGTATCAAATTGGTGTATCAGCCATCTGTGTGAAACAAACAATGCAACAATTGAGTCATATTGGAAGAAGTAAAACCATAACTACCCCCAGATCAGTGAGTTTGATATTCAAAACAATTAATTAATAAATCATACTCACCCGCATTGTACAGGGAGTATGCCTCACCTCTCCTGGAAACCTTGCTCAGGAATAGGAGGTCCCGCTCTACAAAAGGTAAGGAGGGGGTGTTTGTGAAGGGGAGTGGGAAGACCAACTTGTACTATCCTTGCCTCTACATCTATGTTCACCCCCGTTTAATCAGAACCTCTTGGAGGGCAGTAAAAAGTCTCAAAAAACAGGGACAGACCAGGTTAACAAACCACCTGAGTGTTCAAAGTACCTCTTACATAATGACTGCCTGGTGTATAGTAGCAAATTTCCACCCTTCAAAGAAAGAAGAGGAACTATATCTAGTAATCAAATAAGAATTTGAAACCGCTTAGTTACATATACTCACCTGTCCGTCGCGACCCCTTTAAGCTCGTCTGAGCTCAGTGGGAGGTGAGGTACCATAATGTGAGACTAAACAAATAGTGAAGGGAACAGGAAGTGGGCGGAGCTGCACCGGCCGGTGTCATAAGATAACGCTCCGCTTTGTTACTGTCAACCCTCAATGACAACGTTGTCATATTGTAATTAAATATCAATATTGTAAAAGCGAGGCCGGTATCGAGCTTACCAGGGTCGCCGGTCTAAGAAAAACAATATCGGCCATTGTTCCTGTCATAGCGTAGTCTTGCGAGATGTAAGACCGGGACTACCATATGACGTCATCAGTGCCGTCTATGTAGTTCGGAAAGCTGCCTCAGACAGTGCAAGTTAAACGTTCGAAACAAGGAGCCCAAGCTCTCATGATGCTCCCTCTAACGTGCACCGACTTAGTAATAAACCGAACAGAAAAAGAAATTACTCTTTGTCTATCCTTGTAGTCTGTTGGTAAGCAAATTTCAACTATTAAACCGGGACTCCAGATACAAAATTAACCGGTATAATGGGTCATTCAGCTGATGTATATTGATACCCGTTTTATTATAGTCCATCATGGTCGCATCTGGGAGGTACTGTATGTGGTACAAACACCACCTGCAAGATCATGTGATACTCTCAAGTCTCTAGAAAAAGGCTGAGGCTCACAACCAAAAAATGAAGGACAAAACATCACATAGGCTTAGAATACGCCGATGTCATCGATGATCAAGTACGTGATAATTTTAACTCCATCATTTGTAGCTAGAGCGGGGATCCACCACAGGCCACGCGCGATATAATACGTGGACACCTGGGATGACCAACCCAAAGCAATGATTTTGAAGCAATGTGAACACCTGAAGAATAAGTCAGAAAGGCTAATTAGTTCAATTTAAAGCCACCCAAGGTATTTCATCATTTAATCCACATGTGTCAGTAGACAATTTGAATATCCATATAGATGATATCTTGGTGATCTGGAGAGGTGACTATGAGTCCATTTGCTTGTTCCATCAATGGCTGAATATGCAGTACCAGTACTTACGCTTTACGGTAGAGCTCAACAAAGAAAGGATTTTCTTTTTGGATTTATCCATCTATGCCACCAACACGGGCCTTGAAAGTGAATTGTTCCGTAAGCCTATGGCCAGGAACTCCCTTTTATTGTATGGGAGTCAACATCCCAAAGCCCTTAGAGACAATTTGCCTTACGGGCAATTTCTTAGAGTAAGACGTAATTGCTCAGAGAAAGATACCTTTTCTAAACATGCAGAACTTCTTAGTCAACAGTTGATCCAAAGACATTATCCCAAACGGCTTGTTAAACGGTTACTGCAACGAGCAACTAATAACAATCGTCTAGCATTACTTGACATTCCAGTAGCCAAACCACCTCTGGAACGTATTACCTTTGTGAGCACATTCAACACAACGTCCAATCACATACAACGCATTGTAGAACGTCACTAGAGAATTCTAAATGCGGACAATGATAAAATTGAACCCCCTTTGTTCGCCTTTAAGAGGGCTACAAACCTACGGGATAGGTTGGTCCATACCCGTCCGAAAGACACTCCCAAAAGATCCGTTGGTACCCTCTGGGATTTGCCAGCAGTGACAGGGCATCATCCTTGTGGGTCCTGTTCGGTCTGCCCTCAGACATCACGTACATTAGAACTAGACATTGGGTCGGATCGACCATGGATACTCAAAAAATTCACAAACTGTAATAGCATCAATTTGATTTATCAAATAACTTGCCCATGTGATAAGAAGTATGTGGGAATGATGACCCGAAAGGTCCGAGTTCGAATGCAAGAACACAAGAGCTTGTTTAGATGTAAAAAAAACTGTGTCTAAGTTGAACAAACACTTCTTGGAATTTGACCATTCTGAGACAGACTTCATTTGGACTGTCCTGGTCAAACCCTACATTCCATCCCATGTGAGTGACATATCGAATTTCTTATTTAAGAGAGCAAATAAATGGATATTCAAATTGTCTACTGACACATGTGGATTAAATGATGAAATACCTTGGGTGGCTTTAAATTGAACTAATTAGCCTTTCTGACTTATTCTTCAGGTGTTCACATTGCTTCAAAATCATTGCTTTGGGTTGGTCATCCAACGTGTCCACGTATTATATCGCGCGTGGCCTGTGGTGGATCCCCTCTCTAGCTACAATAGTGATGATGAGGAGAGGTTATTTATCAGAGAACCACAATATTATCTTAGATATATTGATGGAGTTAAAATTATCACGTACTTGATCATCGATGACATCGGCGTATTCTAAGCCTATGATGTTTTGTCCTTCATTTTTTGGTTGAGAGCCTCAGCCTTTTTCTAGAGACTTGAGAGTATCACGTGATCTTGCAGGTGGTGTTTGTACCACATACAGTACCTCCCAGATGCGACCATGATGGACTATAATAAAACGGGTATCAATATACGTCAGCTGAATGACCCATTATACCGGTTAATTTTGTATCTGGAGTCCCGGTTTAATAGTTGAAATTTGGTTACCAACAGACTACAAGGATAGACAAAGAGTAATTTCTTTTTCTGTTCGGTTTATTACTAAGTCGGTGCATGTTAGAGGGAGCATCGTGAGAGCTTGGGCTCCTCGTTTCGAACGTTTACCTTGCACTGTCTGAGGCAGCTTTCCGAACTACATTGACGGCACTGATGACGTCATACGGTAGCCCCGGTCTTACATCTCGCGGGACTACGCTATGACAGGAACAATGGCCGATATTGTTTTCCTTAGACCGGCGACCCTGGTAAGTTTGATACCGGCCTCGCTTTTACAATATTGATATTTAATTACAATATGACAACGTTGTCATTGAGGGTTGACAGTAACAAAGCGGAGCGTTATCTTATGACACCGGCCGGTGCAGCTCCGCCCACTTCCTGTTCCCTTCACTATTTGTTTAGTCTCACATTATGGTACCTCGCCTCCCACTGAGCTCAGATGAGCGTAAAGGAGTCGCCACGGACAGGTGAGTCTATGTAACTAAGCGGTTTCAAATTCTTATTTGATTACTAGATATAGTTCCTCTTCTTTCTTTGAAGGGTGGAAATTTGCTACTATAAACCAGGCAGTCATTATGTAAGAGGTACTTTGAACACTCAGGTGGTTTGTTAACCTGGTCTGTCCCTGTTTTTTGAGACTTTTTACTGCCCTCCAAGAGGTTCTGATTAAACGGGGGTGAACATAGATGTAGAGGCAAGGATAGTACAAGTTGGTCTTCCCACTCCTCTTCACAAACACCCCCTCCTTACCTTTTGTAGAGCGGGACCTCCTTCTATTCCTGTGCAAGGTTTCCAGGAGTGGTGAGGCATACTCCCTGTACAATGCAGGGGAGTATGATGTATTAATTAATTGTTTTGAATATCAAATTCACTGATCTGTGGGTAGTTATGGTTTTACTTCTTTCAATATGACTCAATTGTTGCATTGTTTGTTTCACACAGATGGCTGATACACCAAGTTGATACAGAGGAAAATTAATATTCATCTGCACACTTAGATCCTTTTTGTTGCACCTTTTTAATGCAGTAGCAAGTATTTAGAACTGTGGCCCTGACGAAAGCCTTTGGAATTAGTCCAGTTTGGTTGAAACATGTTGGCCTTGTAACATGCAGCTATTTGGTTAAACTGCTTTACTTGCTTGGTTTTAATAAGGGGGAGAACAATGCTGATTAAAGTTTGTTCTTATTGTTGCTCTATCCTTTTTTAATATACACCACTTTTTTCCTTTTTGCACTGCACAGTTCCCATTCAGATCATAGTTCTATGGTGATCACGGCGATTGAGGGTCTTGACCCGGATGAGTTTGAGGCATGGCATGGTCTTACTGATCAAGAGACACGCCAGCCCTATCAGGATGACCAAATGATAATCATTTGATCTACACACTGTTGATGGGAATCCTATCTCTCTCTGTATGGGTCTGTTCAAACAATCGCGGTGAGTCATATGACTGTGAGGTTGTATTTCCTTCTTTACTATAGGTAGTCAGTCTGATCGAGTACCTTAGTCACTTGCTCACTTCTATAGGAGTTTAGTGGATCTAGGGATCAACATTTAGCTCCTTTTTAGACCCCCAGGTTGCTTTTTTGTGAGTAGGCCGATTCTACCAAGACCAAACATGACAGACGTATTAGGTCTCAGTCAGAAATTATCCCAGAAGGGGCGTTCCCAATGTTAACCTATGGAGCGTTAAGCCTCACTGCAGTAGCAGGGGTTTGTGGCAGATATGCCAGTGTCACAATATTTTAGGGGAGAGCACCTGCACCTCAGCACCGTTTAACAGTGGTGAGGTGCCAGAGGCCTAAATCCAACAAAAAGGTACGCTAAAAATGGGAGGCGAAAGGGCAAAAATGTAGAGGGAGATCACCCTAAGGTTGACAGGTCCAACAGTCCCCTCATCTTATGATTGGCTGTCTGGCTAAGAATTAACTTGAGCTTAACAGAGCAATAATTGAATCCTGATTAAGCCTTGATCATGCTAACAAAAGAATGTGGTTTAAACATGTTTGTCAAACATCTATTGCTTTCTGTTAACCTACTTTAAGTTTAAATTCAACTCATCATTTGGTGTATGTGCCAAATGGCTTGACAATAGAGAAAGTCGATGCCCTCTGCCACTGTGATGGTTGCCCCAGCCAAAGAGACTTTGCACTTTTTTCTTTTTCTCTCCATATTCCAATATGCGTTAAAGATTTTTAAAGTTGCTTTTTATCAGTGTGGAATTTTAGGCAAGCCTGGCCTGTTCTGTTATTCTTACAGATGCTGACTGACTTTTGAACCTGCCGTTTGTTGCCTGCTTTTAAAAATGTGCAGTTATAATACGAATTCAAGGATTTTTGGTTGACATAATGGCTTTAGCGTTCTTTTAATATTGTCTTTGTTTTTTAACTGTCACTTGATTCCTCATAAAGCTTATAACATTTGATTCTCCTCTAATTCCTTTGGTGTTTTATTGTATTGTATTGTTTTTCTTTTGTGGTTTACTTGTTTTAAATGGAAACAAGAATTATTCATTGATTGATTGGCTCAAGCACTCATTGAAGGCCTATTAGACTAAATTCCCTATGGAACCTCATACCTTTATAGTGTTGACTGTCATGTATTCCTATAGGTCCTGAATCGATCCCCCTATTCCTGACCCTATTCTAGTTAAAACAAACCGACAAGTTAACTAGCAGTCAGCCCATGAGGCAGAAAAACCCCCATGATGCAGATACCGTTATCTGACGCAGTCACACTACGGCACAGGAACGTGTTATCTGATTAGGTCATAACGCTTGCGATCTAATTAGACAAGCGATATTCCTCCAGCCCCTGATAAGGCATACGGAGTTCTCATAACAAATCAAACCTATGACAACCTGGGCAAAACCCTGCGGCCATTGTTTTGATTTCACCGAGAACTTTAGTAAAAGAATGTGCTAACGAGCAAGTCGTATGACATCTTTATTGACGTATCTATGTCCATCCTTACGTCAATCTCGGCACCTTAAAGGTATAAATATTACCGATCTTGCCCTATGCAAACACACGCGTGGTGACGAGACGGAGCAGCCATACTTGCCGAAGCCAAGAGCAGAGCAGACCCCGCTGGCAGCAGCCCCGCCTTCCTGACGCGCTGAGAGACGCGCTGCTTTCTCCTGCCGAGAAATCCAGCCCCGGCGTTTCTGGGTAGCCCTCGCAGGCAGCCTGGAATATCGAGACCAGAGAGAGAGATACCATTCCTCATTCATCCTAACTTCCAGGTACAGAACTGAATAACCCCTCACAGAGAATTCTTTAGTTATTCACTTGGCAAAAACAAACTTAACTTAAACTATAACTTTCTATTCCCGCCCACGTATTAGACTTAGGTCAGGTACACGGGGTAGGCGTATCTAGAAACACCAGTTGAGTACGTTTAGTCAAATGTATATGTGTATGTAAATATATTTTATTCATTTTAAACATCATATGGCTTAGAAACCATATCGATGTTTTTACAGTATTATTTTATACTATTGCTTTAATGTATGCACTTTACTTAGCTATAAGTATTGCAATAATATCGATCCATTTCTCTTGTATGAGAAAAGAGACTGATCAATAAATAACACCTTTTTATTGAACACGCCCGTCTCTTCCTTTTCTCTACATTCTGATGAGACTAAGAATGCACGTACTGACTGAGTTAAATAAATTGCCTTTTGTTCACACGACTCTCGAGATTTACTCTTGATTAGGGGAGAGCAAAGTTGTCATGTTCTATGGTTGTCAGAAACTAAATCCCTTCTTGTCTAATCAGGGAAGTTAATTCTTTTCTGAACATTCGAGAAAGTTTCTAGTGAACTCTGAGCTAAGCTGGCAAACCCAAAACTTTAAGTCTAGCATCGACAGTAGTAGACCTAGTTAACGTCTGGCCTAGGCCTTTACTGCTGTAGGTATTATTCCAATGCGCAAAGCCTATTGGGATGATAGGAACTACACTACATAGCGCCCAACGCGTTTGGAAAGGGCGATAAAACTAACGTAAGACATTTAGAGTAACTGAGTCGTGCTTTCTCACTCAGACCCCTTTTCCCACATACTCCAAAGACGTCTGGAGTGGGTGAAAGGTTATATCCGCCAGACCTCGCAGGAGGGAACTCCTATGTATGGTTCTTGGTATAGTCAACGTTGAAGGATACAATGTTCCAAAGTATTGTGCATCTAATCATTGTTTCTATAAAGAACCTGATCTGCAAACAAACAAAATAACCTTCAGGACAGTAAAATGTCAGACAATGAAGAAGAAAGAGAAGCAGTTAGATTAGCAGCTGAACTCGCAGCGGCTGATGCTGCAGCACTAGATGCAGACGGGGATATAATACTCATCCCGGTCATCAAAAGGAGATCTATAACCCTAAAACTTATAGAAAATGGACTGACACCTAGAGGTGGCACAGTCATATTCGTAATTGAGGCACACGAATATCGGCAGACGGAGGTATACTATTCATGGATACATTTTCCAGCAGCAAATGCTGTAACAAAGTACTTCCACTATTACAAAATAGAGGAACCTCCTAATGAGTACACTCCTTTCGAGGAGGTGGAAGTACCACTCAAATTCCAAGAGCATTTTCTCTTATTTGATGGCGCCCTAAAACACAATAATCACATCACCAGGCTCGGTCCTTTAGGTAGACCAGGAGCAACGTGGCCGGTCCTAGCCGGATACACACCACATCCAGACATCAATGGGATGTCTGCAGCAGAGCTGTTAACACAGCTAAAACAATTAATAAAAATTCATAGACAATTAGTTCAGTATGTGATGCGGACTTCAACAATTCAGCCAGCGATTAAACTTCCACAGCTGACCCCTCACCAGGGGAACACAAATAAGATTACACCACAGAACATCCAGTCCTGCCTAGGTAAAGTACCGGCTAAACGGGAACAAATACCATTCTGGTTGGCACAGAAAATTACCCAAATAGGGGCGGTGTTTCCTGACACCACCCCGCTAGAAAAACACAGGATTCTGACTATCTGTCTTCCAATGGGAATCGCACCACACATTGAGGACTGTGACACTTGGGGTACAGTCTTTGCTTCCATCTACACAAAAACGCACGGTGTTCCATCCATTTCGGTGATACCAGATGTGCTAAAACAAATTCAAGACGAATACGGTCCAGAACCTGCTTCAACTCTTGGTATGAAATTACTAAAAGACTTCAAGCAGGTCTCGGCTATATTATTAGCCAACATAAAAGGTGAAGCAGCAAACGTGGCGATCCGCCAGAGGTTAAAAGAGACAGATATAGCAGACCAACCAGCTGAAATTGCCAGAATCATAGAAAAATCCTATGAGGAACTAGGTAGAGATAGTTTAGGTGGAATACCAGTAAAACCACAACTGACTGAAAGTCCAGAAAAAATATTTTTTAATAATAATTCACCAAAAAAGAACTGGGATGGAAACAAACAATCCAATCCTAAAGAAAAGAAATTCCAGTCCAGAGGAAGGTCTCCGAGGCGAAGAGAAAAATCTCCGAACCAAAGACACAGGTCACCTCAGAGTGACCCCTCTGGGAAAAGATCTAACCTTAGAAATAGGGATAATATAAAAAAACCTGATAGATATCAAGACATTGATACACGTCCCGCTCAATCTTTTCAGAATTCCTCGCAGAAATCGGAAAGAAGAGGACGATCAGAACAGAGAGAAGAGCACGCCAAGTCCAAAGACAAGGAACCTGCTCAGCTAAAAAAGAAATTACAATTTCCAAAAAAGAAGGTAGCCAGTATCAAGGTAGTTAACAATGCCGAGAATACTGAGGACACAACTGAAAAACGGAGAATGGGCTCAGACAATGCTAGACAGCGCAGCAGAAGTGAGCATAGTTCGCAAAGTCCTTATGAATCATCTGGAGACAGTGGACACGAATGAATATCTTCAATTGGAAACTGCAGACACCAGGGTTAGCAAACCTCACAAGATATACGAAATAACATTACGTATAGAGGGAGATAAGACTAGGAAAATAAGGGGACTATTTTGGGATAACCTCTCCGAGGGCTATGACATCCTTCTAGCTGAAAAAGACTGGCCACCAGAGTTTGTCAGGGAGTGCCCTCATGGCGAAGAAATAATTATGCCTGCCTTCTCAAATCAAATTCCAATTCATAAAAAATATACACTTGCTAGAAAGTGGGCAGTGGCTCTAGCTCCTGCTTTATATAAAAATCACGTGGGATGGGATGAGGACTCTTCTCCTCACAAAATCCAGTTAAAATCACAACCTACTGCACAAAGGCAGTACCCAATTAAGCAAGAAGCTAAAAAACAGGTAAATGAAATACTAGATCAGCTAGAATACCAGGGGGTGATTGAAACTTGCACCTCACAAATGAACAACCCTTTGTTTCCGGTCTCCAAACCAGACAATTCATACCGTCTAGTTTTGGATTACCGACACCTTAACACATGTTGCAAAACCTTTGCAGTGCAAAACTCACATAGTGCTGCACTAATGAATAACATAGTGCGCAAAAAATACAAAACAACCTTAGACATCTCGAATGGATTCTTTTGTCAAAACATAGCACCAGAGAGCAGATATTTGTCTGCATTCTCAATAAATGGCACTCAAAAACAATTCTGTCGGTTAGCCCAGGGGTACAAGAACAGCCCGGGGGTATTCTCAGCAAGAGTAACAGAATTACTACAACTATATGATGATGAAGCATTATCTTATGTCGATGACATTTACTTAACAGATGATGACTTGGAGACTCACTTGAAAAGAGTGAACACCATAATTCTTGGGTTCGCAGCAGAGGGTTACAAATTCAACTTTAAAAAATCCAGAATTGCCCATCTGACAGTCCTGTTCTTAGGATATGAGTTATCGAGTGAAGGCAAAAGCCTGGCTGACAATTTCCTAGAGAAATGTGCCGTACTCCAAGCACCTAGAACACTAAAAAACTTACAGATAGTTCTAGGCTTCCTAAATTTCGGAAGAACATACATTGCAAATTACGCAGAAAGGGTCAAACCCCTTTATGATCTGATAAAACCAGATTTTAAAAGATCCAATTGGACTCAAATACACACAGAAATTTTGAGATCCTTACAAACAGACATGCTAATTAAAACGAAATTAGAAACACGTGATAACACACGCAATCTTGTGATTCGAGTCATCCCAGGAAGATGCGGATTCACATACCTGACCTCTAATGAGGGATAAAAGGTACCAATTGCATTCAAATCACACTTGTACACAGAAGCTGAACAGAAATTCAGCAACATAGAAAAAATTGTTCATGCAGTTCAAACCGCAATAGCTAGAGAAAAAGATCAAGCTGACGGTAGACATATCACAGTCAGAACAGCTGAATCAGCCTTTGAGGCATTAACAACACCGTGTAATTTACCAACAACAACATTGGATCCAGAATGGATACAATGGGTGAATTCAATCACAACGGACAAAGTATACTACTGCTTTGATCCAGAACTAGAAGAAATGGAAAATCTAGAATATGAAAAAACATACCCTCTGCCAGCTGACATTCTGCCTTTACGACATTACGCCTGTGTAATCTATACAGACGGACATGCTCAACCCCCCGTTTGGGGAAAACAAGCATACAACCCCACATGTGGGATTACAAAAGAAGTGTGGCGAGGAGGTAAACTAAAACCTCTATTAACAAAAACACACTCAGTTGAAACTAATTCAGAACAACAAACTGAAATATTAGTTTTGAAAATGGCGCTGGATAATGCGGATCGCGAATTCCCGACACTTATAGTGTCAGATTCATATTACCGCGTCAAATCATATAACAGCGATTTGCAGACATGGATTCAAAACGGTTACAAAGATAACACAGATGCACCAATAAAGCAGAAACTGCTCTGGGAACAAGTAATTCTTTTACAAAAGGAACTACCAAAGACTCACGTGACTCACTCACTGAGTCATCAGCGTGATGGCGTTCACGTTGTAGGGAATTCATTGGCTGAAACAGCCGCAGCGGCAGCCACTAAATCGGCTCCCGTAGTTCGAAAAAAGCGTACATTAAAATACATTGACGGTGAAACAGTGCTGGCGGTGAAAACGTCATCAAAAGGCGACTGCTCAGCGTTACCGATCAACTATCCACTCAATTATACATACATAATCGATGCAAACTCCGTCCCTTTTGCTCGAATCCCCGGAGTGGGGGATAGAGTGATTCCAAACATGGACAGGAGAAACTTGTTAATCGCAGACGCACATATGGGCGAGGGTCTCAGACACCTCAAACTAAAAGATTCTCTGGAAGAATAACAATCACGGTACTGGTGGCCAGGCATGAGCCTGCACCACACCATGTTTGTAAAAAACTGCCCAAACTGCAACAGAGATCGCAGTGGGGAGAGAAACAGTTTAATACCTCGTCGTTCCACTCCGGGAAAAATCAGGAGTAAAAAGGAAGGGTTGCGATTAACATATACAGGCTAGTTCCACTTATAATGTAGATCACCAGCACTCGGCTGACGTCCGGACTGTTATACAAAGATTTGCGAGTCTAAATGGCATATACGCTAAGAGCATGCTACGTTTGACCATTGTTTTCACTCGGGCCCTCCAGCCTGGGGGGAAACATGGCCAAATGAGCATAGTCCAGCGGGAATCTTCTCACTTCCTTCCTGAGGGTACGGGATGGTGTAAAGAAAAAACCAAGGCATAAAGCAATCTATAACGGAAAGGATATTAGGTTCGGGAGCTGGGTGGGTCAAACATCTAATAAGTGTCCAACGTAGTCTCAATAACTTGCCAAGAAATTCTCTGAAGGGATTCAGTGCGTACGAATTATTATTTGGAACTAGGATGATGATCTCTGACATTGATAGTCAGACTTCAGTGGTGAAAGAAAAAAGCTTTGATATCAAAGACCGTTTGGCTATTTTGCAGGACTTAAACAAAACAAGAAAAGACCTGAGCAACATAAAGTTGAAACAACAGCCAACAACCACTGAAGAACCACCACCTGTCCCAGCAAGACCTGTCTGGATTCCAAAAGTCGGGGATCTAGTCAGGGAGAAGATCGCGGTAAAGAAGGAATTTGGGCCTTCTTACAGAAAAGCAGTTCCTGTCTTGTCTGTCAACGGGACAAGATCAGTTGTACTACCGCCACTTGCTGGTAAAAAGGAGAACCGAGTTGTATCCATCGACCTGGTAAAACCACAACATGTGGCCGATAACAAACAGTAGGCCAAGTGGACTCCCAATAAGTAGCAGAACACCAAGGTTTGCTACCAGTACAGAGGTCCTAACAAAGAGGCTCATCACATTCGAAACGCCTACAGAAGAACAACAAGGACTATGCAACAATGCAATAGAACTCAGACCTCTGAAAACCCAAATAAAAACATTTAGCAGGGACACACCAATCTATAATGAAGTACCAAGTGAAAATGCAAGAAAGAGAAATCCTGAACCAATTGGAACAATTGACAGAACTGCATCCGGCTACTTCATAAACTTCGATGATTCCTCTGAAGGCTTCAGTGAATCAAAGACACAGCCATCATCAAAAACCTTTAAAGATAAAGCTAAAGAACTTTTGAAACAACTGAAAGAAACATATCTGATTTCCCCATGGATTGAATTTTGGGTGGGTTTTGGTGCATTTATCCTCATACTTTGGCTCATCATGGTACTTACTTTGGGACGCTTCATTGAGGGAAAATATGCTAAAATGGACACAGCAAGTCAGAAAATCAACTTGATCCTCAAACCACACACATCTTCACACATCGAGAAAAGAGAACTTTCTTCAGTCGACTTCACAGCCAATCCAATACCTGGTGGGGTAGCCTGGGACAACACTGACTATGAAATTTATGGTCCGGTCGAAATCCTGAAATATCCACACCAAATTAAGATCTCATTGAGTGACTTTGCAAAACCAAACTCATTTGCTGATGATTGGGACTTCGAAAGCATTAATAATATGATGTCTGACTTAGTAATGTCTGCTAAATTTACCAAACATGATTATTTGCAGGGTTCTACAAATTATGATAGTATGTATTGCTATAACCACTATGGTAACCATTTTCTACATAAATCTGCACAACCTAGAAATGTTTTAAATTATAATCAATGGGAACATTGTGCAACACCTCCGAAAGGGAGCTCAAGAACCTTCTATGACAAATATTCATATTTTTCAGGTTTTAACACAAGTAATGCTGAAACATTTTATTTCAAATTGTCAAACAAAACAGGGACCAAGACCTTGATAACAAACACAAAATTGATATATTCAGACTCATTTTTTGAACAAATGAATACTTTTGGTTTTAATTATTGGGACAAAAATGTTGAATTGAAAAGTGTTTGGGGTACAAAAGAATGGCAAGTACAGGGTATAGAAGCTTTGTTTAGAGCCTGCATGATCCCAGAACAAATGATATTTTTAAATGACACTGTTCAACAAACCACCTGTCTTGGCCTAGCCAAAATCAAAGATTTAATTAAACCGTCTATTCCAAAGCCAACAATATTTAGCAATAACTCTAAAACAGATGAAGAGATAGACGTAAACCATATATTAAACCAACACAGAACACATCCTGATTGGAAACAATGGTTGATCTGGCCCACAGATACAAATAACTGTCAAGACAGATTCCTGAACAAAACACAGAGGTTCAAAATGACCAGGCCAGACCCTAGATATCCTCAAAGACATCACCCAGGGATAATAACAACCTACAGTGTGGGCAAATTATGCCTTCAGTGGCTACAAACTTCCACACTGGCAGAAATTAAACAACACCTAACTTTACTTACTGATGGTGCTGACTTGCGTGATTTCATAATGGGACCACGCAAACAGCGTCAAAAGCGTTTCATAGCAGCCTCTGTATATGCAGAATACAATGAGGCCTGGAAGGTTACTCAAATTGAAACAGCAGAGAGAATACGGGAAATTGACCGTATTAATTTGGAAAAATCACTTTCTGTAGTGGACAATGGGTTAATGACTCTGTCCTCCAGAATTTTTTCTTTGGACAGCATTGTGTCTTCAGCAATCGATATATTATCGCAAGACTTACTGTTATTACAACACGGTCAGTCACAATTGCGCTCTATTGTACAGCTTGGCTGGACGTTACAAAATCTGCGTTCAGGCTATGTGCCTTGGCGTTTAATCAACACAACGTCACTATTCCAAATCTTTAACCTTACTGATAGCCAAATCAGTATGGCACAAAAGGGTGCTGATTATACAATCTTGAGCATTGAAAAACTAGAAAGATTACCAGTGACAATGTCAGAACGACCTGTCAGTGAATGGATAATACATGGGATAATTAATATTCCAATCTCAACCTTCAGGTTTCAATACTGCCAAAAATATATACAGGCTGGCATGTACGAGAAATTGGGAAAGGGGTACCTTAAAACAACTTGGAACCTGCCCTATTCACATGCATGTGTCAGTAATAGAGGACAGAAAGTGTTTCTTAGTGGCAACAATTGTGCGATGTCACTAAGTGGCACACTTCTGTGTAACGGAATTAGTTTGCATGGAGCCTGTGAAGGGAATTCATACAACCTTTCATGTCACCAGCAAGGCGCACCTGCAACAGAAATAGAACCATTCTTTCAAAGACTCTTTAATGGGAGTTACATTCTTATTGTAGACCGCAGATGTTGTAGTCTTATGCCCGGGACTCCTTATCTAGTAACTACGACTGCGAAGGTCAAGTGCTGTGGACGCTCATTGTTCCCCAGCTCCTTTCCAGACAGGGAGGCAAGGGCATGGCCCGATTTGAAAATTACTTCTATTCGAATAGATACTTTAAGCAGAATGAAAACAGTGCTTCTTCAGACGCCTACCAGGCTCTCGTCATCAAAAGAAACGTATGATCTACAAGTCGCAAGGACGACTGCAGAGATACATACATTATTATCAACTAATTCCCCCGTACATTTCGCGGAAATCCTGAATGAAATCTTAAATATTTCTGATACCAATGGGGTCTCAAAGGTATTTAAGACAGTATTTTCGATGGCATTAACACCATTCAAAGCCATACTGGGTATTTTTCCAGATTTCGTCCATTCGATTTTTGGCGGACTTCCCCTGATCCTGGGACTAATTGCAGGAATCCTATTCTTAGTCCTTATTTTTCGTTATGGCAACCCATGTCACAGACAAAACTCTTGCGACAAGGGAAGAAACAATCCTAGCCATTGGATACCGGGACCGGATATCAAAAATCCTGGGACTATCCCGGCTTAGAGACCTGAACATGACTTGGTTTCTATCATTTCGACCAATGTGGCAAAGATGTGTTTTACCTGTATTGAGGTGTCTGCTATGCGGAGAAGAATGCGTGTTAGACACCTGTCTGACGCTACAATCGGATGCGCCAATGGATGCAGAAACATTGTTGAGCCCGATCAAGGTTCATGCTTTGTGCTGCCCTCAAAGACTACCAATCCTGATGACCTGATTCGTGGAAGCTTCACCACTACGATTGATGGGTAGTGAAGTTCAAGATGAAAGCCGCATCGAACAGGTACGACCTTCTGTCAGTAATACAAATCAGAATGTCAATGGAGACAATCATGCGCATGAATGCATGATTACACCTATTTCCGAGTTAGTGGAACTTTCCCAGGAAGCTGTTGACAGTTTTTTCGAAAGCCTAAATGATATGATGTTCTCACCCGAACAGAAATAGAGACTTTTGAGCAAGCTCGCACACGGCGTTCCCTGAATTCGGCCTTCAACTTTAAAAATAAAGTCACATGAACAATTTTCGCTCCAGTTCACGGACAGCAGTTTTTCCAGCAGCCCCAAATATTTTTGCATATTTTTCGGGACACTATCTTCTGCTTAAAGTAAGAACTATTCTTAGAGAACTAAGGTTTCTAAATTTTAGATAGCTTATAGACATTAGCTGCCCGCTGGTATGTTCACAAATATTTTATTCTGTGATGGAATGGTCTCGAAACTTTTTTCTGTATTTAAGAAACCATTTCATGTGTAATTCTCATATACCAAATAAGCAATAATGTATACAAATGCGTGATTACTTTGGCATTATTCTACAGCTTGAGTGCATACAATATATATGTCTGCAATTTTTCAGTATATTTGGGAATTTCAAAATGCATTGATGTATTTTGGGGTGGTAAGGTATACACACTACTCTACAGTATGTTGTACTATGTTATACTATGCCTAGATTAGTAAATATGACCATAGTTAGCGTGGAGTGGGTGTCATGTATTCCTATAGGTCCTGAATCGATCCCCCTATTCCTGACCCTATTCTAGTTAAAACAAACCGACAAGTTAACTAGCAGTCAGCCCATGAGGCAGAAAAACCCCCATGATGCAGATACCGTTATCTGACGCAGTCACACTACGGCACAGGAACGTGTTATCTGATTAGGTCATAACGCTTGCGATCTAATTAGACAAGCGATATTCCTCCAGCCCCTGATAAGGCATACGGAGTTCTCATAACAAATCAAACCTATGACAACCTGGGCAAAACCCTGCGGCCATTGTTTTGATTTCACCGAGAACTTTAGTAAAAGAATGTGCTAACGAGCAAGTCGTATGACATCTTTATTGACGTATCTATGTCCATCCTTACGTCAATCTCGGCACCTTAAAGGTATAAATATTACCGATCTTGCCCTATGCAAACACACGCGTGGTGACGAGACGGAGCAGCCATACTTGCCGAAGCCAAGAGCAGAGCAGGCCCCGCTGGCAGCAGCCCCTCCTTCCTGACGCGCTGAGAGACGCGCTGCTTTCTCCTGCCGAGAAATCCAGCCCCGGCGTTTCTGGGTAGCCCTCGCAGGCAGCCTGGAATATCGAGACCAGAGAGAGAGATACCATTCCTCATTCATCCTAACTTCCAGGTACAGAACTGAATAACCCCTCACAGAGAATTCTTTAGTTATTCACTTGGCAAAAACAAACTTAACTTAAACTATAACTTTCTATTCCCGCCCACGTATTAGACTTAGGTCAGGTACACGGGGTAGGCGTATCTAGAAACACCAGTTGAGTACGTTTAGTCAAATGTATATGTGTATGTAAATATATTTTATTCATTTTAAACATCATATGGCTTAGAAACCATATCGATGTTTTTACAGTATTATTTTATACTATTGCTTTTAATGTATGCACTTTACTTAGCTATAAGTATTGCAATAATATCGATCCATTTCTCTTGTATGAGAAAAGAGACTGATCAATAAATAACACCTTTTTATTGAACACGCCCGTCTCTTCCTTTTCTCTACATTCTGATGAGACTAAGAATGCACGTACTGACTGAGTAAAATAAATTGCCTTTTGTTCACACGACTCTCGAGATTTACTCTTGATTAGGGGAGAGCAAAGTTGTCATGTTCTATGGTTGTCAGAAACTAAATCCCTTCTTGTCTAATCAGGGAAATTCTTTTCTGAACATTCGAGAAAGTTTCTAGTGAACTCTGAGCTAAGCTGGCAAACCCAAAACTTTAAGTCTAGTATCAACAGTAGTAGACCTAGTTAACGTCTGGCCTAGGCCTTTACTGCTGTAGGTATTATTCCAATGCGCAGAGCCTATTGGGATGATAGGAACTACACTACATGACCTAATTGAGTAAATGTGAAACTCAGCGAGAGCTAAAAACTAAACTATATTGCATGATGGCAGAGACCTGTGGGGTTCAGGAGCAAAGGAAAAATAGGAAGCTGGTTTGCAAAGTACACTCTTAGGGGCACATTATGATGGAGGATTTTCCGCATCCTCCGGGCCGGCGGAAGCCACCGCCGGCCCGGCGGATGCGGAAAATCCTCTGCAGACCCACCAAAGACCCACCGCCACATTAGGATGGCTGGTGGGTCCTGGTTTAAGTCTGCTGCTTTTCCGCCGCGGTTGGCTTACAACCGCGGCGGAAAAGGCCTAATATGGTGGCGGTGTCTCTCAGACACCGCCAGCCATATTAGGATGTCTGAATCTCAATGCCTTTTACACGGCGGCATGTCCGCCGTGCAAAGGCATACGGATTCTTGTTTGGGGGCCCATTGCGGGCCCCCAGGGGTGAAGGGAGGGGTGGGGGGTGCACATGGGGGGTACCTATGGTACCTTCTGCATTTGCGTGCACAGAGCGGCAGGCACCGCGCGGTGCCTGCCGCTTTGTGCATGCAAATGCACCTCTTTCATTTTAACATTGCTGTGGGTGCTGCTTCAAGCAGCACCCGCCTCAATGTTAAAAATAGAGGATGTGACCGCCAGGGTGGTGGTCACATCCTAATTGCACAGGAGGGAACGCCGCAGCACATGCGGACGTTCCCTCCTACTCAGGGCTCGCGGACTGACGCAAGACCTTCCGCGATCCTAATGGACACCTAATTTAAAAGTTGGTATAATTGCTGCACCCAAACGGGAAATATCACTTAACAGCAGATACAGACTAATTCATTAGAAATGTATTCAAAGGCTTTGGGCGAGGAGTTAGCCTAACAGTTAAGGCGGTCAACCTCCAATCTGGAGAACTGGGTCAGAGTCTCAGCAAGGACGCACTACATCTCATGATTCTGGGCAAATCACTTAGGGCCACGCATAGGAAGCCAAATAGCGACCGCAAATGCCAAAATTCGCAATTTGGCTTTGAGCAATGTAGGTAAGATTGAACCTAAGCGCAAAATAAGGAATCGCAAAAATTGTGATTCCTTATTTTGTAATTGCATATAAGGAATCGCAAATTGCGATTCCTAAAAGGCAATGTAAGTAGCACAAAGAAAGTGCACTTTAGCCTTAAGGAATAGCTAATTACCACCCACTTCAAGTGGGTGGTAATTAGCGATTTCCTTTAAAAAGCACTTTTTGGCTTCTTTTAAAGTGCCATGTGGAACACATACATGCCCTTAGGGCATGTATGTGCGCCACATGCACATATGCATACTTCAGGGGTGCAACAGGGTGTCTTTTTTTGCCGTTTGGTTACTTGCAAATTGTGGGCGCAAATCCTATTCAAGAGGCCCATAGTAATGATTGGGATGGTATTCCTTGTTCTCAATTTGCGATTTGCAATTAAGGAATATTAAGGAATCGCAAATATTTTTGCCTACCTACATTCAATTTAGCGAGTACTTAGTAGCGATTCGTTAAAAATCACTATTAAGGACTCACTAAATTGAATTTACCTACATCTGGCCCTTAATCTCCCCGAATGTGTCGTCATGTAAGGCAACTGGTACTCATGTAAACAGCTCTGATACCCGATGCCTTCGGGTCAAATTTGTGCTATATAAAACTCTATTAAAAAAAAAAAAAAGGCTGTATTATACTCCAGCAAGACTGAATGTAATGGGCTCAAAGGTGACCCAACCTGCTGCCGCTGTGGACACAATAATGCAGCCTTTATCCATTTGGCATGAAAATATGGGTCAAAAGCTGAATACTAGACTTATGTTTCTGAGACATTATTGATCATGATGTCAATGTCACTTAGTCTTATTTCGCTCATAGCACTTTTGAGTTATGGAAGTATATTCCAAAACACATCAGGGAATTTACAGCACTAGCCTCCCTGAGGACCAAGAGGTGAGAGAATGTACGATGGGAGAGGTCCTTGCTCTAAAATAAAGACTGAATAACAGATGTAATATATTGATATAATAATGCTGAAATGAATGCAAGAATGTAGTCACCCCTACACACCCAGACAAATATATAGCCACACATAGCACAACACACTTCCTCAGGCATAAGTTGTCCATCCCCCAAGATGCAAGAAGATGAGCGTTAATGTAGGCCCTACTGTCTCCGTGGCTAATATTGATAAAAAGTTACTCAGGTCGACGGGGAAGGAATTATCGCATGCACAGGACAAAAACTATCTTGCTAGTAAAACTTTGATCTGTTTTATGATTGACGCATGGAATAATGATCAATGTTTCCCCTACACTGATAAGTTACCGGACCGTAAATTACGAAATGAGGTTCGGAGGGTAAGAATTGGGGTAAACCCTTGTTATATGAACAATTCTGTAAAGCGGGCTATGATCAATGAGGAGGGAATCTGCTTTTGCTCTTTGGGGTCCAAATGTGATATGCTGCACATCTTATTTGATTGCCTGAAATTTTGGGACTTACGTATTACATTTTTAAAACCAATTTTTATGAAATATGAGATTAAAACTGGGACCCAGGCTGTGACACTGATGACAGAAATGGCCCACTAAGATATTGCTGTGGCTATGCGGAAATATATGCAAAAAGTGAAGGCAGTTTTATATCTTTTTAACGAGTTTTAATAAATAGCTATTTTTAGATCAGATAATTGTGGGTTTTTAGATTAAATATGTTTTAGGCGGTTTTATGTATGCTAATGAAATGCTTTGTTTAACTTGTTGGATGAACCTTTTATCGACATGTATTGTTTGTGGACCAACGGTCCGAATAAACGTGAAATAAACTTGAACTTGAACCATCCCCCAAGATGCCACTCTGGCAGACAAACAGTCCTGGCCATTTTTAAGCAACGCTGGCTTATTCACCTCAGGAGAATGGTCATAGCCTATAAGTTGTCGGATCCCTTGCCCATCTCAAGCTTTCAATGATATTGTGCTTACTACCATTCCCACTAGCCATAACCATCATCATTAGCATAGCTTTCAGACATCAGGACCCAGATTTACAAAACCTTTGCAAAATCCATGTATCGCGAAAGGCAATGCTGGGAACTCAAAAGCTTATTTAGGATTCCCAAAGCCAAGCAAGGCGTAATTTGTATTGCCTTGCATGGCTAGGTAAAGAAATGTAAAACACCACAGCAGTTTGTTTTGTGTTACATTTCTTAGTGGTAGACACTCCACGGGTGGAGCATAGGCGTTCCTTTGCATCCACCCGTGGATGTCATGCATTCCCTGATTTAAAAAGGTTTTTAAAGTTGGAATTACCTGTAATCAATACATCTACTACAGAGAGGCATAATGAAGAGAAAGATGTTTGTTTCTCCTCATGTCTTCCTCTTTCAATGCATGATGCATTTTCCAACACACATGAAAACAAGAATATGCCTCTTTGGACTGTTTTTGGGCAGAAAGGCACCTGCACAAAAGCTACCCTGCCCATAATCCAGGTACCCTTGCACCATGGGTGGCTGCATTGTGCCAGCGCTAGGAGAGAGTTGAAGAGTAGAATATTGTAGTAGATATAAGCAATTCAGCTCTGTCCCATTCATGCAATAAAGCGCACAAGGGTTGCTTGCTGCCATGCATTGTAAGAACTCTTGATGAATACACACCCAGGCATCTTTCACAAGACCTCACGAGTTTCTAGTTTAACTTAACCATGACTAGGCAAAACCCAATAAAACTGGCACCATAATGCAAATCTCCTATTTCCTGGAGGAAATTATCCTAATCCATGATGAGAATCGATTTTATGACCGCATAGATCAACCAGACATAACCTGATCTCTATTTGGAATGACCTTAAGATCAAATCACAGTCACTGTTACTGGGAAACCTTTAATACAGTCCATCTACCCATCCTGCTATTGACGCTCGAAGGTTTTGGTATTCAAGAAATAACTCTAGATTGAATCTCCTTTTGCTACTCTAACATACTTAGAATCATCTCACCCCTATTGTAATCTGAACGCATTTCTGTACTGATTCTGGTGTCCAATATGTTTTAATCAGTTCTCTGCTTGTCTAATGCAGCTCACTCAACTGTGAGGCCTCATCAAAATTTGAATCTAAACTGTTGCAACTACAATGATGGCACTTGAGTCTTCCTCAGGCTCACAAATCCTATAACCTAGATTGTTGACCTTTAAACAATGGATCAGTGGATGCAGATAAACCTCTTAAAAATCAACATGTGTTCTTTTGGGGTATGAACTTGAATATAGTTCCTTAGTCCAAAAGTACTTCCTTTTTTGAAAACAAAATCATGTAAGTATTCCCAGAAGAGCACAGAATAGCTTGAAATGGTCTGTGTGAGGAAGGTTTTTATAAGTTGGGGCAGATGATTGGTCACCATAAGTAATAATGTCACTGTTCTTATTAGTTCCAGTAAAGGTTGCAGTAATCCAAATTTGTGTTGAACCGCGGTAGCTATGTCACAGAGCAAATATGATTAACTTAAGAAAATATGTAAATATTTTGTAAAATACCAAAATTGTTAAGAAACTGAAAACACAACACAATAAAACCCCACTCCAATTTATAATATTAGAGAATAACTTATACATTGACAGCAAAGTAGCAAAAATCCATTAGGTTAAACTGGAGATGTGACTTTTTGAAGTATGGAATGAAAATTGTGCCACATAATTGTAAAGCTTCAGCGGTGGTCATCTAGTTGCAGTTGAACAGACCTAGGCATGATTTAAGGCTGACTGTGATGGAGAGTGGGTCAGATACAGAAACCAGGTTCATCTATATTGGAAATTTTACCTTCTGATGTAGGGGCTGATTAAGACTACTTTAGCCACGGTGGCAGTGTGGGCACCAGTGGTCCAACCGCCCTATGATGACTTTGGCGGTTGGGCTACCAAAGGACTGCTGTAGCCACTGGGGATCTCAGGTCCACGGGGTGGTGCAGCGGTCCGAGACATGTAATATGGTTGGTGGTGCCTCTGAAGCACCGCCAAGCGCATTACAAGTTTCCTCACTGTCACAGTTTTCATGGCGGGGAGCCGGTAAATGTAGCCTTACAGGGCACCCTGTTGCTTCAGGGCCAGGGGATGTATACAAGGGGCACACGGTGTGCCCCCCTGTATGCATGGACCCCCAGTTCCCTAATGGCACACACTTAACAGTCCATGTGGTGTAGGAACTTGATTTGGTATTCCCATTGCAATGCCTTTCTAAGGCCCACCACCTTGGACTGCCAAAGCACTGCCCACCAGACCAGGAGTAAAATCCTAATCTGGCGGGCAGTCAGGGAACAAGCTTGGCAGTTTGGGAGCAGGGTGCTGGTCTGACGGCCCACTCTCACATTGCCAAACTCATAATCAGGCCCTTAATCTCTGAAATGGAAGTCAGAAATCCTCAGCAGGGCAAAGCAGCAGGATGTTGCAGGGATAAGTACCACAAGGCCGGATAGCAATCAGAAGAAGTTTGGGTGATGCTTTTGACCTTTAGTGAGAAAGTACTGTTAGATATAGAGTCTCTAGTTGACAGGAGTAAGGACCCTGTCCAAGTAGGGACCTCTATTGTAGTCACGGTAAGCCAGATACACACTAAAAGATCATCTGTGCTCAACTTCTGGTAGCTTGTCACAGAGCAGTCAGGCCTATCTAAAGGGGCAATGTTCAAAGTATCAGTGAAGCACAACACATAGCAACACAATGAAAACACCACAAACAGAATTAGCGCTTGTTTAAAAAAAAATATTTAATAAATAAATCATGATCATAATGACAAAAATCCAATACGTAGAAGTTGAGATATGACATTTAAAAGAATAAAAAAGTTCTAGTGCTTAGAAACCATAAGCACCAATGTGGCGCATCTGGTCACGCTGGACAGGGTCAAATTCAACAGTTCAGGCCAACCACAATAGAGCGCAGTAGAGCGCAGTAGAGAAACAGGAGCCACACAGGCCCAGTGAACAGAGTACCCTGAGCCTAGTCGCTACAGAGAGATGGCTCCCACAGACTACTGCCTGCCCTTAAAAAGGAAACAGAAATGTTTAATTTGTCTTTTTGAAACTCATCCACTTTTCCTTTAAGGAAAACAGGTTCAATTAAAATAAAAGTTGCTTTATTTAAAAGCAGACACAGCCTGGTGGTCTGCTGTACCCAAGCAGGCCACCATCTCTTTGATATTGCCCATTCTAAATGGGTTGCAAATTGTGACCTACCTCATGAATATTAATGAAGCAGGTAACTTTCGGCCCCATTGGGAATTGCTAAATGTGTCTGAAACCCATTAGTACATTTCACTTTACGACTCTCTAATTGAGAGTAGCAAATAAATCACAATTAGAGACTCACAAAATTAAATGTTCATACATCTGGCCCCATGTCAATTTTGTGTAGCTTGGACTGTTCCAGCTGAGCAAGGCTGAAAGCTGTAGCATAATATGACTCCACAAGGCTGGGTAACCTCACTGCGATGTCCTACTGAAGCAGGTTTGATGCTGCGGAAAAGCACAGAGAGGAAGCAAGGTAACTCTTTGGCCCAGCATTAACACATCTTCATTGGAGTGACTTGGTAGCTTTGTCCCTGTCCTCTGAAAGTTTTCAGAGCCAAATGGTTCCTAAGTCAGAGGTCTTTCAGAATGCTATGACGAGCACACTTTGACACAGCCAAGGGTCCAGTAACTCAGTTACAACACTTGGAGGCCAAGACTCACTCCAACAAAATCCACCAACAAGGCCCAGGGAAGGTCTAGTTAGAACTGATCATTTGGGTTCTTCAGAAAAAGAGTGTAGGAGAGTAGGATCTGCTTCTTACGGCTACCCACACTATTTGCTGATGATTCACTGTTTTATGACTTTAGTCTGGCTAGGGCCCTGCTATCTAGGACCCCAGCCTAGCTGCTTACTCTCTAAAATGATTCCAAGTACCTTAGGTACACTCCAGTTTGGTTACTGGGGTACCCTTATGAGTCCCTGGTACATGGTACCTTAGGTACCAAGGGCATAGGTACCCCAGAGGCCTACCAGGGGCTGCCGCATGTATTATGCCACCCCTGGGAAATGACACTAAGGGACTGCTTCTGCTGCCTGGGTAAGGTGGTGCATGCACCCCTTACTTAGTTATAGGTTACCTATATCTACCTTAAATCACTACACATATAAACCTATCAGTCACCCCAATGGCAATCCTGAAGGCAGGGTGCTGGGTTTTGTGTGAGAGGGTGCCCATTCAGCCTTCAGAATCTATTCTCTGGGGCTGTTCTGTGATGCTGCCAGACCATATACTCTTAAGTGCATTATAACCTTGCTGTAAATGCTAACGTTGGAATGGCTGCATGGAAACATGTCGTGTTCGGTGTCAAACCCCCCACCAGTCGTGGCGGCGGAGATATGATTCCACCCTTCTAGAGGGAGGGACATGGCCACACTGGTACACGCAGTACCAGTATAAAAGAACTCTGGCATCACAAAATGGATGCCACAGACACGTTTCTGGCCTCCTGCTGCTGGACAAAACTCCAGCAGAGGAGGCCTGGATAATAGGTTTCCTGTCACAGGGAGGTGTCACCACCTCCCGGAGAGGATTTAGTATATTAGGGCTGGGTGGGTACACTTCAAGAGTTCTTTGAAGTCTGCACTGGGGGCACATTTGGTGTCCCTGTGCATAGCCCAGGCTACTACAGGATTTTAGATTACACCTGGACGAAACTCTGATACAGAATCCTGGAACTTCAATGATCTGCACGACGCTAGATGACTGTAGAACCTCCCTTGGAGTTTATTTATTTTATTTATTTGAAGAGTTTTATATAGCGCTGGCTAGACCCGGAGGTATCAGAGCGCTTTACATGAGGTTCCACAAAATTACAAGATTACATCAGTTTCAATTTACATCAGTTTCCAGACAAACAATTACAAGAGCATAGAGAATGAGATAAGTGAAGTGTAGAGGGCAAGGGAGTAAGGGTAAAGGGGTGGGAGGGAGATGCGGCAGAAACACAAAGGAAAGTCTGCCCAAAGTCCGGCTGGATAGGTGAAGGTCGAGGGGGAAGTCCCAAAACCCATCTCCTCTATAGCTATCAGGTAGCTCCACTGGGCTTTGGCCGAATAGCTAGGTCTCAATGGGAAACATTTAAAGAACATGGAGGGCAAAATAATGGAGCGTAGAGGGGAGGGGATAGGGAAGGTGAGAAAGGGAGGATAGGGGCAGAGACAACAAGGAGAGACGAAAAGAAGTCTGTCTAAAGGCCGGACTCGAAGTATTTACAACACAGAGGTACATTTTTAGACTTCCCCGAGGTCGATCTGAGTCCCCAGCAAATCTGAGACACATAGCCTTCGTGGGTACTGTGGAACAGGAACCCCTGGACACCATGAACATTTGCAAGTGCATTAGCTACTCGACGTTCCTTGAGGCTGTGCATTGTGTTACTTGTAGCCCAGACCCCTAGCGCCTTTTCCACCGAAGATTACTGTCCTACACTCCACGAGTGTTCCGTGAGCCGGCCCTTTGTGTTTTCGCTTCAGGTACTTTCGCAATCCCTGGTCCATTGACTGGTGGGTCCCTGGAAGGCAATTTTGACTTTCATTAGGTTTCCATAGTTTGTCCAGACGTGCCCTGACTCTCCACCACTTGGTGAGTCACCCGGACCTTGCTGGTCCGCAACGAAGCATCTTTTGTCTTCCTGCCTGGGTTGCTGTTGCCAAGGCTTGTTGGGTCCAATCTGGTCAGCGGTGCCACAGCACTCAACATCCTTCATGGGACAGTTCGAATCTAGCTCCTGTTTGTAATTGACGCCTCCCGGCCCTCATGGTTGCAGAGTCAAGCTTCACCTCTTCACACCTGAAACACCCAACATCAGTGGGCATTTATTTTTCGTGCCCCTGGCCACTAGCAAGTGACCCAGACTCTATCCCATCAGCTATCAGGTCCCTCAATTCTTCAATCCAGGCTTGGGTCACACCAGACACTTTCCTTCTCAACGGCAGCAGTACTTTGCAGCATATTGCCATTGAAATCAACGACAATTCCCCACACCAAAAGACACCTATGCACCCGGCTTCACTGGGTGTGGTAACTCGAGTACTCCGGTGCTCCCCTGGGTGTTGGCCCTAGAACCCCTCCTTCTGTGAGAGTGCCACACTAAAATGCGGAGCGAAGGACAACAAGTCGTAAGGCCCTCTCAGCGACAACCTCTTCAATTCCAAGAACAACAGCAGATGCAGCAACAGCCATTTCAGCCCCAATCTACTGTACAAAGCGATATTTCTTTGTTATCATCAATCTGCACATTTTCCAGATGTTTCAAACAATCTGGAGTGTGACGGACCTGCCGGAACTAGAGGTTGGATAGATTTCTTGAGATGTTTCCCTGGTGGCTCATTAATTGACCCGCATCCAGAAAGAATTGGTCTAAATGGGTAACACATAGAAACGTGGCCTCCCTCAATAATTTGTAATCAGAATTTTTTTTATCTGAGCGCTAATCCAAACCATTTCAACAGCTCTGTCTAGCATCAATTTGAGGGTATTTATTAATGACACAGTAGGATCATAGTCCAGAGACAATTATATCTGCTCATCACTGATATGTGTCAAGACTTTTCTCTCATAGAAACTCTGGTCCATTAAAACCAAGGATCTGCCTTAATCCGCTAGTTAAAATGTGAGGTTATTTTCTGAAATCAGTGAAATTAGTGTCCCTTTGTTGTTTGAGCATATTCTTCTATTTCGG
Organism: Lissotriton helveticus; assembly: GCF_964261635.1. Classification (NCBI taxonomy): domain Eukaryota; kingdom Metazoa; phylum Chordata; class Amphibia; order Caudata; family Salamandridae; genus Lissotriton; species Lissotriton helveticus. The sequence goes on along the minus strand of NC_136062.1, from coordinate 349,892,431 downwards.
GACGGAGAGATACATCTTCAAAAAATCTTACTTTTGAGACACTTGAGAAGAGTCTAAAGTCTTGTGTGATGAATGAAAAAGCTCTTCGCTTGAAATTCCAGATACTAGGGTTCTTCTCCTCCAATTGATGTGGACTCCAGATTCCCAAAGAAATGCTGCAACCATAGTTTGTGCATGGACTTGAATAAAGGTACCTTAGTAGTCAGCACATTATGTGATGTTGACTTTCCCTTGTTTAGAACAGATGTCTGTAAGGGGTTAACCTTGAGGATGAAATATTCATAACTAGTGATTCAAATGACTCCTGGTAGTTACTTTTTCTTTTACAGTGAAATGAAATGAAATGAAATGAAAATGGGTTTTGTAAAGCGCAGATAGCTGCCCGGAGGCGTCCAAGCGCTGAGTGCCAGCAATGTGTTATCAGCTAAGTTAGTGAGCAGAACAGAAACAACTATTTATTAAATAAAAAGGTTTTCAGCTCTTTCCACTGTTAAGCTTGTACTGTCAGAGGTACTGGTGGGTAGTTGAACACTGATCTTGTGGCTAAAAAAAGACACCCTTGTTGCAGACAAGTCAGCTGATGGTGTATTCTGCTTTTCAGCTCAAATCTCTGGGAATCCAGCTAGTCTTGTGATACTGAATTAAGGTAGTGGCATGTAAGTGCTGGTTAATTTCTCTGCGCGTCAGGAATTTTATTTTGCCTTATCTGTTGGGTGGTTGACCCTGATGATGCATTAATCGAAACAGCAAAGCTCTCGCACACAACAAGCACGGTATTACAATGGTAGTAGTGTAACAGTCAATGTTATAAACATATAGCCAATGAATTGACAGATGCAATATCTTATGTATAATCCAAAAGAAGGGTAGTTTTAATGAATCCACAACCAGCCGACACGTGTTTCGTCGTGTGGGAACAACTCACAACGACTCTTCAGGGCTGGCAAAAAAACATAAAGGAATGTGTATAGAATATTACTTTGCATACAGCGCATATTAAGAAAGACAATTGTCTAAACAATAACATGCACTAGTGACTCAAGGTGAGTATTTCATAAACCACTGGTGTAACGCCTGTCCCCACGAACCATAAGAGGAAATGATGTGATTTTATGTGATTAAAGTGATGGTTCAGGAGAAACGAAAACCGGTTGTGACGCCTCGAATCGTGTAAGAATTATACAATTTCTCCTATGTGATATGATAGTCGATCAGTTTGAAGTGGGAACCATTGAGAAGCAATATCTTCAGAACATGATTTACATACCGTGTTTGAAACAAATCCATCACCAAAGGTCTCATGTGAGCACGTAATTGGTAGGGTGTTTGGTCATACGAGCTCCATTACTGAGTGATAACATGCAGGCCCCGGGTGCGTGATTACTAAAGGGAAAATTATATAGGTGCCTGAAAGAAAGTGCCTACCTTGTGGCACGGCCTACACTCGTTTAGGAATAGGCGAAAAATTCACAAGGAGTCAGAATCTGAGATGGGGGGAAAAAAGGAAAAGCATATAAGGGGGCAATTGTTAGATCGACAAGGCCATTGCGGCAGAGAGAAGAGATAAAGCACCCACATGTTTCAGCAATTTGTAAAAATTACTGAGAAAAAACATTTATGATATCTATGCAAGTGTCCATCAGTATAATTGCGTATATAACTGATGACTGTAGGGCAAGTCTACCTATTATTTTATGTATATTTTGGGTCACAACTTACCCTAAATCAAAACGACACCGGTTTGGTTGTCTGTCTTTGTAGTCTATTTTCCTTTAAATGATATATGTCTCTCTCCTGGTATTCATAAGCACATAGGGTCAACAAGTGCTATTTATTCACACTATAGTAAAAGAAAACCAAGTGTTAAGGTGTTTTAAAGTTGCCAAACAAGTTAATTAACGGTGCAGCGTAAGTATCTCTCTCTCATGGAAAATATTTGAACTGGTACCTTAATATGTGTATATATTAAGTACATCACCGGGAGGGGATCCACAATCCTGTTCCAGGTCCTGCGGGTATGGCTGGACTCGTGGAAGTATCTGGTAGAGAACAGAAAGGGGTGGAAGCGATAACCGCCGCGGTTAGAGCTGTCCTCGATTTCTATAGAGCATAACCTGTATGGTCATATTCTTTTTAAGTGAACATTAAGCGTTCTTAGACGCGGTACTCACCACCTTAGTGGCATCCCTCCTCCTTCGTTTCCCGGTCGCCGTCTTCCAGTAACGGACACGTGACCGGAAAGAGGAGAAGAATTTAAGGAGTGCGCCTCAGGAGCACTAGAACGGTCATGTTGATTTGTTTGCCGCCATATTGGAGATCTTAGTCCTCTTCCGACAATTAAAGCGGTGAAATGACCCGAGATTTAATTAAAATGTGAATGAGAGTTTCTTGTGGCAAACGGTGTATCGGTATAAATAAAAGAGATAATATGCGATAGTGTGCGCATAAAACGGAGTGTGTCTAATTTCAAAATAGGGATATACACATAAACAGAGAAGGACGTGTGTCTAACGTCAAAATGAATTCACAGTTCAGTAAATGCATTTTAATGTTGAAAGCGAATTAGTCTTATATTTGTATCTGTCTGTTATGGTAAGATTCACGGCATCATGGGTTTCCAGTAGTGGGAGTGTACTCCGTGGTGATGGCGTGTGAGTAAGTGATTGGACGTTTCTTAAGGATATTCGAATTTGTGTTTCACGAAGTGATATTTAACCCACACCCTAGTGGGTTTGGTGACTTGATACATTACAAAATTATGACGTAATGTTATTCTATGAAAGGTACAAGTTTACACCATACTGTATTGCTAAAAGGACCTTTTTGACCTTAATTAAAATATTTATACAGTTACATTGATAATGTTACATGAATTACAACAGTATAATTACATATATTGTCCCTGGAATAGAGAATCACACATATTAGACTTAGTATGCTGGTTTTGTTTGATTATTTTGAATCTAAATTGTTAATGTGTGGATCCCTTTTGGTTATCGAGTTTTTGAACTTAATCACCCAAGAAGAATTGTAATTCTGAATCAAAATTGAGCCCGTGTTCCACGCACTGTAAGCGCATGATCCACATCGCTTCCTTTCGTCTTAGTGTGAGTTCTCGGTTGCCACCTCTGATATTCAGTGGAATCACCTCAATGCCATAGAAACGCACTTTGATGTCATCCTCGATTGGTTGGCATTCTGCAATGTGTAAAGCCACTGGATATTTGGTATCTATTCTTTGTATGGCTCTCATATGTTCAGCCAATCTATCTTTCAGAGCCCTGATAGTGCTGCCTACATAATATTTGCCACAGAGGCATTCTATAATATAGACAACAAACTTGGTCAGACATGTAATATTCTGTTTGATATTGTACACAGTTTTGTCAAATCCTTTAAAGGTTCTGGTCCCGTGTTTACCCCATTTGCACATAGAACAGAAACCACATTTATAGAAGCCTGTGCTACGTTTAGTCAACCAGTTGGGGGCTATAGTGTTAAGGGGAACAGTGGGAATGAGTTTGTTCCTAAGTGTTTGTCCTTTTTTGTAGGTAATTTGCGGCTTGTCAGGTATCCACTCTTTAAGAGTGGAATCTGCTGTTAGGAGGCTCCAATGTTTGTTGAAGCTCTTCCTAATAGTCTGGTGTAGTGCGTTGTATTCTGTGATTAGTCTCACTTGATTGTTGGAGCACTTAGGCTCCATGCGTTTCTTAAGACAATCTGGTCTTGTGGTTTGTCTCACTCTCTTTTCTGCCTTCTTTATGACCTCCTTAGGGTATCTACTTCTCAGAAACCTGTCATTCATGTTGGTGATACAATTGTCGAATTCTGTTTGTTCACTGCAATTGCGCCTGGGTATGAGATATTCTCCATATGGGATTGAGCGTATTTGGTGTTGTGGATGTGAACTGGATGCGTGAAGAATGGAATTACAAGAAGTCGGTTTCCTGTAGAGTTTACTGTGCAGTGTGTCGTTTTTAACATAAAACTCTAAGTATAGGAATTCCATATTGTTTTTGCTGTGTTGCATCATGAAGCTGATCTCCCATGTATTGTTCTTGAGATATTCAAAAAAGGAATGCAGTGATTCATCAGAACCGGACCATAATAAAAAACAGTCATCAATATACCGAACCCAAAATACGATGGAGTAGATATATTGTGATCCCTTCGTACCCCAGATTAGATCCGACTCCAGTGCTCCCATAAAGAGATTAGCAAAGGAGGGTGAAGATGTTGCCCCCATTGTAACTCCCTTTTTCTGTCGATACCATTTATGATCGAACATGAAAAAGTTGTTGCCAAGGATTAAGTCCATCATGGCCAGTAGCATATTGGTATGGGCCCATAATGAGGCAGGTCTATTGGGTAATATCTTGTTCATTGCTTCCATGCCTAACTTGGGATTAATACTGGTGTATAGTGACACCACATCCATTGTCACTAATGTGGTGCCTTGTTGCCACTCCATGTCTGTCATGATGCTCAGTATGTGTTTAGAATCTTGTATGTGTGAGGGTAAATTTCTTACAAGTAGTCCCAGGAAAAGGTCCAAGTATTCAGCCAGCCTTTCCGTGGGACCCCCTATTCCTGAAACTATTGGTCTGCCCGGGGGGAAGGGAAGATCCTTGTGTATCTTGGGTAATGTGTATAACCAGGGGAACGTTGGTCTGGATACCTTAAGGTAAAGATACTTGTCATTATTCAAAAGACCAGATTGTTTCCAATTTGATAATTTCTCATTGATTAGCAGTGTCAAAGGACCCATAGGGTTCTGAGCTAATTGCTCATAGCATGAGTCATCACTCAATTGGCTCAAAATCTCATCATTATAATCGACGAGATTCATCACCACTATGTTGCCCCCCTTGTCTGCTTCTCTAATGATGATGTTGGGGTTATTGCTCAATGTTGAAAGTGCTAACCGTTCGCCTTTGTTCAGGTTGTCTCTGTATTTGAACGTTGTGTCTAGAGTCTTAGTGTTTGTTCTGTTGAGATCCTCAAGAACATGTCTGTGAAAGTTATCTATTGCGTTAGCCCCTGGTAGTGTGGGGGTCCATTTGGATTTACATTTTAAACCACTGGCCAGCCCATAGTCAATTTCCACATCAAACTCTTCCAAAAGTCTTTCCATGTCATAAGGACTCTCTTCTTGATCTGTTAAAGAAAGAAGCAGGTGTGTTGTTTGCACATCTTTTATTGTCAGTATTTCATCGTCAAAAACATTAGGAATATTCTTAGAATATCTCATGGTGTCTTTATGCCCAGCAAAATGTTTCTTTAGTTTTAAGTTGCGCACAAATTTGAAAACATCTATTTTCGTTTGGCACATGTCACCTGTTGCGTGGGGGTTGAAACTAAGACCCTTACTGAGTAGGGAAATCATGTCGGAGGTTAATGGAAAGGAGGAACGATTGATAACCTGTACATCTTGGTTTGCTGTAGTTAATTCCTCACCGTCCCTGATCTCAACTTCTTGCGATATTCTTCGTTTGTTCCTGCCCTTACCCCTGTGGGTTTTGGGTCTTGTGCGCCCCTTGGAGGTAGTATTCTGTTGCCTTTCCTGATGCGCTGCATTTCTAATAAAAAAGCTGAGCGTGTGGTGTCAGTGTTCTCTGTTATTTCTGTCTTTGGTTCACTAAGTCCTGTTGTGCTTAACGATGTAGTGTAGTAATACCTAGGGGACTGCGTTCCCAAATCTTCCCTACATACGATGACCTTGATCTGGATCTCATGACCAAATGGGAGGATTCTCTTAACCATAATTCCATGGTACTAATGGATATCCTCATTGAAAGTGCGGACCGAAAGACAGCTAAATTACAAACTGAGATTTCTATCTTAGAACAAGAGATTAAAGACCTCAACTTACCCGAGGCCACTATTAAGAACTACACCTTACTGGACGAGATCCTGCTAAAACATCAAGCAGAGATTAAGAATAGAAAAGCACGACAGATTAAAAGGGACGAGGCTGATTACAGGGACGGTAGGGTCTTTACCTATGCTCGCAAATACGACTCTATGATCCCTGGTAACAAACAAGGATCGCAGACAGGTAGATCCACTACCAATAGCTCCACCACATCTGCATTTCTAATAAAAAAGCTGAGCGTGTGGTGTCAGTGTTCTCTGTTATTTCTGTCTTTGGTTCACTAAGTCCTGTTGTGCTTAACGATGTAGTGCTAGATGTGGTGGAGCTATTGGTAGTGGATCTACCTGTCTGCGATCCTTGTTTGTTACCAGGGATCATAGAGTCGTATTTGCGAGCATAGGTAAAGACCCTACCGTCCCTGTAATCAGCCTCGTCCCTTTTAATCTGTCGTGCTTTTCTATTCTTAATCTCTGCTTGATGTTTTAGCAGGATCTCGTCCAGTAAGGTGTAGTTCTTAATAGTGGCCTCGGGTAAGTTGAGGTCTTTAATCTCTTGTTCTAAGATAGAAATCTCAGTTTGTAATGTAGCTGTCTTTCGGTCCGCACTTTCAATGAGGATATCCATTAGTACCATGGAATTATGGTTAAGAGAATCCTCCCATTTGGTCATGAGATCCAGATCAAGGTCATCGTATGTAGGGAAGATTTGGGAACGCAGTCCCCTAGGTATTACTAATCGTCCTGACCTCAGGAATCAGAATGTAAATGTCGAAGTGGTCTGGGTGGAGCCCTTTTTCAGCATTGCATGCAAAGTTTGTTTAAATATGTTTAACATTGATAAAATGTTTATAAAAGTGTGTGCTTGTGTGCATAATGAGCACATTTACTTAGATTGTGTATTCCCAGATTTACAAGGAGTGGTAGACCTGGGAATGTGTCTAAATGCTACGCCTTCCCAAGGTGCATTGAGGAGAAATATATGCATTCTGCAGCACACACAGTAATAGCCTCAAAATATTATTTTTGCACAGGAAGGTGTGCCTTCCTGCACAAAAACAATCCTGCCTCCAATGCAGGCACACTTGCACAAGGGTGCCTGCATTGGTGCAACCCAGCACATTGTGTGCCAGAACAAGGCGAGAACAGGAATGCACCAAATAATGGTAAATATGGAGAGTTCCTGCCCTCTCCATTTTACACAGCACATCAGGGTGTCTTGCTGAGTTGCGTTGCGTTCCGTGAATGTTTGGCATATCTGGTCCATTGTGTGCAGGAAAATACCTAGGGGATTATAGCATATAATATATTTTACTTTGCAGTCTGTGTACAGTAGTTTAGTAGGGATGGGCCAACAATTTAACAAATGAGTTAAAAAGTCAGCAATATGACCAAGTGTCACTAGAATGTAATTTCTTAACTATTGGTCAGAAGCTAGACTCTGTGCTTCAATTTAAAGATTAAAATGTCCCTGCAAAATAGGATAGCTGATGAGCCGAGCAAGTAAGACATGTTAAATGTCTGGAGTCAAACACCATGAAACATGTTGCACAGTCTGCTGGGCAGAGGCACTTAGGATTACAATTTGATGAGCCCTGTAGAATTTCATTTACATGTGATGGATTGCAGTCATCAGCACGACTTTGTCTGAAAAAATGACAAGGACTTAACATGTCAAAATGGTTTGCTCGTTTGACGCAGTGTCATATGAAGAAATAGGCATCCATTGTAGATGTGCTGTGTTCAGTCATCCCTAGAGCAGTTCTCGTTCTTCAATTGCAATTCATGAACCCAGAGACATTTTAAGGTGTGTGCAAAGTAGGCACTGGCCCCACTCCCCAGCCTTTCAGCGGTCCCCTCATAGAGTCGGCTCTGTTCTGCAGAGTCTGGCCCTAATGATCTTGAATAATTCTTAAACAGATTGTTTTAAATACCATTTTCTTTTCATTTATTTTAATGTGGGTGATGTGTGAGAGTGTATTACAGACATCTTGAATAGAAATGTTGGGCCTCATTTATGAGCCCTTGCGTCACTTTTACGCCCCCGGTGCGTCACTTTTTGTGACGCACCAGTGGCGTAAACAATACACCTTGTTGCGCCATATTTATAAAGTGACGCATCTAGGTAGATGCGTCACTTTGTAAACTCCTGCGCCACTTTATACCTGCGCCAGGTATAATGTATGCAAAGGGAGCGTATTGACGCAAGAAAGGGTCGTAGAAGTGACGCAGTGAAATCTATGAGATTTCACTGCGTCACTACTAGAAGACCGTTGCATCAAAATCTTGCACCTGCCTCACAGCAAGCGTAAGACTGACGCAAGCCCCCTTCACATGGGGCTTGCCCCATGTGAAAGGAAGCATTGCTGGAGTTGCGTCACTTTTGTGCCACACTCCAGCAATGCGTCACTTTTGCGCTTACAGACACGTCAGAAACACAGACGTATCTGTAACTCCTTGCAACATGATGCGTCATACATTAAATATGACGCATCAGGTATGTCGCAAGGAGTGCGCACTGAGAAGTGACGCATCCCTGCTTTCACGCAGCGATGCGTCATTTCTTATAATCGAGGCCCGTTGTGTTTGTTTCATGCAACATCCCTAAAAAAAAGTTCTTTCAGAGCAACTCAGGTCCTCAAATTGTGGAAATGGGAGGGTGATTATTTGCAGTAATATTAGTGCGCTGCTCCTGTGTTGCAATATTTAAAAAAAGGCTCACAAACCCTGAATATTAGATGTAAACGCATTTAGAATTTGGACCAGTGTACCCGTGCACTCTGTAACCTGCCCAAAGAAGGCATGAAGGAGCTGAAATTGGACTACAAAGTAAATGTTGTTCTAACCCCCAAAGTCCGTTCTGCCCAGGGCCCCCAAAATCCTTAAGATGTCCTTGCATGGACCAAAAAGTGCTTTCCCATATGAGGCCCTGTAATGATGGCAGAAGTACGTGCCAGCACGCAAAATCTTATTTTCAGCAAACTATGCTGCCAACATGTTTAGCAGATTTGCATAAGGTCTGATTCACAATGCAGTGTGCACATCTCAGTGTATAATGATAAATATTAATATTCTATGATAAAGCGACCTCAGATGTTTATTGTTACCCAGGATTTATTGTTATCCTGGATGGATTGCTCTATATGTATTTTTTTTCCTATATTTCCTGTACGCATAAAACATAATAAAATGTTTCTGAAATATTAAAATGTCGCCACAGCTGTTTATCGTTACCCAGGTTAACTTCTTCGGCGCTCATGACGAGCTGAGCGTCATGAGCGTAACGTGCCCTACGCTGATGACGAGCTGAGTTCGTCATGTAACGCGGGTTTTTCAAAATCGCAGCGCCCAACGGGAAAACCGCTAGCGCGCATGCGGTTAAAGGTACATCGTTTTTCGGCAGTGTATAGCTTATAGAGGGCATGGGTCTGTCAGAATTCGAGCACGTGACCACACAGTGAAGCAAAGGCCTGTGGAGTAAATGCATTACTACGTCGAACCACCTTGTCATGTTAAGTGCACAAAAGAAAGCACTTTTCTGAATTCACAGCCTCACTCACACCGTATGCATTGAATCGGGTGTGGTGGAATTCAAAACTCAAACATTCATCCAACGTGGCAGAACTTAGGGTTGTATTTAGAACATGCTGGATGTGGGACATCATGTCAAAAACATGGGATGCCCCGTCTGCCCTTAGGAGTGTGTAAAGGGCCTCTGTTTTCTCTTAGCTGATAGGACGGGCAATCTACAAACAGTGCTATTAATCTTCCAACATGTTTAGAGTTTAGTGGGAATATCTGTGTTCTTGATGGAGTGGCCACCATTCAAATGTAGGTGAGCACAACTAAACTAAACCTTGTATAGGGATTCAGAACACTCCCCCAAGTAGGCTCCAGTTTGTAGGTTCGATTGTAGGGAATGAAGGAACTTAACATTTTTACATCTAAATTTTAGCCAATATTCTGCTAGTCGAATTTTCCACATGCTGCAAAAACTCACAAATTAAGCACTGATGTAAATCTGGATAAAACCAAGGTGCTGTGCTTTGGGAAAAAAGTAGATAAGTTTCAATGATACCTAGACTCCACAAAACTGAAAAAACAAAACAAAACTATCCAGGGTCTGATATGCAAGGTCCATGAATTTTATTTATTTATTTTATTTATTTAAATTTATATAACAGAGCACCGCTACCCCAAGGGGTTTCCCGGCGCCGACAGTGAAACAACAGGGGGAAAAGGAACTATTGGCTGAAAATCAACGTTTTTATAGATTTGCGAAAAGACAGAAGGTCAGGTGAATTGGCATACCCATATGGAGGCCCTGAAGGCTATGGCACTTACATTGGTGAGTGGTTGGAAGAAATGTAACTGTGACTAAGGAGAGCCTTTATGGCCATGATACCTCCAAAACTACATTATGGAGTAGAATTACTTTGTACCAGTGTTAAAAGTGGGTGGGATACTGAGGAAGGGAAAAGAATAAAGACCGTAATGCCCCTACCAGGCTCATACCTGATAACAGGCAATAAGAATGGAGATGGGTATGACCTCGTAGAATTTACAGGCAGAAGTGGCACTGTTAACATTTTGGAAAAGACTGGGCTCGGGAGAGGAACAAGAAGTCCCCAGTGATGTAAGAATGAGATCCAGCAAAATGATTTAAAATGGGTCAAATGAGTCAGAAAGAAATTGAAATCTGTATGTGGAAATATGAAGGTAAGAGTATGCCAACTGACATTACAAGTAGAAGTCTTTAAAGGGTGAACTAAGAACTTTGAGGAAGGATTTATCTCGGGAAAGAGATTGGCAGTATTTGAGAGAGAAAAATTAGTTCACTTTATGCTAAATTCATGGCAGAAGGAACTTTGGATCCCATATTTGGACATATTACCAAATCGTTGGTTTAGGTGTGAATTATTAACAATAAGGAATCGGTATTAACCCCTGGATAAAAACAACAGAATAAAAATGGTAATAATTCAACCCGGTGGGAACTGTACATGCAAGCTGGACACAAAATGCAATATTTCACACATATTAGTGGATTATTTAAAACTGTGCCCCCTGCGGAAATTGATTGTCTGTCCAATTTTCTCCAAATATGGAATTAAGAACCGTGTCCACGCTGTAGAAATTCTTGTTGATGTGTGTTACTTGGATATTGTAATAAATTTTGGAAGGTTCATGATTGCAGTAAAAAAGGTCTTGCTTGGTGAAATAAGATAATCAATGTTTAAAAGTATTTTAGGAATGGTAGCCATAGTGAGACATGAAGGATATAGCAATAAGTAGGACTTTTTTCCAAAAGGTGGAGATTTTAGCTTGATTTTGGTAGATGAATTCTAGACAGGGAAAACCCTTGTTGAAATGTGAAAACTTTTATTTAGTATGTGCAATGAAGTGGTATGTCTATAATCAGGAATTGTTGAGCGATATTGTTTTTAGTCACGAAATTGTTGATGAAATTATCTATGATATTAGAATTGCATATAAACTGATGAATGGTATATTAGTGATCTATACATATTTATTTGCGTGGTTTAAGGACCAATAGTCTAAATAAACATTACTTTGACTTTTGAAGCACTGATGTGTGTCTCTGCCTGTCATATATTTCAATCATTTGTGAGTGATGAAAGTTACAAATCTTCTCCAAATATAGGGAGCAGATTTCTGACTTTTGCCTGTACTTTTGCACCTTGTGATTCTGGCCAATAATATTTCAAAGATGCTAAGACATTCTCACACAAAGGTTTTTTTTCTCTGTATGCTCAAAATAGCAGTCAAACACTGGGCTGTATCCACAAAGTTACATGTATGCATGTAGCTGTATTGATGTGTACATTTATTCTTGCACATTGGAGTCAGTCTACATGTTTTTGGTATTCACGGATTCATGTGAAGGTTTATCCATAAATGGTGGCTTATATGTCTCCACTACATGAACGTGGGGGTTACAGACAAAATTTACAGGTGTAAAATTACTGCTAGGTTTTCACACTTAAATCCTGATCTCTGATACTGGGGCATAAATCTGCCTAACGGAAAGGGTGGGGGAAAATAATAAAGTTGAATGATACATAAAACATGTTTAAAATATTTAAAAATGTAAAACTGTAAATTGAGGTAATTACTATTAATCTAGAATAAAAAAATAAAATGTTGCAGTACATCAAATTAAACATTAATTAAATAATTAGAATTAGCAACCCTCATAATGTTTAATTCACATTTAGTAAAACATGTGTGTGCTGTATTAATTAAAAGAATATATCAAATCATTATTAAATGGTAAAAGAGTGATTGCATTACCTTTTAAAAATAATAATTAGTTTTTTAGAATTATAAAATATTAAATTTTCTAGTAATGACCGGCCATATGTTGTTCTTGACTTCCTCTATGGCTGGGCTGGAGTACTTTTACTAAAATGTTATACTGTTTGTGTTGTAGTAACTTTAGAAGTGTAGTTTATGAATAGTAATGGTCTTACTCTTATGTGGGTGGTGTTTGAATTAGCAGGTCACTCCCTAACCCCTTCTTACCTCGCCCTAACCCCCTCTCATTTTGTAGCAAATTTTTCCTATTTTCCAGGTACTCCCTCATATACTACCAAAATGTTTACCTAGATGTGTGGCGATGTAGTGATGTTGGCAGAGATCTCTGCATAGAAAAGATAGGATAAGGCAGAGGTAGAGGTCTCCACGTGCAGGTTTGTGAATAGCATTTTGCAGCATGTGAGTAATACTGATATTGTACCACTGACCTACTACAAAAGCAGCTAAAGAATAGGCACAGATAATTTTATGAACCATTGACCCCACCACGACCACGACAAAATATCATAAAATACCTTTTACTTCTAGCAAGTTTCATCTGATATGTGAAATTCGATAACAGGTTAGATGGCTGGGTGAGTTAGGCTCTTAATGCTGACATTTGTGCATGAACTACAGGTCACATGTGGCATTCCTGCGAAAGCAAACTTCTGAGGTTTATTTTATTTATTTATTTATTCAAAGTTTTATATAGCGCGAACATGATCCTTACAGATTTCAGAGCGCTTCACAGAGACAGGGGCAGGGGCAACAGGAATGAACAAGATAATAATGGGAGCAACATAGTAATCACTAAACATAGAAGCTAACAATAATGTACAGAAACATATCAAAATACAGTCAGGTAAACAAGTAATATAAATACACCAAAGAGTAACATATATTGGTCGTTGGAAAGAGAGTAGTGACCCCCTAGGTAGGAGGATAGTGCCAAAGGGCAGGGTGATCAGTGATACAGCGCGATGCAGAGACTCAGATCCAGTCTCTGTAAGTTCAGGAGATCTTGGCCAGAAGGATTGTTTTCACCTCTTTCTTGAAGAGTGCAGTGGAGGAGATAAGCCTGGTTTCCGGAGGGAGCGCATTCCAGATCCTGGGTGCCATTCCTGAGAAGGAGCGCTTGTATGTTTTTTCTTTCCGGAATCTACTAGGTTTCAGGAGTAGATTTTTTTGTACTACGATTGGATCTCGACCCTCCTGATATAGACAACTTTTGCGCGAGGTAGTTGGGTGCTTTGTGGTGCACGGCCGAGTGTGTCATTACTGCAATTTTTAGCTGTATTCTGGCTTCAAAAGGCAGCCATTTAAGAGATTTTAAGTCCGGGGAAATATGCAAATGTTTTCTTGAGCCAGTAATGAGTCTCGCGGCAGCGTTCAGGGAGGCTCTTAGGGGTGCTGTTGTGGATAGCGGGAGTCCGCTGAGGGCCACAATTCCGTAGTCTATGCGAGGGATGACTAAAGCTTGTACAGCAGTTTGGCAGTCTTTGACAGGGAGGAAGAGTTTGAGTTTCCTCAGTGTGTTGATTTGGAAATTAGCCCCTTTTGTGGCTTTGCTAACGTGCTGTTGCATGTTGAGCTTGGCGTCAACTGTGATGCCTAGGGATTTCGCTGAGTCAACGATAGTAGGTTGGACATTGAGTGCTGTTAGGTTATTGAGCCACGTTTGGGTGGTGGAAGTTTTCGCCGGGGGTGAGATGAGTTGGAACTCAGTTTTCAGCGCATTTAGTTTGAGGTGATTAACGGCCAACCAGGATTGAGTGTTGCTAAGTGTGGAATTCAGTAGTTTGATATCTTCCGGGGATTGTAGCTTTAGGTAAAGTTGTGTGTCATCGGCGTACATATGGAATTGAACATTGGATGCTTGGAGCAAGGTGGCGAGCGGTTCCATGACGAGGTTGAACAGTGTGGGGGAGAGGGAAGATCCTTGTGGGACACCTAGATCTGCAGGCACTGGTTTAGATAGCACATTGTCGATCTTGAACTTCTGCGACCGGTTATGAAGGAAAGAAGAAAACCATTTGAGAACAGTTCCCGAAAGACCCATTCTAGTGCTTAGCAGCTCCAATGAGTTCTCATGCTTGACCGTGTCAAAAGCTGACGATAGGTCAAGAAGGATGAGGAGGCAGGACTCATTGCGGTCAAGGATTTGGAGGGCGTCATCGATTATGTGTGTCATAGCTGTTTCCGTGCTATGTTTCGCTCGGAAGCCTGATTGGTGAGTGTTAAGGAGGTCAAATTGGTCAATGTGTTTTGTTAGTTGGAGTTGGACACATTTCTCTAGCAGTTTGGCCAGGGTGGGGATATTGGTGATAGGCCGGTAGTTGTTCAGGTCAGACGGGTCAGCTGTGGGTTTCTTGAGTATAGGTGTGACTTGCCCCACCTTGATGGAGTCTGGGATGAGACCTTGTTGAAGGGAGCTGTTGATGATTTTGGTCCAAAGAGGGATGAGCAAGGGGGTGAAGTCTTTTACTGCATTAGCAGGTAGGGGGTCTGTGAGGTAATTAGAGGGCTTCAAAGTGCAGAGTAGTTTGTGTATAGCTTCTTCCGTGTAGATGTCGAAGTGCAGCCATGATGCATTGTTTTTAGGATGAATGTTAGACATTCTGGTGTGATTGGGGAATCGGCTTAAATCCATGACGAGGTCATTTCTTATGTTGTCGGTCTTTTGCTTAAAGAAAGCAGAGAAGGCTTCACAGTGTGGGGTGTCGCTTGTTGCTTTGCTTGATTGTAAGGGTTGTGTCTTTGTTTGAGTCTTGATTAGTTCGAACAGTTTTCTTGGCCTGTTTTTTGCTTGGTCCAGTAGACGGCTAAAGAAGTCCGACTTTGTGCGCTTTATTTTCCTAAAGTAGTCATTTCTCTTCTTTTTAAGCGTTTTTAGATGCAGTGATGAGGGGTCAGATCTCCAAGTACGCTCTGCCATTCGCATAGTGCGCTTGTCGTGATTGAGTCGATTTTGAGTTGAGTTGATAAAATATTAAAGTAGGTCATCCTTTCTCAGAGTCACCCTGAATTTTTTATTTGTTTTGCTTAAACGTATTTTGCTGGCTGTATAACTCTGTTGACTTTACCCCTGCTAATCAGTGGTGAAGTGCCTGGTGCTCCCATTTTCATAATAATAAAAATGGCATACCCCTGAATGGCATATTTTACTTACCTATAAGTCCATAGGGCCTTATTTACGGGGTTTTTGTGTAGGGCAGTGTAGCAAGTCACCTTCTGCACTGCCCTACTGCAAAGTGACAGTTCAGGAATGCACCATATTTTTCCAAGTACATATTACACCTGTCCTTTTGAGAGGCCTAAATCTTCTTTAAATATAATAATTCACCCCAATGTAGGACTAACCACCCATAAGGCAGGTCATGGTACTTAAAAAGTAGGACATGTAAAAGTGCAATGTCAACATGTCTTAGAGTGTAGAGGTTGTAAAAGCTATGTTCGCTGTAGCAGGAGTGGCTGCTACATAGGAAATCCTTGGGATCCAATGTTACATTTAATAGGAAGCAACTGCAAATGTAATTCTTGGACTTTTTAAAATATTTATAATTATTTATAACAAGCCCAATTCACTGGTGAAGTCGAGTTTATAACAAATATTTTGGAATAGTACCTTAAATTAATTTATAAATAACTACATAAATAAAGAAATAAATTAGAAGAGCCCTTAAGGACTGGACCTTTTCTGCCTCTTGTACGCAGGACGAAGGAGTGTGCTCCAAGAGTGATAACGCTGACCTCCTGTTCAGGTTACAATTATACAAGTGACAGGATCCTTTCCTGCAACTGCCCATTTGACTAGAGACAACCCAACCTGGACAGGTTTCTGCTGATGGCTTCTGACTGACACCCAGTGAGTCTCCCGTGAGGTCCTTGGGGCTTTAGAAGTTTTCTATTTGAGGTGGCTATTCTCCCCCACACCCCCTCAGCTAATAACCCAATTTATTTCACTCTCACCTGTTACTTTTGGCACTATACAATTGAAGGGAAATGTTCTAAAGCAAAACAAATTATGAATACGAAATTGCACATCTGTATGCGTTCTCGTCGGAAGTCAACTTGAATGACATTTTCCATTCAGAATTAACTTTTCAACTAGATGTTTGTGACACGTCGCAAATATAAATTGGCATTGCAAACTGCAGAGATTCATCTTTTCGATGGGACAACTGCTTCCTGCGCCGTAGAAGCAATTAAGAACTATTTCCATTTGCAGTAATGGACTTAATTATTCTAATCATCAAAGTCATTGCCACAGCGATTTGAGTGTAATGCGCGCTTGTTTTTAATCTAGTCCGTTGATACTATGAAGCTTTATACATTATTCATCAATTGACACATTATTGTCTTTGTGCTTCAGTCTCACACTTAGAAAAATGCAGAGTGCGAGTCTGTTTGCATAAAATATGCACGCCTCTGACTGATTTAGATTTTGCATTACTTCAACCAGATAGGCATGGATGGAGAGGGATTTCCAATATTCTGCAAAGAACACAAAGCATATGCTACATGTTATGGAGGTTAAAAGGGTTGTCAACTCAGTAGAACCTTCTACAGATGTTTGATCCCAGTGCTTTAAAGACATAATGGCCATTAAGACCCACACGATAGCCACAGGTTGAAAAGGCGCTGCAATGCAACTGAGAGTTGCAGCTGGAATCAGGTATCCTTGTCATCCTATTATAAGCTGCAGAATAGATTATTTAAGCTGTCATTTATACCGTTTTGCATATACATTTTCGAGCATGTTTTAAATACATCATGATTATTTAAATTCACCCGTTAATAAATGGTGCAGTTGCAGAATCTCTTTCTAGTGGATGTATTTTTGCCCTGATTATCGCATGTGGGCAATAATATGGGCAAAGCGAAGTTGGCCCAATTTTCAATGTAGTATTACCCGTTCTGTACTGGTTTACACTGGTAATTACTACCAGTTATGACCTGGTGTTAAGTGACCTGGAAAAACAGGAGTAGGCGCACTTAGAGGCCAATCCTTGAAAGGCATTAACATCACAAGGGTACACACTTTTGTGTAAACAACCCCAGTAGTGTGTCCTCTAAACGCCCTGTCACTGTTGGCCATCTACAGCACACAATGGTTTACTCATGGTTACAATGGTTTACAATGGTACTCATAATCAGGTCAGGCATGCCCTAGGCTAAAGTGCGAAAGATTTTTGCTCTCCAATATTGCCAGGAAATACTCCGAGCAGGCACTGAAGCCATGGCAGAGAGTAGAGAGGTCGATATGAAATGAGATATGATATGATAAAATATTATAAAGCGCAATAAAACCCTCAGCACTATTACGAAAAAGGCTAATCAACAGAGTAAGACCAACCACAAAAACAGGAAACTGTATTGAGAAAAGCCAGGTTTTCAAATGATTTTTTGAAGGACACAAGGGAGTCTACTTCAGAAATATGAGTGGACATGACGTTCCACAGCATAGCAGCAGCAACTGAAAGGGGGCCCTCTCCCCATCTTTCTTTCCTAAATCTGGGAATTGCAACTTTATTAAGGTAAGCAGATCTGAGAGACCTATTTTTTAGGTGTGCTGGGCCCTTCTCTTACAATTCTCAAAAACCAATACACAGAGCCTTGAAGGAGATGCACTTCCTAATTGGAAGCCAATGAAGAGCGTGTATGCCTTTTCTGACTGCAAGCCTCTCTGGGATGTTTAAGAGAAAGTAGGCAAACACATTCTGTACAACTTGAAATATATTCAGGGAAGAACTGTTAATGTTGACATACAGTGTGTTACAATAATCAAGCTGCCAGTTGACTAAGGTGATGATGACTATAATTGAAGAACTTTTACAGAATCCGTATGATGTAGAAACAAGTACTAGTAATACAACTGACCTGTGTGGGAAAGCTCAAGATGGGGTCATATATAACACCAACATTTTTTGCTATCTTTCCTGGAGTGGGAAGAGATCCAAAGGCTTCAGGCCACCAGATGTTAGACCAGATGAATTTACGGGATGCAAACAGAAGAACAACAGTGTTGTCTGCATTCAGCTTAAAGGAGTTGTCTCTTATTCAGCTGCTAATGCTAGACATGCACTGGTTGAACCTCTCCGCCTCTGAAATCAGTTTTTTGAGATGTAGACGATAATTTGAGTATCGTCAGCATATAACAGTTTGAAGCCTGAATGAGCATGTATATTCAAAAAAGAGTGGAGAAGCTACAAGGCAGTCTCGCTGATCCCGGCTTGCTACAGACGTTGCACTATCCGTACGGGCGAGTAGACAGACACACTTTACCAGAATAGCCACCCCTCGTGTTCGACCAGGCAGTGAATACTATCAGCCGCTACAATGAGAGCAGCCTCGATGCTATGATCAGCCTTAAACCCATTCTGAGAAGGGTCAAGCACACTGTGGGTCTCAACACATTTAACCAATTCTTGGTTAATTACCGTTTATAAACTTTTTGGAGGGGCTGGCAGCAAAGACATGGGGTGTAGACTTTTTATTTCATTAGTGTCAGGTGCTTCCTTGAGATGCAGGGTGATGACTGCTTCCTTCCAGACATTAGGAAAAACCCAGAATACAGTGATAAATTAAACTCCTTCTGCAGGAAATTAGCAATAAGATCCAAAGCTAAATATATGGTTTTAGGAATACAAGGGTCACTAGGAGAGCCATATCTAAGACTCAGAAAAAACTCCTTAGTTTGTTGAAGGGAGATCAGAGGAAAAACAGAAAGAGAATTCTCTTGGGAGCAGGTAGCAGAAATACAAAGGTACACTGAAGTCTGAGAAAATGTAAAGGATTTTGTCCTGAAAGAAAAGAGCTACTGTCTCCCAAAATTCTGGGATGGATTAAATGACAACTGAGAGGAAGGATTGGACAGCTCCTTCACTAGTTTAAACAGCTGCATGAAAAAATTATTAGGGTATATAATCTTCTCCATTTAAAATGTCGCTTTAGCTCGCCAATGTCCTGCTTATAACCCATAAGAAGGATTTCATGCTGCTCTTTTTCCTTAAAATGGGGATTAGCTTTCCATGTATGCTCCTGTCTGCAGCATTCCTGCCTAAGAGACTTAGGTTCTACTGAAAACCAGGGAGCAAAGGGCTTGCATTTGGTTGCAGTCCTGGCTATGAGGGGCACTACAATATACAAAGCTGTATTTACCCAGGCTTAGAAACCTTCAGTGGTATATGCAAATGAACTATCCTATCTGGCCCTAGCGGTTCAAGAGCCTGTTCCAGGTTTTCCTAGGTAAGTTTGCTTACATTTCTGCAAGACGTATGTTTAGAGGAGACTAATCTCATCCCAGATGAAGAGCAGGAGAAAAAAACTTGAAAAAGAATTACCCAATGATCTATCCAGTTTAGAGGTTGGACATCTACAAAACTGAATTGAACATGTTTGGTAAAAACTTTATCCAAAGAGTGGCCCACGGGATGGGTAGTATATTTTACTAAATGACAAAACACAAAATTGGACATGACTTCAAGAAAAGAAACTGAGTTTCTGCAAGATAGATCATCATGATGGAAATAAAAATCGCCTAAGATGAAGAATTTAGAGTGGGTCAGGCAAATTCCAAGTTCTGACACCATACATCAGAGAAAATTGGCCCATGGTACTAGAGGGCGATACACCAAAAGACCAGAAAAGTGTATATAGCCGAACACTTAAGCCAAAAAAGGTTACCTCCAGGGAGTCCCCAAGTTCTTAGCCACTAAGTCAAGAGTACTGCTGAGAACATAACGAGCAATTATAGCCATCCCACCTATTCTACGGCCTTGACGATCAAGTCATGAAATGGTATAGCCAGAAGGTACTGCCTCAACTAGATCGAGACTGGAGTCCTCTCTCGCCCATGTTTCAGGAATAAACAGTCAAGGGACAGTAAAAGAATGAATTTGTGGACTTTGATTTTAGATTTAGCCAGGGAGAGAGAATAAATTAATGCCCCTTAATATTAGTCAGATTGTCAGGGTCAACTCCACCCCTTCCACAGCATAGGTTTTCTTTCCCGGGCGGTATGGATACACTAGGAGCATTCGTTGTATTAAACTGGAACATGCAGGTATGGCAATGCCCTGCCTAGCTGTTATCTAAATTAAGCTTGACATAGCAAGCCCCTTCGGTATCCGGTACCCAAAGGCATGAGTATAATGCCTTACCTTAGCTCCACTGACAAATCAACTTCAGCCTCCTTCGTCTTTTGCATCTAGACCACCTTTACAGGAAACCATTGCAATGGATAAGTTTGCCTGGAACTGACTGAGGTGCTTTCCTCAAGCTTAATGTGGATAAGACAGAGGTCATGATCGTGGGTAAGAATGCCCCTCTGTGGGGTTCTAGCCCATGGTCGGAGTCCCTTGGGACACTGCCCACCTCGTCTCCTCTGGTAAAATACTGGGTGTTCTCATTGATAACAAACTCTCCATTAAATCACGAGACACTATTACGTGCTTTGCAGTGCTCAAATGGCTGAAAAATTTTTTGTATTACCTTTCACCAATGAGAAGGGTTACCACCAACTTGTAGTTCATGGTAAAATGCAATTGTATTGCGACGACATTTTGGTCTCAAAATATTCTTACATACCCTGTGACTCGGTATTAGGAAGGGAGGCCTTAAACATGCACCTTCCTAACACCGAATTGCAAACCCTATTTGCAAACCCTATTTGCAATTTGGTAATAGGGTACGGAATCGCAAATAGGGTTTGGTACATACAAAGCTTTTTTTCCAGTCGCAAATGAATCTGGCTGTTTTCGACCTTAATAAAGGTACATACCTTTTACCCAAAGAGTGGTTGATAACATATGCTCAACCTAAAAGAATTATCTAAATCTTTTAGGCAAATTTCTACCCTGAGTGCTCCTTCATACTACAACATTAACATCGTGTGAAGTTGAGAAACTGGGAATATCCATTTCCATTAACTCTCTCTGAGCCCCCCACTCATCTGATCATCACTTCCACCAATAGCTTCCATTTACTCTAACTGCATTACCACAGAACTTATCAACCACAACAGGCCCACTGAATTTTTCTCCGCCTTTTTTTAGACAAATATCTTTTTTGAAGTGAATAAAATGACCGTGGTAAAGTCATCCTTTTTGCCCTGTTCATCCCCATTTTTTGACTGATACTGGTGGAAACTGACTCTGACTATGCCCTGGACTCTGCTAGACAGGCTCAGGGCCAGAGCGCTGATGAAAAAGGTATGTGATAAAAAAATTATATTTGATAATGACATACCCTGTAAGTCCCTAGTATATAACAGAACAAAGTGGATGCAAACTACCTAAAAGTCTCTAGTACATAATAGGACAAGGGAGTTTAGGGACCCAGTAGGTTTCCTGCACTTGTGTGTGCACTACTGTGTGCCTACTGTCCCTTTTAAAGGCAGCCCTGTTTAGCAGACTGACTTTAAAGTGCAAATGACATGCAAACTTAACTTTGGTGGTGCCGGTACTTCCAAAGGGAAACCTATGTCATTTATACATATAAGTTGCCCACAAGGTCTCTGCTAGGCGCTCCAGGGGCGAGGTGCCATATTACTGTAAGCAAGGACATTATGAAAAGTGTTTTTTTATGCACTGGTGAAGGAAAACTGTCAATTTAATTGTTTCCCATTGTAGATTATTAGCTTCATATGTTAACATTGGGAACACTTATTTAATTGCAAATATTGCTAAGAAGGAGCTCAAATATCATTCAAAAACTAAAAGGATGGGCAATGATAAATCCAACAACTTGCCACTGTTGAATGTATCATGACTAGTATAGAAAATAAGTTATAGAAATGTCTCTTCTGTAAGTGAAATTCAAGCCTTCTATCAGCCTCTGCTGATTGATCAGCCTTCAAAGGCTTAGCCAGGCTGCTTTGATGAGGTGAGAAGGGGCCAGCAGGAAGCATGGGGTATCTGATAAAGGAAGTATCTGAAGCTGCAAAGAAACAAGCCAGGCCAGGGACTGGTTAAATTAAACAGCTTCAAATAGAGGAGGACAGTAAAGGAAAGCCAGGCCTAACTACCCCTACATGCTGTACCTCCAGGCCAGATGGCATGGAGACTACAGGAATTTGCAGAAGGGCAGGGGGAGTGCTAATGGAAATGCGCCACACCAGTAAGTTGGTTTAGCCAGGTCGTACTCTTTTGGAGACGATACATTCATCTTGAATTTTAAAGTGCAGTACTTTGTGGCAAACGAAGGTGCCACACTTTGGAGGAAGCTGTCATACTTTTGGGTGGCACCCTGTACCCCATCAGACAGGGGTATCCCCACGCTTGTTGCCACAGATCATTGAATAAATATATGAGAGCTGCACAGCAACTCAGTTCTGACATTGAATATGCTGCCTAAAACTACAAGAAGGATTGCCCTGCTGGAACACTGGTCTGCACCACGTAAGATTTCTCCCTGAAAATGTGCTCCTCCTTACACACTTTGAACCACAGACCGGAGGAATTTTTCTTGCATCAAAAAGGATTAAGGAGTGGACTACCTGAAAGCAACAGGTTACAAGAGTTTGCCTGCACCACCTCCTCCAAGAAGTCCCCAACCTGGAGTGCATCCAGTGGGCTTTTAAGGATTTGGCCAAGTGCATTGTGGAAACTGTAGTCCAAATTTAAAGGACCATCTCAGAGATTCTAGACTTGTGTTCTGAACAAATTGGACCCTCAAGTAGATCATCAGGAAGACGTTCCAGAAGTTTGGAGATGTTTGTAGGAATTTTTGAAAAAGTCAAGAGTCGAGCAGTCTCCCTTCAACCATGACCCAGCCTGTATTTCAGGCTCATCCCGCTGAAAGCCCTGGAGATCCAGACATCCAGGATTTATCCATGGCCTTTCTGAAAATCAATCCAATCACATTCCATCGATATCAGCCTGCTGGAGGGGACCCCACAACGTACATTATTCACGCTCAGTGTATCCAACTAGGGCAACATCATGGTCGGACTCAAACTTTGACTTTGTCCTTTTCAAGTGCAACCAATGTCATAGGTTGGCACTACATGTTTTTAAGCACTAGAAAGTATTTAAACGGTTCACTGATAGTATATCGATCCCCAAAATATCCCCATACACAAATATCGAGTCATAAATATCGATGTCAAAAATATCAACATACTATATTTATGATGGTATGTATAAAAATACAGAAAAAAATGAATGTAAAAAATATAGATGTACAAAACAATGTTAAATATATTAAGTAACAAAATTAACTTCAAAACATTATTTTGATTTATTATAAATGTTAACAAATATAAGAAATAAATTAAATAAAAAAATATAAACATACTTATATAAAAATGTAATATATATTTACTTTGAACAATTAATTAACTGTTAATTTTAATTTTACAAATATATTAAAATGTACATATATATATATATATATATATATATATATCAATACACGCTCGCTTATTTAGAAGAAAGCAGACGGCACTCCAAACTGGTGGTATATTGATAGATTTAATAGCAGACCCCCTACACCATAAGAATATATATATATGCCTGGATTTCCTTCGCATCCCATGAAGAATTTCTTGCACAGTGAAAGTCATGGCACCACAGCAAAGGTATTTGTTTTTTAAAACGTGATTTATTTCCACACCATTGTGCAAAACGAGCAAAAATAGGACGGTCGACATATTTCAGCTACCACTAGCCTTCTACTGGACCAGAGTCCATCGCATCTAGACCGTATTTGTAAAGTGCTTAGTGCTTAACCCCTTGTTTGTGTTTACTATTTTTAAGCGACTAGACTGCTAGCCCTCTTTTACAAACATGGATTAATTCATCTGCCATTTTGACATCATTTGTAAAGTACATTTTGGTGTCAAGAGGAAAATGCAAGTGCAAGATAAAAAAAAATGTCTCCAAATTTTACATTTAAGACACAGAGCCAATATTTCATATGATTTTAAGAAGGCCCCTAGGTGGAAGGAAAATTCTTGTTCCATCATTCTTTATATATCTTTGTCCCCATGCTCATTCAATGCATTTCGGATATCCTGATCAGATGTAAATACATAGCCTACATAAAAGGTTCACTATAAAAAAATCTCATCACATCATATAATGATTACAAGTTTCACCGAGGTACGATCTATTAAATGTAAAGTACAAGTTAGGATCAACATACTTTTTAAACTTCAGCATCCAAATTTCTTTGGTCCTGCTTCCTGTGCGTTTTCGTGGGAGGACGAGCTTGCGACGGAAACGGAGGTTGCTGTATATATATATATATATATATAGCTCCCTGCCACAATAACTTTCCTTCAATAGTGTCTTGAACAGTTCAAAGTCCGCCTTGGAGCCCGGGGAATCATGTTGGTGGTGACGAGGGTATTCAGACCTCGCTTTGGGCTGCCTGCACTGTCAGTGTAGTCCCTGCCGCAAGTACCCCCTGGAACCCGAGGCTGAGGTGGTATTGGGGAGCCGAGGAGGAAACTTGATGGATTACAAACCTGGAAAATTTAAACCGTCACACTTTGTTTTTTTTTTCTTTTTTGGGCACACTTTGCTGCAATCCTGCCGAGCACAGTGGATCTCTACTCATCGATCCCTCCCCCCCGAGCAACACCCCCGGGGACCCGCCACACAGGACTCTGGGACATGCAGTTTCCTTCAACGTATAGGACTCTGCACAGGTGTGCTGCACTGTGAAGGGGGCGGTGCGAACTCGCTACCACGAGTTCAGATAAGGCGGCGCTCAGCAGCAGAGTGCATCTCATCAATGGAGGCTTGTGGCGCTGATGACGGCCAAACACCGGCTAGAAATGCATCCGCCAAAATATGTCCATTAAAGAGCCTCCAACAGTTCCCCTGGGTCTCTGCTCGTCTTTTCTGGGAGGAGTTTTGTGGCATATATATAAATATATATATATATATATATATATATATATATATATATATATATATATATATATATATATATATATATATATATATATATATATATATATATATATATATATATATATATTTATCGAAAGACACGCTGCTACGGGACTGTCGGGAACCCTTGGAGAGTGGCACACACACCGGTGGAGCACACGGGAAATCTTTCACTACCAAGCCGCCAAATGTTCGCGCACTCTCAGGATAAAGGACTCCGCATCATTATAGTTCCACTGAAGTGTTTATTCCACAACGCGTTTCAACTTCCTACGAAGTCTTGAGCGCGCAAACCTTTGGCGGCTTGGTGTGGGGAGCAATGGCCTCTGATTGTTGAGTCAGAGTATCCGAGGAGAAAGCTTGTTTTCAGCATAGTGCCCGAATACTGAGCAAAAAAGTGCCTACAATCTATATTACGTTCAAAAGTTTCAGCATAGTGCCCGAATACTTAACAATAGTTGATTACATGTAATCTTTTTTATTTCTTACCCTATAACACCACACAATTCATACACACAACTAACTTAAAAAAAAGTAACCCCATAATTATCATATTTAATTATCAGTTTAAAAAATATTATTAATTAAAAAATAAATTAAAACAGATATACATTTATTTACTCCCCAAACGTTACCCCTATAAAACCAAAACCCACACAAAAAATAAAAATAAACAATTACCATAAATATTTATGAAGTGATCAATTAATATTAATGATTAAATAATTATTAATTAATTAAACATAAAAAATTCTACCAGCTACCCCAATAAATACCACGAACCACAACTAAAAATCATTACACAATTTCCATAACTAATTTTACATTAATAAATTAATATCAATTGGCAACAACTAAAAAATGTATTTAAGATCATTTACTTCCCATTCTTTACCACAATAAATCCCACAAGTCACAACTAATATTAAGAACACAATTGCCATATTTTAATTTTAATTAATTAATTCTCATTAATTAACAAATAATTCAAATTAATTATAACTAAGTTACTACCCACACTATTCCCCTATAAACTCCTCCACCTGTTCCTTTTAAAAATAACACAACTAACGTAATCAATTACCAATACATTAATAATAATTACCACACAATTATTCAATATTGAACAATAAATTAATTCCCACAATTAACACGATAAAATAGAAATGAAATAATTTTTCATAACTAAAACATATTAATAGCTTTATTATAAATAAATTACTCACCCCAACCCACTATAAAACAACCCACTTTTAAAAAAATGACGCAATTAACATAATTACCAATTATCAATTAAATAATTATTAATATTTAACAAGACATTAATACATCGTTGATAATAAATTATTTCCCACAAATAACACTATAGAGTGAAAATTAAAAAAATGTTAATCACTAAAAACATAATATATATTTTTTGTAATGAATATACTTCCTACCTGATTACCCCATAAACTCTCAACCGACTCCTAAAACAAATTACACAATTTTAACATAATTACCAATTAAGTCATTGGTTAATAATAATTAAAAAACGATTTATAATTAATTGATAATTAATTAATTCCCACAATTAACATTATAAAATCTAAATAAAAAAATACTAATTAATAAAAAATAATAATTAATTTATTATAATTAAATTACTTTCCAGAGTATTCCCCTATAAACCCACAATCCGCTACAAAACTAAAAAAGGCAAAATTACATTCAAATAAAATTAATAACTACTAACAATGTAATTCATATATAAAAAAACAAAATAAAAAATAGTTAACACTTTTAAAATGCAAACTAAAACATATAACTCTAATTAAAACATCAATATTTTATATATTTGATATTTTCAAAAACGATATTTCTTACCTCGAAGTCGATATTCTTGACTACAATATTTGTGCTGTCGATATTTCTGCATCACGATATTTCCACCTCGATATTTGTGTATGTTGACATTTCAAACTCAATATTCTGTCTGTGCACCTGTTTAAATTTTCAAAATTCATATCTCAGTATCCCTATTTTGGGTTTTTGTCATTTTGGTGTCATTTTAAAGATAAAAATATTCCCTATTTTTAAATTGGTGTGGGATTTTTATTCTGTGTTGTGTCATACTTATTTATGTATTGGTGTTGTTAAATATTTTACATGCCTCTCTCCTGAGTTAAGGCTGCCTGCTCACAGCCATCTACCAAGGGTTGAACCAGGGGCTAATGTAATGAGACCTTGTTTGTACCTTATATTGAGTAGGGGCCTCATTGCTAGTGGTAGGTACATACCTACCCCAACTAGTAATCCAACCTCTAACAATCTCCTACTTTTAATTTATTCTGACTCACCCTAGACCAAATGGCATAATTCTCTCTTTACGTAGATCTTGCCCCGGAGTGTTCCTCTTAACTGTCACATCGCATGCCCTTATTGGGCATTTCCTGGTCAATGGCTTCCTTCCTCTCAACAATTCAAAAGGAGATGCCAACGTACAACTTTGCAGCCCAGTATGATTGAACCAAATTTTTGAACTTACAGCATTCATCACAACAAATTTGTTTGCAGCTGCCCACTGAACACACTTTACCACCACTGATTCATGCGCTACACTTGACTATTGCTCTGGGGATGATGCAGTAATGTTTTCAAATATGACATCAAAAACCTCTTCACTTCCTCATTAACAAATTGGACACCATTTTCTGACAACAGAAACTGTGGGAAACCTTCTTGCATGGAAATTCTCTTCAAAAACTCAATTACAGTTTTTGCATTAGACTCTGACACAAATTTCACTTCAGGCGACTTTGAATATAAATCAACTAAAAGCAATGTATAGCAGCACTGACTTAGAAGGACATAAAATAGACCAACCAGATCAATTCCTACTTTTTCCCATGTACAAGACAAGTTCTCAACTAGTTGGAAAGATGGCTTTCTTCCAACAAAATGTTTCTCCAAAGTGGAACAAATGGCACACCTACTGACACATTCATCTACCTCTATGTCTTTTGAAGGGCACAAAAATAGTTGCCTTCACCTACATTTCATAAATGTACCCCCTAAATGTCCTTCATGTGCCAATTTGATACGTGTGTACCTCAACCCTACAGGAGGTACCATGCCGCTTCCACTGTTTTCTCCTTAGGCAATCCCTTCGTGACATACTTCCTCCTCAATAGTGCAGAAATGTGTTTCAGGCTCCCTGAGCATTCTGGATGCATATCCATTAGTGTACTCTACACCTGTCCCTAATCCATAATTGCTGGCATTAACAGATATACATTAAGGCAGTTTAGGATTGAATGGTTTTAGAACTGTAAAGCTTGCTAACTGGCATTTAGTCCAATCAAAATCCGCCTGACACCTGGAGTTATCCAGATTAAATGACACCTTTTTCTTTAACAGATCAGTCAACACTTTGACGTGAGAGGCATAATCAGGAATAAATCTGGTATAAAACCCACTAAAACCCATAAATTACTTTAGATTTGTTTTGTGTATGGGTGGGACTGCATTGATGATGGCATCAACCAAACATGGCTTTGGTTCTATACCATCCTTGCACCATGCCCCCAAGTATATTTATGCTCAAAAACTTCCTAATTGACCTCTCCCTGACCCAATTCTGTGACAGTCCCAAGCAAAACTTAGTCTCAACCCTAGATCTAATCATCTCCAATCCCAACTCCTCCGGCTCGACTCTATTCTTCCCTGTGACTGGTCAGACCATCACTTTATCACCTTCGGTATCCTTGAAAGCTGGAGCTTCAAAACATAACAACCACTAAAACTAAAAATGTGGGAAAGCTCGCTTCATAATACAAATGTAAATGAGCACATATTTCACTGCAATATCTCCCTAATGCCACCTGCAAAACATGGCCGATGTTCACGACCTCACTGAGCACTATAACAATGCCATGTTGTCTGCCCTGAATGCAACTGTTCCCCTTCAACTAAAAACAAAACTCATCAAAGATTCCAAACACTGGTTCAATGACAACCTAAATGCAGACAGATGCAACCTGAGATTCGCAGAACGCGCTTGGAGATCCACTCCATCCACTGATCTACTAAAAACTCTAGGACTAAAAAGTAGTAAATACAACAAACTCATCAGATTGGCGAAGCAACCTTCTTCAAATCCCAACTTGACAAAGCCAAAAGTTGCCCAAATAGGCTATTTGAGTTGCTTAAGTTACAATCCAATAAAACTTCTGGCCAATCTCCACACATCTCCTGCCCTCAGCCAAAATGCGATGCCGTTGCTGACTTCTGCAGCGAAAAGGCGAGTAAGATCTGATTACTTCATAACCCAGTTAATATTGTTTAAATATAGCATACAGTCTCATTAAGTCTGAAATATCACACTTTTTGGCATATGCGGTAGCTACCAGTTATCCTAGATCATGATATCCATCAAATAGCTACTGTGGAAAAATAAAACCCAATATCAAGTACTACAGGGGTGCTTGACCAGTGGAAAATACTCTCCAGCCAAAAATGGTATCTGCCAAAAGCAGGTAGTAAAAGTACCCAGAGGTGTACTGAACAGGGGATTTGTTACAAATAACACATAACAATGCAACAACGCACAGCAAATGCACTGTAGATGTTCAAAGATCTACCAGCAAATCACAAAACCTCTGCACATGCCGACACCTAAAAAAGAGCCATTCAGTGATGTACCAATCACTGGTTTATTACATCAGCTCTCAAACTTCAAATCTGAAGTACACCACTGAAGAAATATAAACACCCTAAGGGTTTCACTGATACACCTGGTCATTTTGACCAACAAAGAAGAGATTGGGACAGAAGCTGTAATATAAAAAAAACTTTTTTATTAACCTCAGATGAGGGAGACTGCGTCATACGGTACCCTCAGGCCACTCTGGGACTCCCGTGTCTAAGGAGTACAGAGAACATGGCCTTTATATATGCATAGGTTAGTCAGCATAAAAGGGGATGTCCTGGCACATGTAAGCTTACTGACTAATATGGCTATACGAAATTTGCTTACTCAACAAAGTGGGAGGAGAGACATTTCTCCTTACATCAGCAAGAATAGCCTGACAGTTCTATACTAGGAGCAGGTGCATTCTAATAGCCAGGCATTTCTGAGCATGTGCAAGGCTCTGGAACAGGGAGAAAGCACATGGCGAGCACATGGCTAACTAAAATGGCTGCCAAGTACAAAATGGCTCTCAGCTCATGCTAACAGCGATTCCTACAATCTTTAACACCACTATTGGCACAGTACCTGTTAGGTTACTACGCCATATAATGACAGTTTCCTGTGTTTCCATAGCTAACTGCTAACTGCTAACTGCTAACTGCAGCAGGATAATGATTGCCAAGCCACTAAACATCTACAAAGAAGACTACTGCAATGCCGGTTGATACTGACAGAGTAATGAAGTTGCACCTGAATCTCACTCAGCAAGAGATGCTGATAGGTACACCATAGAGAACATATGGCATCAATAGGCAATGTCATGGAGCCCAGTACTGCAATCCACACTGTTGGCCCCTGATGTTAACAGCTAAGTATTTGCAAAGTGTTGGATGCTTTCTAGTGTGGGTAGCTCAGCTTGTACGATTGTCCATGGGCCCCACACAGTCAATGCCATCAAGGCAAAATCTAGTCCCATGGTTGCATTTGATAATGTGCTGAGGGTATATTGAGTACATTAATGCACCCTTGGTGGTCCATATACACTCTAAGAAGTCTAAATCAATTTTAAATTGCAGCACACTGCAGTTGGTGAGGGAAGCAGAACTGTGTAGTCTGTACTCCTGTACCATGATCTCGCAGAAAAGCAACACTGATCATACCAATGTGATTTAATATCACTGGGAATACTACATCCATGTGTCTCACCCATGCTGGTGAAGCTGGATACCCCTTCAGGTTTCGGCTCATCACACCAGTATGGGATCCCAGAATCTTTCACTATGAAGCATTTACCGTAGTCTCTTAGAGATGTTTAGATGCCATCATTCTAGAAGAGAAATGTGTCATTCTCCATTACATTGTCATTAGATAACGGATACCAAAGCCTGTGGCCATTGAACATGGGAGACCAAGCACAGATAAAGAGGAGCCCCAACAGCAATGGTAAGTGAATGAGAATCAGAATGCAAATATTAGCAAAGCCAATTGGTCTGACGCTGGCTGCCAGCCTTTTGGCAATTCTTGTTTTGATAAGTCATGGTTTTTGCAAAACATTATTCTTTGGGAAGCTGCCAGGTCCTCATCAATGTAAAAACAGATTTCCCGAATTTGCTGAAGACATAAATAATTTTTGAGGTCTCAAAAAAGCAATAAATACCAGAGCACTCACTGGTACTTACAGGAACATTTGTGTGTGTGGATGTTCTCCTATGAAACGGCTGTGCCATAACACATAGTGGAATCGGCAAATGTCTGAAATAGGCGGATGTATTGCCCCTTGACGCATGCCCTAAATGGGTGGATAAAAAATGTAAATGACACA
The DNA here is from genome assembly GCF_964261635.1 of Lissotriton helveticus. Taxonomy (NCBI): domain Eukaryota; kingdom Metazoa; phylum Chordata; class Amphibia; order Caudata; family Salamandridae; genus Lissotriton; species Lissotriton helveticus. The sequence continues at coordinate 349,860,843 of NC_136062.1, read as the reverse complement.
ACCACATACCAATGAATGAAGTCTTGCTGAACACCAACAAAGAAATGAACTGAGAAGGTAGGCAAAATAAGCAAGGAAGAATAAATAAAAAGGCAGGCAAGATAGGCAAGAAGGCAAAAAAGAAGAAGCAAAGGAAGGAAAGAAACAAAGAAGGGGAGAAATAAAGATGGGGATAATAAAAGAAAAGAAACAAACAAACAAAGAGAGATAGTAAGAAGGCAACAAAGAAGGAAATCGAGAAAGAATGAAGGCAAGAAACAAAGAAGACATACCCTGGTGCAGAAGATTTCCAATGGACACAATCTGGAATACTATGAAATAGTAGCAGTCAGAGAAATAAGCAGAGGCCACTCCAAAAGGGATTTACAACAGTATTGGCAAGATACAAGAACCGATAAAGCTGGAATGTGCATCACATCAAAAGCACCTTATGATCACATCGGGCTCTCAACACAACTTTAAAGTGATAACAAAGTAAAAACTTTGTGTTCAACTGTGCTCCTTGTGAAAGTAGAACATGTAATCACTCAAAGTGAAGTTAAACAGTGGCTGAAGTGTACTGCCTCACTGCCCCATGCTTTATGCTACAGTGGGCGGAAGCAAAATGTGAATGACACGCTGACAGACCAGTAATTAACCCCTTCGCTGCTAGGCCTTTTCCCCTCCTGTGCTGAGGCTTTTTTTGGCGTTTTGGAGTAGTGCGCGCTTAGGCCCTTGTAACTTTTTGACCACATAAGGTATCCACGCCAAATTTGCGTCCTTTTCTTCCAACATCATGTGGATTCTAAAGGCGCCCAGGGTTTGTGGATTCCCTTGGAGGGGTCCCAGAAATTAACCAAAATATAGTGATTTTTTTGTTTTTTTCAGAAAAATGGGAAAAACGGGCTGCAAATGAAAGCCTCTGGGTTCTTCCCTGAAAATGGTATCACAAAAGGGTTTGTGGGGCTGAAATCTCCATTTTCTCAGCTTTCAGGGAATGACAGTCTTTTGTCAGAGAACCGAAATTTTTCACTCAGTTTTGGCATGTTTCTGGGACATAGTCTATTTTTGCTATTTTTAGAGCTTTCCACCTTCGTCCAGTTAATGGTAGAAATGAGTTTGAAAGCAATAATGGATCCTGGAAAGCTTTACATTTTCGAAAAGTAGACAAAATTCTGAATTCAGAAAGGGGTCATTTGTCTAAATCCATGAAGGTTTCGTTATAGAAACTAACAGTTAGATATTGGAATAATTGAAAATTTGTTGAAAAAAACAGCCTTTTGTCTCAACATTTTCACCTATAACTTTTTCTAATTTTGACAGCTCTTGGAAAGCAATATACCGTTACATCTGTTAGACCCTCCTGATTGTGGGGATATATAGGACTTGTAGTTTCACCAAGAACCCGACGAACCCAGATTCAAAAACTGAGCAGCAACTTGCAATGGTATTTTTTCATTTACTGGGTATAGTGTACTTTGTCTTGGAAAATGTATACATGGAATATTCTGTATGAAAGACACCTATGTATTTATGAATTGGGTACAAATTATAGAGTTCAGAAACTGTATGTAATTGCACATTTTCAAACTTGGGAATACTCATACTAGCATGAGAATTATTGGTAATTTTTCATAAAGATTTTTTTTTTACACAATGTCTTTCATTCAAAGGGAGAAATGCATGAAAGCTCAATTGGTAATAACAGTTGATTTACAAATCTGAATTACCCCACGTGTCCCGATAAAAACGGTACCTCACTTGTGTGGGTCGGCCTTGTGCCTGCGACAGGAAACGGCGCAAAATGTAACGTGGTCACACCTAAATTTTGCAGTTACAAATTGACCCTTTTTTGGCAAAGTGCCTACCTGTAGTGTTTGCACCCTAGCTCTGCCGGCACCTAGGGAAACCTAGCAAACCTATACGTTTCTGAAAAGTAGACACCCAGGGGAATTCAGGATGGGATGACTCGACTGTCTACCACCAGGTTTTGTTACCCAGAATCCCTTGCAAAGCTAAGATTTTGACCATAAAAAAAAAAATTCCTCACATTTCTGTGGTGGAAAGTTCTGGAATCTGCGTGGATCAGCAAATTTCCACGCACCCAGCGTGCCCCTAGGTCTCCCGAAAAAAATGGTACCTCACTTGCGTGGGTAGGCATAGTGGCTGCGACATGAAACAGCGCAAAACGCAGCATGGTCGCACCTCAATTTCCCAGTGAAATTTAGCACTTTTCGGACAAAAAGACTACCTTTTGTTTTTGCACCGTAGCTCTGCCAGCACCTAGGGAAACCTAGCAAACCTATACATTTTTGAAAACTAAACACCCAGGGCAATTCAGGATGGGGTGACTCGTCTGCCTACCCCCGGGTTTTGTTACCCAGAATCCCTTGCAAACATAAAAATTTGACAAAAAAACACATTTTCCTCACATTTCTGTGGTGGAAAGTTCTGGAATCTGCGTGGATCAACAAATTTCCACCCACCCAGCGTGCCCCCAGGTCTCCCAAAAAAAATGGTACCTCACTTGCGTGGGTAGGCATAGTGGCTGCGACATGAAACAGCGCAAAACGCAGCATGGTCGCACCTCAATTTCCCAGTGAAATTTAGCACTTTTCGGACAAAAAGACTACCTTTTGTTTTTGCACCGTAGCTCTGCCAGCACCTAGGGAAACCTAGCAAACCTATACATTTTTGAAAACTAGACACCCAGGGGAATTCAGGATGGGTTGACTCGTCTGCCTACCCCCAGGTTTTGTTACCCAGAATCCCTTGCAAACATAAAAATTTGACCAAAAAAACACATTTTCCTCACATTTCTGTGGTGGAAAGTTCTGGAATCTGCGTGGATCCACAAATTTCCACCCACCCAGCGTGCCCACAGGTCTCCCGAAAAAAATGGTACCTCACTTGCGTGGATAGACATAGTGGCTGCAACAGGAAACGGTTCAAATCGTACGGTGGTGAATTTACATTACCTTATTGCAAAACTACCTTTAATTTTGGGGGGGGGGCATCTGAGTTTGTGGCCCGGGGCTCGATGGTATTCTTTGGAAAGTAGCAAACCCAAACAGTTCTGAAAACTAGACACCCGGGGGAGTCCAGGGAGGTATGGCATGCGTGGGTCCCCCAATGTTTTCTTACCAAGAACTCCTTGCAAACCTTAAAATTAGGTAAAAATAGCACTTTTCCAAACTTTTTGGCGTGGGATCGCCGTGCCGGCAAAAAAGTCCTACCACCCTGCGTTCCCCTTGTTCTCCCGAGTAAAAGGATACCTCACTTGTGTGGGTGCCCCAAAGCAGAACACCCCAAAAATGAATTTTGAAAAAAGTAGTTTTTAGTCATATTTAAGTTTGACAAATTAAGCCCCCCAGCCTGAGTCACATGCCTTTGGCCCACCCACACAAGTGAGGTATCATTTTACTCGGGAGAACAAGGGAAACACTGGGTCGTAGGACATTTGTTCCGGCAGCGAGATCCCACCCAAAAAAGTACGGAAAAGTGGGGTTTTTGACCAAAATGTCAGGTTTGCAGGGGTTTCTGGGTAGGAAAACATTGGGGGACCCATGCATGCCATACCTCCCTGGACTTCCCCGGGTGTCTAATTTTCAGAACTGTTTGGGTTTGGTAGTTTCCAAAGATGCCCAGCAAGCCCCGGGCCAAAAGCTCAGGTGACCCCCTCAAAAAATAAGATTTGGCTAAAGGTAATGTTTTGGTCGCCACAGTATGAATTGGGCCTTTTCCTAAAGCAGCCACTATGCCTACCCAGGCAAGTGAGGTGCCATTTTTATCGGGAGACCTTGGGGAACGCTGGGTGGGTGTTAATTTGTGTGAGCCTAGTGATGCCACGCTTTCCCACACTAAAACGTGTGGAAAAAAATGATTTTTTCCAAGCACAAAATGAGGTTTGCAAGGGATTCTGGGTAAAGGAACGTTGGAGGATCCACGCAAGCCATACCTCCTTGGAAGCCCCCGGGTGTCTACTTTTCAGAAATGTGTAGGTTTGGTAGGTTTCCCTAGATGGCTGTCTCGCACGGGGCCAAAAACCCAGGTAACCCCTCTTGCAAAAGCTGGTGAACTTAACATTTTCACCATTGTTCCTCAAAGACACACACATACAGGTTGGATTTGGCACGAGGGCGAGTGATGGTTCAGTACATAAAATTTTATTAACAAGATATTTCAAAAAAATGAAATGGTCTGTCAATAAATAAATGCATAAAAACCGAACCAGTGACTCGCAACTCGTGAGCTGTAAAGCCACAACAAGGCACCAACCGTTTTACAGGCCATTCACGCACCTTTCATACCTGATACAAACCAGACCATTGACAGCATCCGAATGGAAAAGCAACACATTACAACAATCACAATAAGGGACAAGGTACACCCTAATGCAGAAAGAGAAAAAAAAACAACTATTACTGCACACCCATCTAATCCGCAAGCACACACACATACTGGTTGGATTTGGCACGAGGGTGAGTGATGATTCAGTACATACAATTGGATACGCAAGTAATTTCATCAAAAATGAAATACACTGCGTATAATTGAAAGTATGATAAACTGAACCACTGACTCACAGCTCGTGAGCTGTAAAGGCACGTCAAGGCACCAACCTCTTTACAGGCCATTCATACACCTTTCGTACGCGTGACACATACAAAACATTCACACCGCCAGCCGCGGACCCATCACATTTCAACACTCACACCAGCAAACAGCGCCATTCAAGGGCCCATCACTTTCACACGCCCACATTTCTGACACTGCAACTACACAAAATGATGGACTGTGTGGAGTGTCACTCAACTAGCAGTGTGTGTAGTGACCAACAGAAAGTAACTACTCACACACCGCCTGCCGAGCGCCAGTCCACCCACACCACCATCCAAGCACCAGACCATGCACACTGCCAGCCAAACACCACTCAGCGCACACCGACAGCCAACTACCACTCCACACACACCACCAGCCAAGCATCACTCCACGCACACCACCAGCCAAGCGCCACTCCACAAACACAACACCAGCCAAGCACCACTCCACACACACCGCCAGCCAAGCATCACTCCACGCACACCACCAGCCAAGCGCCACTCCACAAACACAACACCATCCAAGCACCACTCCACACACACTGCCAGCCAAGCATCACTCCACGCACACCACCAGCCAAGCGCCACTCCACAAACACAACACCATCCAAGCACCACTCCACACACGCCGCCAGCCAAGCACCACTCCACACACACCGCCAGCCAAGCACCACTCCACTCACACCGCCAGCCAAGCTCCTAACCATGCACTCCGCCAGCCAAGCAAAAATCCACGCACCCCCCCAGCACAACTCCAATCCATGCACTATGCCAGCCAAGCACCAGACCACGCACACCACCAGCCAAGCGCCATCCACTCACACCACCAGCCAAGCACCTAACCATGCACTCCGCCAGCCAAGCAAAAATCCACTCACCCCCCCAGCACAACTCCAATCCATGCACTATGCCAGCCAAGCACCAGACCACGCACACCACCAACCAAGCGCCAGTCCACGCACACCAACAATCCAAGCACAATCCTGCACACACCACCATCGAAATTAGAATTTTTTAAAGAAATACCACAAATCAAATGTAGAAACCTACAAATCTGCTAACACAAATTCAAAAACTAAATGCTTTGCACTAATGCAAATCTAAAAGCAAACTAAAAAATATTACAGAAAACAGACCAGACAGTACACTTACAAGCTCAATGAAACTCCCAAAACTTCTTTTGTGTGTGGTACGATTCAAAACAAGCTGGCACACACAATCCAGGATTTGAAGGACAGTCAGGACAGTGCATACGAGACTCCCTCTGCACTTCTCTTCGCCAACAGACTCTACATCTTTTAGTGGGATTGTCTTTTGCAGTCGTGGGAGGAATGTATTCTGGAAAGTGGCGATCTTTCAGTCTAGCCACTTCCTCCACCACTCCAAATCTTGGCACAGTTGCCTGTTCCACTAGTACAAGGCTGCCTATTCTAGTCTCCTGAAACTTAACCAAAGGCATCTTTGACTCAGGACAAGATTTCTGGAAAACAACAAAAGCATTAAAGGATGCCAAGTGGAAAAGATGGATAGCCAACTTCTTGTACCAAACGTAAGCCTTTTGAAGAGCAGCATAAGGTTCCAACCTCTGATCTACTCTGTCAACACCACCCATGTGCCTATTATAGTCTAAAATGCACACAGGTTTACGCACTTCAGCAGTCTCACCCCGAACTGGCAGAGCTTCAGTGCGTTCGTCATGGATAGTAGTCAGCATGTAAACATCTCTCCTGTCTGAAAACTTCACAGCTAGAAGCTTCCCACATCGCAATGCAGTAGACTGTCCCCGCACAAGCCTTTTGCAAACAAGTTCTATTGGGAAACCTTTCCGGTTACTGCGCATCGTGCCACATGCAACAGTGCCCACTTTGGCCAACTCCTTGAACAAACGCACACTAGTGTAGAAGTTATCTACATATAAATGGTGGCCTTTGTTAAATAATCGTCTACCTAGTTCCCACACAATTTTCTCAGTCACTCCAAAAGTGGACGGACAAGCAGAAGTGTTAATGCTGGAATCCTTACCGGTGTACACCCTGAAATTATAAACATATCCAGTATCACTGTCACACAGCATATACAGTTTGATGCCATAGCGTGCCCTCTTACTAGGAATGTATTGCCTAAAAACCAAGCGGCCTTTGAACAATACCAAAGACTCGTCCACAGCTATTTCTCTTCCAGGTGCAAAGATCTCAGGAAAACGATCAACAAAGTGATCAAGGACAGGCCGAATCTTAAAAAGACGGTCACAATCAGGGTGATCGCGTGGCAACGCTAAATCATTATCAACAAAATGCATCATGCGAAGAAGAAGCATATATCGATCACGAGTCATAACTGCTGGAAATATAGATGTTGCCATCAAGGGACTAGTGGACCAATAAGAAGACATTGATGGCTTCCTTAGCAAGCCCATCAAAAAAGTTAATCCCAAAAACTTCTTCATCTCTTCAACATATGTGGGAGACCAATGGGTAGCTCTAGATGGGGCTTAAGGCTGGCACTGTGGTCCCTCAAATACTGCTCTGCATACAAATTAGTTTGCTCCACAATCTCCTGCAAAAACTCATCGTCAAAAAACAACTGAGAAAATTGAATTGGCAAAAAATTGTCAGTATTCACTCTACACCCTGGAACACCAGTGAAGTCTGGCAATTCCGGCTGCACCATGCCAGGGGCAACCCAGACGTCATCAGTAACATCAGAAGAAGAAGCCACCCTAGCCTGCAGGCCAGATGCCTCTTGCTGCACTACATCAACGGGAACACTAGCATCCCCAGATGCCTCTTGCATCACTACACCATCAGGAATACTAGCATCCCCAGATACATTTTGCATCTCTACACCAACAGGAGAGCTCACATCCCCAGCTGCCTCTTGCATCTCAACATCAACAGAAGAACTCGCATCCCCAGATGCCACTTGCTGCTCAACAACAACAGAAAGACTAGCAGCACCAGATGCCTCATGCTGCTCTACAACAGGAAGACTAGCAGCACCAGATAACCTTTGGCGCACCACAGCAATGTGAAACCTTTTGGGCGCAGCCTTTACCACACTTGCCTCTTCCCGACGAGAAAAAAAGGGAAACCTTGAGGACCTAGGCTGCCGCTCACATGGCTCTTGCCTCTCTACCGGCACATCAATGTCCCTCTCTACCACAGGCACTTCATCAGCACTAGAAGAAGAATCATCATCCGATGATACCATGCGAAGAGAAAACTCACTGCCTGAATCTTCTGCACCTACCTCATGCTACGAATCGGAGTCAGTGTCTGGACCATGGTCAGAGGAAGACTCAAAAAGCAAACTAACAACCTGCCTAGCAGTCATCCTGCGAGCAGCCATTATCCTTACAAAGCAAGAAGACTACACACACAAGTGAACATCAACCTACACTGTGCAAAGTAAGAAGTAAACAAGGTAGAGTTTTCACACAAAAATCAATACACTCAAAAACAATTCAAATCTAACCAAATATAAGAACACTCACCAGCACCTACTCTGCTGAAACACAGCAAAAAGAAAGGAAATCCCACTGGAAAGAAAAAAAAAGTATAGATTAGACAAAGTACACATCAAGCAGCAATACAAAAAAAAGTTAACAATCAAACACAAAGCCACACAAACAGCAATAACTTCACTTGTCATAAAAACACATTCCTCTAGGAAAAGTAGTACAAAAAACATTTACTTACCAAGCACATGCAACTACACAAGCTGCAACACCAGCATTAACTGTACCACAACCTACACCAATACAAACAGCAAAAGCCTGGATCAAAAACAAAGAAGAAAAAAAATAAATTAATACTACATTTCACAAACAACATAACAAATGAATAAACAACACACAAATTTACCTCCAAAATCACACCCACACAGATGGGCCATCAAAAAGGGCAAAACGGACAAAAGTACGGGTTGATTTGCCCACCGGGGGGGGCCAGAAAATCTAAATTTAAAATCCGACCCACCTGGAAGCGACCTTTGCCCAATGGGTCACTTCCTACAATCTAAAATAAGATCCCTGGTGCTAGTGGGGGCATTTCCACCGCACAATCGCAATGCTGTGCGCGACCGTGAGGCAGAAATGCCCTGCAAAGAGACATCAGAAGAGAGGAAATTCACTTACCTCTCCCCTGATGCCTCTTTGCAGCCCTAAACCCCCCCAAATATCTCAAAACCAACCTAACACCTCCAGGCGCAGGAAGCAAATGGCTTCCCGACCGCCTGGGAATCCCTGAAGATGTTGGCGCGTGCTGTGCGCGTTGACGTCATCAGGGATTCTGGTGGGGAGGGGGACAACAGAATTACTGTGGTTAACTGTGATGCTGGACAGAGGAACTTGCATCCTTGATTTTCACAAGCGCAATCCAAAAACAATTCCTATGACCAGGAGCTTCTTTCTCCCCATCTGCTGCTCTCATCAGTCTCTGACCATTTATACACATAAGAGGCATGTGAACTCACACAGAAGATCCCCGTTTGGCAACGCCCACCAACTAGCAGAGTGCACCATCTTTCCTAAATTTACCCACTATGATGGACAGCTCACTCAAGGGACCTGTGCACACATTGGTGCAATGGCATAGTAACACACACGGTCACTGGAGACAAAGCAAGCGCTCGAGTTGCAGCACAAATTCAGGAAAACAATCATCAGCCCAAAAACATTTGTGACCTTCCCACTATGATGGACAGCTCACACAAGGGACACCTGCGCACATCTGTGCAATTGCATAGTAACGCACACATGGACACTGGAGACAAAGATGGCGCTCGAGTTGCAGCACAAATTCAGGAAAACAATAATCAGCCCAAAAACATTTGTGAGCTTCCCACTATGATGGACAGCTCACTCAAGGGACCTGTGCACACATCGGTGCAATGGCATAGTAACACACACGGTCACTGGAGACAAAGCAAGCGCTCGAGTTGCAGCACAACTTCAGGAAAACATTCATCAGCCCAAAAACATTTGTGACCTTCCCACTATGATGGACAGCTCACACAAGGGACCCCTGCGCACATCTGTGCAATTGCATAGTAACGCACACATGGACACTGGAGACAAAGATGGCGCTCGAGTTGCGGCACAAATTCAGGAAAACAATCATCGGCCCAAAAACATTTGTGAGCTTCCCACTATGATGGACAGCTCACTCAAGGAACCTGTGCACACATCGGTGCGATGGCATAGTAACACACACGGTCACTGGAGACAAAGCAAGCGCTCGAGTTGCAGCACAAATTCAGGAAAACATTCATCAGCCCAAAAACATTTGTGACCTTCCCACTATGATGGACAGCTCACACAAGGGACCCCTGCGCACATCTGTGCAATTGCATAGTAACGCACACATGGACACTGGAGACAAAGATGGCGCTCGAGTTGCAGCACAAATTCAGGAAAACAATCATCAGCCCAAAAACATTTGTGAGCTTCCCACTATGATGGACAGCTCACTCAAGGGACCCCTGCGCACATCGGTGCAATGGCATAATAACACACACAAAGGTCACTAGAGACAAAGCAGGTGATCGAGTTGCAGCACAAATCCAGAAAAACATTCATCAGCCCAAAAACATTTGTGGCCTTTCCACTATGATGGACAGCTCACACAAGGGACCCCTGCGCACATCTGTGCGATTGCATAGAAACGCACACATGGTCACTGGAGACAAAGATGGCGCTCGAGTTGCAGCACAAATTCAGGAAAACAATTATCAGCCCAAAAACATTTGTGAGCTTCCCACTATGATGGACAGCTCACTCAAGGGACCCCTTCGCACATAGCTGCGATGGCATAGTAACACACACATGGTCACTGGAGACAAAGCATGTGTTTGAATTGCAGCACAAATAAAAAAAACATCAGCCCAAAAACAATAGTGAGCTTTGCCTAGGCAGGACAGGTGTGTTTTTTAGCCACTTCAGATAAACACAAAGTAATAGAAATGAAGGACAGAGGCACTTGCATCCTTGATAAATATTAGCACAATAACACTATTTTCAAAATGTCCCCCATAAGCATTTCATTTTGAAAAAACGACCATTCCTCAACATAGGAGGCACACAAAGACATCCAAATAATGATCCCCCAAAAAGGGGAGCGACCCTTCCCCAAGGGGCCGCTCCCCGAACAACGAAAGTGGCAACAAAAAAAAAAAACATTAAATCCCTAGCATTCCAGCTGCACGATCGCACGATCGTGCAGCAAGAATGCTCAAAAGTTACATCGAGGGAAAGGAAAGGCCTTTCCTTCCCCTCGATGAACGTTTCAGAAAATTCCCCCCTGCCCCAGCCGCAAAACAAACCTCTTTCCAATCCGACGCGCAGGAAGCAAATGGCTTCCCTGCGCGTCGGTAAACAAAAGGAACCCCCAGTGACGTCAGCGCGCGAGAGGCAGGGGAAAGTCTTCCCCTGCCATCCCGGCAGAAAAGCAGAAAATCGGGCAGACTCGGGGGGTGGGGGGGAGCGCTGGCGCTTCCCCCGAGGGTGGGGCTCATGACGAGCTGGGCTCGTCATCAGCGTGCGAGCGCCCTGCTCCATGACGAGCCCAGCTCGTCATCAGCCCCGAAGGGGTTAAAGGAAGGTGGCTAAAAGCCCTTTAAGTAGATTTATTATAATTGGTAGGCTTTATTCAAGGAGGATTTAATACATGACACGTATAATCCATACAGTTCATGCATTCTCTGTGTTACAAAGATCGGTGACTCATTGGACCATTTAAAGGGAAAATGCATTTGATGAGCAGAAACATTTCTTTAACAATCATTTGCAATGCATTTGGTCTCGCATTTGCGAGAGTTAGAGCTATTGGCAGTGTAAATGAAAATGTCTTTTTTATCTATGTGTCTTGGTTGGATTGGAGTGGAGTGGAACTATGAGGGTTGTATTGGAAATGTTAGTTGTGCAATTGTGTGGAGTGTAATTGTGTAGTGGAATTATGTGGTGTAGTGAATAGATAGGGGTGAGAGCTACTAAGAATCGCTAGAAAGCAAGATGGAGAGGAATACTTACTTTGTGTATGTGAATGCGATGCGGAAGTGAAGATAGAATGTCCAGGTATATTTATAAAAGGGGAATTGGTGCAGCTGTCTCAGTGGCTGTAGAGGGTTGGCTTAACACTGAGACGGCTCTTGCCTGGGGGCACAGAGAGGAAAGAGAACAGAGGAACACTGACATTCTTCAGAGAAAGACCTGCATGGTTGAAAATGATCACTGCCGTATTTTATAGAAAGCTGAATAATGTGAAAATATAGCGAGGTAAGGGTCTAAACAAATGACATACCTCGGAGCCCGTCCTGAAAGCATGAAAGGGCCTTTGTGTCCCTACCCTTGGAAGTTGCCATTGGAAGACTTTCTATACAGCTAAGGTGCACTTGAAAGCTCAGTGATTCTTATTTTATCAGCGGGATTAGCTTGTTTCCAACAAATGGCCAACATACATCAAATTTAGATGGACACCGTGGCGAGGGGGACCGACTTGAGTTTTAAAACCACTTGCAAAGAAGACTGTTTTCCTATTAAGCGTGACAGAGGGTTGAAAAGGGACACTGTCGCTGCCATAAAAGGAAGAGAAGTGTCAGAGTAATGGTGGGCAAATAATTGGAAGGAGAAGAACTGTAAGCACACCCTCCAGCCCACAAAGAAGGTGCCAAGTGAAGTTGGAGACGCACGATGTTGCAAGCCAAAAACACTGCTATTATTCGGAATTTCCCACCCAACTCTTCCACCAGCATAACTGCCAAGGTTTTAGATTGCTTATCTCTGACTTTTTCAAAGTTTCAATGTACTTATTATTGAAACTCAATGACTATGAATGACACTTGCTTGTGACTAAAATCATGTAACGAGGTCCATGGAAAGAGACAAATACCAGAGATTACACTCACTTGAGGAACGACAAACTCTAAGGAACTCTGGAGCAGGTGCTTTAAAACCTATTATTTCTAAATAACCAGCACCTTCCACCTTTAGCTCTGCGCCAGGTTCAGCTGACCAACAAGGTGTCACAAGAGCAGCAACCCACTGAGCTATGCACATAAAATACATTTCTGTAAATTCTGTTAGACTTTCTTTGCAGCAGGCATATTAACCCTCTGTGCTACTTTATGGTGAGAGTCAAAACTCGCAGTAGACATAACTGATCTCTTTGCAGCGGAAACATTAATCTGGCTTCTTGGTTAAACCTACACTATAAAAAACAGATAAATACATAAATACATAAATAAAGCATGAAATAGTATCCAGAGAATTGCTTCGCCACAGCACAACAATAATATTCGTAATGGGCATATGTATATGGGCGAAACATAGAGCAGAAAAACATTTGCAGTGTTAGCAGTTAAATTAATACATTTTGACTTTGGAAACTCAAACCGAATTTTCTCATAATGGTACAGCATGTCCTGATAACAAAGCTGGCATAACAGAAATATTCAATAGAGGGAATAGCTACTGACGGGGCCAAAGCCATGGACCGGGTACAAGAAGGCAGAATATATGATCTGGGGAGTAAGGCCGGAAAACTGATTGCATGGCTAGATAAGAAAAAGCTGGCAAGTCGGCTGGTGCCGGAGTTGAGTGATGAGACAGAACGGACCATCACAGATCCCCAGGGAATAGTTGACAAATTGGCCGCTCACTATAGCATCGTCTATCGAACAAGAACACTACACTCTGAATACGACTCCTAGCTACTGCTTCAAGACATAACACTCCTGATCCTGTAGGCAAACGACCAGAGTCTATTAGAGAATGAGTTTACGTACGACAATATAGTACTAGCGATCAGGAGCCCACACCCGGGCAAGGTTTCCTATCGAGCTCTACAAACTGCGGCCTGACAAACAAGCCCCATACTTGCGTGCAATGTTGGAAGAGAGCAGAAGGCTGGGGAAACTTCTACTGGATAGTGGCCAGCAACACTGGCCACTATCCATAAGGAATGCAAGCCTAAACACGATTGTGCCTCCTATGGACCAATCTCCCTGCTAAATGCGGGACCGAAAATCCTAGCAAAACTCTTCGTGAACCGACTCATTAAAGTTATAGGCAGACTGGTCCATCCGGACCAGTCTGGCTTTATGCCACACCACAATTACGGCACTGAACTTACGCAAGGTACATGGTGTGATGAGAAGGCAGGACAGAATTCAGGAGGTGGCAGTTATAGTCCCACTAGATGCCACTACGGCATTCGATACCATCAAATGGCCAAATTTGTTTGCAGTAATAATAAAGATGGGGTTAGGTCCAAGCTTCATTCAGTGGGTAAGACTCCTTTATTCGGAGCCACTAGCTCAGGTGGTGGTGAATATTAAAAAATCTGAAGTGTTTGCCTTGGGCTTGGGGACCCATCAGGGGCGTCAGCTGTCCCACCTCCACTTTGCTCTCGCCTTTTGGCCGCTCACGGCCTGGATCCATATGACTCCAGTGGGCTGCGAAGGTCGGCTACATGCGAGGATCATATTTCCCTGTTAGCGGACGGCATCCTGTTGTGCCTTGCCTCTCCCAAAATGTCACTTAATAGCGTGCTAGACATTTTTGCAACCTTCAGCTGGTACTCTGGGTACTCAATAAACTGTAGTAAGTCTCTCATATTTGTCCTTAAGGAGCACCGCCCCCAACCCAAAAACTGTCCAATACCGATCACCACAGTAGGCTTTAAATACTTGGGTATTTTTGTTACCTCAGATCAAAACCTACAATTCGAGTGCAACCTACTTCCACCCCTGCAAAGATTAAAGCATGATCTATTCAGTTGGAGAACTATCCCGCTGTCGCTGCTGAGAAGGGCAGCACTTTTCACAATTGTGTTGCTCCCGCGTTTCTTATATGCACTCCAAAATGACCCGGAAGTGATTCCGGCACGCTATTTCAGAAACATAGTCTCCAAAAAGAACTACTATGGAATTGGCGACCCCGGATAGCACTTCACAAATTCACCCTGAGTTGGTACGACAGGGGTATAGGCCTTCCAGACCTTAAAAAGTACTACTGGGCTGCCCACCTGGCAGCCAATAATCATGGCACCTACTCACGTAGGGATGACCCAGGATTCGCCATGAACACCTATTCTGTGGCTGTTGTCGGGATGGAACTACAATGGGGCGCTTTCCTCGAAAATCCAGTGATCCCTCTGACAGGACTGATCAAATAGTCGGTACAAGTTTGGCACGGGCAAATAGAAGCCTGGGGAGGGAGCAGAAACTGACATTGGCAACTACCCAATGGGATACCGAGATACTGGGTAACTTGTGGACCACAAAAAGGTTCAGAAAATTGGACCTTATCGGGATCTCCAGGCTTGGGGACCTATGGGCAAAGGGCGAGGTACTAACATTTTCCTCCCTTCAAAAGAAACAAAACCTAGCCAGTTCCGAATACTTTAGATATCGGCAGATACCCCATGCCCTATAAACATACATAGCCAAAAGGGCCCTCCCCTCCAGAGTCCTCTCCCCTTGAAGACAGACTCTTAGATGGCTACTTGTCTACAAAAGCTGTGTCACTAACTTATAGGAAATTGCTTAACAACACTTCAGACCCCCTCTAGCAACTACGGGGGAGGTGGGAAGGAGACGCCTGGAACTGGATGATGAGGAGTGGCAGGTAGCAGTTGCTTCCCCACGAGAGGTAGCTATCTCGGCTAGACTAAGACTTTTACAGGTTAAGATATTGCACAGAATCTACATCACCGGACCAGGCCTGGTCCATATGGGGAAGACAGAAATGGGGAACTGTAGACAGGGATGCGGACAGGCGGGAACCTTCATGCACATATTGTGGGAATGCGACCACATTCAACGGTATTGGTGCAAAATCCACAATAACCTGAGTGAGGCACTCACACATACAATTTGCAATGAAGTGAAGAGATGTCTCTTAAATGTATGGGAGCCAAACAGGAAAAGCAAGCTCTGGGTCACTTTAGGACTCATGATAGTGAAGAGAAATATTGCACAATTGTGGGGGGCTGCACATCCACCTAAGGCGGCGGCATGGAGTGCAGACGTAGACTGTTGCATGTTCAGGGAGAAAATAGTGTATATTGTATGGAGATGCCCCAACAAGTGGTCCTTGGTTTGGAGCAAATGGAACTACTACCAGGGAAATATCTGTAGCCCCCCAAGTGCCCCAATTCACGACGATCCACCAACACCATGAGAGCAGTGCTTCCAGATGTATAGCCTAAGTATAAAAGGCCCCTTTTGTAGTTATTACTGTGAATGCAATGCACCTCCTCTCGGTTGTCGAATTGATGCACCAATTCAATGTGTTTAATGAAAATAAAAAAATATAAAGAAATGCTCAATAGTTAAGCCTGCCAAAGTTTCCCCGTGATGATCGACTGGCTCCCATAGTACGCACACATGACGTTCGCTCCTCCCCAATTGCTGCCACATTTCCTTCCCGCCATACCCAAAAACTCTCAGAATCAGAGCATGTTGTCCATGGCGTAGCCTTTTTCATTCACCCCAAACCAGGTAATTCACCACAAACCAACACAAGAGTAACAATATCCTACTTGGGTATATAAAATTGATTCGCAGCATCATACTTTAGCTGCATTAACATGACGAAGGCAGAAGGTAATTAGGCACAACATTACACTTGAACTTGAGCTTGTCCATACACTTTAGTGGCCTCGACCTGTTAAATACAGTAAAGAAATTAGGCACAACATTACACTTAAACTTAGCCACATACTTGCACTTGGCTGTCTCAGCCCACCAAACCCCAACTCTGCTGCACCCATTGTGCCAGCCGGCCCCAACGCGCTACAGTAAACAGTTGCACCGAGGCACCTGCACACAGGCAGCCTCCCCAATGTTCCACTCAGTCCATACTCTGCGGGTTAGGGCAGCAGAGTCCAGGACCACCAGCAGGTCAGTCCCCCCTTCCGCCAGCCCTCTGCACGCGTGGATCCTACCCCCTCCTGGGGTCCATCCAGATTCAGTCACTTACTTACTTAGTTTGTTGTTAACTGTCAGCGCTCTTCCCTCTGCGAAGCCTCGCTCTTCTGCCGGGTGGGTGTGTGGTCGACAATGCGCCCATGCAGCTTGCCAGAGGTCCAAGGGGACAAAGAGGCTGAAGATCCCAGGGAGCAGCCTTAAGTACCCTCCCAGGTCTTCCTGCACATCCTGATGACATCACCTCATCCAACCCCCAATTCTAGCCCCATAGAAGGCTCAGTCCCATGGCACTACTAAGGGTGCCCCTCCCCTAGGCGAGGGGGGCCTGTTCATTAACAACATCCTAAGAAATACATGCAGATAGCCATGATTTTCCTATTCAAGTCAATCAATCTCTCTCCAGAATTAGTAATGATGCATTAAGGACTAGTGATTTGATAGAAGATGTGTAACAAGCCTAGCGCATTCCTTTATTAGCCTGATAAAAGTATGAGCTTTTCTAATAGTTGATCTTTGAAAGGCATTTCACATTAATTTAGTTCACTACCAAATGCCCTTTTGTTACCTATAACTCAGAAAACACTAAGGCGAATATGTTTTCATAATCTGCCCTATTCACTACTTGGAAAATTGTTACTGGTAATTGTTACAAATATATTCCTGATTAATTGTCTTGTCTTATAGTTTTTCAAGCACACTTGGGTGGTAATGTTTACTTAAAATGTATACATTCTCTGTGGAAGCATATGGAAGGAATGTCTGACCTGGAAGAGGAGGCAGTCTCACGCTTACGGGAATGCGTGTCTCCTGGGGAAATGCTAATTCAGCGCAGACAAAAAAAGAATATTTTGTAGAATTTGAGACTCAAGTTGGCGTGACAACTGCTGGACACAAGTCGGGCTCTGGCTGTATGGGCACCGCACCACAGCAGCACAAGTTGAGGTCCGGACTAAGAGATGAGCAGTGGTGGATTCTCGACCACCGGATCCCTCCTTGTCGGGCCTCTTTCTAGTGCGTGCGCGTGGGTACAATGCGCCGCGCAATAAGGGACCCGGGACACCTTTTAGCCACTCCGCGTGGTCCCGGACTAACTCCAGGGGCCACGCCTCCTTTATTTATATCGTACGCGGCGTCCGTACGACACCGCGTCTGCTCACGTCTACGTGCGCGATCTACTAGACTGCTAACATGCAGTATCGCGACATTACATTCCTTTCAACCTTTAATTTGAACAACAAAACTCCAGATACTTCACAGTCACAAGATAACACATTTGTGATAAAGAAAGATGGGGGCCATCCGGCCGGTTACCAGTCTCGTGGCTCGGAAGTCTGTAATCAGCCCACGGCAAAGTCCGCCAGTTGTGAAGACGGGGCTGGATTTCTTCTCAACCCATAGCCTGCGGCTTCTCCCCGGAATAACACTCTCTTGGGGGTCTCTTGATGTTGGAATCCAGAGGATTGGGCTCCCCTGGGTGGCTGAGGACTGATAGTTCTTGGCGTTGTTGCAGCCAAGGGACTTGATGCTGAAATTTCGCTCCTGAGGCTGCTGTCACTTCCGAGTGGACTATGATCCTCTTCTGGCCGATTGGGCGAGTCTTGGCTGGGTTCTTGATATAAAGGATCTTCTGTTGGACTGGATGCTCTTTTGAAAAACGAGATGTTGCGTGTGACAGTCTCTCCTCTTCGCTGGGCCGTCACCATGGTCCCGGCGCGGCGCGTGACTTTCCAAGGCCGGGGCTCAAAGGGGAGTCTGAACTTACTTCCTGGATATCTGTCCTTCACGTAGACGTGATCTCTTTCATTTATGAACGGTTCCTTGGCTCTCCTTCGGAAGCTGGCATAGTGTTCTATCTGCGTTTGTGACACTTGGAGTCCAGGTAGGATGATTGGGAATAGTGTCTCGGACTATCCTTCCCATCGCTGATGGGCCGGGTTGGCTTCCGTCGTGCGATGTGGCGTGAGCCGATATTCCCTGAGAAAAGAGTAGATCGCTTTCTCTAATGGGGCTCCTTCCGCATGGGCAATCCGGATGACCTTGTTGAGAATTTGCATAAATCTCTCGACCTCTCCGTTTGCTTGAGGCCATCGGGGCGTCACTTTTCGGTGTTAGATCCCCCATTCGGCGAGATAATCCGCAAATTCTTGTCCCTGGAAGGGAGGTCCGTTATCGGTCTTAACCCACTGGAAGATGCCGTGGGTGGCAATGGCTTTCTCAAATTTTGCTATGACTTCTTTGGCAGCGAGTGTTGTCACGATTTCTACTTCGGGATACTTAGTGAAATCATCAATGATGACCAGCATGTGCCTTCCATCCGGCAGGTGTCCGAAATCCACGCTCACGCGCTCCCAGGGTCCTCGCGGGTTGTCCTCGGTGATGACCGGGGGTGGGCAGTCAGGTTGGCCTGCCGCTTGACACCATTTGCATTCCTTGACGGTTTGTTCTATTTTGGTGTCCATGTCCGGGAACCATACTTTCGCTCGGAGCCTGCTCTTTGTCTTTACCATGCCTTGGTGCCCCCGATGAGCGAGTTCGATGGCTTGTTGGGTTAGGCTCGTTGGCATCACAATTCTGGGCCCTCTCATTAAACACCCTTGATTGTCCATGGACAGTTCTTCCCTTACTCTTAGTAGTGCTTCCAGGGCGCTTCTTGCCTGTGGAGTCCTTTTGTTTAGTGACTCTTGAAGAGCCTTCCAGCCATTGGCTTGCAGGGCGTTAACCGCTAGCTGGAGGACCTCGTCGTTGCAGGTCGCTTCAATTATCATGTCTATGCTCATGGGTAGTGGCCTTGATCACTCCATCACGGCTTTGACGTATTCCTCCGTCTCCTCTGCATCTTTCTCTTCTCCCTTCGTTGCTGCTCGGGGATGTCTAGAGAGATAATCGGCGGGGTTTGTCGCTCCCGGTTTGAACTCCAGTTGGTAATCGTACTCCTGTAGTTGCAAGATCTACTTCTCTATTCGGGGTGGTGGTTTGGAGACTGACCCTCGGAACAGAGGGAGTAGTGGCTTGTAATCCGTGGAGACGGTGAACGGATGTTCATACACGTACACATGGAAGTGTCTGCAGGCCCAGTGGATTGCAATGGCCTCCCTCTCAATCTGGGAGTACCGCTGCTCCGTTTCGGTCAGTGATCTGCTGGCGTATGCAATGGGCGCCCAGTCTTCCTCTCCTTGACGCTGTGTCAGGACCGCTCCCAGGCCATACGACTGCTATATTGGTCGATTTCGCCGGGTCGAAGTACGACAGGGTCTTCTCCGCTGACAATGCGGCCTTGGTGTTCTGGAACGCCGCGTTCTGTTCATCGCCCCACTGCCAGGGGTAGTCGACTTCGTGAGTTCCCTGAGGGGCCTGGTGAGGTTGGATAGATCTGGGATGAATCTCCCACAGACGTTTACCATGCCCAGGAAGCTTCGTACTTCTGATATGTTCGTCGGGGCTGGGGCTGCTTGCACATCTTTGACTTTGTCAGGGTCAGGGGCGATCCCTTGGTCAGAGAAAGTGTATCCGAAGAAGCTGATCTTGTTCTGAAGAAATTGGCATTTCTCCCTGTGCAGCGTTAGTCCTGAGTCTTTGAGTCTCTGCAATACTCCTTTCAACCTTTGGTGGTGCTCCTCGACGGTGTTTGCATAAATGAGCAGATCGTCACTGACGTTTAGAACCCCAGGGAGTCCACTCGACACTTCTCTGATGGTGTTTTGGAAGACTTCGGCTGCGCTGGAAATACCGAAGTTGAGACGTCGATAACGCCTGAGGCCCACGTGGGTAGAGAAGGTGGTGATATACCTGGAGTCGGGGTGCAGGGGCAACTGAAGATAGCCGGACCGCAGATCCATCTTGGAAAACCACTTTGCGCCGTTTAATTCTCCCAGGATATCATCGATTGTGGGAGTTAAGTGCCGCTCCCTCTTGACTGCCGCGTTGGACAGGCACATGTCGACGCATATGCGGACTTGTCCTGGCTGTTTGGGTTTTCGCGCCACCACGATTGGCGAAACCCATGGGGTGGGCCCGCTGACCTTCTCGACAATGCCTTGTTTCTCGAGGGCCTCGAGTTCTTCTTCCACTTTTTTTCTGAGGTGGAATGCTATCCTCCGATGTCTGAGGGCGACTGGTTGAATGGACGGGTCTATGTGAAGGGAAACCTGTTTTCCCTTTAGACACCCAATGCCTTGGAACGTGTCTTCAAATTCCTCGAGGATCGCGTCCAATTCCTCTTCCAGTACGGCCATCGCGAAAAAGATCAGTTGGAGTTCTTCCGCCGCCCGTCCGCTGAGGAGCATGCTGCTTCCTTCTTTGGTTACGTAGACGGTCGTCAGGACCTTCCTGTCTTGATGTTGTAGCTCCGTTTGGAAACATCCGATCAATGGGATTGGAGTCTTTTGCCCATAGGCGAAGACGCAGATTTTTGCTGTCTTGAGAGTTGGCTTGTCCCGCAGTTGGTTGTACACGTTTGCCGCCATGAGTTCAATCGAGGCTCTCGTGTCGATGGTAGCCCTCACTTCTTGTTGGTTCAACCTAATGCGGCATTTTGGGAGGCGTCTCTTCTTCTTTTGTGGCTGATTGATGGCAAATACGTAGTGGACCGGATAGTCGCTGGAATCATCGTCCAGGTCTTCGCTATATGGGTTTTCTCTGATTCCGTGGGCCGCCTCTGGTTATTGTTTGGAGGACCTGTAGACCGATGCGAAGTGGTTCATGCGTCCACATGCGCCGCATTTCTTCCCGCGCGCTGGGCAGTCTTGAGCGCGGTGAGGCGTGCCTCCGCAATATCCACACTCTCTTCTGCGTTCTTGCTGCTTTCTTCCTCCAAATTGTCGCTGCTTTGGCCGGACAACATTTACTTGCTCAGCCGTGTTGACTTGTTCTGCTTTCACCGGTCTATGGAGTGCTGCCTCCATGTGAGATGCTCTCGCCTGTGATAGCTCTTTGGAGCGGCCCAGTTTTAGGATATCAGCAAGCGGTTTTCCATCCTCTTGGAGAATTTTGACTCGCAAGTTGGAAGAGTAGCACCCTTGAATTATTTGGCCACGTATCTCCTCTTGTTCGTCTCTGAAGCCACAGGTGCTAGCGAGCTCTTTCAGTCTGCCGTGGAATGCGGATTCTTCTGCCTCCTGTCGCGCTTGTTGGAATATGAAATGTTCATAGTCCTTGCTGGCCATGGGCTCAAAATGTGCGTTGAGCGCGTTGAGGAGCGTGACGTAGGTGTGTGGCGTAGCTTCAACTAGGGTCTTGTAAATCCTGTGGATATCCTTTCCTCCCAGATGAAGAAGAAGTGCCCTGCGTCGTTCCCTCGCCGTTCCAGCACCTTGGAAATAGAACTGTAGTCGTTCCGTCCAGTCTTTCCATCTTGGCGCCAGGGTAGCAGGCGCACCGTCGACCACAAACGGCTCAACGGGGGGAATGGCCGCCATCTTGGCACGTGGGACTCCTTCGTGAACTGGAGGTAGGGCACAGACGCTGCGGTCGCCAGGAAACGACGCCTACTGGATAGTGCTTGTCGAAGGGCCTATGGGCAGGGCCTGTGTTGCGACAGGTGGTGAAAACAGGGCCACCTCCGGTGACAGGGAGCCTCCTGCGTCAGCTTGCAGTGCTGGTGACACCCCCCCCACAAACATGCAGGTGCCGAGCGCCACTCATGGACTTGCTGCCAGGCCAGGTTTAAAGTCTGTCCCCGGGGTGCACACTCACGCTGGGTCATCAGTGTTGTGGTGCGTCGCCTGCTGACTTCCGTGGCTTGGGGCGGGCTGCTTCACTGGGCAGACCACAGACGGAGCGCTGGGCGCAGATCGAACATCGACGCACCGGCGGGCAGGCTGCAACGGCCGTCGGTGCACAGCGTGGGGTCTTCTACTGCCTCGTCGCCATTGTTGGGCCTCTTTCTAGCGCGTGCGCATGGGTACAATGCGCCGCGCAATAAGGGACCCGGGACACCTTTTAGTCACTCCGCGTGGTCCCGGACTAACTCCAGGGGCCACGCCTCCTTTATTTATATTGTACGCGGCGTCCGTACGACACCGCATCTGCGCACGTCTACGTGCACGATCTACTAAACTGCTAACATGCAGTATCGCGACATTACACTCCTGTTTAACTCGGGGCTTGGAGTGAATGGGGCACAACTGCAATTAATTCCTGAGTGCCCGGGAGGAAATTAAAAAAAATAAAACCTACTGCAGAGTGTGACGACTGGACACAGCTTCTCCCCAACAGTGTAACCACTCCACCGGGACCTGTGGGAGCCTCAGAGAAAGAGGGGTCTCCAGGGGTTCTAATCCCAAGCACTAAAGGAAAGAGGTCAATGACAGCGCTGGAACGCCCAAGTGTAGCCATGCGCTCTAATAATGCCAAAAAAATACAAATGACTGGGGGTGACCAGCAAAATGTTCAAGATGCGAGCCCTGTAAAACAAAAGCAAGTAGCAACTGCCACATTTAAAGACTAATGCACGGCGTGCGGAGGTACAGCAAAACGGCTACACATATATAACATAACCACATAAAGAAGGACTATATGGAGCTGGCAAGATGCGCGTTATGTAAACCTAAATCTAGTAGCGACCACTATATGTAAAGCTTAAATCGGCGTGCAGTGGTACAGCAATTAGAAAAAAAGTCCTCCCCATAACTCATAAGGAATAGAATCAGAAAGACATAGTAGTTGAGCGGTACTGTGCTGCAGAAAATGGAAGAGAGGTATCGCTCCATGAACCAACTAGGAGTTAGCAAAACAGAGCCATACTGCGCTGAATAAATGTGAAGGCAGCAGGTGGGATAAAAGTCCTGAATTGAATTCCCCAGATCTTCCAGACAGCGCATGCGCTGCCTAGGTTCGACCTAAAAAGGACACAATTCCTCACAAACTAGGTGGCATGCTTTATTATGGAGGCCCTCCTTCGCTAGTGCCAGACTAGTGCAAGGCAGGCAATCTTGGGGTCTTTATATGAAAGCATTTTCTTAGGGTGGGAAGGATTACTTTATTGTAATCGTGTTCTTAGGATACTTTATTGCAAAGTTATCCTGTCCATCCAAGGTAAAGAGCATGATAAGAGTGTGGTGTATCGTATTTATTATGATACCTCCCTCACTGCTGATGTCAGGGCGACATGTTGTAGACGTTATATAGTGTATTCCTATATCTGCAGGGTATTCTCAGGACTAACATGACCCTATCGTGAAGTATTCTTTCTAAATGGAAATTGAAGCAAGGGTAAATATTCTATCTATACTGCATTTCTTAGTGTTCAATGGTATTGTCGTATGTCTCTGCGTCTTTATGCTACAGGTGACAGGAGGGTAGGGAACCCTCCTATTCCATGATATACGGTGCATGGTCTTTACTGATTGTCCCTCACTCTGGCAGCCTATATTCATTGCTCTCCTCCAATCAGCAAGCCAAGCTGATAACTATGCAGGAACGTGAGTTAATATACTGTTTAGTTAATACATCAGTCTTCGTTAGAGGCTACGATCAATATTTCTTGATTTGTAAGCACTATAAGAAGGTGGTACTGGTAGTGGCTTTATAAACTCTCTTGCCTATTTTGTATTAGCCAACTGGATGTTAATGTCAGTGAACAATATAACCATGCATAATTTCTAAACTTTAATTAATCAAAAGCACTTTTACAAAAAAAAACAGATTTTCTCAAAAGAATTAAATGTCTGCATTTTGAAATCTAAAGTACTGTCCAAACATTGTAAAGCTATATCTATATTTGACTTCTGCAACTCAAACTAAAATCTTCATAATCATTACTTGAAAACCATACAAAACAAACATTTAGGATGGGAAGTCTTGCATTTGCTTCAACATTTTCCTTTTTTGAGAGCAAGCATCATGGGTGGTACAGTAGGTTGAGCCATACTGGCCAACCTCTCCTGCCTCTCTACAAGGAGTTCAAATATGAGGCGACTGCCTCAGAGAAAGAACTTGACTTTCCTGTCTTGCAAAATGTCTCATTTGTGAGAGTGTAACCTCCTTCTCTCTTGCAGATTGCCCAAGATGTTCAATCTCCTGCTAATGGCTGCATATCGTTCCACCATTTGATAACTGGCTGGTAAGGAGGCTGACAGGCCATTCAGAGCATCTGTATGTGGGTGCCACTGAGAAGCCCAATCTGACTGATTCAAATGCTAGAGCTGTTTTTTTAAAATGCCCCCTTAACTCAGGGACAACAGATATGCTTTGAGCTTTGCTGGTGTACTTTGCCAGAACACTGTTCTGTCCCGTCTATATCTTGGACATATGCTTTGGTAGCTTGGGCTTCATCATTTGAAATTGAAGCTCTTCCTATTGATTTTATGGTTTTCTTTTCCATGACTTCCACCACAGTGGATGGGACTGTCAAGGAAATTACATCCTCATGTTGGATGACGGTTTCCAGCCCTTCCAATATCAGTTGATATTGGAATGGCAGACATTGCATCTAATGCCACAATGCCCTTGCCATTACAGGTGTGCTCCTGCTGGCAGACGTAGTTGAGGCTGTGGAAATATTTATGAACAGTAGAATGACAAGTGCCGCTTGTCATAATGGTGGAAACAGTGCTGGCGGTTGTCATGCAATGCCAAGTGCTTAACTTGTCTTTGACTTGTCCAGCTTTGATAGTTTCACTTGTGAGACCACCTTTGGCTGGTTGTGGTGTTTGGGTTTTATGGTTCTATTCTTGGCTAGTGCTCATGTTGGTGGTATATGGGGTAAACATGTGCAACAATGTTTGGATGGGGCTTGTGCTGCAGCCTTTTGGTGGACACCATTAGAGCCACAGATGTTTTTCTAGAGATGTGTGAAGATGTACTAGTAGATTCTGATGTAAGATCATCTCTGGCGTCCTGCTCATGTGCCTCACCCCCAATGCAAGCATATCATAGTGATAGTGAGAATCCAAGTAGGCATGTCATGTGTTTATTGGTCTTAGAACATATTTGTTGGCACTCCGGATGTTCACGGGAATGGTGGTCCGTGAATTGTGCTGTCTTACCCTGGTCTAGGAATCTCTTCATTGGAAAATGATTGCTAAGGTCTAACATTCAACCACTGCCTCTAATTTGTGTATGCTACATGTTTGTAGTTTGTGTCAGAACCTGGTAGTATGAATGGATGCTTGTTTTGATTACATGAGCAACTTTCTTCTAATGCATATGTGACAATCATAACATCCGTCCTGGCAACTTATGTGTTGGTGTGAATTTATTTATTTACTTGGTGTTTTATGTAGTGCGAACATGACCCTAAAAGGGTATCAGAGCGCTTTACATTAACATATCATTCAACTTGGAACATCACAAACGCCATGCAGTTTCAGTAAACCTTATTAATGTACGGTCGCTAGATTCAATTATGTTACAAAGTAATACATTTATTGTACATTGATTTGTGAGGCAAACATTTGTGCTTAACATTCAAATTAACAGGACCACAATGATATTAGTGGTCGATGTATGGTAGCATATGTATTAAACAAGAAGGTCCTCTGAAAAAGTGAAGTCTGCTGTAGTTATGTGAGGAATTTGTTCATAAAAAAGGATTTGGCTGCAGTTTTAAAAGCATGGATGGAAGAAATGTTTCTAATGTTGCGGGGGATAGCGTCCCAAATTATTGGTGCTGCACCAGTGAAACCTCTGTCGTAAGTACTTTTCTTTCGGAAGAAGGCCGGTTTCAGTACCAGATATACACGGCTCCAGGAAACCCAGCATCCTGAGTGATACATGCCAATTTTAGTTTTATTCTTGCTACGTAGGGCAGCCAGTTGAGCCCTTTCAGATGTGGGGTGATGTGGTCAAATTTTCTGTATCCCGTTATAAGTCTTGTGGCCGCATTGAGACCAGCTTTTAGTGGGGCTGTTGAAAATCTTAGGAAGACTGGCTAGTGGTGTACAACCATACTCTAACCTTGATATGACTAGTGCCAGGACTGCAGTTTTGAGGTCTGAGCGAGTTATGAAAGGTTTCAGTTTTCTGAGGTAGCTTAAATGGAAGCGGGCGTTTATTGCCATTGTGTTAATATGTGTGAGCATGTTCAGGTTTTTATCTAGCGTAATGGCCAGTGATTTGGTTGACTCTACAATCCTCGGAGTACAGTTTAGCACTGTGAAAAGTTTGGTATATTCCACATGATTTGTAGCGCTTCTGGGATTAAATCAGAAGGAATTATATTTTAGGTTGTTTAAGCTTGAGGTGATTAGTGGCTTGTAGGGGAGTAGGTTCTGCTTCCTATGGTTATCCCCACTTATTGCGTGTTTCACTGGTTTTTCGACTTTAGACTGGATGTGGCCCTGCTAATCAGGACCACAGCCTAGTTTTCTCTCTCTTAGTTGATACCATGTACTTTAGGTACATACCAGATTGGTTACTGGGTCACCGTTATGAGTCCCTGTATATGGTACCTTAGGTACCCAGGGCATAGGTACACCAGAGGCATACCAGGGGCTCAAGCATGTATTATGCCATCCCTGGTTAGCCTTCCAAAATGACACCACAGGCTTGCACTTTCAGCCTGGGTAAGGTGGTGTAAACACCCCTCACTTAGATATAGTATAAATATATCTAACTTTACATATAGAGATATATTAACCTATAAGGCACTCCTATTGCAGGCCTTGACAATCCCGGAGGCAGAGTGCATGGTTTTGTGTGAGAGGGTGACCTAGCATGAGCTGAGCCCCTCTGCAGCTTTCAGAAATATCTCCTTATAGCTGTTCTATGTTATAGACATACCATATACTCTTAAGTGCATTATAATCCTTGCGGGTAATGCTAACTTTGCTTTGGCTTTATCAAAACATGTTGTGTAAGGTGTCAAACGATTGGAATACTACTCCTGGGCAGTGCTCCATTTAGAAATCTTTCTTGGAGCATAATGTAAATCGTGTATAGCCATATAATGCTGTGATCGCATCATTCCCGTCATAAGAACCCGATTAGCCATCTAAAATTATTCAACAATATTTGGTTCAGCTATCCCTAGTTTAGTTACCCATTTCATTTGACAGCTTTCAAGAACATCTGGGAGTTCTGTGACAAGCTAAGAATAAAACTGTCCTACTGATGTTTTTTTCCCATACTCTCAATGAGAGGAGATTTCATCAATTGCTGTTCTATCTCAGGACCTAGAGTCTGCAAAAAGCTATGGATTTGGAGAAATTAAAAAAATTCATTTTTAAGTAGACCAACATTTTTTTGCAATTCAATAAATGAGACTAGATGTCCCTCTTGAAGCAGCTCCCCCAAACATTGAATTCCTCTAGTGCCCCACCCATTGGCAATTTGATCAGGAAAGATAAAAGGTAGTAACTCGGATGCTGCGAACAGTGTATACACATTTAATTTTGGAAATTACCATCTGGCGCTTAACCAATTTCCATATCGCATATGCAGCTTTTAAGATTTTAAATTTTGTTTTTTTGCAATAGCTAGGTTCCACTACTTTTACCAGACAGCCCTTAATTGCCTCGCCCATTCCAAGCTCATCGATAGAAGGAGTATTACAAGACAATATCCGGGCTCTAGCCCCAACTACCAGTGGACTGATGAATTGCAAAGTTGCTGCAATGTAATAAAACAAAAAATAGGGTATTCCCCAACCCCCCCCCCGGTCTTTCGGCAGTACCATCTTTTTATAAGCTCTTTGTTGTCGCTGATAATCCCACAGAAATCTAGATTAGATCCTCTTTAGTCTTTTAAAACATGTAAAAGTTAGGGTAATACCAACATTTTTAGCATGTTAGATCTACCGTATAGAGACAAGAGGAGGTGATCTAACCACTCTAATACTGAATTTATTTTAGTCAATGCAGGGCTCATATTTAGTTCTGGAATATTACATACTGGAAGTGAGATCTTGATTCCTAAATAGGTGACTTCAGGAACAATAATTATGTTAGACGGGGGATCTTCACCGACATAAAGAATCTGGGTTTTGGAAATATTAAGTCTATAGCCCGAAAATGATCCAAACTGGGCTGGTAATTCATTAATGACAGGAAGTGTAGTACCGATGTCTGTTGTAACTACTACAATGTAATCCGCATAGGGGAGGGCTCGATAATCTTTATGACATAAGCCGATGGGGTTGATATTTTCAGCTGCATTTAGCTTATTCAAAAAGGGGTCAATATATAAGTCGAACAAGAGTGGTGAAGACAAACACCTTTGCCGTGTACCACGAGAGATTGAAAACAAGGAAGATGTTTGACCAGCCAAGCGTATACACACGGTGGGGGAATGGTAAAGAGCCTTTAACGCGAATAACATACCAGGACCAAGTCCTTTCCGGCCTAAAGCTTCCTACATATAAGACCAGGAAACCCTGTTGAATGCTTTTTCAGCAACCAACAGGGTTACCCCAATTGTGGAGCAAGTTGCTTGCCCCCAATCCAAAAGGGCGATCAAGCGCCGAACATGATCAGCTGTGACGCGTAAAGGAATAAATCCAGGCTGAAACTTTGGCACAATAGGGGTAATTATGCCAGAAAGATGCAACGCCAGGATCTTGGAGCATATCTTGCTGTCTGCATTGATAAGCGATTTAGGCCTGTAAGAAGAAGGTATTAAAGGTGGCTTGTCTTTTTTAAGAAAGATTGTAATTATTGCATCCCGCCACGAGAAAGGTGCATTCACCTTCTGAGTTTCCAAAAAGACTGCCATTAATTCTTCTTTTAGGACTGTTCGAAAGATCCTAAAAAATGTGAGAGGAATGCCGTCTGGTCCAACAACATTACCCACCGCCAGTGATGTTAACGCTGCCTCGACCTCTTCCCATGTAATAGGTGTATCTAATTCCTCAGTTTGCTCAGGTGCCAATATGGAGGTTTCAATATTAGAACTGAAAGCTGCTACATTGTCCTCAGTACCACAAGTAGTTTCCTCTGTATACAATTTACTATAAAATTTACGAAAAACCTCCAATGCTTCGGTAGGTTTATCATGCATTTGCCCCAAATCATCAAGAATACTATCTATCCTTAGTAGCGACCTCTTTCTGATGTAGCCTATTAGCTAATAATCGCCCCGAGTTTTCTCCCACCTCATAAATCTTTGATCTATAAACTGTGCTTTGCGCAGCTAATTTTGTGGCAAAGTTCTGGTACAATGCTGCTTTCTGAATGGCTTTATCCCTTAACCACTCTACCAATTGCCGACACCAGCTGGATTTCAATATCTCGTAATTTTCCCATGTCAATATCATGTGCCTTTCGTATTTCACGTTGTTTATTAATTGAATAGCTTAATGTTTCTCCCTGAACCCCCGATTTCAAAGCATCCCACACCACCTGACCGGAGCAGACCCACGATTAATTTAAAAAAACTCACCAACCATTTAAAAAAACTCACTAACCATTTCCCCATCTGCTCAACATACATAAGGTCAAATAGTAATTTGCGCTCAAAAGTCCAGGGTCTCGGAAGAGGTCTAAAATTAGTATCTAACTCTGAGATGATAGGGTTGTGATCGGAGATTATTTTAGGCAAAATATCAAACCTGACGTTATTGGCATTATTGATATATCCAGCGGTTACAAAGAAATAGTCTAAGCGGAAATGTTTTTGATGAGGGGCAGAGAAAAAAGTACACCCTGGGGCTCCCATTCGCTTTATATGACCTACATCGACTAACCCAAATTCTTTAATTAGCCCTCTGGTTGCCCTGAAGACATCATTTTTCTTTGTCTCATAAACATATTTGGTAGTTATATCAGCCTTTCCATCCAGAAGTAGATTAAAATCCCCACATAGGATTAAAGGGGATTGCAAGGCTGCAAGCTCTATACTAAGCTGATTCAGCATGTCTGGATCATCCAGATTAGGACCATAGATAGTGCATATGGTCAATAACGAGCCTTCCAGAAACAGCTCAATGATTACCCAGCGGCCAAAGGGGTCTTCTTTTGCACGCTTACATGCTCCCAGCCATATTTTTTCATACCAGCCATCCCTCTTGTGGGTGTAGCCTGCCGTGTACACCCTACTAATTCAAGAACCCGAGATCTTTAAGCCAGCTCCTATTATATATGGGTCTCTTGTATGCACAGTAAATCAACTTTCATAGATTTAAGCATTTGGGCCGTTATTCCCCTTTTCCCCCAGTCATTTAACCCACAAATATTCCATAAACACACCGTGAATTTACCCATTTTAATAATGGTTTAAACCAGGCTTGATCAAAATCTTTGGTCGTAATATTACCTAACACACCAAATAGTAAGTATACAATTGTAAAGTCTTTATTAGACAAATCTTGGCTGTAGTTTGTGCTTGAAACCACTTCTCTGCTATTCCTTACGCCACACACCACCCCTCCCACCCCGCCCTTCCTACCCTGAAAGCCACTCTCACCCACCCCAAAACCCACCGAAATGAGGCAAAGGGACTGCCCTACCCCCATTGGGGGTTGGGGCTGGTCTCTACCTCTTACGGTCTGGTCTAGCTAGATTATATAAAGCTTCACGTGATAAAAAGTTATATAAACAAATCAGAATCGCTCTAGGTTTCTCATCATAAGGCCTAATGCCTCGCCACTTATGGAAGGGGAATCGATGCACTCTTTGTAGTTCAACCTCCCATTTCCATTGCGTCAGTTCAGGGAAAGCTTCTGAAAACAGTTCCTGAATAAATTGTCGAATGTTACTTCCTTCCGCCCCTTCCAGGATACCTAAGACATGTAGGTTATTCCTCCACGATCTGTTCTCAAGATCAATTGACTTCCAATTGATGTCATCCTTGAGGGCACTTAGAGAGGCAACTTCAGTTTTCTGTTGCACCATTTAGTCTTCAACCGAGGAAATTCTGGCTTCCGCCTCACCGATCCGAGTGGACAGTTCATTAGTTGTCTTGACGATTTGGCGTACCGTATTCTGTCATTTTCGCACCGCCACTTGAATCCGCAAGGCTTCTGCTTTTGTCTCCTCGCGATACATCGTAATAGTTTGAAGAATAGTAACTAGAGCAACCTCACTCTCAATATGGTCTCCCAGACAGGGGTTAGTCAGATTTGTCTGAGTTAGCATCTGCCATCTCTGTTAACATAGCGCCATGAGGTAATACACTATTTTCAGAATGGGTGTCCCAATTAGAGATCTCGTCCCTGCTCTTAGTCTCCACCTCTTTCATCTCCTCTTGCAGATGGTCTTGCTGAATATTTTGCTGAATGTTTTGCTGATCAGCCATTTCAAATTGGGCAACAGTCTTACCGTTAGAGTGCGTTTTCTTTTTAAACATTCCTGGAATTTTAGGCTTCGTACCTCCGACCTCGGCATCTGTTTTGCCCGGGTTCAGAGGGGAAGATCTGCCTCTTTGTTTAGCGTTAGAAGTCCCAGCGTCATCTCCATCAACATCACTGGAGATCGGGCTCACTGAATTAGCCAGATCCTCGGAGGTACCACCAGTACCAATCCGGGGAGCGGTAGATAACCAACCCGGCCAGTGACTGACGGGGGTTGATTTGAAGACAAAAATGCAATCCTTCCACCCCTGCAATCGTAGTTGGCAGGGAAGATGTGAGCGTATAACGGTCTCTAAAAATAAGAGCCACCCCCCCGCCCCTTCTGCCATCCGCCTGATTGGAGAAGCTCATTTTAAAACCAAGTGACACCGCTAGGGCAATGGCGGACATAGTGTGGTCGTTCAGCCAAGTTTCCGTCAGAAACATCGCATCCCACTCCCGATCCTCTAGTAGTAGCCAAATGTCGTCAGCATGCTTTACCAAAGATCTGCAGTTTAAAAGACCCGCTTTAAAGCTGCAGCAGCGAAAGTCTGACTGGGCATGAGGCTTGTGAGGTCTAGAGGAGATTACCTTGCTCAAAGATATACCACAATCCGAACAAACCTGTGGGCTATAATCGTTAGCTGGATCAGGTATATATGCTTTGCACGGCTGTCCTGGCTTCAACGACAGTAGCTCCTCTCTAGAACGGACGATCCTGCTTGCGCCTGACCCCGAACTGGCAGCATAACAGGCCCTGGCCGCGATCCGGTCACGGACGGGCACAGACAGGCTGTAATAAGATGATCGCTGTAGTCCGATGCGCTGTATTAAAATCACGTACTAGAGATTTTGTGGTTTAGATAATCCAACACTGTAATGCCAGGATTGACACGATTACACCACCTCGCATACCATAGGAAAATCTGTTACTGGCAGTAGAAGGCTATAAATAAACCTAAACTAATGAACATTCACATGTGGAACTTGTAACAGATAAATTACCAGAGTATTTGAGTAGGCAGGTCTTTGAAGTCCGATGTCCTGGTGCTGTACTGAAAAATAAAATAAAAAATAAAAAAACGTTATTGTCCCCCAAACGGAAAACAAACGTGGTGGACAGAAGCAGCACTAGTGAGTGAACATCGGACGATAGCGTAACTAGAGTGCAGAGCTCCGATGAAAAACACAACATGGCTGCACGTTCCTTGACGCTACCCCGGGTGGTTCACGGTGTCAGTGTACACAGACGTCCAGGGGCAGCTCTGAACGTCATAGAAGCAGAAACGCCTTGCGAGGAGATGCAGGTGAGCTCGAGCGCACTGAGTAAAGCTTGTGCCATTTTTAAACTGAGACGGCGGTTTAATTGCCAATATCAAAGAACAAGGAGGGAGCTTTGGACAATAGTGTCTATAAGCTCAATTGAGCTAACCTCAACAGATTGAAACCATATGTTGACAGGGCAGGCATGGGCTTGCTCATGGCTACATATGAAGGACAGGAAGAAGAGAGTGACCCTCTCCCAGACCTGCTCTCTCAAAACCCTGATGATGGGAACTCCTGAAACATACTGCATTTTTGTGACTGCACCTTCTTCCCGAAGTTTCCCAAAGTTGTGCATTGGGGTCTTTGAAGACCCTGCCTGAGCACCTTTTGCACTGAAGTACAGAGGCCAGCATTCCACGAGTGACCCGTAAGTCCCCTTTCTTCACCGCAGCTCGAGGCTCCTTTGCAGTTCCTAGTCTGTTGGCTAGTGGGCTCCCACAAAAAACATCCTTTGTTTCTTGAGCTTTCCTGGTTGCTCTAGACATGCTCTGACTTCCCTCTATAGGATGAGTCCCTCAGGCCTTGCTGGTCTGCACCAAAGCCAATCTTGTCATCTTGCATGGGTTGCTATTGCCAAGGCTTGCTGTGTGCAATTCATATTCTGACGCTGCGACACTCAACATCCTTCATGGGATAGCTTGAATCAAGCTCCTGGTCATCGTCAATGCCTCCTGGTCCTCGTGGCTGAAGAGTCAAGCATCACCTACTTCACTTAAAAGCACCCGACATCGGCTGGCATCTTCCTGTTGCCATCCTGGTCACTGGCTAGTGGCCCAGACTCTGTGCCCTCTGCTTTCAGGTTCTTCACATCTCCGATCCACCCTTGGATCCACCCAGACACTTTTACTCTGGTCGCCTGCAGCATTTCTTCGCAGCTCTCCATTGGAATCAACGACAAATCCCGACACCAAAAGACACCTACGCACCCTGCTTCCCTGGGTGAGGTAACACAAGTACTCTGGTGCTCCCGTGGATCTTGACTCTCAAAGTATCCTAGTCTAAAAGGGTTCCATAGTAGTTCACCTCTAAGTGTCCTAATCTTTAAAATTGCAACTTGTTCGTTCTCCATAGAAAGTCAAGGGTGATTTGAGGCTATGTTTAGACATTGCACATGTCCCCTGTGGGTATCCTGTGGCCATACCTTGGGTGGTTCCTAGTTGCCCCAGCAGTTCTACAGGCCCTAGGTCTGACTTCTATCCCTCACGTGGTTCTTATACCACTATTTTAGTATATGGTTTGTGAGGCCCCTAGGGCATAATTTATACTTTGCAACTTAACGTATG
The DNA here is from genome assembly GCF_964261635.1 of Lissotriton helveticus. Taxonomy (NCBI): domain Eukaryota; kingdom Metazoa; phylum Chordata; class Amphibia; order Caudata; family Salamandridae; genus Lissotriton; species Lissotriton helveticus. Next base: position 349,826,524 of record NC_136062.1, on the reverse strand, counting down.
CTAATTAAGTTCCTTGTATTGTACTTTTACCTCTGACCTCATAAAGAGTACATAGGGGTTGTATTTAGAATAAATACATATATGTTTGATTTATACCTTGTGTGGTGTACTTTCATTTGATCATTCAAGAGATTATAAACTGGTAAAACAACTTGCTTAACTCGCCTCTAAGTCTTAACCTGAAGGCTGCTCTCCACAGCTACCACTAGGATAGCTTTCTATAAGGTTGGCTGCAAACCTACCAATTAATTGTGGTCGTTTGGACTGGTGCAAGGTGCCCACTAGAATAGTGGACACCTTTATGTACACACTTGTGTATCATCAGCGTACATGTGGAAGGAGATGTTGGCTTGCTGTAGAATTTCTGAGAGTTGCTCTATGTACAAATTGAATGGAGCAGGGGAGTGTTGAGCCCTGTGGTACTCCAATAGAATTTCTGGATGAGGCAGATAGTGTTTGGTTCACTATGAATTTCTGCGATCTGTTTTCTAAGAATGAACTAAACCACTTTAGGACTGTACCCACTAAGCCCATTCTTTTCTTAAGGCGATCTAGTATTTTGGTGTGGTTTACAGTGTCCTTAAAAAAAATATATATATCTTTATTATTCAACAGGTCAGCAAATAACATAAACAATTTTTCAATGATTCAATCCAATAATAGGCAGGAGTACATATATCTTGTAAAAATAATATAAGGAAAAAGAAAAGATATAGGAACACAAAAATTATATAAAGACTAAAGTAAAACAAGAGACAATAGATACGTAAGTAATTATACTAAATTACTAATCAAAAACATTCCGATATAAGTCCCCAAATAGAGTTAAATTTGTTCTGAGCTTTTAAGCCCCCAGAATTTGCCAATATGTATTCCATTGAATATACCTACTTAAACAACATCCGCCAATCACTAATATTAGGAGGGTATATGCTAATCCAAACTCTAGCAATGACCAATCTAGCTACCACACACAAGATCAATAATAGCCGTTTTTGTTGATGACTAAACATACGAAGTCCTAGCATAATATCCCTTGAGGGTGGAAAAAAATCAAGCCCTAATTTCTGAGAGCAGACCTGGCCGATCTGTTGCCAATGATCTTTCAATTTAGGACACTCCAAAAACATATGTATCTAATTTGCAGCATGAAGATCGCATTTGGGACATTTCGTACATGTGCTGGGTGAGCCAGCAGGAGTCCATTTAGCTATTCTCTCTGGTGTGTAATACAGGCTGCAGATAGTGCAAAGCTGCTGCATTTGTAAATTAGTGGCATGTACAGATTTCTTTACTATATATAAGCTGTGCTCTATATCGTTTTCCGAGACCTCCTCTCCAAGTATCATGCTCCATTTATGAGCTAATTTATTACCATCGCCCTTTCTATTACTAGTAAGAACCTTGTACATGCGACTAATCTTAAATTTGGCGCTGTCTTGATATAATAGGTTCCATATATCTGACTCAGCAATATTGGTCAATTTTAAGAGCGTCACCAGGAAACTCTTGATTTGCAGATATTTGAAAAACATATGGCCTGGTGAGTTAAACAAGGTTTGTAGTTTCTCAAATGAGACAAACCCACCATGATCAAATAAATCCCCAAGTGACAAAATCCGCCCATTGTCGTAATACATTATCATGAAAAATCTCCGGGAACATTGGGTTCCCCCACAATGGAAGTTTATCGTGATAGTAAGATTGGTCACGGCTGTTAAAGATAGCTTTCCCTATAGGGATAGTATCCTGCAATGTCTTGATTTTTATCCGCTTAAAGTAATTAGGATCGGTGGTTTTGTAAATATACATCTTGCTGTTTTCTGCCAATAGCAGTTGATGGAAAAAGATGGAACGAGAAGAAATGAATAAGCTCTGGAAACGAGTTGTGAAAGAAGACCAAAAGTAAATTTTAAAATCTCGGAAGTCTATACTCCCTTTTTCAAAAGGACACTTCAATAGAGCCATCGCTCTACGTGCCGTCCTATAACCCCATAGAAAGATGCTAAAGAGACCATCCAACCTTTTAAAAAAGCTATTAGGGACATGTAAAGGAATAGATCTAAAGAGATATAAAAATCATGGCAGTATCTTCATTTTAATTATGTTAGTGCGGCCAATGATACCAAGCGCGGCCAATGATACCAATCAGGAGTTTGTGCCATTTTTTAACTGGATCTGTTTCTTTAATCAATATTTCATAGTTTAATGGAATTATTTGGCTAACCTGCAATGTTATTCTGACCCCCAGATAAACAGCTACAGTACATACCCCACTTAGACTATCCCCAGTGTTAAAATTTACCAACACCTGCATTTTGTGTGCATTAAGCTTGTATCCGGCTACACCTCCAAATCTATCTGCTTCTTTTTCTATTTCTAACATTGCCCTTACTGGTTCGGATGAAAATATAGCTAAGTCATCTGCATAGGCCGTTACCTCAAATGTGTTTATGCCTTGCCTTAATGGAATGATTTGAGGAGTAGCTTGTAATGAAAAAATAAATGGTTCGATATAAAGTGCAAATAAAAGGGGAGAAAGTGGGCAACCTTGTCAAGTACCCCGAAATATTGGAAAGATTTCCGATTGTGTACCTAGATACATTAGTTTAGCTCTAGCGTTAACATATAGAGCTTGAAACCATTGTTTCAATTTTCCCCCTACATCGCCTTCTCCAATACTACCCATAAAAACTTCCAATCCACCTGATCAAAGGCCTTTTGTGCGTCTAAAAGCAACATACACAGATGAATCCCTCTTTTTTCCGCGAGATCGAAAGCAGTAATGGCAGTATTTATATGAGTTGTAGTCACTCTACCTTGAATAAAACCATGTTGGTGGACTGATTCCAGCTCGTTCATTGCTGGTGCTAATCGAGTAGCTATGATTTTGGCGAAAAAGTTGGCATCTGAATAAATAAGTGCAATGGGCCTATAGGAGCCACACTCAGTAGGAGATTTGTCTTTCTTTAAAAGAAGACTATTTGTGTCAGATGCCAAAATTCTGGTACCACTCCATTTTGACCAATATATTGTGTTAAATCCCTAAATGGTTTAATTAGGTGCTCCTTAAAAACGTTATAGAATTCCAAAGGATCCTCCCCAGTAGCTTTTCCCGAAGGGAGCACAGATATTGCCAATATTATTTCCTCATAGCTAATGTCGTTACCCATAATAACTGTATCTTTTTGTTTTATTTTTGGCAATTGTATGTTCTGAAAATAATGTTGTATTTCTTGGTCATTAGCAATAGTCTCAGAGGTATATAACTTCTGATAATAAGCAAAGAGTTGTTCTAAAACCCCTTTGGTTCCGTGTATATGGTCCCATTTGCTGATTTAATTGCTTTAATATGAGTTTTAGCCTGATTGTTGGCTACCTTATGAGCGAGGACCTTTCCCATATGCTCCCCAAATTCATCATGTGTAGCCCGATATTTGTTAAATCTATTGACCATTCTTTCCCTAAATAGCTTTTTAGCTGCTACCCTTCGATCTATTAGTTAACCAGCTCCTCTTGGTTAGATGAGGCAGACCAAATTGCATTCATGTGGGCCTCTTCAGCCTGTATCATAAGCAAAATATCTTGTTGTATTTGATCTTGCTTTTTTTTATTTTGTTGTAATATGAATTGTAATGTCAGGCCGCAAACCACTGCCTTCCACGTATCCCCTATTACAATAGGTGTAGATGTATCCTTATTTTCCTGAAAGAAGAGTTTAAGCTGCTTGCTAATAGTCTCTACATAAAACTTGTCAATAAGTAAATATTTTGGGAAGGTGAAAGTTTTAAGATTAATTTCTGCAGGAGCAGCTTTAAATTTTAGGATAAGGGGATAATGGTCAGAGGTTATGCGTGGGCATATCATCATCTCAGCTGTTATAGAGATGCAGTTAGAAACCCACGCCATGTCAATTCTTGAATATGACTGATGTGGAGATGAATAATAAGTAGATCCTGCAGTGTTAGGGTGTAAATATCTCCACAAGTCAGTCACTAGATGTAATCTCTCCCTATCTATTATGGCTGATATTAACCTTTTCATTCTGCGACTAGATGTCTGTCTACTAGTGTCTATATTGTAATCCATAATACAATTAAAGTCCCCCAAAATCATTTGTTCTCCTTCCCAATTTAAAAATTCCATATTTAGTGAATCAAAGAACACTGGTTCATCTAAATTAGGGCCATATACAGCACCTATAACATACTTTTTTGCTTGTATTTCTACCTGGGCCAGTGCCCATCCCCCAGCTCGGTCCGTTAAAGTTTTTAAAGGGACACAACAAAATCCCTTTTGATTTAAAATAGCCACCCACCCAAATAGAAAAATATTGTGAAGTGCATATAATTGTTTCATAGCCAAGCTGCCCTAATAACTTCCGATCCTTATAAGCAAGATGTGTTTCAGTTAGTACTACAAGATGTGGATTATATGTTTTCAGTTCCTCACGCACCAACACTCTCTTGAGTATACTATTTAGACCAGAGACATTCCAAATAATGCATTTATTTTAATCGTCATGAAAATATTTGTTTTCCTGTTCAATGTAACCCATCATTATGTTAAGATTATTTTTCTCCTGCCTTATTGTAGGTATCTCTACTTTTTTTTAGCTGTCTTGTTGAATACTTTTTTCATTTTTCCAACCACCTTACTCCACCCGACGCTTATAAACCCACCCCGGTACCTTAGGAGATGAATTATCCCCCTAGCAAAAAGCTGCTTAGCAAGCAGCCAAAGGGAGACAGCGCACCCCCTTAACAGGGCCCTCACCCAAAAGCCTCTGCCACCAAACTTGTGAAAGCATACAATTGATTAACCCCATCACAACAATTCTGCAACAATTCTACAGCAATTCATCGATTTAATACTTCCCACCCTTCTCCTGTTGCCATGTGTTAAGTGCCTTCTTAGCCTCTTCAATTGCAGAAACAAAATACTTTTGACCACCTCTAAGCACTTTTAGCCATGCCGGCTCTTGTAAAAAGACTTGTGCATTCGGGGATTTCATAGGCTCTATTATCTGTCGCATGGACCAGCGCCTTTCCATCGTAGCATTATTTAAATATGAGAGTACAAAAAAGTTACAGTTTCGGATGTTACAGGCGAGCTAGGACTAACCTTTAGGTATACAGCTTGACGTAGCAAAAAATTGCCAAAGTAAATTAACATAGGCCTTGGAAATTTAGATCCCTGCCTCTGTGGCCACAAGAGGTAATCTATGATCCCGCTGTATCTGACCGTCCCAATCCCAATCTGCCACATCTAGGAAAGCTTTCTGAAATTACAGCACCAGATATACTTGAGGGTCAGAGCCCTCTTTGCCCTCTGGAACACGAAATAGTCTCAAGTTCTGTCATCTCTGGCGGTTTTCCAGATCTTCCACCTTAAGTTGGAGTTCTTTGATTGAAGTATTATGGGTCTGTGTTAAGTCTGCTGTTTGTAACACTGCTGCCTCAGTTTACGCCATACGTTGCTGAAGATCTGTTATATCGCATACCAGGAAGTCCACTTTAGTGTATGAAGGCGCCAAGCTAGTTATTTTGTTGCACCTGATTTAGACTTTAAGCTTTACAGTTCGTGAGGTTCGACTGCCGACAAAGGACCACTAGTTCACGTATTCTCACATTCCAGCAAGGTGCGGTATTGCTTTAAGGTCCTGTAGTCACAATTCGAACTCAAACTCCTTTACAGTAACTCTATAAACTTCTCCATTTTTAGTATTCTGTCAATTCCAGTAAAAGAAGCATTTCCAGTAGAAAAAAAATCAATCGTCACAGACTTCGGTAGTGCTTTAACGGGATTTTAGCGGGAGCTGCCTAGAGAGCCTGACATCCCGGCGGCGTCAACCCGCCATCTTGCTCCTTCCCGCCTGTAGGCAATCAATGTGTGGTTTACAGTGTCCAATGCTGCTGAAAGGTCCAAGGCAAGTAGAGCATCGTCCACGATGTACAGAATTGGAAATTAACACATCATCACAATTAATGTATGTGCTTTTTTGCTGTCCGTCACTGTTGGATGAACACTGGCAAGGAGGAACAGTAAAAACAAAAAATATCGACTTCCATACCATGAGGGAAAATACCCCTAGTAGGGTGGGGTCACTGGTATATCATATTTCGAAAACAAACTTCCGCTTTGGGAGTTTATTTTTGAAAAATAAAAGACTTGGTAAAAGTTTGTTGGTTAGCCACTGTGTTTAATGGAGCTGATCATCAAACTTTTACTAATGTTGAGAGGAACCTCCATCACAGCAATTGCTACCAAATTTTAGAGTTGTCCTAAGGACTGGTGGACAACTCTACATTTGGCGGGCAGAGTTCTTTCTGGATGGTAGTGGTAATGTCTGCCATCCTCTTGATGGAGTACCCTCTGCCCACCAAATCTGTCTAATATCTCCCTCCTCAGCTGCCAATCTGGAGTTGGCCTGTAAGACAGTAGCAGTGCCTCACCACTCAAGACCTCAGGTCAGAACACACAAACATATACTTCCTAACCCTACTGGAGTCTATAATGGTAGCATTTGCTAGTTGAGTGTATATGACAGCCAACAAACACTTTGGGGTAAATAATGGCAGCATTTGCCAGTGACACCTAAATAGTGGGAAAGAATGAAATAGCTCATCAAACAATATTTTCCCAGGGGTTAAGACCCTAAAAATGGCTGCATAAACACTGTCAGGAAAAGCCATTTCCTAGTGTACTACATATTTACATGCAATATTTATCCTACCTACAAAATTTATCATGTGATGTATTTACATGGTACAAAAATGCCATCCACTTTTTATTGCACCTGGTAAATTCTACAGCCAGTGGCCTGGAAAATACTTGATTAGATATCGTATTTGTTGAGTTTCACAAAAAAAGACAAAGCTGAAGCTAAAATCACTGACCAGGGCAAATCTGTTTTTTATCTGACTGGTGTTGGTGGTAACTGACTGTGCCCTGGGCTCTGCTAACCAGGGCCAGTGCTCTGATGAATAGGTGCATGTAATTGGGTACACTTCCCATTGGGAATGACAGACCCATTTAAGTCCCTAGTATATAATAGGGTCAGGGGGGATTCAATCTTCCTATTAATCCCTTGTAAACAATAAGGCATGGAGGTTTAGAGGCCCTCCAGATTTCCTGCACTTGCATGTGTGCACTTTTGTGTACCTGCTGTCTGTCTTTATTTTCCATGTCTACAATTGGTACGGACAGACCATGTAAGTCCCTACCATATATTGGAACCAGGGTGATAAAACTACCTATAAATCCTTAGCATATAATAAGGCAAGGTAGTTTAGAAGCCTACCAGATTTCCTGCACTTGCATGTGTGCGCTGCTGAGTGTCTGCTATCATTTTAAAGATAGTCTTGATTTGCAGACTTTCTTTAAAAGTAAATTCAATACAAATTCGAATTGGTGGTATAGGCACTATCAAAAGTAACAATCTACCTTATTTCTAAATTTTTCATCACTTCTAAGGTCTCTCCAATGCGTCCCAAGGGTGGGGTATTGAGTACCTATAAGCAGAGACCATATCAAATATAATTTATAAACCCTGGTGAGGGAAAACAGCCAAGTTTGTTTTCACTTTGGTAGATTATTAGCCCCATAGGCGAAAATGAGAATATATAATTACAATATAACTATTGCTGGGAAGAGGGGGCCCGATTCACAGAACTAACTTAAGACAAAATCCTAAACGTACTACCATTTTGGTATTCACAGAAGGCACTTAGGGCCCGATGTAGGTAAGCTCGATTTACCTACTTTTAAATACCGAATCATACCGATTCGGTATTTAAGAGTAGGTAAATTGGAAGTAGGCAGATGTAGGTAATTTTTCTTTTTCAATTACTGAATCTGTAAGATTCGGTATTTACCGATTCGGTAAATACCGAATCGGTATTTGCCATTGATTCCTATGGGCCTTGAAGCCCATAGGAATCAATGGCAAATACCGATTCGGTAATTACCGAATCGGTAAATACCGAATCCTGCAAGGGGGAACGGGGTGTCACTTTGACACCCTGTAGCACCCCAATGTCAGGCTTGTGTGCCATGTGGCACACATACATGCCCTAAGGCCATGTCTGTGTGTCACATGGCACAGGTGTACATGCACAGATGTGCATGTACACCTGAATTCGTTATTTACCATGCAATTGTATTACATGGTAAATAACTAATTCTTAGGGGCCTGTGGCACTGTTTAAAGCGCCACCTACATCTGCATTTACCGATTCGGTAATTTTACAGACTCGGTAAATACAGATTCGGTAAAAATACGGAATCTGTAAATACATGCCACCTACATTGGAAAAAGCATTTTTCGGCCGTTACCGACCGGTATATGCCTACCTACATCGGGCCCCTAGTCATTTCGGTATTCACAGAAGTTAGGAGTCCTAACTTTAGGACTCCTAAATGCCTTCTGTGAATACTGAAAGTCTTAAAGTTAGGATTTTTCTCAATTTAGGAGTAGTGAAGTTAGGACTCCTAACTTTAGGACTCCCAAACTAAGAGTGAACAAGATCATAATGGGGAGAAGTAGAAAAAGGGGCCAAGGCTCAACCAATAGCTATCGTTCCTATTACATGGTTGAATCCTATCTTTGGGACAGAACCAGAGAGAGTTCAAATTGTTATTGGTGACTTGGAGGAGAAGGAAACCTGTTGGAGTTGTGCACAACAGAAGTTGCTGGATTTGGAACTGAGACAGACTGGTGTCTTTATCTGCATATAAGAGAATTCAGGTAATTAAAAATATACTTTATGAACTTTGTTGACATGTGTCAGTAAATGCACTACTCTTGCTAAACTTATTGTATACAAGGTATAATTAATCAAAAGCTGTATGTAGAGGTGCATGTTTTTAATATAGGTTTTGAGAGGTAGAATTTAGAATGTAGCGAGATATCACCAAGCATTGGATGTTATGATTAAAGATCAAATGTTCAATCTGCATGTGGTTCTCAGTAAAAGGGGCAGTGTTTCTGAAAGTATAAAACAAAGAATCTGCAATCTATTAGTACAAGGCCAAGTGTTGTTTGAACCTTGCTTTACACATACTTTACTCCTATGAGATGTTTGAGTGGAGAAATTGCTACTTGTAGAGTAACACACTGTGTTAGCTGTAGGGAAAGGTGTGTCTAGAGCCGTGGTACTCATAGTACGGCCCGTGGGCCGCCAGCGGCCTGGCAGGCCTGCTTGGGCGGCGCGCAGACCTTGCAGGTAATATACCCATATCCCCCCAGAGAGAGAGAGACAGTGGAGAGAGGGAGACAGTGGAGGGAGAGAGAAAGAGAGAGAGAGGGGAGAGAGTGGTAGGAGAGAAAAGTGGAGAGAGAGAAAGATAGAGTGGAGAGAGACAGTAGAGAGAGACAGTGGAGGGAGACAGTGGAAAGAGACAGTGGAGGGAGATAGTGGAGAGATACCGTGGAGAGAGAGAGAAGAGAGAGTAGAAAGAGGGTAGAGAGAGAGAGACTGATGCCTGGGAGACTAAGATACTGACTGACTATGAGACTGACTGACTGAGAGAGAGACTGACAGAGAGAGAGAGCCTGCCTGAGAGAGAGACTGACTGACTAAGAGAAAGAGAGAGACTGACTGATTGAGAGACTAAGATACTGACTGACTATGCGACTGACTGACTGAGAGAGAGACTGACAGAGCGAGAGAGAGCCTGCCTGAGAGAGAGGCTGACTGACTGAGAGAAAGAGAGAGACTGACTGACTGAGAGAGAGAGCCTGACTGACTGAGAGAGACTGACTGACAGAGAGAGAGAGAGAGACTCACTGACTGAGAGAGAGACTAACAGACAGAGAGAGAGACTGGTTGACTTAGAGAGAGAGACTGACTGATGGAGAGAGAGAGACTGGCTGAGAGAGGGACTGACAGAGAGAGGGAGAGACTGGCTGAGAGAGAGACTGACTGACTGAGAGAGACTTACAGAGAGAGAGAGAGACTGGCTGACTGAGAGAGAGAGACTGACTGATGGAGAGAGAGAGACTGGCTGAGAGAGACTGACTGACTGAGAGAGATAGACTGACTGACTGAGAGAGATAGACTGACTGACTGATTGAGACTGACTGAGAGAGAGACTGGCTGACTGACTGAGAGAGAGCCTGACTGACAGAGAGAGAAACTGACTGAGAGAGAGTGACACATAGAGAGACTGACTGAGTGTCAGAGAGAACGACTGACTGACTGAGAGAGAAACTGCCTTACAGAGAGAGACTGACTGAGAGAGACTGACTGTCTGAGAGAGAGAGAGAGGGGGGGGGAGAGAGAGTGAGAGAGAGAGAGAGAGAGAGAGAGAGAGAAAGAGACTGACTGTCTGAGACTGGCAGAGAGAGAGACTGACTGACTGACTGACTATGAGAGAGACTTAACTGACTAGGAGAGAGACTGCCTGACAGAGAGAGACTGACTGAGAGAGACTGACTGCCTGAGAGAGAGAGAGAGAGAGAGAGAGAAAGAGACTGACTTACTGAGACTGGTAGAATGACTGACTGACTATGAGAGGGACTGACTGACTAGGAGAGAGACTGACTGACAGAGAGAGAGACTGGCTGAGAGAGAGAGAGAGAGAGAGACTGACTGACTGACTGAGAGAGAGAGAGACTGACTGAGAGAGACAGAGAGAGAGAGAGAGAGAGAGAGAGAGAGAGAGAGAGAGAGACTGACTCAGAGAGACTGTCTGAGAGAGAGACTGACTGACTGACAGAGAGAGACTGACTGACTGAGAGAGAGACTGACTGGGAGAGACTGACTGAGAGAGACTGACTGACTGAGAGAGACTGACTGACTGAGAGAGACTGACTGACTGAGAGAGACTGACTGACTGAGAGAGACTGACTGACCGAGAGAAGAGTTCCTGACTGACAGAGAAATAGAGAGAGGCTGACTGACTTAGAGAGTGTGAGAGAGCTGGATACTGAGTGAGAGTGAGAGAGAGAGAGAGAGAGACTGACTTACTGAGAGAGAGGGAAACTGTGATGGAATTGGGGTCAAAGTGTGTATGAAGCTACGGAATGTCTTTTTGTCTGCTAATAAAAATGTATTTCCAAAATGTGCTCTTTGTAGTTTCATCTGCTTTTGAAATACAGTATTGTCGCATTGTCTAATGTTTTGAACCAGGTTTGATTTTTTTTTACTCCAGCCACCCCCCCACTGACCCCGCCTCCCCACTGACCCCACTCTTACCGGTGCGGCCCTCGGCCACAAACCACACTGTAATGTTGGCCCCCAACAGAAAGTTTGTGAGTACCCATGGTCTAGAGGAATGTGTTACTTTTTAAACTGTTATGGCGCAATGTTTGATGGCATGTTATAATTTAATTGTAGAAGAAATGCACTGGTTGAGAGTGCTGAATTCTTCAAGAGAAAGGAACATGAAGTTAGGGGACAGTGCATATAACTATGTGATTGTGGGTGAAAAATATATTAATAAAACTTCAGACTAAATGGTTATGTATCACTTATATCAAATATTGATTAGTATTTATTTTTTAAAAAACTTTGCATACCTTGTCTTTTTTTAGGTATAAAATAGAAAACTGAAGCTTTGAAAAACAGAAATATCATGTCACAGAATATATGGAGGAGGAAAACTAAAATTGTTACCTGTGTGAGAAAGAGGGAACAGTAACTATGTGGAAAGACAAGCCTCTTCTATTGCAGATCTGATGTTGTTGTTACTGCCAATGGTGAAATTTGTACCCTTGGACAAGCATGTTCTGTGTAGATAAGTTGTTTTTGATTACAAAATGATCTGCGTACTTAAACAGAAAAAAAACTGATTTACAAAAGGAAGGTTTTTATCTCATTGTGCAGTAATTAACTGGGGAGAGGTTGTTTCTGCTACTTGAAAGAATGTGTAGACAGGTGAACAACTATGTACTTTGGCTACACAAGCTACGTTTGTCTCAGCAATACTTTCAGAATGACTGCATCTACAATAGTTCCACATTCCTGCAATGGATTTAACACACTGGTTGATTTCAATTTTATTTGAACTCACTCTTTTGCCACCTTACCTGTCAACAAACGACCATTAAAGGAGATATTGTTTGGCAGGCTAATGTGGCTGAAGCAAAGGAAAAGAAGATCTGCGTACATCAAAATCTAGTACCCAAGTGAAAAAAAGAAGAGGATGTGTTGGTACCTGGTAACTGAAGTGAGGAAATTTTTTTATAGATTAGTTAAGTTTGCTGCTTTGATCATTGTACAGTTGCTGTTGTAGTTTCCTAATGTAGTTGTTGTTATTTGTTAAATAGAGTTTTTGTAATAAAACAATTTGTTATTATGGATTTCTTTCCTTATTTAGCTTTGAAAGATCTTAAAATTATTACAGGTTTGCAAGGTTGACTTGAATTGGCAGTTCCAATTTCAAGAACTGTCAGCGTGCTGCTTGATGTATACGTATGCATAAGGGACTATACAGAGATTAGTGCTTCTTCCCATTGTAGTATAAAGATTTATATACGATAGAGAAGTTTTGGCACGGAAGAGAATGCATTGACATAGTGTACTACGCACTGCTGTCAGCTGGCGGAGAGGGCAGTTCTTTTGCACATCTTAATTTATATGGTTGTCACTCTGGAGAACAGTTTCAGCACAGAGATCTGTCTCTGTGTATACCTTACTACACCTGTCTGTCCACATAAGAAGGTGCTGAGAGAGAGGTGAGTGTGTCCTTACATTCAAATACGCACGCTGATTGTCTAAGACACAGTTGTCAACAGAGAGGAACCTCCATTTTATACTCCACTAATAACATTCATTATCTGAAGAGAGGTATGAGCAGAGAGAGTAGTCTCTACCCACAGCTTGTTTTGCACGTGTTACTCTAGGAAGATGTCTGAGCTGACCTGGCAGTCTCTCTACAACCCAGTGTGTATGCTTGTCTTATAAGAGAAACTTCTCAGTATAGAGCTAATTTCTTCCCCACACCCTAGCTGTAGATCTGTCATTCAACAGAGATGTCTCAGCAGAGAGGTCAGTTACTCCCAACACCCATCTACACATGCCCTTCACCCAAGAGGGCAATCTAAGGACAGGGACAGTACCTCCCCATACCCTACTACACTCACCTGTCATCCCATAGAGAGGTCTCTACAGAGAGGCCTGTACTTCCTCACAACCGACTATGCACAGGCTGTTGCAAGCATGGGTCCCTCAAAAGTCAGGTGCAATCTAATCAGGTTCCTGCTGAAGCCACTGCTATCAGCACCACATCCTTTGAGCTAGACAAAGCTGGATTTCATGGCTAGAGAGAATGCGTTGCCAGTCAGATAGATCTACTGATACACCAAAGTCCCGATTTTTTTAGGTCTCAGAGTCGGATTTAAAGTTTGGCTGACCGGTTGCGCAGACACAAATATGACAGATATCCTGTCTACCATCTTACAAGTGCCTTGGATATAATGCACTTGTAATAAGTGGACAGGATATCTGTAATGGAGTAACATATCCGCCAACCTCACAATCAGGCCCTTTTGACACTTTTTGTAAGTAAAACCCTCTCAACAGGGTAAAACTGGAATCTGTAGTTGTGCAGGGATCAATGAGGCCTTATACCTTTACCGTGAGGTCCTGCTAAACCTGTTGCTAGTGTGGTAAAAAGCACCAAGTGGGGCATACTTGGCTTTCTTCCCTACCTAGGTTGTGACAGTCCCAGATAAGCCTCAACCTCTTTGCCCGGTCCTCTGGAACTGGAAGAATTTACATAATCCAACTTTTCTGCCACTGCAAGGTAAGTACTTCCTATTAGTCCTGCAGCTCCTAGGTCTTCAGGGCAGGCTTGTAGCCAACATGTCTTTCTTTGCCAGGTCTCCTGCAAGCTTTGGTCCTCTGTGTCTGGTGCCTTTCGGAGTCAGAGTCCTTCTGCTTTTTGTGTCTTTAAAATAGGCAAACAGGAGGCAGACTCTTGACCCTTGGAGAGTAGTTTTAGTTCCTGAGTGCTATCAGGCATCTACAGTCCACGAGACGTTGAGTGTGTCCTTTCCTTCTATTAAGAGTCAAGAGTTTTCTTCCAACAGAGACTTATTCAAGTGGAGATTTCCCATACCCAAGAATGTTGTATAAAGGTGGTGGTCGAGGTGCCAGAGTTATCATGAGCATTAGCCAGTGACTGGAGAAATTAGGCGGCACATCCCCATTTTATCATAGTCCCCCACCTTTATTTGCAGCACTTACTCTTTACCTTACTGTAAAATTACTAAAGATTCCCAGTTTCAAAATGGTAAATGTTTTAATCACTAAGCAGGCTTGTCTTCCGCCCCTCAGCTGTTCCACGTGGTTTAGATTAGCTCTTCTCCCACATGGCAGGCTCCAAACTAGTTTTCTGCTGCACTGTAACAAAAGAAATGCTTTTTAGGAGGGTCCTCCGAATGAATAGAAGAAGCCCTCCCTGGCATCCCCAAGTCTAAGGAGGTAGTGCCAAGCCTGACTTTTGTTATGCTGCTCTGTTCCTGTCAAACCCCAGGTGGCTAATTTTTGGTAAGTGTCAGCAGTTAACACCGCTCAATTCTTCTCAGAGCTGAACCATTGACCTCTTAGCTAAGATCATGAAGTTTCCCAATGTGTATTCCAGCTCTAGAAGAGTGATGAGTGGTAGAATGGATTTTAAGTCAGATCTGGCTCAAGCAGCCACAGCTACATTCTGATAAGTTACTCTTACCTTATCACAAAGTTAAATTCACTATTGTAAGCATTGTAAAAAAAGGGTTACTTTCTGGGAAGGATGTGAGTCCTTTCAAGACTATAAGTCCAAATTCATACGAGGTCCAGCACAAAAATTCAATCAATAAACCTTGGTTTAGCCCTGGCAGCTATGGCAAGGAGCAGACAGACTTAACCTAACTATTGAATGTGTAAAGTACCAAAACAACTAAAAATACACAAACACACCATAAAGTAAAATCCATTAAGCTGCACACAAAATGTTAATGTTTTAGGGCAAATAAACGTTAAAGAGCTGATAACAATTCATTATTCACACATGCCTAGCACGATGTCAAGCATACCATTATGCTATGACGCCATTGACAGGCTCAGTGCCCTGGAGAAGACTGGATAGTAACCCATGGGATCCCCTAGTACAGAAGCGAGCTAAGAATAACGTAGAATAGTTGCAAATGCAAAAACAACAAGGTGAAGGATGGAGTGCTTGAATGAATCGCAGCCACTGTCAAGTGCTTGGGGCCGCATCTCAACCCATCCATAGTTGCAGGCACCTTGTACGTAAAGTGGATATCCATATGTGACTTCCAAGCCCACTCAAAGGAGGCAGAGTCTGACAAGTAAACAGGTAATATACATAGGGGTAATGAATAATAGTATCACAAACTGTGGCAACAATCAGTGTAAAAAATGCAGACTCTGTTGTATTTGTTTCCATGTATAATGTTTATCATGAACATTTAAAATGTATGAACCCCATATACTGCCTCATTTTATGACACATACAAAGATATCCTTAATTAGCTCCATACTGTATTTGTCAAATTATTTACCCTCTTTAATTTTGGAAGTTTATGCTTTCAAAGACTACTGATTTGTTTGCTTAAGCACAGATAACATTTCCACGAGAACTGAACAAAGCAGGGCAGCACCTGATCCAAGAGTGTTCATCTGTACAGACTGCCAACGATATCCAGTGTTTAGTTGACGCTGACTTTGCTAATAGCGTCACTGTTCTGTAGCACTACTCCTCATTACATGGAAAAACTCCAAGCAAGAAGGAATGTCTTAGAGCCTGATTATGAGTCCAATAGACTGCCAAACCCAAAGTGGCGGTGTGGCATTCCCCTCACTGGTCGTGAATCACTGATATAATATCAACGACCAAAATATCGAGGTCCCAAAATATCGCTACCGAAATATCAATGTCAAGAATGTCGACATCCTAGCTACATCATGGTAAGTACAAAAATATCGGAAAAAATATTGTTGTAAAAAATATCTTTGTTAAAAATATTGTTTTTTTAAATGTTAAAAGAATAATATAAAATAAATACTACATATAATTAAAAAAATAGATAGAAATATTATAAAATGTTTAACATTAAAAAAATATATATAATGTAAAAAAATTAAACATACATATATAAAATATAATCTATACATTTACTTAATAATATTAATAAATATTGATTACAATATATAATAAAATGTTAGAAACATATAATCAAAACATATATATAAACATATACCAGTAAAATAAAAAAAAAAAAATAAAAAAAATATATATATATATATATATATATATATAATAATTTATAATAATTTAATATATTAAATTATTTTTATTCTTTTACAATTACATTTTACACTACATTAACTGCAACAGTAGGGAAAATGTTAAATAGCGGATGGGATAAAATTACTTTTCGCACTCCAGGGAGTGCAAAAGTAGGGAAAGTGTTGGATAGCGGAGGGGACTAATTTACTATTCCCACTCCAGGGAATGCTACAGTAAGGAAAGTGTTGGATAGCATAGGGGAATAATTTACTATTCCCACTTCAGCAGGTAGAACTGTAGGTAAAGTGTTGGATAGCGGAGTGGATTCATTTACTATTCCTACTCCAGAGAGTGCAATAGTACGGAAAATGTTGGATAGCGGAGGGATACAAATTACTATACCCACTCCAGCAAGTGCAACAGTAGGGAACGTTTTGGATAGCAGCAGGGAATGATTTACTATTCCCACTCCGGAGGGTGCTTTAGTAGAGAAAGTGTTGGATAGCGGACAGGTAAAAATTACTATTCCCACTCCGGAGAGTGCAACAGTAGGGAAAGTGTGGAATAGCGGAGTGGATAAAATTACTATTCCACTCCAGCTAATGCTACAGTAAGGATAATGTTGGATTGCGGAGGGGAATAATTTACGATTCCTACTCAAGGGAGTGCAACAGTAGAGAAAGTGTTGGATGGCGGACAACCCCGGGCACTAACAGCCGCTACTGGAAATAAATAGTGCTCTTTTTTGATGGTAACAAGGTCTAACACTTTCTATCACTGAGGTGTTTTTTTAACTGTTATCGACTAGATAACAGGTCCTGTCATTTTATTAGTTTGTGCCCTTATGTAGAAGATACAAAAGGGGATGATGGACGGAGCGTTTGAGCAAATCAAACACTCACCCCCAGTCAACTGATCTGGGTTTAATCCATCACCATTCTTTAGCTCACTCAGCCACCCCAGTTCAGACATGGCCATATGCAAATCAGTCTGACCCTGTGCCTCATGGGAACAGTCCAGCCCCAACTGCCAAGCCATGTCTTTCCTGGACCGGAAACAAGCATCCTGGGACCGGTTTCAGATTCATAATCCTCATTAGCCAGGCTATCTTTAATCCAGTGGCCAAGTGAGCAAGGGACTCAGGTCTGAACATACCCTGCCACACTTAGGGCGAACAAAGCGATACAAAAGGGGAGAATGCAAAAAAACTATGGATTTAGGCCCATATCTCTGTACTGGGGTAAATGTATGACATTGTTCTGCATTCTGTCCATCAACTGTTGTTTTGCAATTGTCACCCCGAGTTGGATGGGCATGCTCAGACGTGAGATCCAAGCTCTCCACACCACTGGAGTCAAGCTATCCTGGCTGAAGACGGCTGATAGCCAGAAACCGGTCCTAGGATGCTTTATTCCGGTCCAGTAAAGACATGGCTTGGCAGTTCGGGCTGGACTGTTCCCATGAGGCACAGGGTCAAGGCTGATTTGCATAAGGCCATGTCTGAACTGGGGTGGTGTGGAGTGCAAAAAAACGATGGAGTTAGGCCCATATCTCTGTACTGTACTGTACTCTGTACTGTGGTGGTGTGTGTACTGTGACATTATTCTGCATTCTGTCCATCAACTGTAGTTTTACTTATGTAGAAGATGGCATAAAATATTTTTAAATGACAAGGACCATATGATCAGAAGCCATTTCTTGAAAAATTTAAATAATTTTGTAGCTCTGTAAACAACATTGTAAATAAATTGACTCGATGGCTTGATTTTGATGCCCGTAAGGAGGAAGGCAACTTTGTAACTGGTGATTTCCAGGTTGCACACTCATATGTCGGAAACTGCCACCCCTGCAAAATGCTTTATTTCAAATTTCCAAATATGCACTGAGCACATGGAATAGATCATCAAATTTATATCTGGTTATATTGGATATTACATTTTGTTCTCATCCGTATTTAAGTGAATCCACCTTCTGATAGGCCAATGGGAGACACATTCAGGAAAATCTGTGATCTATTTAAAGGAAGGAGTCATTAGTTTACCTTTTTTTTTTTAAGGATCTTGGGGTCTTGAGTCCTAAAATGTCCATGGACTCGACAATTCTCGCTCCGGTGCCTACTCGATTCATGGGTTCAAACTCTGCGACTCTGGGCAATAGCTTGCTTAATCTCCACAACGGCCCCTCGCGGCGGGATGCCTGGCTTTCACCTTGCGGATACCCTGCCGGGGTTATCTCACAGGGGAATACCAGGACGGGTTCCCTAAGCAAGCGCTTAGAAACCGCTCGGTGATTTGCGCTATATAAATTCTTGTACATTTACATTTACATTCTACTTCAGTTTTGGAGTCTTTCCAGGGTCAGGAATGATCAAAGAAAGTGATGAGTGAGTGAATGATCAGAGAAAGTGATGCATGAGTTGCCAGAGATTTTCATGTGAATTACCAAGCACTTGAAGAATATCGACCACCCAATCTAAAATCTTTTCTTGGAGCCCTTACCTTCTTTTGAAGCAATTAATCTTTGCCTTACTTCAAATTATCCATGAGTCCAATTTCTATATGGCAGAATCCGTCTGCAACCAGGCAGGCAAAGCATCAGTTCCCCAGCCACTACCTAATATATGACCTATGATATGGTTCTCATTTACAAGGCCATTGCCCTGCCAGTGAGTCACTATATTTGCCGGATCGGCAATGCAGCATGCTTGCACATATTTACAAGGCCACGTAAAGTCACCCTCCATGACTTTTCCGGTCATTGTAAATATGGGCCCTTTTAACACATTACTCTGCATAAAAGGGGTATTCCAAGGGTGTTGCTGTGGGTGTTTCTGCGCAACAACCATGTAACAAGACACAGGCCCAGAATTAGAAAGTTTTGTAACCTGGAAATGTGTCAGAATCCTATGCGGCACTACGAGGAGAAATGCTTTTATTTCTCTTCGTCTTTTCCTCTTTCTAAGTGTGCTTCATTCTACAGCACACACAAAAATAGGAAAATGCCAACAATTATTGTTTTTTGTGCAGGAAGGCATCACTACCTTCACAAAAACAATCATCAAAATAAAAACAATCATCCGTGCAATGCGGGCATCCTTGCAACATGGCAGACTGTTGCTGCTCTGGCACATGGTAGCCAATAGTGCACCAGCAAATGGGAAATTGTTGGTAATGCGATGCAGTGCCAAGATGCATGTTTTTTTTGGCGTCTTTTTTGTTGGAAATGAGGCCCTATATTTCTAGGTCTAAGGTTCCAGGCTGATCTCCTCCCACTCTCTGGAATGCAGCTGGGCTCTCTAGGAGGGTCCTAGGAATTACTGGGAGAAATCCTTACTGGCATTTTCAAGTCAAAGGAGGTAAAGATGAGCTCTAAGGTATGATGAGTGAAATTAATGGGTTTAAGCCAGTTCTGGCTCAAGCAGTTATACAATACATCGCAGTGACGTCACTCTTATTTAAGTCATCTTTTCTATAATGACATACAAAATAATTTCTATTAATGTTTCCAGCATTCCGTTAGGTGGCGATGTAGAAAAAGTAGCTGAACTTACACATTGAAGTAGAGTTTTGGCCTTCAGTCACTGTGAAGGCACATTTTTTAAATATATGCTGTGCCACTCCTTTATATATCCTAGACACCCTGCCTTGAGGGCTTACAAGGTACACTTAAGGGATGACCTATTATTACATGTAAAATATGTTTTCCTACATGGCAAATCCACTTTCTTTTTTTGAAAACTTTCGGAACCTTCAACCACTTATCGTGACATGCTTCCTCATGGGGTGATCTCTCTGGACAGGACTGTATGCCACCTGCCCCAGTTGATCAGACTCTAGGATCTCTTATCTCATATATTCATGGTTGAAAACGAAGGAAAATCGACATTTACAAAACATGCAATGACCTTACTAATATACAACCTTACAGATTTCCCTAGGTAATATCAAACTTCTATTTTCTTTGATTCAAGCCAAGAATATTTGCTAAGACCTGGCTCTTCGAATGTACTACAGAACCCACCTCCAGAGCCTAAAGACCCTAACGGAGTCTATACGAACCCTGATTGATTTATTGATTGATTGATTGATTGATTGATTGACTGATTGACTATAGGAGTGCCCAGATTCTGGTGAACCTTAGGAGGTGAAAGTCCTGTCCTGGTGGAAGTCCCCATGATGAAGCACCAAGATAAAGGGTAAAGGGCGAGGGTTCTACTTCAACAATATTGGTCCCTTCCCTGTTACATTATCTACTTTTTTATTTCAATAATATATCCACCATAATCCTAAGTGTAATGTTTACTGCTTGGTAGGATGAATGGCCGTTACTTTTCATCTCTCTCCCTTTCGATTGTCGATTTTCTTTTCCCTTTCCACATGGTAATGTAGCACCTCTACAGTGCACTCTAGCCAAACCACAGTCTTGGTCTTGGCAGCCATATATTTTTGTCATATATGTGGGGGGTGTTAATACACACTGCACCCATATATTACATTTAACTCCCATTGAACATTAGTGCATATTCTGTGTCATCTACTATGCATTCCAACAAAAGTTCAATAGAACAATTGAATGCATCAATTTTATCAATACCACTATAAGGTTAGATCATATAAATTTAGTAGCAATATCATAATGCACAGAGTCCACACATCAGCATAAAACTGCACAGAATAATCGGCAGTGACCATTCAGAAAAGTCGAATTTGCTAATGTATATCACTAGTTATTTCTGGCCCAAGACTGCCATGTTGATCATGGTGGTCGAACACAGCATTACACAGTTTGCAATAGATAGTGCAGGACTTCCAGTGCCACAAAGCTGGTGCTTCTGATTTGTTGGCCCACCACAAAAAAGGCTATTTTGAATGGAGCCAGCTGAGTTTCTGCTATTGAAAACAGAGTGGTCCCTATGCCTCTCAATGAGGTGCATCAACCATAAAGAAGACAGATGGAACATCAGCCGAATTGTGAAGGCTACCCCAATAGAAATCTGATCTATATCATCCAGCCTGTACTGAACTTGGCATGCAGGTAAATAGCAGTAGTTAATATCTTCAATATAATACTTTTGATTGCTGAGCCAACAGGGACATCTTAAGGATTTTGGGGGCCCAGGGCCAAATGTATTTTGGGGCCATTGTTCGGAACAACTTTGAATTTATGATTCAATTTTAGCTCTTTCATGCTCATTTTAGCCAGGTCACTGATGGTGCACGTACACACTGGTCCAAATTCTACATGTGTTTGTGTCTAATGTTTAGGGACAGCAGTGTGTGTTTTCAAATTGTACTACAGAATATTTCTGCAAATAATCTCTGCGACCCACTCCCAATCTAAAAGAATCTTTTTATGGGTGTTTCATGAAACAAACACATTCATCTGTAAAATGTCTGTATTAGACTCTCACACATCACCCACACTAAAAACACATAAAAGGAAGACAGTATTTGCAACAATCTGTTTAATAGTTATTCAAGGTCATCAGGGCAAGACTCTCTGCAGAACAGAGCTGATGGCTCTATCAGGGGGCCCCTGAAAGGCTCGGGCCCAGGGCCAGAGCCCTCTTTGCCCATGCCTTAAAACATCTCTGAAGCCAATCTTAATATTACCTTTGGACCTTGATATATCTCACAGCTGTGGTAGTACTTTTCATAGGTGATTGTAGGACCACCGTTTGGAATTATTCTCTTTTGTTTCATTAATTACTTCTTTCAGGCTTTCATCAGAAACTCTAAGCACTTAATAATATGAATGGAAGTCATTGTTGTCTATTACTGTTAAGGTCTTATGCGGAAAATGTTTGGAAAGAGGCACAACATTGCTGCATCAGCGTGGCGTAGTGAAATATTGGGCAGCAATTGCTACAAAACACACATTACTCAAGCATCGACCTAGGCCACAAGGAGCATTTGACGGACAGAGCCTCTTTCTATGTCCGAGATGCAATTGTACTGCAAGATAATTTAGGCCAGAGGTCCTCATTTTGCAACTGAGCTAAAAAAAAAACTATTTGTCTCATTAGAAAATAATGGCAGAGGATAGTTTCAGTTATCCAAGTGCAAGCAGCACTGTCTTCCTAATACAAATTTATAGTAACAGCTCAGACTAACTGGATATATTGATTTTGAACAACACGAAACGCCTCTTTTTTTAAGGGCTGACCCGAACCAGGAGAGCTGATGCCGAAAAAAGGTTCTAGAACAGATTCAATGAGCTGGTTTTACCCTGTCTTGGAAGCAGTTTTCAGTCACAAGCAATCCTCCCAAATTTCTGTTCCTCTTTAGAAGATTCTAAGCGTCACCCTTTTATTTAACTCTTGCTAGGAAATATATTAGTAATAGTTTCGTTAAAAAAAACGTGAAGACGTGAGCACTGGAGAAAACAAACATGTCTTGGACCTGAACTAGGAAAAACGACGTGTTACAATTACAGTAATCATTAAATTTTGTCGCTAACTAATCATTATTTTTTGTCACTAACTGATACAACTGGACATGAATTGATGTTTTTAGGGGGCATATTATCAAGGGGGGTTATCTCCGCTTTTTTGGCTTTAAAAGCCAAGAAAGCGGAGATAAAATTATCTCCCTATTACCTAGCTGTTGCTAACACCAGTTAGCGACAGCTAGCAGGAGATAGCGACCATCTTGGGCCCCACTTTGCATGTCAGTGATATTTATCACTAATGACATGCAAAGTGGGCGTGCCAAGATGTTAGCGACTGGAAACAGTTGCTAACATCGCTATCTCCTATTACCAACTTTTGGAGATATTCGCGCTAAGCGCGAATATCTCCAAAAGCTAACACCTGCCCCTGAGCAGTTCGTAGCCATGTTATCCAATGGGAGGTGGATAACATGCATTAGCTCGGTAATGCATGAATATCGCTGACTTTTCAGCGATATTCATGCATTGCGGCCGTTTTTTATCGCATTTGCGATAAACCTTGGTAATACCAAGGTTTATCTGCGATAAAAATCTCAGCGGTAAATTTTTGTCTCTAACCAAGCAATAGCGATAATTAGCGCTATTGCTTGGTAATATGCCCCTAGATTCGTGTGCATAGTACACTTATTTTGGATACATTCAGTTAAAAAAAAAAGTTCAGTCCAATCTGAATGCTCAGAGTGAGGGCTATACCTGACAATAAAGGCCTCTTTCCACATCTCTAAACATCGCGGTGTACTAAGGTTTCATCAACTAGACAGAAAGGGGAAAGCAGATGCTTTCCATCTGCCACTGTTCAACTTTTACAGTAGGAACAGGGCGCAGTCCTTGCAGGCTCAGAAAGAATTTTCTGAACCATTGCGGTTTGCAGAGAGGACGTGAAAATAGGATTTGTTAAAGTTGTGATGGGCATCGCCATGAAAATTATTGTCCTTCATGCTTGTTATGCATACTCGACATCAGCTCATGAGTCAAACGATGAGAGACAGGCAAACATATCCTGGGAATCAGTGCTTTAAATGGGAAAAAATAAGTGTAGGTACTCACCAAAAATAAGCAATTAACTGGGGGTGGAGTTTTGGACGAAGCTATGTTTTTTACCTTTCTAAGCTGGTAAGCAAATAATATGCAAATATGCATGCATTGTAAGAATGGCTAACCATGTATATAGTACTTACCAAAAATTCCTTAATATTAACCAAAGTAACCTTTTTTTAGCAACCATATAATAAAATATTGAGAAAAAAAACAAGTTTCCTAATGTGTGCCTTGTAGTTTTATGCATAGCCTTGTTGCAGGATCAGGAATCACTAAACTATATGATAAAGAATTAAATTTAACACAATAATCTCTGCACAAGAACAATAAACAACAGAGCTCTCAATATAAAAACATATCTGAGATCTACATGTTCCATGCTGTGCGGTGCAGCAGGCACATTGATCCTCTATAACATTTCATGTTTAGCCAAACCTTTCATTACAAGAATGCACACAGATATTTGCAGCAAGTGCATTAACCACCAGTTAGAAATGGAGGTCTCTAATTGGCAGAGGTAGGTACCTCTGTCCAAATAGGGACCCTTGCTTCTAGTCAGGGTAAGGGGGATACACTTCTAAAATAACCCCTGCTCAACCCCTTGGTAGCTTGGCACGAGCAGACAGGGTTATTGCAGAGGCAATGTGTGACACATTTGTGAATACATACAGAAATACAGTGAAAACACTACAATGGACACCACACCCATTTAGAAAAATTAACCATCTTTATCTAAACCAAAACTAGACTAAACAACAAAAATCCACAATGCAGTAAAACAAATATGACTTTCAGATGATAGAAATAGGTCAGTTCAAAGCAAATTGCAGATGCAACACTTTTCACACAAAGGGGCACATGCATCAAAATGCATTTTTGCGATTCCTTAATAGCAAATATTAAGAAATAGCTATTACGGATTCACAAAACCAAATGCATAAAAAAATACGCTATATTTGAGCGAATCGGTAAATATTGCAAATTCAAATAACGATCCCGCTATTACCGAATCAGTAATAGCGAAACCACTAAACAGAATCTCTAATAGCGACTTACCCATATTGCTGCATTGGGATTACATCACAACCAGGAAGTGAATCAGGAAATGCACACGCCTGTTCACAGAGAGAGTCGGAGTAGAAGGCAGACTGATGGAGCTGAGCAGGTACCAGCAGTTTTTGAAGCTGAATCTATTTGAAAACAACAGCATGGCTACAGAAAAGGGAACAACAAAGGTGAAGGTAGGAAAAGGAAGCTGAAATTCATCGAGAAAGAATTGGAAATCCTCCTTGAGGAAGTGGTGTTGAGCCATAATAAGATCTTTGGCAAATTGCTCTTGCAGGTTTGCAGAGTCAATTAACAGAAATATTTGGCTGGCTATCTAAGCAACGGTAAATGCTGTGGGGGTCACACAGCGCTCAAACTAAGACCTGCGCAAGTCTTGGTACCAACTGACCAGCCGAGCTAAAGAGAGGGTGGCTGCAATAGACGTGCAGATGCAAAAAGAAAACTGGAGGGGGACCATCTGCAAGACGTGCAAACACTCCCCTGGAGGACATGGTAGAATCCACACTGCATCCGGAGACAGTTGTCGGAATAATCCAGATTGATACCTCTGAACAGGCTGGTACCTCACAAGGTAAGACCATTGCTAAATATCTTCCCATGTTAAATGTACCTAAAATAGCCCCTATTGCAGGTCCTGCTTAGTGTAGCACCCCCAGTTTTGTGGAAGCAGTGGTACCTGGATTTTAGGAAACCCAAGGTCCACTCAATCATGTTGTGTGTGGAGATGTGTGCAACATTATATCGCTGCTCACTTTGTGTAGTAGGATTTAGATACAAAGTTAGGATGAAAGAGTGCACATTGTATGCACTATCACCTACTGGATGTAAAAAGAAAATACATTAGTCACTGCTATGGGTCACCATGGTGGACAGGTGTGCAAGACAGTATTAAATTTGTCTACCAAGCAAATATCCTTCTCCAAATTCATCCACAAGTAGACGTCTATGTATGCCACTGTGTCGGAAGATATAGGAGTCATGCGCACTGCCAGGGTAACTAGCCACTATGTCTGTGATTATGTTTTAGAAATGCAGATTTCTTGAATGTTCAATGAATGGTAAGATTTTTGGTATCGGTAAACATACTCATTCACTGAGGGAGACAAATGGCTACATGCATCCCATTAATGCAACCAATAACATGTGGAAAATGGTCAACATGATAAAAATCTAATTTAGTTTGCTGCAATTGTTGTGGTGTTGTGGGGAACCTATTGTGGTGGTATATCCACTGCAACATGGCAACAAGGGATGAGTTAAAAAATTGTGATAGGCCACTTTGGAAGACACCTCCACTGCAGCAATTACTCCCTGGAAGCTCCCTGAAACAAGGAGGTGCAGAGAACATAGGACCTGCACATGTGTGGGGATGGCGTGTGTCCTGTGAGTCTGATGCTGCAGTATTGGATAAAATTGAGCTGAGAGCTCATAGATTGTGTCTGCATTCAGCCTATATTTATCATAAATCGCTTCCTCCGTCTGTCCAAGCAAAGTAACTTGCACTCTGAAAATGTGCTGCTATATAATCCTTCTCTGTGCTGCTGCTTTTAGCCTAATCCTCCTCTCCATGACATGGAGCACTGCCATTGTTAAACATTCTGGTGCCTTCTGGGACTGTTTAAGTAGTTTGCTGATGATTAGCACCTGATTTGTTGACTTTGAAATGGTTGCCACCTGATAGAATTTGTTCTTATTTAAGAAATACTAATTGCGATTTTTCCCAGATTCAGTATTTGCAAATTTTTTTATGTATAGGATTAGCAATTTCCTATTAGCTATTACTTAATGCAGAATTGCAATTTCATATTCGTTATTTAAGTCATTGCCATTTTTTTTCGAATTTATGTGAAATTCTACGAATGAGCTTCATGCATTGGACTAAGCTATTTTGCTAAAGCAAACTACCTTTTTATGCGATTCCCACGTTTGCTGTCGCAAAATAGCTTGATGCATGTGCCCCAAAGTACCTTAGATGCGACTCTCAAACAAACAAAATGGGCCACAGGGAAGTGATGCGTCGGTTCCTTACACTCAGGGAAGGTGATGCGTCGGTACCTTCCTCCTGGGGAGGTGATGCGTCGGTTTCTTACTGCGACACAGGGTGCGGCACAGGGGCGTCTGTTCCTTCACAGAGAGGAGTTGATGCGTTGATTTCTTGCTGCTTGGGGAGTTGATGCGTCTGTTTCTTACTGCGTCCCCCAATGTTGCGACAGACTTGGTACCTCGATGCGATGATCCAGGACGGTGCATGGATTCTTGCATCTGCACAGCAGGACGTGCGTCGCACTAGGTGCAGTGATCTCGGACTTTGGAAGTCGTTGCACTCAATGCGGTGTGCGGCGATTTCGCCAGCCGCAGCAGGCGCTACAACCGTTTCTTCAGTGATGCATCGGAAATGGGTACGGATGCGTCACGCTTCTTCGTTGTTGCGTTGATTTTTTATGTATAGGATTAGCAATTTCCTATTAGCTATTACTTAATGCAGAATTGCAATTTCATATTCGTTATTTAAGTCATTGCCATTTTTTTTCGAATTTATGTGAAATTCTACGAATGAGCTTCATGCATTGGACTAAGCTATTTTGCTAAAGCAAACTGCCTTTTTATGCGATTCCCACGTTTGCTGTCGCAAAATAGCTTGATGCATGTGCCCCAAAGTACCTTAGATGCGACTCTCAAACAAACAAAATGGGCCACAGGGAAGTGATGCGTCGGTTCCTTACACTCAGGGAAGGTGATGCGTCGGTACCTTCCTCCTGGGGAGGTGATGCGTCGGTTTCTTACTGCGACACAGGGTGCGGCACAGGGGTGTCTGTTCCTTCACAGAGAGGAGTTGATGCGTTGATTTCTTGCTGCTTGGGGAGTTGATGCGTCTGTTTCTTACTGCGTCCCCCAATGTTGCAACAGACTTGGTACCTCAATGCGATGATCCAGGACGATGCATGGATTCTTGCATCTGCACAACAGGACGTGCGTCGCACTAGGTGCAGTGATCTCGGACTTTGGAAGTCGTTGCACTCAATGCGGTGTGCGGCGATTTCGCCAGCCGCAGCAGGCGCTACAACCGTTTCTTCAGTGATGCATCGGAAATGGGTACGGATGCGTCACGCTTCTTCGTTGTTGCGTTGATTTTCTAGCTCCCAGCTGAAAACAGTTCTCCAGAGGTCCAAAACAACAGAAGGCACCTCTTGTAGATCAGAACCCCCAGCAAGGAGGTTCAGTAGAGCTGGTGGTGAAGTCTTTGTGTCTCTGGGACTTCAGAACAGGAGGCAAGCACAGTTTCAAGCCCTTGGAGATCTTCCTCAAGATGGCAAAGCAAACAGCATAGTCCTTTTCTCCTTTCCTTGGCAGCAAGTAGCCACTGCAGGCCAACCCCAGACAGAAAACAGCACAGGGGCAGTATTCCTCCTCAGCTTTACCAGCTCTTCTCCTTACGCAAAGGTTTCTCTTGATTCCCAGAAGTGATCTAAAAGTCTGGGGTCTAGGCCCCTCTTTTTATACACCAAAATCCTTTGTTCTCTGAGGGCAGAGAGTGTCTTTACCCA
The DNA here is from genome assembly GCF_964261635.1 of Lissotriton helveticus. Taxonomy (NCBI): domain Eukaryota; kingdom Metazoa; phylum Chordata; class Amphibia; order Caudata; family Salamandridae; genus Lissotriton; species Lissotriton helveticus. The sequence continues at coordinate 349,798,181 of NC_136062.1, read as the reverse complement.
GCTAAAACCAGTTATGTCCTCACTGGTGCAGCTTCCTGGCAGGAAGTGGAGACAGCATTGTTGATGGCAGACCAGGCCCATTCAGGTGAAATGAAATCTCCTAACCCCTACTCTAAAGGCAGCCCAGGTCTAATCAACCCAGCCCTGATTATTCAAACTTCTGGAGCCGCTGCCTCTCTCCAGCCCCTGTCATCCAAAAGCAAAGCATGCAATACACAAACTTAGCAGAGTCACACTGGATGGTTAGGCAAGAAAAACCCTACTTTCCAAAAGTAGTATTTTCAAACACAGAATGTAAAATTCACCCTCACTAAAAGATGAATTTTAACATTCTTAGTTCAGACATACTAAACTTTATTTTTCTACCTGTTCCCAGGGCCAGTTATGTTTATAAGATGTTATAAAAAATGATGTCCTATGGGAACAGGTAGCTTTGGAATAGTAAATAACGAATTTGGCAATATTTCACTATCAGGACATGCCACACACATCAGGGCATGTCCTACCTTTCACATACAATGCACCCTGCCCACAGGGGTACATTGGGCCTACCTTAGGGGTGACTAATATTTAGAAAAGGGAAGGTTTAGGTACTGGCAAGTGTGTGCACTTGCCATGTCAACACGGCAGTCTCAGACTTCAGACAGGCTCCGCAATGGCAAGCCAGACTTACATTGTACAGTTGCTTCTGTGGGTGGCACAATCTGTGTTGCAGCCCACGAGCAGCATTTGATTTACAGGCCCTGGGCAGACACAGTGCACTATACTAGGGTCTGACAAGTAAATCAAATATACCAATCATGGAATCACTAATCCATAACAACAATTTACAAAGGGTGCACTTGCACTTTTGCACTGAACAACAGTGGCAAAGTGCCCAAAGCAACTAGACCAGCAAAACGGAGTCCAACACACAGCAAACAACACAGATGACAAAGGCAAAAATGCAGGGGAGACCCACGCCAATGGTGACAGGTCTAACACCACCAGAGTTATTAAAGTGCCATTGTACCCAGGAATTTACTGGATACACAAAATTCTCTGTAATATTTCGAAATTGAGCATGTTGTAATGAGTTAGGCAAGGCAGAATGCATTTATTATCACATCTTTCTTGTAGCCAAATACTTTGGGGCAGAGTTTTAAAAAATAATCACGTTCAGAATTTGCTCTTTGCGACTGCGTCCACTTTCTGCTGCAAACCCTTGACCTTTGCCCTTTTGATAAAGCTAGAGTTGACCTCATGAGTAGCTATTTTTAAAGTACATTTGCCTAGAGGTGTGTGAGCCACTTACAGGTCTAGCCAGGTTTGAGCCAGATCCCTGGCTCATGATCAACACAAGGTCCTCTTGGAACTGCGAGCCCAAAATGGCACAAATTTAAAAACAAAACATTAACATTTGACGTAAAAAGGAGAGATAAATATATACTCATTTAGGGGGTGATATGTACAAACTGAAACAAGAAAACCTGAAATATATCTGGGCTTCTCCACTTAACCAAACTCTGCGATCTTAGGCAAATATTTTGGTTTACAAATCTTCCTTTTGCTTCATTATATCTCAACACTGTATTATGTTACCTATTAATGTCAGAGCTGTACCATGTTAAAGAATTTTTTTTTTTTTTTTGAGGAGACTTTATCCGATTGTATGTGAAGTTTGTTGGATGATTTACATTGCAAACAGTTCCAGGGCTCGGCTCATGCAATTCTCCTAGAGCCCAGCCAGACCCTTGGCTCTGCTCTCCCTGTAATTTAGTTGGCTCCCCCACCACTACATTTGTCTTCTGAATGGTAAACCTGCTGCTTCATTTCTTCACATAGCTGGCATTGTCCTAAAAAGATAAACATTTCACAAAATCATCTAAGAACTTCATAAATATCACAAACTTATCTCTAGAAAAGATGGAGATGAACTGTTAACACTCTGTCTAAATTCATTTGCCGCCACTCACACAAACTCACCCCCTCACACACTTAAAAGCCCATTTTATGGTCTCTGAATCACATTTAGTTTCACAGAAACACACAGTAGTGCTTTTCATTCTCACAGTCATATCCATGCTTACGTACTCACACACTTATTCATTTTACTTTCTGGCTCTCACACATTCTCTTTCACATGCAGTGCTGGACAGTGGAGGCCTTCAAAAACATTAACAGGTGCAGCACAAAGTTGGGGGTCGCATTTGGTGAGATGTACATATTCCCCTATTGAAACCTTTTCAGAGACTGTCACAGGTATGTCTCATTGGAGGAGAGATACTTAAGAGATGATTTGGGTGCTGCAAATCACCTAAGGTTATAGTTATCTAACAAATGTTTATCAAAACTAGTGTTGCCTTTTTTTTAAAATCATGAATGCATTGATTTAAGTTTAGAGGACAGGGATTTTCTTTCATGCAAATCCCTCTAATTTAAATTGTTGATGGGCAAAGATGTGCATGTGTTTAAAACAATAGGCATGCTAACAAGGTATATCACCCTGAACAATGTGTCCAACACTTGAGTCCATTAGGTTTTATGAACATCTTCTGACCCCCTCTGAAAGACACCCTGAAGTAATATTTCTCATCTCTTAGCTACCAGAGAGCCAGTAGCAGCTCTCTGTGTTCTACTGAAGACAAACTGCTGTCCCGCGGTTTTTAACCCGCTCAGCCAGGCTTCATCAGCTTGGTTTGAAACTTGAAGCTGCTCAGGACGTGCAGAAGGTGCTGCCAAGGATGAAGCTCAGTAGCGTAGCACTAACCACATCAAATCGGGCCCTTACAAGTACTGGTACTCTCTTTGTCCAAGGAAAGTGGAGAAGATCAAAAAGTGCCGGTACTCAGTACTGGTGAGTACCGGCCCATTTAAAGCACTGCTGAGAATGGCCTCTTCAATGTATAATTCAACTCCAATTTAAAACCGGCAAAATCATTTATTAGTCCTACTTTTTCTAATGAACACAATGTACCGAAATGTGAAAAATAATATTTATTACATTTAAACTACAATGTGTCTGAATTGATTAATGCCACAGTTAGGATATTTTACTTTTTGGGGAGACCATGTCAGGAGTGTACTCTGTTTTCGTGATTGGCCAAGATTTTCCTTTAATTGTGAAATCTGTCAAAGTTTAAGTGGGCAGTGGTTCCTGCCTTCACTTAAGCAGGAGATTAAGATAAAACCACTCGTGCAGTAGGATATTCTGTGAGTGAGATATTATGGCCCGAATGTTTATGACCCTGAACCACTCTAAAAATTATATTCTAATCTACTGGCAGTCAATGCACCAATAATAATGTTAAGCCCCAATGAAGATCGTCTCCCAGCAAAAAACCTCCCCAATTTACCGAGAATGTGAGAATGGGTTGGGTTATGCATTAAGGATCTGGGGATTGTAGATGTGTAGAAGGAAAAAGGGAATAAAAACTACAAATTTACTCTTAAAACCAAAAGGCTAGGCCTTGCATCCAGAATCGACTTCTTCCTGAGCAGCAGAAGCCTTGTGGAATGTACAAAAAAAGTTGAGAATATTCCAGCGCACATCTCAGATCACTCAGCAGTACAACATAGTTTGGCCTTAAAACCTCTCCCTCCTCTCAGAGGTGGACAGTAGACGAGCATTTTTTTAGACCCAACTTGCATGGATAAGTTAGCTGATGAGATAGAACTGTTCTTCAAATTGAACAAAGAAGGCACAACAAAGCAAATAGCCTGGGATGCATATAAATCCTTTATCAGAGGGAGAATATTTTAAGAACTGCAGGGCACAAAAATAGGGAGAAAAACATTTTTATTGAACAAATTGAAAGTACTTATGACTTTGGATGTATAGCTTAAAAAAATCAACACCACTCTAGAAAGCGTGGAAATAGAGGTAAAAATAAAAAAAAAGGGAAAAGTTAAGTGATTTTCTTGAAAAAATAGTTAGGGACAAGTGGGAAGCCAGTAAACTTTCACAATACGAATATGGAGAAGGCGGTGGGTAGATTGTGGCATGGAAAGCAAAAACCAACGTAACTTGGAACAGGGTCACAAAGATACAGAAGGTAGGCCAACTGGGATACTGCTTGGAAAACTCCGAAATTAGGCAAGAATTTACAGATTTCCCCGACAAACTATACACAGAAGAGACCTCTAGCTCCAAAGTGCAAATACAAATTTTTCTAGATACAATTGCGATCCCTGCGGCCTCCCGAAACAGAAATTAGACCTCAAACAGAAGATCTTCAGAGAAGATGTCTTAACCGCAATAAAAAGCCTAAAGAGAGTAAAGGCGGCAGGCCCAGATGTATTACCAAATGAAATCTACCTAACTCTTGAGGAAGTACTACTAGCCCCCCTTACAGACATCTTTAATGATATATTTCTAGAAAATCAAGATCTCTCAAATTCATGGAACGATGCAATAGTAAATATAATTCTAAACCAGGAAAAGACCCAACCAAATATGAATCATACAGGCCTATCTCCCTTTTGAACTCAGACTACAAAATCTACACACAGATACTGGCCAAAAGATTGAGGGCAGTGGCAGGGTCCCTGATCCACCCAAATCAAAAAGGCTTTATTAAAGGCATGCAAATACACAAATTATCGCATGAGCTTATTAGCACCATTGACATCGCAACCCGTTACTCCACACCTTTGGCAGTCATAACTTTTGACGCTGCAAAAGCTTTCAACAGGGTTAGCTGGCCTTTCCTGAATGCCACCTTAGTCAAATTTAATCTTGGGGATAATTTTGAGAAAGCAATAATAAATATTTACAAAAACCCTGCAGCCAAAATATTGGCTAATGACGATCTTACATACAGATAAAGAGAGGCACAAGGCAGGGAAGCCCCCTTTCCCCTCTCCTATTTAATTTTTACATAGAGCCCTTAGCGTGTTTCTTGAGAAGGGAAGAGGGGATCGCACCTTTTAAGCATCAAGATTGGGAAAAAAAAGTCGCCCAATATGTCGATGACTTAATGATATTTACTGGCATTTTAAACAGCTCACTCCCAAAGATAGAGGAGATTATAGGCCAATATGGGGCAGTTTCAGGCTATCTGGCGAACCAATCGAAATCAAAAATTTTATAGTGAAAATAGGCCAAAAGTAAAGTTTAAATTGGAGTTAGGATCGGATGTAAGGAACAAGTTCATACAGGAGGAAAATCACCTCTCAATAACAACCACATTCAGGAAAGAACGAAGTAAGCTAACACTGTGAGAAGGGGGCTCAAAAATGACATATTCCTGTGTTTAGGCAGCGTCTCGGCGGAATCGTAATTTTAGGTCAGAAACAGCTGAGCGGGAACAAGCTCAAGTTTCAGTTGTCACACCCGTATCCTTTGCTGGTGGTGCCAATGAAACTGTGGCTTGGCTATCTGTTAAAACCTAGTCACTACAAGGGCATGTTTACCATTAAACCTTTAGAGGTCTGACTTTCAAATATTATGCATCCTGCCATTGGGGCATTCAAAGCCTACTCAGTGGTGATTTATTCATGTTTAAAATCCTGTCAAAAGGGTTTATTTTGACAGGTAGATATTGCAGCTTAAAACTGCAAAGACACTGCACAGTGGTATGCCTGTAGTCATGTTTTGCACACTTTAGTCATGCCACAATGTGTGCTGTAGTGCACTAGTGATTATTAATGTTCAGGCACTGTGGAGAAGTGTGGCTCAGGGGTTAGAGGCAGCAGACCCGGAAGCTGAGATCGGTCCTGGACCAGGGTTCAATTCCCCGCCTCGGTGGGGTCTTGGGCTAAAAATTCCACGGATTTGATAATTCTCGCCCCGGTGCCTCCTCGACTCACGGGTTCACACTCTGCGACTCTGGGCAATAGCTTGCTTAATCTCCACAACGGCCCCTCGCGGCGGGATGCCTGACTTTCACCTTGTGGATACCCTGCTATCTCACAGGGGAATACTAGGAAGGGTTCCCTAAGCAAGCGCCAGGAAACCCACAGCGGGTAGCTGTGCGCTATATAAGCTCAACTACATTTACATTTACACTTGGTACATTTTGAACCACAAACCAGGGACTTTATGGTAAATTAAATATGGCAAATACAGACATTGCCAATGTTGACATGCTTTAAGGGTTAGAACAAATAGATTGGGCACTTGACAGCAATGTTCCAGTGTGCAGAGTCCAACAAATGGGGGTGTCTGTGCAAAATAGGGGCATTTTCTAACAGGCACCCAGGTACACAGGAGTTTTCCCTTTTACCTACTGTTTTTATGTGTATTTTTTAACATGAATATTACTGCCTTTTGCCTTCAGGATCTTGCAGCACTTTGCTAGTGGACTAGCATCTTATATAATTTTCTTTATCATGATAACGTGAGTTGCAGTAAGATATCACCTTACAAGCACACCAACCCTCTGAATTGTTGTCATAGAAGTGAACTTTGCTCTCTTCATAGGCTGTGGTCTCTCAATCTATGCTGTGTTCTAGAGATTGTGGATGATTGAAATATGAATATGGCCAATGTTTGATTGTTCAGTTAATGATTCCTTTTTACAGCAGACCAGGTATGATCTGTGGTTTTGTACTGCATGCTTATACAATTGTAAGTAACCACTTTGTTAGACAACTACGTTTTCCGAATTCTATTTCAGATTTAAACTGTACTGAGTGTTCCAAGGTCTTGGACCATACACATCAGAGGAAATCAAGTTGGGTGGGATACCAAAGGAGGCCTGCATTAAAGACTAGAATAGTGACCTTCCAGTAGGCCCATGTTGTCTAATGGTTTGGTCTTCAACGCTGACTTGATTGGCACAGGCAAATGGTGTTATTTGAGAGCACAGAATGTGAATGTGAAAGAAAGCATGGACAGTGTAGGTGTGTATGAAACCTATAAGTCCCTAGTGTTGGACTAAAAAGCATTTGAGTGGTCACTTCCCAGACTTTTTTTTTGCATGTTGGTCCGCTTGTTGGTAAATTCATTTTTGGTGGCATTAGACCTCTGAACTCTTTTTCACTGCTTACCAGTGCTAAAGTGATTGTGTTCCCCCCCCCCCCCCCCGCCCCACCACCCCTAAACATGTTGCAATTGCTATCTACCTGTTTGGCACATTTAAATAACTTGTAAGGCCCTCATAAATGGAACTGTGGTATATAGGGCCTGTAAATGGAATACTACTAGTGGGATGTAGGACTTATTGTGCCATCCACTACTATAGTGCTATAACTATGCCTCAGGCCTGTACTCCTGCAGCCTATAAGTATAGTAATAAAACTAAAATGTTGCCATGGCAGGATAAACCACTTCCACAGCCATAACTTTCCTTTTTATTAGATGTAAGTCACCTTAGAAAAGGACCTTTCAGCTCATAGGGTTGGGTGGATTGTATTTAAAAAGTAGGACATATGTACTTTAAATGTTATATGTCCTAACAGTGAAAGTCTCCCATATGTAACTTTCACTGTTGCAAGGCCTGGCTCTCCCATAGACTAACACGGATTCCCTTTTGTGCAACCACTACATGCAAAAATCGGAATGGGAACAGCTAGAGAAATATTTCTTACCCTTACTTGCATTAAAATCTAAAATCCTCTTTAATGGTAGAGGTGGATTTTAGCTCCTAATATTCAAAATACCACTTTAAGAAAGTTGGTATTTTTCTTCTGCCAGATTCTGCGGCCTTTCCTGGATGTAGTCACCCTGCCTGGCATGCTGATGGCTCCCTCCCTGGGTTGTGAATTGGAGCCAGACACTAGAAAATGGGGGCTGTGTGTCATGAGTGGTGTACACTTGAGGCAGGAGAGGGTGGAGCTGGCACTTACACCACTTACCTTTCAATAGGCTGTTGTAGACGAAAGGACGCGACTCGAGGGGTGTGGCGAGCAGTGAGCGAGGTCGAGCTTGGATGTTTTCACTACCTCTGCTCTCCCCGCCCTCTCATCTGCCATCTGCCAGGACCTTGAGGCTTGTGCACAGCGGCGGCGGCCACCCGCTGCTGACATTACCCCCATCACCTTCATCCACAAATCAACAGCAACCTTAGGGAGTGCGGTTGCCAGTAGTGGCCAGCCGCGGAGTGTGGCCTGCAGACGGGCTGCGGAGACGGCCCGACCAGGTTGGGTGCAGTCTGCGGCCGTCTTGTGGCGTCCACTCGCTTGGTGGTTAGCTGGGTGGACAGAGGTGCCACAGAAACACGGAGTGGAGGCCTCAAATGGTTAGAGGAAGGGGTGCAGCCTCCCATACATCATTATTTCCCATAGAGGCATCTTGGCACCTGCAGCACATACAGTGCCTACGGTGTCCTTTTGTCCTGTGAAGCCTCTGTATGACGACCATTGCTGCTAATTAATTTAACTAACCATAGAACTAACCAACTCTAGTCCCCCTATCCACGGAGAAGGCCCAGTGTAGAAGAGACCAGGTGTGACTTGCGGTTCGGGGGTAGCATAAGTAGGGGGGGGAGCGACGGTAGGTGGTCTGCCTGCCCCAAGGCTGCAATCTGCACCCGCATTGCCCCAGGAAGAAAGAAAATGAGGGTGTGACCATAGAATAACAAAGAAAAGTGGCATCGGTTTGAAACAGTGTACTGAATGTGAGGAGGAGAGGAGGAAGGAGAAGGGTGCTCAAAGTAAAAGAGGAGCCCTTATGCCCCCTGGCTCTCAACTTAATTAGCACAGTTAGAACGGCTCACAGACCCTCTATTCCTTCGAGAAAATATAGCTATGAGGTCAGGCTGATTGCATTGGACATTGCTCCAACTACATATTAAGCAGCGGGGGAAGAGATTGGGCAAAAAACTGGGCCAGAGCATTGTGTAGTGGTCTAAGCACCCGAACAGGAGAAACAGCTAATTTAGCAATATCATCTCTGACCTCTCATGAAAATGACTCCATGGATCAATATTAAACATTTCATAACATTGCTTGCCAGCCAACTTCAGCAGAACATTTAAAAACTTTTGAAAGAACCAGTAAAGGCACCAGGGAGTCAATATAGATCCTGGAGTTCAAACAACAATGGACAAAGGTAAAGCAACGCGCGATATAAGTTGTAAAAAAACCTGGACGCAACAAGATCAATGATACTTCTTTTCCAGGGAAGGAGGAAGTGGTAAATAACCCTTCAACAGCTGATAAGAGTCCTTGCAACATATCTAAAGTCGACAAAGTTATCTCAATTGTGGAGAATCTGAAGATGGGCCCTTGCCCACTGGTGCTAAAAACGCAGGTCCATTCCCCTAGTACTCCAACAGGAGTAATTCAGCAAAGAAGTGCACATATCGGGCATGCGAATGGAACAAAAATTGCCTGTACATCTTTTGGGCAGGAGAAAAAGTCAGTGATAGATCACAACGCTGATAACATTTTCAGAATGGAACAGGATTCCAGCCCTAATGAGAACAATATGGGGATTACTTTATCATCCGGCATTGATCAAAATATAAGTGATGAGGTATTTTTGTCATCTTCTTTTTGACCCCCCAAACTCGCCTTGTCAAATTTAAAAAAAGATAACGGATGCCAAATAATATACCTGAAGCGTTTTCAAGTTTAAGGAACGTAAGAACACAATTTAAATAGATCCATTTAGTCCAATATCGGAAAAATAAATTATTATACATGACCTTAAACCGACTTTGAGTCCGGAGATAATTGACATTGAGATTGTGCTAACTATAAATGGACAAGCTGCCTCTATGAACAATCACCTCAACTCAGCTGGCTGTCATTATTAACTAAATAGGATGAAAAATTATTGGTAGGAGCACGAGTACTAGAGTGTCCAAAAGAGCCCGAAACTGGATTATGGGGTAGCCTGCTCAATACCATGGATACTATAACTAATGCTCTTAACTTTCACTGAGCTAAATTGAACATTCAGTTAGATCTATCAAACACACTAGCCCTATATGTTGCCGGGATTGACTCATAGTTACTAAATTGATCAAATCTGGTAGTCAAGGCACAATCTGATAGAGATAATCAATCGATCATGTGTACCTGTGCACACATGTTAGATAAAATCTCGGAGGAACTAAATATAGTCTGTTCTTTGATGGCAAGTCAATGTCAGTATTGAATACAAAGGAGCGAGTAGGTACAATAGAGTGAGATCATTGCCAGTGCAATGACACCAAAGCACCACTCATGCCAGCATCTTGCCAATTTACAAAAACATTGGATAAAAATAGGATTGGAAAAAATCGACGGACAATAAAAAAGTTTCCCTCAGGCACAAAGATCAGTGACAGAAAATATTACGATCTATAATGAAAGACGAAAGAAGGGAATATCGATTCGAAAGGGAAGAACACATATTAAGTAGTCTACAAAAACTGCCTGATCCTACTGAACGTATGAACACATAGTCATCACCAGCATAAGATGCTGAAGATACCCAAGTTATCAATAATACAGATTTATCTTCCAAACCAATGCAAGAAGGGCTAACTTAAGGAGCAAGGAAAGGATGAAGAAAAACGCATAACGAAATAAAGCAAATGAATAAAATGACAAATACAAGTTCACTCCATAATCCAAAGGAAATTACCCAATTTTTAAATCATGGGCAATTCACCAGTGCAAAGTGAAAAATGGGTAGACCACAAGTCCTAGTAGACCAGCTGTGTCATCTTCTTCTGATGATACTGTTTATAAGCATATAATATTGCACTTCACAGATGCATCGAATTGCCAGGCGTCCGCACAAGGCCACGTACAGTGGCTCCCACCAGGAAGCGGAGACTTTCAGTTATCAGTGCAGGATACGGAAAGGCGAAGGTGAAATAATAATAACGTTTTACCAGAAAACAAACCAACTAACATAAAGTCTCCATCAATCTCAAGATCTGGGAAAAGCTTAGATCCAATTGCTACAGAAGAAGACTGATCAGGAGGTAGGAAGACTCAAGGCTTACAACCATTATTTACGAAGTGTGGACACATAAAAAAATGAAATGACAATGGATGATAACAGTTTTACTTCCTCTGTGAAATTAATATTTGTCCCATTGTATGTTTCAAGTGGTGAATACATAATCTTAAATCTTAGTAATATTCTTAAACTATTAAATTCAATCCCAGAGCTTAATGATCTAACATTGGATGATTTAACCCAGATCCAAGTAATCTCACTTAAGAGGTGTCTTGTACCACTTGGCATAGTGAAGAGATTACTAATAAAATCCTAGAAAATTTATCACAATTTGTGAAATGGGGCATCAAAGTAAGGAAATTATGACAACCAAAATACAACCTTATTTATTCCAAAGCCTGTGTTATAGAGAACTGTTCCGGTAAACCCCATGACTAGTGAAACACGTGGAGGTCACATCAATGTTTTAAAAGGAGCAATAGGTCCATTATTTAATCCTGTACTGACTTCAAAGTTACAAGCTGTAACTCAGGCTTACGAGTTTGTGAAGTATTAAAAAAAAATAGTTTTTAGTGATGACTGGGCTAGGCTTCCGAAAATTCTTACTAAAGAGAAGGCTGAAGTAAATGAATGATGCTTAACCCCTTCGACGCTCATGACGAGCCCAGCTCGTCATGGAGTTTCCAATGATTTCAATGGAAATTCAATGGTCCTCCTAGCACACCCCTTAGCATCCAAGTGGTTAAACAGCTCGACCACTACAAATAAATCTATTAATATTTGCTCATGGAATATTCACTGCCTGATAAGATTGCTAGATCAAGATACAGTAACTTCTATACAGAATTTTGAAGTGCTAATTCTTCAGGAAACCTAGAATATGTGTAATCAGATATCCTGAGTATGCAAATTTTGCATCCCGTTCATCTGCCTATGGTTGTGCAGGTAGCGGGCTATCTATTTATATGTCGGTGGACCTGGATATGAAGCACTGTGAAATTGATTTCCAATTAACATGGTTATTATATATCAAAATAGATGTTAAAAAAAACAATAATATCATTAATGGTATATTTAAGCACAAAGAGATCGGTCAAGACATCTCAATTTACCCTGGTTTGGTAAATAGTTATATTCCTGAATTATCTATACCCTGCCATTTTCTTAATTATGTGAGGAGACTACAATATGCATTTGCTTTCTAAAAACCGAACAGATAAACCAAGTAGAGCTCTAATACAGATGTGGTGTTCCCAACTAAATAAATATGAACTTATTCTACTACAGGAAGTCAACCAGAATAATACAGAGAGCGCTCCAACATTTAAAAATGACAACATTCTTATATTGATTATGTCATTATCTCTAAGGATCTTGTATCTTCCCTTTCTAAGTATCAAGTGACCCCCACTGTGGAAAGTGATCATAGTCCACAAACAATGTCATTGTTGTTAATAGTTGGTCAACTGCCAGAATCAAGGTCTCTGGTAACTGGATCAACGGCTTTCAATCTGAAAAGGTTAGTGTGGCACCCAATAAATCAAAAGGACATATGGGCATTCATAGAACCTGCAATACAATCAGCACTAACTGAGAGCAGACAAGGGAAATCAATGGTTGAATTCTTGCTCCACTCTGTGCTTCCTTGTTAGATCCCTTCAGGCAAAAATAACAACAAGGGGATATACTGCAAGGCCAAACAGAACTGGGTGGTATGCAAATCGGTTGTATCAATAAACAAAGGCACTTACTAAAGGATTACAGGCCATCTTCAAACAACCCAACTGTGCCTTTAAATTCTGAAAACTGTGCTCACTAAAACGCTTGAGAGGAATACATAAAAATGAAATATGGAAAGCCAAACGTACACACCATGAAGAAATATGGACAAAGTAGCACTTCATTAGCAAATCGCATAATCTGACAGCTTTTTGGGGTCCAAGTAATAACCTTAAATATGGCAGTAGAAGAGCCAACAATGCCAACATCTCTGAATTATGCTAGGCCTCCTTCATTAATAAACTATACAAGGTCTTTTTATTCATGGTTTTAGACAACAACAACAAATAGTACCTGTCAAGCCAGCTGATTAACATAAGTAGCAGGATAAAGGGAAATTAATATCATCATAACGAAGTCAAACCATTAGTAACCAAGTTATTGCGAGTAGTACAACTTAAAATGGTAATAGGCGGGATTAGATCAAATGGAACACCAGGCCCCAGTTGGATCCCAAGCTCTGTTTTTAAAGCAAAAATAGATCTTTGGTCAGATATTTTAACAGATATTTTAACATCATTGTTTACTGGTGTTGTAAAATCTCAAATGGTTCCAGAATCATGGTAGGGAAGTATAATCCAGCCAATCTATAAAAGTGGTCCATTAGGCAATCCCTCCAATAAGTAGATTGCCCTGACAGATTGAGGCGAAAATCTTTGCTGCCTTTCCGCTTTAGGACTTGGAAGAGTGGGCCGCAAAAGAAGAAATTATACCAATATTCCAAACTGGTTTTCGCAGGGGCCAGTCAATGATCTTGAAGTTTATATCAATTACCTTATTGGTGGAAATAGCACAGTATAGAAGGCAAAAGTTATACATCTGTTTTGTAGACCTTATGGCTGCTTTTTATTCTGTTCCCCGTAATCTTCTTAGGGCAAAGCTATCCACATGGGATATTCCGAAACAATTATTAGATATGATTATATTGCTATACTCTAATATGTGTGTCCAGGAAAAAGTGGGGAACGTCAGTTGTACTTATTGCCTACTTTAAACTCAAGGTGGTCTTAAACAAAGATGCGTCTTCGCCCCATGTCTTTTTAACCTTTTTATGGCCGGTTTTACCATCTTATTTTACAAATGTTATGCACATTCACCAAACTTTGCACAACAAAATATAAAATATTTACAGTATGCAGATGATACTATATTGTTAAACCATACTGTTATAGGTCTATGAAGATTGATAGAATCATTTAGGAATTATATTCTAGCCATTGGTTTACAAATGAATACTTAAAAAACAAAAATAATGACTATAGGTTTGACTAAATCAGGTATGGGAATATGGAATATTAATGGGTTAAAGATCGAAACAGTAAAAAAATTTAAGTATCTAGGTATCTTATTTAACAACAGAATCTCTTTTACACAGCACTTTGTCAATATAAAAGCGAAAGCTACTGCACAGTCTTTTGCTTTTAGAAAGCTGCGAGATACACTGGTATGTCCGAACCATGAGCACTTACTAAAGGTAATGAAATCAAAGCTGATTCCCTCCTTGAATTATGTGTCAGTAATTTTTTGAGGCATAGACTCGAAATCCTTGATAACTTACAAATAAAAGTTTTGAAATCAATCATCAGGGTCTCAAAGAATGTTGGGCTAGCCAATGTCAGATTGGAATTTGGCTTGAAAAGACAAACCTTAATAAGACAATTTGCATTTTTAAAATGTTTATACTCACTTTTTTTGTCCGACCGCGGCACCCTTTGATTTTACTGCTGGCAGGAAACAATGAAGAATGAGTATGAAAGTGATTGGAGATCTTATCTAACTAAGAGCCACAATACTTACTCCCAGTTTATGGCTAGAAACAAAGCTGTGTTTAGACAGATATTAAAGCAATCGGCTAACTTCTTATCGATTATATTGGATAAGGAGGAGTTTGCAAAAAAGGCATGCCCGGCCAGTTCTTGATTTAACAAATTAGAGCCACAACCATATCTTATTTCCCATTTAAAATCTTTTTTAAGAGAAACATTTTTGTTGTTATGATTTGGGCGATATCCCTCAATGGACAAAATTTCTTTACAGGTACAAAACTGTCCATAAACAGTGTAGGCTATGCTGCGTTCCTAATGAATCATTATTGCATATTGTATCCACTTGTCTCAGATTGCTACAGGAGAGGAAAGCCCTGTTAAAGTCAATCCACAAAGAAAATGGAGTGAGAACATGTCCCCAAGCAACTATAACTTATCTTTTTAGGAAATATGCACGTTTGACAACCCAATTAGAAAAGTTCATCCTCATAGTAGAAAAAAAGAAACAGTATGAGTGCCCTCCAGATGCAAAGGGTAGTGTGTAATGACTAGTAATGTTTTTTTGATATTATGTCTTTTAAATGGAGCTGTGAGACCTGAACATGGTGATCGTTAAATGTAATTCCATGAAAAATTTATTTTAGTGCTTAGTACATCTCAGCAGTGGAAATTTTATATGGGTTTCTATGACGGTAGTGATCTGCAATAACTATCAACTATTTGATCTACTTGGTGTATGACCTGTGAGAAACTTCCTATTTTCACCTAAATAATAAAATAGAATAATGATTCAAGTAAGAATGGCAGTTACTGAATGAGATGCACATTGGCACTTTAACTCAGGCATTTAAAATGCAATGTAGTATCAATAGTTTTATGGACGATTTTTATTAGTATATAAGGAAGCGTTGTTTTAATAAAGAAAGACAAATTAATTGAAATATAAATTGTAGAATGAAATGCCACTCAAGGGATGGGTTGCTGCAATGGCTATCCCCAAAATTAGTAGTATACCGGTCTGCAATTGTTGAGTAAAGAAAATACAATTGTATGATTATGTCTATATCATTTTATTCTTTTAAGCAAATTAATGTACTTTATATATTCCTTGATTGAAATGATTTTTATTAATAAACAAAAAGATTCTTTATTATTATTATTAGCCAGTCTTCCCACTTACACAATGACCAACCAGGTACAAGACATCATGGCATCTCTGGAGGAGTGGAGAGGAATTGCTATATGCAGGGCTTTATGTCAATACTCTGCGACACACTTCATAGTTTTACACCTGGTTGAAAGGAACTGCCTCAGAACAACTTTGGTCTGGAAACCAGAAGACAAAACTGCGCTGCTGTTTGCTTTGCTGCATGAGAGACTAGACCTGCTCTCTTGCCCAAGACTCCTAAATGGCTCCAAGAACCAGTTGTCCTCTTCCCTGCTTTTAGATTACAACAAGTTTCACAGGCCTCACTTGCATTTCCATGACCAGAACCTTGTCTGGTGTATGGTTGCTGCTTTTCTGCCCCTGAGAGAGTGAGCCATGATCCTCCTTGCTTTTCCTAAATGGTCCAAGACCCTTGGGAGGTGCCAGACTGTGCTACTCCCTGAAATTCCTGCAAGTTTCCGCTCACCAACTCTAGCAACATTGAGTGATTCCATGATCCCCGACTCTGGCTCCAAATATGTTCCGATTAACAACTTCTGAAGGGCCCAACACCTTAACTCAAGACTAAAAGCTGGTATGAAGTCCAGCTTCCATGTCCAACTACAACGGCAGCATCAGCCATCAATAGCTCCCCAACTCGGGTTCCAATGCGAACCCTGTTCCATGGCTCCAGCTGTTATGATGCAGAGTAGTTCCTATCCGAAACCAACAACAGCGACCCCTGTCTGATACCACTAAAGCTCCGACATTGCAACTGTGGTCCTCTCTACTCCAATGACTAGCAGCTCCGATCATCGATCACAGCGACACTGACAGTGAAGGACGCTCCCAACACCTTGAAACCTTGCATTTTGGGCTCTCAAGCCCAAGGTAATTCTTTCACGGGGCCTACCTAGTTTTCCAATGCTGGCATGACTCCTATGTTCCTGGCTTGAACTTACCCGCTCCAGCCGGACTACAAGCACTTCGGCACTTCCAGTTTTTAAGTGGTATTTTTCTTTAATACCTAAACAAATTTGATCTCAAGTTCTTCTGATTTAATTTTTTGTCTTTTTGGTGTCATTCTATTTATGAAAATATACTCTATTTCTCTAGGTCTTTTTGGGACCAATTTTGTGTTGTGTTTTCACTTTATTACTGTTTGTGTGTTGCATACATACTTTACACATTGCTCCTAGGTTAAGCCTGACTGCTTGTGTCCTCATTACCAGAGGGTTAAGCAGAAGTTTATTTTACAACAATTGTTGTTCACCCGGACTCGGATTGTGGTAAGCTCACACCTACTTCAACTAAGAACCCAATTTATAACACCTAGCATATGGTACAAAGTGTCCATATGGCCCTTATGTTAAATGTTATGTTATGTTAAATGATACTTTTTAAGCGCGCTAACACCCGAGGGTTTCTTGGCGCTGGCTGAAGGGACATGTGGGTGTAAACAGAAAAAGTTATTCAGAAAGAGTGAACAGAAAAGTCTTAAGGAGTTTCCTGAACTGAAAAAGGGAATTGCTGGATTTGATGGTCAGGGGAAGGGAATTCCAGAGTTTAGGGGCAAGAAAAGCAAATCGACGACCTCCAAATTTATTACGTTTAAATTTGGGGATAACAACCAAGTGAAGGGAGGCTGAGCGGAGGGAACGTGCTGGTTGATACAAAGTGACCAAGGATTTTAAAAAACAGGACAGGAGCAATGAAGGGATTTGAATACCATGCAGCCCATCTTGAAGGCTGCTCTCTCCTTCACTGGCAGCCAATGAAGCTTGCGGAGCAAAAGCTTCGCAGATTGCCACCTAGGGATCTTAAATGTGAGGCTGCCTGGTTTTGTACGACCTGGAGGCGGTGCAAGAGGAATCGCGGAAGTGCATGATAGAGGGAATTAGAGAAGTCAAGGCGCGATATGACAAGGGACATGATGACCTGACACAGAGCCGCATGTGGAAGTAGGTGCCTGATCTTCCGGATTTTTCGGAGTTGGAACATACACGCATAAATGCTACTAGTGGACTGCAACAATCATTATGTAATCTACTATAGAATAGTGTAAACCATGACATTTAGTCTGTAGACAGACTAAAGTAGCTTTTAAACTGAAATTCAGCCTATGAAAAAAATGTTTTTGAGAGGTCTAACCCTTCCTTTTAAATATTACTTTGTCACTTTATGTAGGCCTACCAACCCATAAGGCAGAGGGCATAGTATTTAAAAGTAAGTCATTTAGAAATGTAATAGTAAGCATGTCCTTACAGTGAAACAGCCTATTTTCACTGAAGCAAAGCTGGCTGTTACATAGGAAAACACTAGGGGGCAGCATTACATTTAGTAATGCTATCTTCAGTTAGGGAACATCCATAAATGTCAGTAAATGCTGCAAGAGTGGGTAGGTCGAACCTAGTTTCTGTAGTTGACAAAAGCTTTATTACCATTGGCCACAAATTGCACCAATGTCCCGCCCTAGTGAAAGGAGTTTGAGCTTAAAGCTTTTTGGAACGTTTTTTTTTTTTAAACATTTTTTTATTTGCATTTTATAGTACATGAACACAACACGCATATCAGCATTAATCAACACATCCCACCCATCCGCCCCCTCCCTCCATGATTCATCAATAAAAACAAGACACTCTCTGCCGCACCATCTAGCCCCAGTCTATCTCGTCTCTGACCCTCCCCTAGGATTTCACAGAGTCTCGTAGTACCCTCTCTCTCGTCCCGTTGAAGATACTGCTGTGCCCCTTTTTGGAGCTATTTTTAATTAAGACATTAGAAATGTATATCTCTGCGTCCCTTATTGGATCTCTGACATTTTTGGTATAATTGTATTTATTAAAATTGCCACTCTTCTTTTTCAAATTGTGTTAGAATTTTTCTTCTGTTGGGTTTGGACTTTATTACTGTTTTGGTACTGCATAAATACTTTACACATTACCTCTTAGTTAAGCCTATCTGGTCTGTGCCATAGCTACCTGGGGTTAAGCACAGTTAATGTAATGACTTTAGCGGTTCACCATGACAAAGAGTGTTTAATTATTTAAGGTAGGTTCTCTTAACTGATAATCCTAATGTCTTACAGGTAGCCACCATGGAGGAAAACAGGCATGGTATTTTATCAAAATGTTTGTGTCGCCGTCTGTAAAAAGTTCGAAGGAATTGGATTTTCATTAAGTGAATCATAATTGATATTGAGAATTTAGAACACGAAGGTAGACTTTTCTATCTCAAATAAGTTGGCTTACATTCTTGAGAAGCACTGTGGCATGGTCCTTAGAATCATGATAAAAAGCATACCCCTGTAAAAAAGAGTCACATTTCCCTGGCCTATCTGCACTTAGCAGAATGTTATGGCTTTACATTTTACAATAGATGGGTAGCTAAATATGGTGAGGGGTCTTCTTGAGATTGTGTAAAAAGCTAATTAATATCTATCAGTAACTGTAGGCAGGCTCATACTGTATTAAATAAAGAGGAGAGCTAGACAAAGATGTTCATTGGCACCCTAACTGTTAATCCTTTACTTACTCACTTTGACGGATCCTCTTTTAATTAACTCATCGTACCCCAGTGCTGACTCAGATGGCTGTAAATTCATTTCTTTATGCAGAGGATGCCTCTAGTTTCACTCTCTCACTGAGAGAGGCTTACAGCTCTATCTATTGAAGGACATTTAGTAAATGGAATAAGGTACCCTCAATGTAAATTAAGCTGATACTGCTCTTCAGTGAGGTAGACAAAACCTACATAAATCAATGTCACTGCAACTTCTAGTATTTTGATTCCATGAGGTACTGTATCCAAAGGCTTGCATTTTGTGTTTGCATAAGAATTTGTATGTATTGCCAACATTTCACCTTATGAGTAGAAATGCATACTAAGGATTAAACATACATAAATATTTGAGACTGGGCAAGTACTGGGAATCAAATAATACAAGCAGGAAGATAATTAAAGTACATATGTCGGGGTTATGAGAAACTGATGTCAGAAAATAACAGCAAGAGTATTGCTTAACTCTTTCCTTCATGTAAAGCAGCACCTAAAGGCCTATCCAAGTAGACGTCAAATTAATTTGTTTTCTGTGTACAAAATAGCCTTTTCCCATATTGGTTTATTTAGGTGAAAAAGGAAATACTACCCTTCTTTTTCTTGTGCATTCAGGCTTCTGATTTGGTGCTTATTAAGACATCTAGAAACAGGTCTTGTTGCTCTAGGAAAACACTGATACAAGCAAACCCAAAGTTGGCAAAGAGATGCTATTACAGGCCTGCTTTCAGTTTTCTTTATGGCCTTCACTAATGGTACCTATAGAGTAGTGCCTTGTGGAATATGTGCTATTAATTGTCAGTTCCATTGGATATTTGGGCTATTGAATTGGCTGGTTTGTTTATTAAACAAATGACTTAAGGCCTAGGAGATAGGTTGCTGACAGTCAAATAAGTCAACAATTATTTCAATCTACGAAAGTTAAGGTCAGATGTACAAACACTCAATTCACAAAAAGTGGGTGAAGACTGAACGCCAACTTTTTGCAAACTGATTCTGATTTTGTGACCTTACCATTCTACTGTCATTGCAGCTTGCAGAATCATTATTCAGAGTGGATTGAAAGTTGACCTACTTCATTACTATTCATGAGGTAGGTCACAAATTGAAACTGCCAGTAATAAGTCATTAAAGGGCGGTGATCAGCTGAGGTCAGCGGACCACTATGTCTGGGACTGCATTTAAATAAAGCATTTTTGTTTTTAATGCATCGCGTTTCTCTTACAGGAATAATTCTTTTAATGTTTGTTTAAGAGGTAGCAGTGGACCCCTGAAGTACTACCCACTCCCAAACAAATTTTGGTTTTCCATTCTCAAAGAGGAATGGCTCCCTCTGTGAATGGGTTACTACTTCCTTTGAGAGTTGACAACCTATCAATGAGTTGTGAAAGAAATTGAGGTTGCACACCAATGATACATCCAGCAACACATCTTTGGAAGGGATGCCCTAAACAAGCCCCTTCTTAGTAACCCGTCACTGACTCAGAAAGTGGGTTTACTCCCTTACAAAATCCATTTTGCCTTTGCAAACCCTGTGATTTCGATAATCACCCAGGCATTGTAACCACAAAATGGCTCTGTACATTTTTCTCTTAATCTCCTATGTTAGCCACAGACAATAATATAATCTAGCTTGAAGAAATCAGCTCCTCATTTCAACTGACTTCTTATAAATGCAAAATATACCCTTATTAGCAGAAGCTTTATTAATTATAGTGATACTTGTTGTGATGGAATTGCTTATTAAAGCAGAGGATAATTCAGTAGCTTTCACAATTGACATTTCTGCACAAAAGCATACGTGACTCCTACACATCTTCTGCAGACACAACTCTAGAGGATGTGTACTGATTATTTAACTTTCCTACCAGGGCATTATAATTCAACAATGAGATGAGCTCTAGGTGATCTCGCAATGGTAAGCATACTGACAGAACAGATACAACTTCAATTGTTTGTGTATGTAGTTCATGTATTTGATTGAAATCTGCAAACATATGCTTCCTCCAAATTTATGAGGAAATTAAAGGGTGGTTAAATAGAGACACTATTACTCCATCTAATATGCACTTATTCATTCCTGGTGCCTCGAAGCCCTGCATAGGTGATCAGAAGTGCCTGCACGCTCGCTCTGCAAGGTAGGTACCAGTACTCAAAGGATGCGGAATGTTAGTCAAAGCTGCTAAGGTCCTTGATGTCCAAGGCGCTGGGGATGGTCATCTCTTACCTGTCTTTGATTGATCATTTCAGGACAGGTGATTGGACAGGCTGGCCCTAGAGGTCATGAGGAATAGTTGATTTAAATTGTTTCTAAACGATTTTATTTTTGTGATTGAAGGATAAGACAGAATTCTTCATGTGGCTGATTTTCACAAATGTCCACACGTGTAGAGTATAGACATTGCTAACCATATCCTCTGTAAAAATTAAATGAACATTCATACAATGTCAGTATCTAAAAACAATCAGAAATATGATAAAAAACATTGTTTATTAAAAAAGCATGGGCGCATTTCTGCAAGCGTTATTTTATGTTTCAGCTATTGATCATGAGCAGTAGTTCATGAGAAAGCTTCTCCAGACTGGTTGTAGATCAGATAGTGGAATTGCTGTGCCTGACCTTCTTTGAAATGAAAATGAAAGGAAATTCGGTTTTAGAAAGCGCACTTCTACCCTGAGGCCTCGTAGCGCTTAGGACGGGTGGGCAGGTACAACAATCAGGCTGTGCAAATTAATGAAAAAGGAAGGTTTTCAAAAGTTTGCGAAACTTTTGTAGATCTAGTTCGCTGCGCATGGTGGGGGGCAGGGTGTTCCAAAAGGAGGCAGCATTCCAGGAGAAGGAGCGACCTCCCCATCTGGCTCATTGAACTTTCCGTGAGACTGCAAGAAAAGTTGTGCTAGAACGCAGATTTCTGGAGGGGTGGTAGGGGGTCAGTAAAGAACAAATCATAGCAGGGTCTGCGTGCCACATAGCTTTGTGGGCTATACACATTTCCTTAAATCGAATCCTGGCCTGGATAGGCAGCCAGTGGAGTTTTTTCAAAGCAGCTGACCCTGAGTGTCTCCGAGGCCGCTTCAAAAGTAAGCCTGTCGCGCAGTTCTGGGTCACCTGAAGCTTTTTGATGGTGGTCGTCGGGGCACCCAGGGACAGGGCATTCCCATAGTCTAGACTTGACAAGATAAGAGCCTGCACCATAATCCTGCAGGCCTGAAAAGGGAGATGGGGCAGAATTTTTCTCAACAGCCTCATGCTTTTTACATTTCCCCTGAAACTGTGACACTTGTACACTTGCTATTTTTCTATATTTTGTCTAAAATGTAAACAACGATCTTGTTGGTTATGTCTTTATCAGCAGCATCAGATCGTTTTGAGATTTTATTTTGTGTCCTAGTTTCACATATTTGTATATTTAGCTTTTTTTAATTGAAAGAGCAATGCTTTTATAGATTCTCGAGACAACATGAGTTATGTTTTGAATGAAATGAAAGTTGTACGTATCTTTCTTTCATTTGACTCAAATATGTGGATATTTGATGATTGATTTTGTAGGATAGAAAATTGCAGTTTGTGCACAGTACTAACACAATCAATAAATATTCAGTCATATTGTCAACAATTGTGCTTTTAATATTTTCTGTTATAGTTAATTATTGACAGAACAGTGGGAACCCAATGATCTTCTCAGGGGAATTGCCAGTAGTATAAACTTTCAGTTCCAAAACCTATATACATTAATTCACTCAGAGACTCAAAGTTTGAACACTGGTTCCTTAAACAAGTTTAATGACAGTACAGGAATACAATAATAATGTAAGAAACCAGTTTACTTTTTGTTTTCTGTGTGGAAAACTACAAGCTTTGTTTTTGAAGGTTTTTTGTGAATTATCTAGGGGCCTCATTATGAGTAGGTTGTTGTCCTGTATCCTTAGGGTGGTCTTTCTCCAAACTCTTCGCCTTTTGCCTTTTTCTGATTCTTGTTGTTGGCCTTTGGACTCTGAGCACATTATCACTGTTAAACGGTGCTAAAATGCATATGCTGATCTCCTACACATGATGAAATTGGTGTATAGCTGATTGCATGTTTAATATACTGGTAAGTCCCTTGTATGTGGTATGCCATATACACAGGGTCTCTACCTCAAATGCTACTTGAGAGCTGCAGCACTGATTGTGCCACCCACAGAAGTAGCCTTTTAAACCTGTCACAGGCCTGCCACTGCAGTGCGTGTGTGCAGCTTACTGCCACTTCAACTTGGTATTTAAAACTACTTGCCAAACCTTAAACTCTGCTTTTATTATATATAAGTAACCTTTAAGATAGGCCCTGAGTAGCCCTAAAGGGCAGGGCGCCATGTAACATGTAACAAACAGGCAAATTCGTTTTTCAATACTACGAGGCCTACCCCTCTCATGGGCCAGCAGTGGGAATTCCTTAATACACATTTGAGCTACTAGCTGTCCTTACAACCCCATACATGACATTATAGTATGCCTTCTAAATCACCAGTTGCGCTCTTGCATTAAAGCAACACTGGGTTTTATTAAAGAATGACAAGGAAGAACACTATATCTTTCCGAGATTGTCATCTCCTCCTTCACACCATGACCATATATTCCTGACCCATGACCACCTAGTGCATGATTTGACATAATGGTGTTATACTACATCCCACTCAGGGTCTACGGAACAATAATAAGAGGGACTTTATATCCACATAGCCCCCCTCCAAGATGACCACTGAGCATACCCCTCCTATCTTAGTATTGGGCATTACATCGCTATTGTATCACTCGATGATTGATTGGCACATTACACTAGGTCTGCCCCTGCCCTTGTATTGAAGACAGGAGCAGTAGTCTATTAGTCAATAACTTTATGCCTGTCCGGCACAACAGAGTACTAGATCGGCCCTGGCTGAAGCTTGAGAAGTATAACACCTGCATTATATCATTGCATCTCACCGTTAGTAATAGTGAAAAACTCAAGATTTATACATTCATCCTGCTCCAAGATGGCGGCCAGAGAGAGTCACTTTCGACGCAAGATGGTCTTCCACTTCTGCCTGGTCGGATCCACGTCCAGGTCACCAACCCCGTCCATGGGACCCATTTCCCCATACGAAGATGCTTATATACATTGAATATACAGTGAAACTCCGACTTCCAGGAAGGCCGGGTGAGGGGTAGGCCGAACGTGTGATCACGCGCGCCAGACTGTGAGTATAACCACTCTGAACACAATATCAGAAACACATGAGTAATGACATAGAGTAACTATATTCTTAACAGCGGCGCCTGTTTATTTATAAGTCTAGGTTCCCCGCAGTGTACACGGTCCTCTGCCTAGACCTAAGGAGCACATAAGCTAATTCTTGGGGGTAAGAAATGTGGGCCACTCGACCCGTGGATTGATCTCAATAGAGATGTGTGACATTCATTTTTTTAAACAATTACAAATATGTGTTGTGTTGTCTAGTCCAATGCATAAATACATGGTGGTTTGTCTTGCTAATGATGGGATGCGAAACCTTCCCATGTTGAGATACACAGATGTGAGACCTCCATATATTAAAAACTATGCACAATACTCATTAATGAAAGCATATTATTCAGAGAATGATACAATGTGCTGATCCCCCATTATGTACTCCCCTACTAGCACACAGTATTCCTTTTCTTGTGGATAGTTCCATTGCTTTCATTGGTATTATTTTTCTTTTAGCTGTTTCCTTTTCTCCAGGTTGGATTATAACGAAAGTATATTTGGAGTACTTAAACCAGATGCTGTTCCACTAGAATAGACGACGTACTGTAACATCTCCACACTTTTTTCAGACCCACAGTAGGATCTTCACCACAGTCGCTGGTCCTGAAGTAACGCCTCAGATCCATCTGTACCACCAGGGCATGAAACATGTTGATATAATCCAGCATAAACAACAATACTTCTATGCTTTATTCACCAGACAGTCATGCTTCTTTACCTTGCACCAACTACTCAGTTTTTATTCCCTTTTATAACCTCCCAGAGGGACCCCTTAATGTACCCTTCAGTTAATTTTAAATTCACACATACACCCCACTGTTGAGCTCCACACACCCACATGCATCATCACAGCCTTTGCTATTAAAAGATCTCTGTCAAAGAGCATTTGTGGCATTGCAGCGCCGGCCCCACGAGGAGCAAAAAGCCAGATGATGAAGCTTGACACCCACATGGGTGTATGAGGGCATCACTACCTAATTAGGAAGATCCCCTCCACATTATTCCAGATATAATTGGTTTTTATTTGTCTTTTCTTCTTCTCTTGTCAGGAGCAAGTACCCCACTTGTGGTAGTACAATTTACAGCCCCTTGAATGTAACACAACTGGCCACTGGCAGCGAGTGAATTAAGGACAAGACAAATTGGAGATGGTCACAACAGGTAAAACAGAGCAGCAACCATGATACTGTGCATTATAATAGTTAAAGATGCATTGTAAGGGAAAGAGAGTTGAAAGTGTACATTGCTTGATCAGTCGACACTAGAGATTATCAGTAGAAGTTCTGTGTTTACTGGGATGCTGAAAGCTGAAAAGGAGGGAAATCTGGTATAGAATCTTATGGTGGAAAACTGCAACTATAGTGACTGGCATAAACAGTGGACTATGTTGAATATTTATAAAGGTATGAGGGTTTTAACTTATTACACACAGCTGTGTACTAGTCCAAGTACATTGTCAAGTCTTCATGGGCCCATGGTCAGGCGATATTCCACTTTTGCGTTATCTTCAGCTTATGTTCTGACATTAAGCTACTGGTAGTTAATAATCAATTGGAGAAATCGCAAAGTGACCTAGGATCAAGTAATATCAACCTAGGATCAGTTTTCCTAGGAAGACCCCATCAGAACTGATGAGGTCTTCAGTCTAGTGATAAGAATTTGAATTAGTTTCCAGAGTAGAGTACAATGGATATCTCTCCCATACAGAAGATAATGGATTTGCATGAAAAAGAGAATGAACAGCAGATTTTTGCGGAATTCTCCTAGGTCTTGGGTAATGAGAGTAGGCCATAGGAAGTGTCATTTGAGATATCATCAGTGATATCATGGACCATGTCATGAGTGATGTCTTTTGTGAGATTTTGAGCAGTTCATTGCTGGGGCATAATTTACAGTTAGCTCAGGTAAAAACTATACCTGCTGAATTTCATTGGTTTCATATGACTGAAATCTGAGTCTAACTGTAACCTTTGGGTTTTTCAGTCAATTTCTAACGTTTTCAAATTCCATTTCTAAACTATTATGTTGCTCTAATGTTTAGTTTTTTTACTTAACCTGTATGGTTTATTTTTAATGCTTAGGGCCCTTGAGTGACAAAACTGAATTGGGACAGCAAATTGAAAGGAGGTAAAAAATAAGGGACTAGGGACAAGCAAAGGAGAGGGCCAAAGGAGAGTGGAAATGGCTGAAAGGAAGCAAGAAGTGACAGAAGCACAAGCCAGACATCAAGAAGTAAGGCACTGATTAACTACCGGTAATTCTCATCACTGTTAGTCCTACTCGTCCGCGACGTGCTAATAAATGAGGTAGTATGCAATTACAAACAGGCAACAAAACAGGAAATGCTTACTAACCCCACCCACCATCATGCCAATGGGTACAATACAATATCAAACCCTCTGTAATTCCTGAAATACCAAGCAAAACAATGGCCTGATATAGGGTGGATGGGTGTATATTATGACTGGATTAGGAACGAGTAGGACGACTAAGACTAATAAGGATTACCCATAAGTAATCAGGGCATTACCTCTACATCCCTCGTACTCGACCCGGTCATAATAAATAAGTTATACCAAAGCAGACACCCAAATAGAAGGCCTTTGAAATAGTGACATAAAACAAAAAACATTCAGGATATAAATACACCACAGTGAAACAATGCCATATCCATGGAACAAAGACACAGTAAAAGGAAGCACCACAGATTGCAACACACCACTCCCAAAATCCAAATGAGCAGTGCGAGCACAAGTGAAACTGGAAACTCTAAGAAACATAACTTCAGACTCCCAAGGTCCTGTACGGAAGATCACAACAAAGGGTACGCCATAGTATGCGGCCCATGAAGCTGACATTCCCCTAGAGGACCCTGTCTGGACAAAGGCTGAGCAACACTAGACAGAGCCCTGTTATGCCAAAGAATTGATGAGAACAACCCAATGCCCAGGGTCACTTCAGAAGCAGCTTTCCATGCCCTGCAAGACCAAAAGACTGCAAATGACTGAAAAGCAGGAGACCTACCTGTCCACACAAAAAGGCATAGCACACGTAACACCAAGGGTGAGCAACAACTGCTCTCCTGGATTAATAAGGAAAGGACAGAAAGAAGGCAATACCAGTTCCACAGAGGCAGGAAATCGAATCTGAACTTTAGGGAGGAAGCCAGCAGCTATTGCATAAATACAGCATCCTCCAAGAAATGAAGATATAAAGGAGAACACCTCATAGCAGAAAGCTCCCGTCAAGCCTCTTAGTAACCAGGAAAGTTCCCATGAAGGACAGCCAAAAATAACTGATGACAGAGTAGAGTCCCTACAAAAACCAGGCACCACCGAAATAGGGTGGGCAGGCAAACCTAGCCTTCCCAGAGTCTGCAGCTCAACCACAAAGGGCAGAGGGACCAGCGGACAATGGAACACCGCAGAGGAGATAGCCTCTGAAGCAAGAACCAAGTGGGTCCCACAGCCAAAACCATCACCAACGGGAACCAGGATCTCAGAGGCCAAAACAGATGAACAGCCACCACAAGCACCCTCAACCACTTGACCAGCAACCAAAATGCCTGATGAGGGGAAAGTGATGGAAGGCTTACAGTAACAGATGAGGTCAAGGGATCAGGAAGGCAGCCACTCCCCAGACTCCCACCACCAGAGACCAGGAGCAAATGGCGGCAGAAGAGCATTGGGCCTGGATGCAAATAAAACCACTTCTGGACAACATAACTTTCTGCAGACCATGGAAAAACTCTGGGTGAAACACATGAATTCAGTGAGGACGGTAAAACTCTGAAGAGAGCATTCACTGCCAGATTGGCCGTACTCCTGATGTTTTGAGCAGACATGGGAAGAGATGGATCCCCACTCAAACCAACTTAAAGCATCTTGAGCCAACCTGTATACTGTTGCTATATTGTGTGACTCGGTCGCTACGATTGCTGTAAAGCCCTCTGATTTCTTCATGTCTGGCAAGCGCTATATAAAACTTCAATCAATAAATAAATAAATAATAAATAAATACAACTCGCCTCTGCACAAGCCAATGAATTACCACGAGAGCTGTCCAACCATATTGTCGGATCACACCAGAACATCACACCACAACAGGTGGGAGCACGAAGCATCAAAGGGCCCATACCACAGCCGACAAACCCTATCAGGTGGTGGAACGAAAGGCCCCCAATCCAATAAAATGGGCACAAATGGATTATGGACCCCCAATAGTGCCCCAACCAAGAGCACGGGCAACCACCAGCAGCTCAGGCGAAGGAGAAGGTAGAAACAACCATGCTCCAGGAGAGAGTCAATGAGACCAGCCACCACAGCAGGCAGCACACAACCTTCAAAGATATCGGGATCCCCAAAGACAGATCTAGAAGCAGCAACTGCATAAATGATGAATGCACCACAGCAATGGCTGAAGGTGCATCCTGGCCCACATCATCTTAAAAAACCAAAGCTGCCATGAGCTCCTTTTCCCCGAACACTGAGCCAGAGCAGCCGACTTCTGAGATGACAGCAACAGCACCAATCTCTGCAGGTCCAGGAACCAGAATCGTGGCAGGAACACCTTGGCCACAACTTAGTCTAACACAGTTACGAAGAAAGACATCCAGGGATATATAAATAATTTTCACCTTTATTTTCCCAGGAACTACTGAACAGATTAACACAATTTAAGCAAAAGGCTCAAGTGTGAACTGAGGACTACCTCTTTGCCCAATTTGGTGTAATTCCGTTCAGTCGTTCGGGCTGTAGCCGTGGCAACCAATGCAGACTCATTCAAGTCACCCATTGGAGGGCTCACTTTTTTAAGTGGGAGGTGTGGCCTCTATGCCAAATTGACTGTCGCGCCACTGAAGAGTGCAATGAGCATGAACTGCGTCCGGGGTGAATCGACAGGCATGCTGTAAATTGGATCCGCCCACCAAGCTGGCTTTTACCTCATGTAGGTTGCTGCGGTGGATGTTAGAGTGCGTCTCCAACAGGTGGGAACCTTGGAGCTTTGATATATATAGAATTTTTTCACGTTTTCTCCCACTGCAGCGCATTGGATACC
Organism: Lissotriton helveticus; assembly: GCF_964261635.1. Taxonomy (NCBI): domain Eukaryota; kingdom Metazoa; phylum Chordata; class Amphibia; order Caudata; family Salamandridae; genus Lissotriton; species Lissotriton helveticus. The sequence continues at coordinate 349,768,787 of NC_136062.1, read as the reverse complement.
AGCCAGGTGCATGATGGGATCAGCAGTCCGTGGCAGAGGCTGTTGAGGCATCGGCACGAAAATGAGCTGCAGCTGGGCCCTTCACCACTGGGTAGGAGGAGCCCTATAAAGACTTGATTGGAAAAACTGGCGAACTGTGGCATTTGAAAAAGGCTCCATGCCGAAAACGGTCATGCCGATCACTTTTTTAATGAATGTCTTGATGAGCCCCGCTGTGTCCCTCACTTCTTTTGATGGAAGGAAGTTTCGTGGCATATTTTGCGTGCAACCTGTAGCGCGCTAAGGGGGACCCTTCCTACAAGTGGCTGTGAAGCTTACAGAACGTCAGGGAACTGATTTATTTTCACTGAGTTATCGGATCTGCACAGCCCGCCTCCCTGACTGTGTTCTTCAAGTAGCTGCTGCCAGCTGACGGTCCGAGACTTCTCGAAGGGGCGCATGCACTGTCACTGCACCTCCGGTCTTGGGGACTCAGGGAAAAGGAGGCTGGGAAGTAGGGGACATTAGGACATTTATCCCCCAGAATTTTTGCAAGATTTCTCCCACTGCAGCGCATTGGATACCAGCCAGGTGCATGATGGGATCAGCAGTCCGTGGCAGAGGCTGTTGAGGCATCGGCACGAAAATGAGCTGCAGCTGGGCCCTTCACCACTGGGTAGGAGGAGCCCTTTAAAGACTTGATGGGAAAAATTGGCGAACTGTGGCATTTGAAAAAGGCTCCATGCCGAAACCGGCCATGCCGATCGCTTTTTTAATAAATGTCTTGATGAGCACCGTTGTGTCCCGCACTTCTTTTGTTGGAAGAAAGTTTTGTGGCATATATATATATATATATATATATATATGCGTGTAACGCTCCCTGGAGCACCGAACAAACAGCACAGCCAGGCAGAGAAACGGACACCACTCCGGTAATTTCTGCAGCAAAATTCTTTTTTATTTTATCATGTTGAATGCAGTGTCAAGGGTGCCGCGATCCGACGCGTTTCGGCGATCCTGTATATATATATATATATTACCTACTGGCGGTCAGCAGTAGGTAATTGTAGTTAGGACCTATTATGCATAAGAAACCCGCAACATTCTATTGCCAATAACTTTGGCGCCGATTGATGAATCTTCTCGGAATTTTCCAAACGTTTGGCCAGCTCTGTTCCAATCCTTCCCTGAAAGTTTGCGGGTGATTAGTCAAGCGGGGATGGGAAAAAATAGGGTCTCAAAACGTCTTTTCCTGTTTGTATCCTTCCGGAGGCAGGATGGCGGCCGTGTAGGAGGCCGATAGCAGCATCAGCGAATCCTAGGCTGATAGCAAACTGAGAGAACCTCCCCATATTAATGTACGCGAACCACCCGTGAGCTGTGGTGGATAAATATAAGCACTCCTAACCCCCACTTATGTCAGGTCTTCGAAGCTCTCATAATACTCGCAGGCTGTCTCGTTGGAGGTTTGGACCCCGACTGATTGAGCGTGTTGTCCTGAGGCATCTGACTCACCTGATCACTGGGAGCACTCATCACAGAGAGAGAATGGCTCCGAAAAACACGGCAAACTCTGCCGGCATTAAGGGTGATTGATTGATTTGATTTGAAAATAATTTATATCGCGCAACTAAAACCCTAAGGTATCAAGGCGCCTAACAAAATGAATCAAAAAGATGGCAGATCAAACTACAAGTATGCGAGCGCAAAAAGACGGGTCTTCAGGGCCTTTCTAAATAACTGCAGGGTGGGGAGAGACCTCAGTTCCACAGGGAGAACGTTCCACCACTTGGGTGCCAGGTTGGAAAAGGCTTTACCACCCCACCTAGCTCTTCGGATACGCGGGACTGATAGAAGAGCCTTGTTAGAGGAACGTAAGTTCCTGCAAGGACTATAACAGGACAAGATGGATCCAGATCCTATAAGGCTGTTTCTTGCTAGAGCCCTATAGATCAAGCACAAGGTTTTAAACAGGATGCGATCCTCCATGGGGAGCCAATGAAGCCGTTTTCTGGCCAGAGTGGCCGAGGTGCCCCGAGGTAGGTCCAAAGCAAACCTAGCCGCTGCGTTCTGGACCACCTGCAAGCACTGCAGCAGGCTTTTATTCAGTCCTGCATACAGCGCATTGCAGTAGTCCAGGCGAGAGCCCATTAGAGCAACTGCCAGTTGTTTCCTAGCTTGCTGCGAAAGATAGTGCCTGATCCTCCTCAGTATGCGAAGGATGCCCCAACAGGTGGAGATGGTCCTGTTTACCTGTTGACACATACTGAGGGTAGGATCGATCACTACCCCGAGATTTTTAGCAGATGCAGCAGGGACAGGACATGCTCCCAGTGAATCTGGCCACCAATCGGCTGACCATACCTCCTCCTTACCTCCGAACACCATCACCTCGGTCTTCTCCCCATTCAGTTTCAGCGAATTGTGAATCATCCACTGTCCGACAGCCTCCATACAAGATCTAAAATTGGAGGCAGTCGGAGTAACTGACTGGGAGAGAGAGACGAGGATCTGGGTGTCATCCGCATAGGAAACTACCTCCATCCCAAAAGATCTAATTAGTCTGGCAAGGGGGGTCACATAGATGTTAAAAAGGGTCGGTCTTAACGCCGACCCCTGAGGGACCCCACATTGCACAGACAGGGATGGAGATAGAAATTTACCCAGCTTCCCTCTTTGCTCTTGTTTATCGAGGAAAGAGGTGAGTAGAGCTAGTGCCTCCCCCTGAACCCCAATCTCCCTCAGGCGAGATGTTAGCACTGAGGGAGAAAGGGTATCAAAGGCGGCTGTAAGGTCTAAGAGGATCAGGAGGGAGGTCTGTCCCCCATCCACACACATACGGATATTATCCAGTACTATGGTGAGGGCAGACTCTGTGCTATGTTCCCTCCTGATTCCATGCTGGGAGGGATCCAAACAGCCAGAATTTTCCATAAAGGCAGCAAGATGTTTATTCAGATGGATTTCTAGCATCTTCGCGGGGGCTGGGAGCAGTGAGATGGGACGGAAATTCTTTAGTACCGCAGGGTCGAGAGAGGGTTTCTTGAGTAAGGGTCTTACAACTGCATTCTTCCACTGCTGAGGAAAAATACCCTCCCTCATGGCCCTGTTCATGATGTCTACAAGGGGGGGTAAAAGAGAGTTTCTACACTGCTTTAGGATCTTAAGCGGGCAAACATCTAGAGGAGAGCCAGATTTATTTTATTAAGAAGTGTCTCTGCATCCTGTAGGGATTGAGAAGGGAAGGATTCCAGGCACCATGCCTGAGGTTTCTCCGAAAGGGCAGGGTCCAGGGCAGCAGGGACCGCGGGCTTGGTGGTAACAGGTCTCAGCAACTCTAGAGCGGTATAAATGTCCAGGATCTTAGTCTGGAAGAACGAAGCAATATTGTTACAGAGCTCCTGTGACGCAATCACCGGGTCCGGGGTCTGAAGGGTAATAAGGGAATCCGCTATCCTAAAGAGCTCTTTAGGAGACGAAAGTGAGGAAGTTAGGACAGTAAAGTATTCTTGTTTTACCCTAATAACTTCCAATTTATACTTTCTTATCAGGGTCTTATGGGTTTCCTTATCCTTTAGATCCCAGCTAGTATGCCATAAACGCTCCTGTCTCCCTGTCGGAGTAGTCTTAAATGCTCCGTAAACCATCGGGCTGAAGGTCTTTTCCTAGCAGAATAACATGGCCGTGTGGGGGCCAGTACTTCCAGAGCCTCTGTAATGGTCTTATCATATTGTAAGACAGCCGACTGGACATTGTCCCCCAGGGAAGTAGACAAGCTAGATATCCAGGGTATGAAGGAACCTTCCGTGATATTATTCAGGTTCCTACGTAATTCCGTCTTACTCGGAATATTTCTAAAACCATCCAAGATCGGACAGGACATAGTGAATGGTACGGCCAGGTGATCTGACCATGACAGAAAAAAGGAATCTTTTACTGTCAACCTCCGATCGTTGGAAAAGATTCCATCGAGCGTGTGTCCTGCTCGATGGGTGGCCGCTTTCACCAGTTGGGAAAGTCCACAAGCTAGCATAACATCCAACAGGGAGAGAGTGTCATGGGTCTCTGACAGCTCAAGATGAAAATTAAAATCTCCCAGAACCGTTAGGTTTTCACAGCCAAAATAGGGTTCTAGGATGTGAAGCAGTTGCTGTCCAAAGTCGGCTCTAGGGCCTGGAGGGCGATAGACCAAAAGTCCATTAAATGTGAATTTATGGGGGCCTGTCAGAGAGAAATAGAGTGCTTCAAAGGTGTCCCTGGAAACCTTGACCGGTGTAATGAGGCAGTGGAAGCACTCTTTATAGAGAATAGCTAACCCCCCTCCCACACGGCCCGCTCTGTCATGCCAGGCAGTACCCCTTCGGGACTGCTTCAATTAGGTCAGGACCAGAGGAGTCCTTTGCCCATGTCTCCGTGACAAAGACCAGCGAAGGCTTCCCATCAAGTACGAGCTCCTTAAACATGATGTTGTTCTTAATAAGTGAGCGAGCATTAACAAGAATACAGTCTTCTTGCAGCGTATTAACTCCTATATCAACCGGAGAGTATGATAAATGAGTGGAGGGAGGTAGACCAGAGCCACTGGGGCATGCCAGAAAGCAGCCACAGTGAGGAGATGAAAGAAGATATTCAGGAGAGCTTCTATGATAACACGATAATCTTAAAGGCTTGAGCCTTAACATCTCCTGTAACGAGTACTTACCGGCCGATGGGCCAGCCTCATTTTGGCCAGCCGTCCAGCCCGTCCTTAGCGCGGACGGGCGCAGACGGGCTGGACTCTGGCGTGACTCCGGCGTAGCGACGGCTTACACGCTGCGCGCACACGCTGCGCGCCATAGGTCCGGTTTATATAGGGCTCTGGCTAGTCCACCTGCCTGCTAGAGCGCCCAATAGTGCAGCGCTTCCCCAGACCCACCCAAGATGGCGCCCACCAATTTTAAAATGCGAGGGTCAGGGCCGCCTGAATAGCGGTGAAGGCACAATTTACAATGCTGAAATGCGGACGGTGAGTAAAACCAGGGGATAACTGTGCTGAAAAATAATGCCTAAATAAAAGAGAAAAACGCAAAAGCGTCTTAGAGCGAGCGCGATGCAAGTATTATGAAGCCACAAGCCACAAGGGTGCTACCACGGCTTGCACGCTCCGGGGAGAGGTGCAGGCAGCTTCGGGATCGGGAGTACTAGAGCAGACGCCCTCGCCCGGTCCGGCGAGACGAGCAAAGGGGGGGACCTCACTGTAGAGTTGACCGCCGCCATCGTCCATAGCGAATATGTTAATTCGCGGAAAAGAGCCACAGCCGTAGGCCCAGACGGGGGTGCCCTCTTGTACGGAGAAAGGAGCAGCGGGAGGAAAGGATGATGAGGTGAGCATGAGTGTGCCTGAGTCCCCAGGGCCCCTGGCTCTAACAGCCCCAACAGTTCCGGACACAGGGGACTTCACTGCAGATGGGTTCCGCGGGTTGGATCTAGGGATGGGTGGCAGTATTGATTGCATACCAAAGGAAAAAGCATCTCCCCTAGTGGTGGATCAGTCTGTGGTCGGGACTGTAGATAAAGATCAAGATGCACCAGGTTTGACGCTGGAACTAAATGGAATTACACATAATAAGGGAATGCTGCAATCGGCTCTGGAAAAAAAAACAAGAGGTATGAGTTTGGTCTGCAGATGGGGTCCGCGGGTTGGGTCTAGGGATTGGTGGCAGTATTGATTGCATACCAAAGGAAAAAGCGGCTCCTCTAGTGGTGGCTCAGTCTGTTGTAGGGACTGTAGATAAAGATCAAGATGCACCAGGTTTGACGCTGGAACTAAATGGAATTACACATAGTAAGGGAATGCTGCAATCGGCTCTGGAAAATGAAACAAGAGGTATGAGTTTGGTCATAGAGCTAGTTCACATTGATAAAGATATGCCCGAGTGGGATAAAGAGCCCAGTGACTGTTTTTTTCACTCTCAGATGGGGGAGAATGGTCGGAGGGTGATCAGAGTTCATCACCTGTTACTAGTAATTTAGATTCTGACCCCGAAGAAGAAAATTAACCGGACCCTCCCATAACAGCTAAAAAACAATACTTAACTACAGGCCAGAATCAGGGGAGGAGAGATCTCAAGTGGGATTATTCCTCTACTACTCCACTGTCAGGCCAAGGAATGGATATTCCCCAGTCTCAAATCAGTGCTATTCCATCGACACTTGAAGTGATACATCAGGCCATCCTTTCTCACAGGGAGGAAACACGGCAGAACAGCCGGAAAGCACAGCCAGCAATGAGGAAGATGCAAGGGACGGTCAGAAAACTCTCCAAGGCATGCTCAAATATAGGGGAAAGAGTGAGAAATATGGAGGAGAGAATAGTGACAACGGAGACAGAAGCCTCCAGTGCGTCTGCCCAGGCCGAGATGCATACTTCGCAAATCAAGGACATCCAATGGAAGTTAGAGGAATCCGAGAATAGACAATAACCTCATATTTCTGGGTGTCCCTGAAGGAGTCGAAGGGCAGGAAGCAAGAGCATACATAATTAGTCTCTTTAAATCTGCCTTCCCTGAATTGAGCAAATTAAACTGGGCGATTGAGGTTCAAAGGGCCCATCGCATTCCGTTTAAACCCCGAGTGCAAGCAAAAGAGGGAGATAAACCCAGGGCAATTTTATTATTTCTGGGCAACTTCCTCCTAAGACAGACCATATCAGAGAAGGCCAGGCCGGAAGCAAGGAGGTCAAGTGAGGGGGTCTCGCCTTGACTTCTGCCACTCAACGGTAGAGAGACGATGGAAATTGAGGCAGCTAATAAAACCATGGGATAGAAAAGCTACCTAAACTCATTTCTGATCATAGCCCGCTAATCTTGCAGTATGATATTGGCATCTCATCCAGGACTTATTCCAGATGAACCTTTGAGAAGAAGTTATTAGCCAATCCGATATTTGTAGAACACTTAAGGAAATGGACAACAGAATATTATGACATGAATCGATATAGCGCTAATAGAAATAGTGTCTTGGACGCATTTAAAATTGCCCTGAGAGGAGAAACTATAAGTTTTGCCGCTAGACTAAGAAAAAAGGAGCAGGAGGATGACGAGAAATTAATCGCCCAACTTGTAGTGGCAGAAGAACATCATATAGAGGATATTATTCAGGGCAATGATGCTACTGAGAGACAGCAGAAGATTCTGGCTATAAAAGCAGAATTATGCAAGGGGATAGCACAGAAAGCGGAATACGAGTATCAGAATCACAAGGGTAGATTTTATGAGACAGGGGAACAGGCAGGTAAACTTTTAGCGCTAAGAATCAGGTAGGGTTTCAATAGGAATGTAATAACTGATATAGAAGAGGGCGCCCAGAATTATACAGAGCCAGAAGACATCATAAAGGTGTTTACATTTTTTTACCAAAGGTTATACACGAATGAGACGCATTCTGATTGTCCTAATTTAGATTTTAGGGATGAAGGCCCCTTGCTGGCAGCGAAGAAAGAACGATGCTTCATAAGGATATTGATATGAAAGAGGTGTTGGAAGCATTGAAGGAGCTAGCACCAGGGAAGGCTTCGGGCCAGATAGTATCCCCCTCAGAGTGTACAAAAGTTTTCAGAATGAGATCATTCCCATACTGGTGGATCTATTTAATGGTATTATTTATTCTGGTGAGGTACCACATTCGTGGAAGGAAACCTCAACATAATATCCTATGCAGATGACACGCAACTGATCCTCTCCCTCACCAAGGACCTCTCACTGTCAGATGCAACCTCCACCAGGGAATGAAGGCCATTGCCGACTAGATGGAGAATAGCCGCCTTAAGCTGAACACAGACAAGACGGAGATCCTCATCCTCGGGCCCAACCCCTCAGCACGGGACAACTCCTGGTGGCCCGCATCGCTGGGGACACCCCCCACCCACCAACCACGCACACAACCTGGGAGTCATCCTCGACTCAAAAATCACCATGACCAAACAAGTCAACATTGTCTCCTCCACCTGCTTCAACACCCTCCGTATGCTCCACAAGATCTACAGATGGATCCCGAAAGACACTAGGAAAACTGTCACCCAGGCCCTAGTCAGCAGCAGACTCGACTACGGAAACGCCCTCTATGCCGGGGCCCCTACCAAGCTCATCAACAGACTGCAAAGAATCCAGAATGCCTCTGCACGCCTGATCCTCGATGTCCCATGCTGCGACCACATCACCCCCATCTGAGGAACCTGCACTGGCTTTCTGTCAACAAAAGAAACTCCTCTAAGCTCCTGATCCACGCACACAAGGCACTCCACAAGACCAGGCCAACCTATCTTAACAGTCGACTATCCTTCTACGTACCCAACAGGAAAGCCGCTCCGCAGACCCCTCCCTGGCTACCATCCCACGCATCCGTAGAACCACAGCCGGAGGCAAATCCTTCTCCCACCACTCTGCCAAGACCTGGAACACCCTCTCCCTCATCCTACGACAAACCGAAGACCTTCTAACCTTCAGGAGACAACTCAAGACCTGGCTGTTCGACCAGTAGCAACAGCACCCCCCTGTCCCGACCCTCAGCACCTTGAAACCCTTGTGGGTATATAGTGCGCTTTGCAACTTATTTGATTGATTTAATGATCGGTTCAGTAGGAGAATTCACACAAATTATGATAAAGAACAGAGCCAAGGTGCACCTGAACAGAAACCATGCGAGATAGCCTCTGACCTGGCATTGTCCATTTGGAAAAAAATTAATTGTTTCTTCACGTATTACTCAAACCACCATAGGATAATGTTGGTTAATCACAAATGCAGTCTGAATGTGTGAATCAATCAATATGTATATTTGTAGAGTGCTACTTGTCGCCCGTGAACATATCTCGGCCCTGGCAGGTTCCAGTTGATTAGCCGACTAGTTAGTTCTTCCTGGATTATCTGAACTCTGAAAGAGATGGTGAGGTCCGTAGATGAAAGGGTAGCTCATTCCACATTTTTCTTGCTTGGTGGCGAAGGTGCCACCTCTGCATGTGCAGGGTAGATGAGGACTCGAGAAAAGTGTCACGGAGAAGAGGTGTCTGGTGGGATGATGGAACTACAAGCAGGGTATTAAGTAGGTGGGTCTGCAGTTGTAAACGTCATTGTATGCATGGGACTGGAGCTTAAACGGGCCGATTTTCTGTACAGAGAGCAAGTGGAGTTCCTTGAGGTAGGTGGGTGATGCAGATTTGTCTCGGGAGGTCTAAGGCGAGTCTGGCTGGGGCGTTCTGGATTGTCTGTAGTTGTCAGAGGTGGTGAGCTGCGATCCCTGTTAAGAATACTTTGCTTTACACCAGTCGCCTGGACCTGAGGGGCAGGGTGAAGGTGTTTACTTGAGCTTTAGGGTTACCATTTCAATATCTCACAGAGCAACCAGCGGATGAAGAATCAGCAAGCATTATTTGAGGTTTGACCCCATTAAAGGATGCATAAAGGTCCTATAGGACAAGTAGGTAAATACTGCTATTGTCTAGGAGATCAATCTGGTTGTCAACCTCCAAGACAGTCACATCTGAGGTGCAGCCTCATACTCAACTAGAACACCAGCATAAAAGTGTTGTGTCAGGCCGGTCAGTCTTAGGGTGGTCTTCCGTCAAACATTTAGCCTGGACTCCTCCTATTTTTTCGGATACAATTCCTGTTGGTCGTAAGAGTCTGTGTACTTTACAACTGCTAACTAGTGCTAAAGTGCTTGTGCTCTCTCATTTAAACATGTAGAATAGGCTTACACCTAATTGGCATACTAAATTTACTTGGATGTCCCTAGTAAAGTAGTACTACACGTACTATAGAAATATAGTGATGCACCCAAATTTAAAGCAATATTGAAACTGAATAAAGTCCAGCCAGATTCTTCAATTTTCTGTGTATTTCTTCCTTTATTTATAAATTTCAACTTGTGTTTTCATAATCAGAATGTTACAGCGTCAGCCAACACATTTCGTCCACAGCTGCAATACAATACAACAAATGAATACCATGTCCTCTAATATATTTGAAAACAAATTTTCCAAGTATATAGGAAACCCTTCCGAAACAACAACCTATGGGGTATACGCACAAGAACTGCAGCTAACTATCATTTGCGTTAGCGTTAGTTAGCAGCAGTGTTCTTAACGCAGTCTATCACCAAAAACTATTGCCCTATTAGCAATGTATTTACAATACATGGCGATAGTAACAGTTAGCCACAGTGAAAACTGCTGCTAACCCTAGCACCAAGGCCTCTAGAAGCACAAACAACCTATAAGACCACCTCACATGAAAAATAAGAAATAAAAACAATGGAATGCAGAATGGAGCAGCCAGGAACAAGTGCAGCACAGACGAACAACCCCCTGATCCCCTCAACAGCCAGGATGACCAGCCAGAGTCCCAGGGAAAGAGTAAATTCAAGGCTACATTTATGAAAAGAGGCACATTGCTGAGAAAAACCAGTCATGCACTCCTTGCAACACCCTTGCATCCAAAACCTTGAAAGCGCAGACGGACCCTGGGGCCCGGAGGTCTCCTTGGGCCTGCATCTGGGACCCGGAGTGGGATGCGGAAGTGCTGTGGAGTCTCTGGTCCATGCCGATAGACATGGTGGTGCTGCAACCACCCTTACCTGGTGGTGAAGACTGGCATGTTGCATGGACACAAGTTGCTAACCTGTGTGAGAAGACCACCTCACACCACATGGTTCTATGAATGGTAGCAGCGCTGCTGCACACAAATGTACGGAGGTCTGCATCGCACACTACGTGCCACACCTACACCGGGGTGCATGGAGGAGATTATCATTGGTGGGCCGTGCCTCTCTGCATCACAGGCTGTAGGATGTTGTGCTGGCCAGACGCTTTAGAGAGTGAGGCCCCTGAGCTGTGCCAAACTTGTATCGTGGGAGCACAGCAACTTTGCACCTACGGTGGCCCTGTTACATCACCTGCATTTGGAGTTTCCCCAGCAGGCTTGGTGGTGACTGCTGTACCCAGGCTTGTGAAGTCCCATCTGGCTGAGGCTCCTGCTGGCCGACTCACAGATTTGGAGAGAGCACAGTGTATTGAGACCCGGTGTCAATGTCCATGTGTCCAGAAGGTGGGACGCGTAATGGAGGAGGCCTGGGGGTGAGTCAGGTCTGGGCCGTATCACCAAGGGTACGGCACATGACTGGTGAGGGACTCCACTAACTGGTTCAAGTCGCAGAGATTGGACATTGGTGGCAGCGTTGGTCCCAGGGACACAGGCTGGTTCTGGCGCAGGCTCTTGTGTATTCAGCCTGTTCCACTGTTACTCGCTGGGGAACATGGTATATGGTTGGCACTGTTAGTTCGGAAAAGGGAAATGGGTGGTGCGGCCTTTCCTTGTCCCCTGTTAGTTTGCTTTTGGGTGTGTGGAGGACTAACCCTTAGTGGACTTCCTCTTTCCACAGTGCTGTGATATCTGGTTTCTGCTGCTGCTCAACCCTGGACGCCATGCTGCCTGCCATCTAGCATCACCAAAGAATACCCTTGCACCCAGAGCCTGCTGAAACTGCAAACATACTTCCTGCCACCCAGTCCACCAACAGCCAACTAAACCAGCTCAACTGCATCTTCTTCAATGTGCGATTCGTCCACAAATACGCCACAGACATCTGGGACCTCCTTGACGCCACCTCTTCAGACATCGCCTTCTTCACGGAAACCTGGATCATCCTCTGGTCTGGAACGGCCCCCATCCCTGACGGCTATAACATCACCTGCAAGGACCACCCTGACCATCCAGGAGGAGGCATTGCCATCATCTACAAAAACACACTCCGACTGACCACGTACTCGAATAACCCACAGGTGACAATGGAACACCTCCACTTCCAGATCTGGACCAACCCCAACAACACCCTCTGTGGCACCCTCGTCTACAGGTCCCCGTACCATGAACCCACATTAACCAATACTATTGTAGACCTCATTGCACCCCAGGCTCTCCGATCCACCAACTACATTGTACTCATCGACCTCAAATTCCACTTGGTCAACCCCAGTGACCAGAACACCACCCACCTACAGGGGAACCTAGCCAACATTGGACTCAAGCAGCTAGTCACTGCACCATCCCACACAGCCAGGCACATGCTTGAGCCTATCTACAGTCACACCACTGTACTCTCTTGAACCGGCCATCATTGTATACTTCACTACTTCATCATGCCCACCGTACACCACTGCCATCATCGCCCTGCTTTGCAGCTGAATCAAATCCACCGAAGAACTTCTCGTCCACTCCCTCAGCTCCACCACTCTGCCATTTCTTACAGACAACAAAACGGCAGTACGCATGGATCTCCAACTGTGCCGACACCCTGACATCCCTCAAGAAAAGACAAGGCAAACAACACTACAAGAAGGCCAACTGGTTCACTCCTGTACTCCACTAGTCTAGACATACCTCTAGACATCTCAAGAAGAGAGTGAGTCACAACAATACCCTTGAAACTCACACAACCTTCAAATCCACTGTCAACGCACACTACACAGAGGAAGAAAAAATCCCTTGGATTGATAGCTTTTGTGCAGGCATATGTCCCTTCCTACACAACATCAATCAACTCCACGACATCATGGCACAAGGGTGCACGTGTTGGCACATGACAACCATTATGCGTAAATGTAGGGGAAAACTACAAGGGGCTCATTCATGAGCCCCATCAGACAGTTTAAAGCCGCTGGTGCATAATTTTCTTGACGCACTTTCAGCGTTAATTTTGCACCACGTTGCGCCATATTTACAAAGTGACGCATCTAGGAATATGCATTACCTTGTAGAGCCCTGTGCCACATTATACCTGCATCAGGCATGATGTATGCATGGTGGGTGTTCCCACACAACCAAGCCTCATAGGAGTGGCGCAGTATAAACCATCAGATTTCACTGATGGATTACAATAATTCTAGGTCGTCATTCGGTCAGAACCTAAGGGTGACGCAGTCCCAGAGGGATAAACTGGCCTCATACATTGCTGCAGTTGTGTCACGCTTGTGACACAACTAAGAAAAACAATGTGTGACATTAGCGCTGACAGATACGTAAGGTTTCCAGACGTATCTGTCATTAATTGAGACATGGAACGCTGTACAGTGAATACAGTGAATCCATGGTGTCGCAAAAAGGGTGCAGTGAAAGGTGTTGCAATGCTTTTTAGTCACAGCCATGCAACACTTTTCATGGATGAGGCTCCATAAGCACCATGCAAGGAATTCCTTGTAAATATTATGTAGTGGGGTTAGCAGCAGTTTTTGCACGAGAACACCTACCTTGCATTTCATTTTCATGAAGTGCCGCTAAGAGGCACAGCTTCCGGATAACGGGTGGCATGGTCCACCAAGACCAAGATTAAATTGTTGTCTAAGGATGTCATGGTTTCCAGTGGCCCTACAATATCAATAGGGGTGCTCACCACAGGAAAGTGTTGGAGGGGAGCCATACACTTCCCTCCACTCATGCCACTTGCCAGGCAAGTCTGACAAGATCTGCAGTGTGTACCAACATGCCTTTTCATTTAGGGCTAGTTAAAGTGGGTGATAAGACTCTGATAGTTCCAGGCGCATCCCAAATTTCCTGCTAAAGGCACGTCATGAGCCAGACTCATTAGGAAGGTCCTGTGCCATGCAGGTACCACCAGCACACGGTTACACCAGGATCAGCAACATAAAGGCTTACTATACAATAATCAATTTTACCAATAAATCAGATGTGTTCCAGAATGATCACCTGCTGCCTGATCTGCAGCTTGTTGCTGGAATCATGAAGAGATAGACATTCCATCTGCCTAGAGGGACCCCCTTCCTGCTGCCAATGGGCAGCTCCTGTAGTTCTCCCAGTTGGGCTACCTGCTACCCTGTGTGCTCCATGGCATCTCCATCAGGGTCTGTTCCTTCTTGGACCACGGGAACTACTGGAGGTGGTTTCCCACGCCCCTGCCCTTCCTCTTCCTAGCAGGCACCTGGGCCACTGTTTCAGGCTCCAGGTCTTCTTGATGGCCCCTACTGACTGCCATTTACCGAGTGGTCACACACGCCCACTCAGGCACACCCAACTTCTCCAGATGAGCCTCCTTCCATGGGGAACTCTCCAAGCCATTGCCAAGCATACAGTCAGCAGGCATGGATGACTATCAAGGACCTTCAAGGAACCTGAACTCCCCCACACTCATAGGGAACCTGTGCCATCTTGCACAGGCACTCAGACTTTGTCGGCACCAACTACTGGGTGAAGCACATTGGGAATAATCTGTTCTTCAGATACCCATTGACACCTGGCAGATGTCACAGTGTCTCCTGTGTCTCTCAGTGCCACCAACCTCCTACCATTGATGATCACCCACTGCCTGTAATTTTGGTGTTCTTAGTAACCCTGGGCGTAGTTCGCGAAGTAGCGCTACGCGAAGTGCATCTCGCACTACGCGAACTTCACGTAGCACTACGCGAGCTGCATTTTCAATGATTGCACAGTGCGAACAAGCATCTGGCACTGTGCAATCATTGAAAACGGAAATTTGCACAGTGCAAGCTGTAGTTTTCTGCCGCTCGAGTAGATTTTTACTCGAGCGGCAGCTTTCTCAACGCGAACTGGTAGTTTCTCATCGCGAGCGGTCACGAGCATGCACGACCACTCGCAATGAGAAACCTGACCTCCCCGCATTGAGAGTCTCACCGGGATGTAATTTTGCTTGCTCGCGGTCGCGAACATGACGTTGAGGACCGCGAACAAGCAAAAAATGACCACTGCACTACGCTACGCTGCACTACGCGTGTTCGTACTGTGCTACGTGCAGCACGCTTAGTGCGAAGTTGCGCAAACTTCGCAAACTACGCGAGCGTTTCGTAGTGCTTCGCCCAGGGTTAGTACTTAGGCAGATAAGATCCCTGGACCACCTCTCTGTATCCTAATGAGACAAGGGTCATGAACTGCTGGCTCCCCACCCTCACAGGAACACACTCCTTCCCCAGCGCTACACTCACTAACCCTGGTTATTGATGCACCAGTGGGTGCTGGTGGTTCCTTGGGGCACTTGGGGTCTATTGACAGGTGGCCCTCCTGATTACATCTATGACACCTATGGGGACCCCTGTTATCCTGCCTGCCCCAGGGGGCAATGGGTGTTTAGAACTGGGGGACTGGGAATCTATACCCAGGGTACTGTTTTGAGGCCCTTGCCAGAACTCTTTTTGATTACCCCTGTCTCCCCTACTCTTATGCTGGGGACCGTGCCCAGCCTTGGCTGCATTACCCATATACCCCTTGTGAACCCTGGCACTAGTCCAGTGGTCTACCTCCTGAGCAAGCTTCCTGGGGTCAGTCAACTTGCTATACATTAGAGACCAGCGCAGCTCTGGAACAAAAAGACTATTCAAGTGCTCCAATGCAAGTAAGTTATACAACCCCTAGTAGTCAGTTACCTTGCTCCCCTTTATCCAACCATCCAGTGCTCTGCAATAAAGGTTCACACACTCCACCCATGTATTGGACTCAAGTTTTCAAAATACCTAAACTTCTCCCGGTATCGTTCAGGTGTGAGCCCATACTTGAGGCATAAAGCCTCCTTCATGTGGGGATGGGTCAGATTACCTGCCTCATACAAAGGAGTCAGGGTGTGCCTCCCAGTTGCCTCTAAGTGTTTCCACAACCCTTCCCCCACTAATGCTACTCAGGGACCTCATTCATTCTCAGTGCTGCTTCATAAGAGGCAAACCATGCTTAAATATCTTCACCCTTCTGGAAATTTTGCACTAGGTTTTTGGGAATGTAAACTTCACCCCCTTACGCTGGCTGTACACTGCCACCATTTGAACTGGACTCTACTTGCTTAGCTTGTTCAGACAACTGGGCAAACAAGAATGCGGAATAAATCTGTTTCGTGTTTGTTAACATATTTTCTGTGCTGATATTATTGCAACCGTATAATATATGAGGCTAAGTCAAATATATTAAACCCTGTCAAATATGGAAACTTTTGTGTAATTATTTTTCAACTGCCTTTTGGCGGTGTTGGACAATGTTCCCACTGATGGTATGTGAACACATTGCTAGGATTACCAGATGTTTGCAAAAAATGCAATTGACCATAATGCTGATAACAATACATTGATTTGAAATCTGATGAGCTCTCCAATGTTTCACTATTAGAAAAAGGCAGCAGATTTTTCTAAATCAGACAACATGTTATTTACTGTTTGAAAGTCCCAATTATCAGAAAATGTACTTGAGGTAATGATATCACTCAATATTTTAAATAAATGTGACATTTTCAAATTTCTGTCCGGCCAAATATATCGAAATCAACCTTGTTCCAAACTTTACCATCCGGTATAGGAACTGCTGTAAAGTTAACTGATGATAAGTCTCTTTATTCTCGATGAGATGATTGATGTGGCTTTAAAATTAAATGTACCTTCTGTGTTTCAGAGCTAAGTCGAATGAAAACTACCCATATTCTACCCATGGTGAATTCAGGTAAGTCTTTTTAAGAAAGTTCAGAGAGTCTTTAACTTATTGCTTGCGTGATTTTTGAGCTGACGTTGTTTCATGTTCACTTGGATCCAAAGAAAATGTATCAAAGTTTATGAAGTACCCAGAAGCAGTTTGATCAATTGTTGGTATTGCGTCAGGATTTGTAGAAGACTGTGCTTGTTCCTGTTAAGGCATGTTGATGTAGACATCTGTATTTGGTCGAATAGCAATTTGTGTTTCATTTTGATTCTGAATTCAAATTTCAGGTTCCCTGGGAATGAGTTCCATATCATTGTTGCGTAGTCCTTCATTCTGTGCAGGTGACTCTATGAACGTGATGAGTCTTTCTGTTTGAAATTCTTGAATAGTGGCGAGAGTAGGGCGTCTGCCTCTTTGGAGTCCACGTGGCCTACTGCTCAGTATCGCCCACATAGTGTGGTTTTATTAGGTCGATTGGGACAAATATTTTCTCCTTTTTTCCGGCAAGAGGCGGCAGAAGTACAGTAATTAATCGTTTCACTGCTTGGACCTGCAAAGGTTTTCTGTAGGATGGCCAACATTCTTTCTTGTCCGCTATTTTATCCCTGACCAGCTCCCTGACATTTGGGATCCAAACAGGTCTTGCTGTGACTGATTTGATTTACCCAGTAGTGGTCTGCTACAGGTGGACATTACTTTGTTGTGTTCCGGATTCCTTTAGATCTTGTAAAACAGCCAAACAATTATGGATGTCAAAAGGCTTTTCATCTGCCACTGCGCCTTCACAGTCAAGAACAGATACCCACATTCTTGTCCCAAATATTACCTCAAATGGAGTGATCCCCGCAGAGAACTTCTTGGCAAGCTGTTGAGATCTCGCTGTATGCCATAAAGATGTTTCACCCAGCTTTCACCCATGCCTATTACTCTAGCTGTTAAAGACTGCTTTAAGTCTCCGTTTTTCCTCTCCATGACCGAATTCCTTCGGAATGGTACAGAGAGGAGTACCGTAATGCTACACCCAATCCTCGCACGGCCTCCTTGTAAGCCCGAGAGCTAAACACAGGGCCCTGACCAGAATGTAATGTGCCAATTGCATATGTCCCTATGAAGACTTTCAAATCCTTTATAACTGTTCAAGCGTCAGCCGAGCACTGGGGCCACACCCATTGGAACCTTGAACAGGAATCCACTGCTAGCATGATATGACTTTTAGCCCCATGTCTTTTCAAGGGGCTGCAGTGGTCTAGGTAGGCACACGCTAGTTGTTTGTCAACCATTAAAAACGGCTTCTGCACTGGACGTGTAACAGTTGAACCTTTCATCTGCAGGTGCAGGTGGAACCTTTCATCTGCAGGAAGATGCCGCATTTCAAGATATTGTCTTTAGTCGGCTTTGTTAAACCAGGCCACAAATAGCGTTGTTTCAATAAAGATACTGTCACCATAACCCCTGCATGTGCGGAACCTATCTCTTTGTGTGCTGCTAGAATAAAATCTAACCTATGATCCATGTTTGGAATTACTCTATTCCGCACTCCTGGAATCTGAGCAAATGGATTATTATTGGCATCTAACTTGCAGGAGTACTTGAGTGGAAATCTTTTTGGTACTGCACCGCTGTTTTTGCGTGAAGCAAAAACAACCACCCTAAACTCACCATCTATTTTTGTTTTAGAATGAGTGATTGCAGCTACGGAAGCCGTGCCTACAGCCCCCTCTCTGGCTTCATCCGCCAATGAATTCCCTTCAACCTGAACGCCATCACGCTGATGACAGTGTGTGTATCACATGAGTCCTTAGTGGTTCAGATTTCGACTCCACTGCTTGTTCCCATAGCATTGTATGCCTAATTGTGCCACCTTTAGCATCTTTGAACCCATTTTGAACCCAGTATTGCAAGTATTCCCCATTTTGAACCCAGTATTGCAAGTATTCATTATATTACTGCACACAGTAAAAGGTATTGCACAGAATTAGTGTGGGGAATTTGTGATCCGTATTTAGAGGTGCCAGTATAAGTGGTTTTAATTATGCCAACTGTGCTGTGCAGTCTCCTAGAGATTGCATTTTAGTGCAGGTAGGATGGAACTTTCCATCCCGCATGCGACCTTTAACGATTGCACATGCAGCGCTATATTGGTGCTAACTTCCTTGGGCCGGTTGAGCAGATCCGTCTGTGTTAATCATATATTCATACTGATCCAGAGGCAATATTTAATTATTTGGAAGATATTGTAGCATGTATTGCAGGAATGCTTGTGTCTTCCAATTTGGTCGTACCTGTATTCTACATCTGTTGCAGTGAGAGAATTAGCCCATTCTATCCATCCCGGATGTAAAACTTTAGCGTAAGGAACGCTTGCCTTTGTCGCAGCCTATAAGGCTGGAACCGGAGTCACTACTACTATTGGTATCCTCTGAGCCAGTGCTCGTTCTCTCACTACAGCAGTCTGTACTGCTGTCATAATCTTTTCAGTGGATGCGATACGCATCTCAGCATGTGTGTACAAGTGTGATTTGAATGCAACTGGTACTGTTTCACCTTCATTATATGTTAAAAAAGTGTACCCAAATTGACCCGCAATTATACGGATCACCATGTTGTGTACATTTACGCGTGTCTGTAAGTGTTTGGAAGCTATCATGTCAGCTTGTAAGGAAAGTAGTATATCTGTTTGTTTCTGTGTCCACTTCTGGCTGAAAAATTAGGTTCCATTAAATCATACAAAGCTTTCACTCTTTCTGCGTAATCCAAAATGTATGTTCGACCAAAATTTAGGTATCGCAGTATTGATTTTACATCTTTTAATGATCTTTGAGGTTGGAGCAGTGCGCATTTTCCCAAAAAATTGTCTGCCAGGATTTTTCCTTTACTTGAAATCTCATATCCTAAAAACAGGACACTGAGGTGGGCTATTTTTGATTTTTTAAAGTTAAATTTGTAGCCCTCAGATGCAAATCCCAAAATGATGGTATTCACCCTGTTCAGGTGTTCATCTAGGTCATCGTCCGTCAAAAACATATCATTCACATAGGACAATGCCTCTTCATCCAATTTTTGCAGTAACTTTGTTACTCTGGCCGGGGCTGTTCCTATACCCTCTGGGGAGTCAACAAAATTGCCCTGGAACCCTAGTGCTGAGAATGCTGATAGATACCTGCTTTTAGGCACTATATTTTGGCAGAAAAATCCATTTGAGATATCAAGTGTTGTTTTGTATTTTTTCCACTCAATGTTATTCATTAATGCCACACTGTGTGAATTTTGGACTGCAAATTTCTTAGTTTAAGCTTTTAAATGTCTGTAATCTAAAACTAGACAATATGAATTGTCGGATTTCATTACTGGAAACAAAGAATTGTTCATTGATGAGGTGCAATTTTCAATTACCCCTTGGTATTCAAGTTGATCTAAGATCTTCCTGACCTGTTTTTTAACTTCTTGCTTGATTGGACACTGCCTCTGTGCAGTTGGAGTATTTTTTAAAGGAATTACATGGTGGCTTGAATCCTTATCCCATCCAACATGG
Organism: Lissotriton helveticus; assembly: GCF_964261635.1. Lineage (NCBI taxonomy): Eukaryota > Metazoa > Chordata > Amphibia > Caudata > Salamandridae > Lissotriton > Lissotriton helveticus. Next base: position 349,748,822 of record NC_136062.1, on the reverse strand, counting down.
TTCTTGTATAAAGCTGGAGCCTGGATTACCGCCCACTCCTGTAATATGTCTCTTGCAAATGCCTGAGAATATGATCTGGGAATGCTGGTAGAATTACAGTTTCTCCTTATGGGCAATCCATGACGAATGTTGGCGGCCAATCTCATTCACCTAATAAAATGTCATAGCCAAACATAAGGTTTCCCAAAAGAGACATCTCACTGTTCTACATTTGTCCCCCTCCATCTGGAGCGTTATTTTATATACTTTACGTGGGACACTTACTCTAGTTTCAGTTGTTCCCACCGTGACATATTCATTCAAGTTGGCTATCACCAGAAATTCCATCAGGTTCCGGCGAGCTATTGTTACTTCTGCCGCACTGTTTAGCATCATTTGAGCCGATTCTCCGTTCAGTAGTCGGGTCCTCAGAATTCTGGACATGTCTGACCTTTAGACCTGCAACCTTTTTCTTTTTGAACTGTGGCTTTTACTTTGGCTTCTCTTCTTTTTTAGAAGTGTAATCCTGAGCGTACTGCTTGTCTCTGGACTTTGTATGATCTTCTTATCTTTCTGACCGTCCTTCCCTCTCTGAGTTTTCCCTATTCCTGAGAATATACCTCTTTTCAGAGGGCTCCTGTGGGGTTGAGATCTGTTTCCTTTAAATATTTGTTGTTTATTATTATCCCTCTTCTTTATAGAAGAAGCAGGTAGCTGCTTGGTAGTGTCCTTTTCACAACTGCCTATCAGTTGTGGTGTTAAAGCTTTACTACTACCCAAACTGTCTCTGCCTAATTCTGCATATGCAGTTTTAATTATTTTTGGTAGTTCATGTTCATGTTCTAAAGTACTGAACTCCCTGAGGCATTAGTGGATAGCCACTGAAGCTGCTTCCCCTTTAATATTAGCAAGTATTATGGCTGACATCTGGGTATAGTTACCTAGAAACTTCATTCCTACGTTCACAGCAGGCTCTGCTACATACTTGCTCTGTATTTGTCTCAATACATCTGGTATCACTGCTAATGAAGCAACACCATGAGTCCTGGTATAAATGGTAGCAAAGAGCATACCCCAAGTGGTACAATCCTCTACTTGTGGTGTTATCCCCATGGGCAAGCAGATTGTTAGTATTCTGTGTTTTTCATACGGGATAGTATTTGTGAATACTGCCTCTAGCTGCGTTATTTTTTGAGCTATTTTTTGAGCTATCCAGAATGGCATTTGTTCCCATTTTGTGGGCATTCTGCCCATCACTGTGTGTAATGTTTGTAGTGTGATTTTATTTGCTGTACCCTGAGATTGAGTTCCATTCATTGTAACTATTGCTGGTTGAACTTTGAACGTTCTCATGAAAAATTGCATCAGGTTTCTATAGATTTTAATTAAATCTTTGTGTTTTATGAGTAATCTTCTGGTGGCATTGTGTCAATATCCTCTTATATGGGGTAGGGCGCCTTTAAACCATTATATTTGTTCATGGTACTTGAGCAGAACCTCTTTGTCCTCCATGGCCAATATTCCACTGGTGCTTCTCCTGCTGAGTAAGAATTAAATGTTTTTGTTTGTGCATTTGCTGTTAGGAATGTAACCCTCAAATAAAATACCTTTGTTTTGTTTGAATTGTGTGCCTCAATCACGAAAACTACTAAGCCACCCCTATCTGATAAACCATTTTCTAACAGTGTCAGTGTGACTGTATGTCTGAGTTTTCAGCAATCGGAATTGCGTCTGCATCTTCTTCTCCGGCTGAGATGTGTAGATCTACTCTTTTGTTATCTCTGTCCTCAGTCATTTTTGTAAAGAAGACGTTTGTTCAAGGGCACTAAGATAAAGGTTTTTATGCACAATTTTAGGAACACTTAGACCTTCAAGATTGTTTGACCAACAGCTAATAAATACGATTTTTCACCTACTTAGCTGTGGTGGAGTTTGTGCCCACCCACTCTAGACGTCTCTGGTGTTTTGTGAGTAAGGGTCTCTGAGAATAGCACAACTGAACTACTCAGATTCAGCTGTTAAATAAGTACCCAATCAATGTTGGTGGCACAATGTTGTGTAGTGCCTATAGACCCTATGTTAGATCTGCACGTTCGGATAACAAACTGTGAGTTTGGTGGCAGACTAGTTCAGAGGAACACAACCGGATATGTTAACCTGTTTGCATTAGCTAACTCACAGTGCCACTAGAATTTCTGTTATCGGGGAGAATAGTTTCTGGCAACCTCAGAGCATGACAACACTGATCCCTCAGAATCGTTGAAACAATATACTACTTTTCCCTCAGTCAAGTTCAAGTTTATTTCACGTTTATTCGGACCATTGGTCCACAAATAATACATATCTTTAGTAAAAATTAATCTGAAAGTACTTTTCATTAACACGCATAAATACATTCTAAAAACATATTCAATCTGCAAACCCACTATTACCTAAATTGCGGGTAAACTATTTGCTAAAACTCATTACAAAGATATAAAAATGCCTTCACTTTTTGCATAAATTTCCCCATAGCCACGGCAATATCTAAATGGGTCATTTCAGTCATCAGAGTCACAGCCTGGGTCCTTGTTTTAATCTCATATTTCATAAATATTGCTTTTAAGAACATAATACGTAAGTCCATCGCTCGTTCCAGATGCTCCTGTATGTTCCAGCCCCTTGACCTCACTGTGGGCCTGCTTTTGTCTTTTTGTCTACACTGACCGTTACTAGGATCTGTGATCCTGCCTATGACCTTTTCAATTAATAATAGAAAATCCCTGATAACCTGACCGGGACGTATGTGAAAAAGTGAAATCAGAAAGAGTATTTGTAGCCCTGAAGAAGTCCGGCAACGGACGAAACGCGTCGGCTATTTGCAACTATCAAGAAAAGAAAGAATACAAACTGAATAAAAGAAAGAAAACCAAAGTCACAACACTGTGTGTCTTTTGTGAACGTTTGGGAAAACTAATACTATGTTCATCTGTATGTTCTTTTCTAAACAACTGTTTTGCTATGGTGCATGATTTCTGAAGGGTGCTGTCCAATTTCAAAAATCAGTTTCTTGGGTGGTAGGTTGCCTATCTTCCCTGAGGCCCGTGTGGGGATCACGTGTCTGGACTGAGCACCTTCAACTCCTATATAGTGTATGGTACTTCAACAGTAGTGCAGATTTTTCCTTATATTCCCAGCTCTCTTGTCACAACCATATCAAACCTATTTCACCACTGCCGCAAGGCGACTGGGGCGGAAAAGCGGCGGACGGTCGTTCCGTCCGCCGCGGACTCCCCAGCCATCCTAATGTGGGGGGGGGTCATTTCAGTGCGGAGGGCGGGCGGATTACCCCCGCCAGGCAATGGTGGCTACCGACAGCCTGGCGGGGGCAATCCACCCGCCATCCTAATGGGCCCCTAAGTATTCTTTCAATTTTCCCAAATTGCCCTTATATTCATGATCCTTTCCCTTCTGTATATATACATTTATGATGCATATTCCCTCATAGCGGGGGTCTACCTTCTGCAGTAGAATTCTGCAGCCTAATACCCACTCACAAAGTAATTTTAACCTTTCATTTTTCCTAACTATCTGTGAGGAGATCAGCGTTAGTTGACCCCCTGATGGCCTCCCCAGATTATTTTTCTTTGCTGCTTTGGAGTGTTGTGCGAATCCTTCTGTAACTAAGGATTCTAGGGTATCGTCACACAGCCACGTCTCCTGTAGGCACACAATATCTTTACTCTTTATAATTTTGTCGAACTCAATCTGTGCCGATATTTTCTTGTAACCATGTATATTCCATGATATGATTGATAGGCTGTGTGACGACCCATGCTCCTAGTCGATTTCACTGAGAAATCCCTCCTCATCATACTCCCTAATTCTGGGGTTGCTAGGGCTTTATACCTATTTCCGGCTAACACATCTTCTTCATACCCTGCAAATTCACAGTCATTTACAGTAATTGCAATATCCTCCTTATTATTCCAATTCTAGTTAATTGACCTTATCTGCCGTAACCCTAGACCTGCATGGTTCGTCAGGAAATACTGTCTCTGTATTTCCTCCTTTCTTACCAGTCTAATCCCCTCCTTTTGTAACTCATTTTTTGCTTTTTCCACCGCAACTTTCACCCAAGCAGAATTAAAAAGGACCTTAGTCACATCACCCCCTGTGCTGCTTGTAACAAACCCTACTTCTTTAAGGTCCTCTGTGCCAATGCTCCTAAGACTTGCACAGTTTGCCATAGTGAATAAAAGTTGAGATTGATTTAATGGGTTTAGTTTTCAAACTTTTTTCCCGCCTTTACCATTATTATCCGGTTTTAGGAAAACCCATAGATCTTGAGTACTTGCTTGCCTAGACCCATAGGTATCCCCCTTAAAACTGGCTTCTCTTCTCATTAACAAATATTCTCCCTCATCATTTTCAATCAGGGCCTTGCTGCACATTGGATTTCCTAAAAATCCTGAACTTACTTGTCTCGATGGCCTCCTTTTTGTACTTTTCCCCTCTTTGCCCTCCATCTCCCTTATTGTAGGTACCAGACCACTTTTATTGATCTTTAGTCTTTCTAAACTTTACCAATGTTCTTCCTGTTCCATTAGGGACTTTACCTTATTCTCCTTTCGTCTTTGCATGTTTTCCCTCTCTTTACCTACTTGTTCCATCTTTTCTCCTTCCCCTCTTCTCAACTTCCTGACAGGATATTTTATAGACTTCTTTTTGTGCGAGCAAACCTCCCTTCTCTGAAATCTACTCGTATAATATCTCATTTCACCCCATTTTTTCACAATCATTGGCTGCCTGGATATATATATATTGATGGTCCTCTTTCTTTGAAATTGGGTCCCTTAACGCATCTTCCTCCTCCTCTTTTCTACCTACCCCCTCCTGATTTCCACCAATCGGTCTAACTAGAGCCGGCATTAAACCTCTAATTTGGGTCAGCTCATCCAAAATTGCTTTGGACTGCTCCCCTTGGGTTTTTAAAAGATCATTATTTAATACAGAGACCTCTAGCAAGCCTTGCAGGGTTTTTTGAAGGATTCACATAACCTCAAGCATGGAGGTACTCAAGGTTCCTGTAACCTCAAGCCCATGCAGTGGTCAGTGAAATTGTTCATTTCCTAAACCAAAAGAGCAGTCCACACCCACATTCTCCTTAGATTGCGTAATAATTCCATTTAGGTCTTTTGGGCGTATTTCTTTACTACTTGTGGGTACATCTTCACCTTCGTCCTCAATTTCACATTGAAGTGACCGCTGGAACATTCTTGGCGAAGAAGACAGTCGTGGATTCAGCGGAACCCCAGATAAATTAAATATCGACTGATTCAAAGAAGTTAAGTCATCATCACTCCTAACCTCAGAGTTTGTATATGCCACAGCACTTGCCTCCTTACTAGTTACATCATTCCCCTTAAAATGTCTTCCCAAAAAGTCTTTGATCGAGTTTGATACTGATGAGCCACCCCTTTTTACTTTGGCTACGCTGATTTGGGTGTTAGTAACAAGAATTGAATATTTCTTCCAGCAGGCTCACTTAACACCGATTTTGGTTTGCCTATTCCACTGCCTTCTCCGGTCTCTGAAGTGTTCTTCTCGGACTTTTTCCCAGTTTTTCAGTTTTTACGGGCTCTTACATTGGCCGGTGCCATTTTATTAACTTCTCTGCTTTTTTGGACTCTCTCGGGGCACAGGGCAACAATGGTAAGGCCTGGTTGAGTGGTACTTCTCTGACCCCCGTAATTACTGGGGAGAACAGATCCTTTTTACCAATCTTGATTTTATAATTTGAAAACTAAAATTGCCGCCAATATGTATGGATAAAAATCATAGCCTCAATTGGTGAAACAATTACAGCCTTTTCCCTCAGTCACTCGTGCTCACTTAGTTGGTCTCAGACATACACCGAATTAATAGTCTGGGCATTTCAATAAGGATTTATTGAACAGTTGTTATTCTAGTGTAAAATAGATATGCTGTAGCAACCATTAGACAGTAGCAGAGATACAGTTCTACCATTTTTCAGTAATCTTGAATGTATATAAGTACATAAAACACATGATAAGAAAGTACGTACTCCTACAATGTCTCCCTAACTAGATGTACCTAAATGTACCTGGCATCTGTGTAGGTGTTATGCCAGGAACGTCTTGAGACTAGAACCTAGTTTCGGAAAGTACACCAGCAGTGGACTTGATTGAAAAACTTTAGCCTCCAGAAAAAAAAAATTGGGAATGAAACACTACCAGCCTGCAGCGGGAAAAGCCATAATGACCGTCGTCTGGTTTGCATGGCGCATTCGGCTTCCAAACAACAAATGCCAAAATAGATTTTCGGTTGTAAATAAAGGAACAAAAAGGTGTGCATTTGCACAACAAGATGTCTTGCTGGTCAGCAGTAAGCACCAACTTTAGTTTTGAATATGAGATTTGCATATAAATGTAATACTTTCTACTGCCTGCTTTAAGGATGGTTTCAACCCCCTTCTGTTTTCTGCACTCTGGCTATCTACACTTTTGACTGTTGCCCTGGCAACAGCTTAGTAAAATTTGATCTGTACGCATGCTTCTTTCCAAGTCAAGCCTTACAGTTGCATAACTGACTAACAGATTGGAGGGAAACAACCTTTGCGCTATAGCTTATCAACATTGCACTTCATGTTGACAACACAGTTTTGAAAACCCACAACAAATCTATTCCGATCCATTTGCAGCAGAGATAAAACTAAAACTGACAAACTACAGACCCAGTAAAAGTTTCAGGCACGCTGATAATGGCTGAGATTTTACCTGTGGCAGATGATCCTTACCTCTGCCAATATAAAGGATTCACTTTTGTAAAGAACGTGTTTAATCCAGAAGTTGTAGATTTGTTGGAGAAATTTGAAGTAAGAGACAGCAATATATTCCAAGTTGCATATCCAAAGTCTGGCACAATTTGGATGCAGCAGATCGTAAGTCTTATTTGTAATGAAAATTATCGGAATGGAATAGAAGATTCTACAAATGCTGCTCGATCACCGTGGATTGAATCCAACTTTAGTAATCAAGATTGTAGCAAGAGACCCTCTCCACGTCTCTTCACTTCTCACCTGCTATATTACCTTGTTCCGAAAGATCTCAGAAACAGACGAGGAAAGGTTATCTATGTAGCCAGAAATCCAAAAGATGTTATGGCTTCGTTCTGCCATTTCGAACACATGATCAGACAGGCTCAAGAGTCACCCAATTTTGAACATTTTTTGAAGAAGTATTTAGCGGGGCATGTGTTTGCTGGGACTTGGTTTGATCACCTCAGAGGCTAGTATACCAACAGCGGGGACTTCAATGTTCTCTTCATTACCTATAAGGAGTTGATTCTGGACTTGCGATTTGCAGTAATCAGCTGGATGATCAGGAACTGGACAAAATTGTGAAACAGTCGACATTCAAAAGCATGATGGTGGACTCAAAAAACAATGCCATGCCAGTTGATTTTTAAAAAAAAGACAAGGGAAATGTACTCGGAAAAGCAGGCTATGGATTTCAGAAGGTGTCCTATATGGGGGATCTGTAATTTTGACATGAACGGCTTCCCATACATGAATGTTACAGATCTACAGCCATACTGAGAATGAGGATTAGACTTACTTTTCATATGTAAATGTAGGTAATATGAAAAGAAAATATGAATTGACACCCTGAAAAAGAGGATTGGTGCATATCTAAGTTTAACTTTGGTGCATAGACATGTCTCTGAATGAGCCGAAAACCACCAATTCAAATGTAATTCATCAGTCACAAAGAAAGTAGCTTTATTTAGTGGATTCTCTGAGCATCCAAAACTGTTAATTGTTATTGCTATTCATCTGTTTGGCTGCATTTATTAATTAACACCATTGGGTTTCTAAATTGCTTTCTACAGGCACCGCTGGAGACTGGAAAAATATAATGACCGTAGCACAGAGTGACATGATTGACAAGATTTACCAGGAGAAAATGGGAGATCTACCAATCAAATTTATTTTTGACATTCCAAGGGAAAACCAGGCATAAAATTACACAACATACTTTGGGGTCGATTAGGATGGCGGACGGAAACGGGTACTGTCCGCCATGTTCGGGGAAATTTAACTCCTGGCAGCGCCGCGGAGAATCCACGGTTGCGATTAGGATATTCATGTCAAGAAACTCCGACCGCGGCGGACGGATCAAATCAAACGCCGTCCGCGGTGGACGGAACACATCTAACACCGTCCGCGGCGAACAGACCCAAATGAACACCCACCGCCGCGGACGGACATGACCGCGGAAACAGCCACATTTAACGCCATACCTGTGAAAACCCCGTGTCCGCAATTAGGATAACGCCGCCTGTACCACGGTACGCACAGCCATCCACGTCCGCGGCGGAAAGAATGCAACGAGAAACAGACTGCGGAAGGCCAACACGAACAACATCCCTACCGTCAAACCAATGTCAAAAAGTGTGCCGCCAGTAAATAGCAAACAAACGAAAAAGGACAACCCCCCCCTGAAACACCAACACCAATCACAAGCCACTATGACACCCCCCCAAGTACCCAATAATGCACACTAGTCAACACACCCACCTACCACCTGACTGCCAACAACCATTGAGACACGACTATAAAATGACACCCACCCACTACCACAATCCTTTGCATCACAGCATTGCTGCTAGCAAGAGCCCCTATACGATCTACAGCATACTCAAATTGAAGACACACAACCACCACCCTACCACACCCACCACACAAACACCCACTACACCATTCCTACACACCACACACCTGCACCCCCAACTCACTCAACCCACCCACTGAGCACCACACACCATGGCACCCAAAAAAAACCCTAAATTCACGGACACCGAGTTCAAGGTAATGGTCGATGAAATAGTCCGTGTTGAGCCCCACATATTCGGGGCCAAAGTCCAGCAGACCACCGTGGCGCAAAAGAATCACATGTGGGACAGAATAGTCAGTCGGGTGAATGCGTCAGGGACCGTGCCAAGGACAAAGCACGAAATACAGAGTCGTTGGCATGACCTGAAAACCAGGGTGAAAGGCATCCGCGCCAAAAACCATGCGAGAGCCATTCACACTGGCGGCGGAACACCCCCGGAGCCCATACCCTACACCGATTGGGAGGAGAAGGTGCTGGTTATACTTCACCCAGAGAGCCTAGACGGACTTGAGGAAGGAGAAGAGGCTGATAAGTACAAACCAAGCACCACGATCAGTACGACATGGTCAGCCTCACACAACTGAGAAGACACATCTCCCAGGCCCCAACCCATTCACGTCGGACACATACTCACCAAAATGTAAATGGCTACCAACATGCCCCCATGTCCACAGGGAGGGTGGTGTAGGGTGTTGGAGGTTGGGTGTGTGGGGTGTGTGAGAGGTCACAACTACAACTCCCAACAGGCCCCCATGTCCACAGGGAGGGTGGTGGTGGTGGCTGGGGTGTGTGAGAGGTCACAACTACAACTCCCAACAGGCCCCCATGTCCACAGGTAGGGTGGGGGTGGTGGGTGGGGTGTGTGAGAGCTCACAACTACAACTCCCAACAGGCCCCCATGTCCACAGGGAGGGTGGTGGTGGTGGCTGGGGTGTGTGAGAGCTCACAACTACAACTCCCAACAGGCCCCCATGTCCACAGGGAGGGTGGTGGAGGGTAGGGTGTGTGGGGTATGTGAGAGGTCACAACTACAACTCCCAACAGGCCCCCATGTCCACAGGGAGGGTGGTGGTGGAGGGGGGGGTGCGTGAGAGCTCACAACTACAACTCCCAACAGGCCCCCATGTCCACAGGGAGGGTGGTGTAGGGTGGTGGAGGGTAGGGTGTGTGGGGTATGTGAGAGGTCACAACTACAACTCCCAACAGGCCCCCATGTCCACAGGGAGGGTGGTGGTGGAGGGTGGGGTGTGTGAGAGCTCACAACTCAAACCCCCAACATGCCCCCATGTCCACAGGGAGGGTGGTGTAGGGTGTTGGAGGGTAGGGTGTGTGGGGTGTGTGAGAGGTCACAACTACAACTCCCAACAGGCCCCCATGCCCACAGGGAGGGTGGTGGTGGTGGCTGGGGTGTGTGAGAGGTCACAACTACAACTCCCAACAGGCCCCCATGTCCACAGGGAGGGTGGTGGTGGTGGGTGGGGTGTGTGAGAGCTCACAACTACAACTCCCAACAGGCCCCCATGTCCACAGGGAGGGTGGTGGTGGTGGGTGGGGTGTGTGAGAGCTCACAACTACAACTCCCAACAGGCCCCCATGTCCACAGGGAGGGTGGTGGAGGGTAGGGTGGGTGGGGTGTGTGCGACTGGACACTGAAATGTATACAAATTGATATGAACATGTAATGTCCACATTACTGACCTGCACAATCTTGTCCCTCAGGTGATCGTAATCTGACTGGGGAAACCAGCACCCGGCCGCAAGACTCACCTCACACCCATACCGGACTCTCTGGGGACGATGACACAGGCAGCACCGGTGCGGAGGATGGTGCGGGCCCAAGCAGACAGCCAGGGCCATCTGGCTCACAGGGAATCCCGGCCCGACAACCGTCGCATGTGTAACTCCAGCGACACCGGCCTCAGTGATCTGCAGAGTCACCACCACCACCACCAGTACCACCCCTCCTGCCTGTGCCACCCTGCCTAACCCACCGCACGACGCAGGTCCATCGGCCTCCCACCCAAGGAGGGTGAGTGGGCCACAAAGGAGAGAGGCGAGGACACAGCAGGCAATCAGGCGATCCACACTCCGCCGCACTGAGGAAAAACACCCACCCCATCCTGTGGCAGAGTCCCTTGAAGCCCTAGCCAGGTGCCAGGCTTCATACGACCGTGGCCAGGAACAGGCAGATCATGCCCACCAGGACTCGGTGGACAACACGAACATGTTGCGCGAAATTTCGGGCTCCCTTGGCAAGATAGTGGACATCATGGGCCAGCAGACAACAATGTGGAGGGAATGGATAGCCCGGAACAACCCCACCCCCCTCCACCAATTGTCCTGGTGCCACGGCCAGCAACACCACCGCCACCGCCACCACCACCACCACCACCTGTGCCTCTGGCGACGGATGTGGCCCCTGAACAACCTGCCCCCCCAGCTGACTCTGTTCCACCTCAAAGACGGAGGGGCCGTCCGAGGCTGGAAGTGGGTGAGAGCAGTGTGGGTGCGCCATCCACACGCTCCAAGAGGGGCCGCCAATTACTCTGACACTGCTTGAGGCAGCCATTCACCCTGCCAAGTATCCTGTCCCACATAGCCAATCATTGGCACAGGTTTGCTGGACTAGCCTGACAACACCCAATGTGGTGTCAGCACGGACATTTCATCTGCCATTACCTTCAACTCCCACTTCCCCACCCCACACTTACTTGTAAATATTCACCAGCACAAATGCACAACCTGTAAATAAATGCCACTTACACACTCAATGATGTGTTGCCTCCATGTTTAATCACATGATTGCCTCAGAAACAGACGTAACCAGGTGCAGGGATCCAAGTCGTACATAATCATGCCGCTGCGGGAGTGACCTAGGGAAATTCAGAGACAGCAAACACACGTCAGGAAACAGATTCACACACATCACAACACACTGCACAGCAACATTCCACAAACTACACTCATCACAAAAGCTTTGGATGAGAGGACACACATCATGGAGACTTGCATGTCCAAATAAATGAACACACACATATGCAACCATCACATACCAGAACACACAGCTGATGCACCCCACATCCACACAACACCAGCAAACATACATAAGGCATTGTCAACCGGCACAAGAGGTAGTTACTCACATTCAAGGGAAGTAGCGATCAATGAGCTGGCGCCTCTGGTCCACACCTTCCTCCTCACCACTATCCTCATCAGTCGACATGGGTGGGATGGGAGGCCGAGGAACTTCTTCGTCTTCAGGGTCCAAGAGCAGTTCAATGTCATTGCGCACGGCCAGGTTGTGGAGCATGCAGCAGGCAATCCCGATCCTGCATACTTTGCCTGGTGAGTAAGGCAGGGCCCCTCCGGTCTTATCCAGGCACCGAAACCTAGAGTTTAGCAGTCCAAAGGTACGTTCAACCACTCTACGTGTCCTTCCATGTGCATCATTGTAGCGCATTTCACCCGCAGTTGTAGGATTACGTATGGGGCTCAGGAGCCAGGGCCGGTTTGGGTACGCCGAGTCGCCTATGTAGGGGGATGACGGACACAAATATCACAACCAGATTTGGTGGGTACCCCATGCCACACAGAGATCACAAAAGTCCCCACGGCAGACTCACCAACAAGCCACGCTTGACCGGGGCGCAGATTTGCCATCAGTTGGGGGACAATGCTGCTCCGCATGATGTGGGCGTCATGTGCGGAGCCTGGAAGTCTTGCGCACACATGGGAGATGATATTGTCGGCCAGGCACACCACCTGCACGTTCAGCGAATGGAAGTGCTTCCGATTCCTAAAAACCTGCTCACGTGCCCGTGGTGGAATGATAGCGATATGTGTGCCATCAATGGAACCCACTACGTGTGGTATCTGGCCCAGTGCATAGAAGTCTGCTTTGACTGCTGGCAACTCTTCCGGCCGTGGGAAATGGATATAGTCATCCTTGAACAGCATCATAGCTTTTAAAACATCCCGAAGTACCATGCTGAACATTGACTGTGACATCCCGCCGGCATGTCCAACTGTGTACTGAAAGGTGCCAGTAGCAAAAAAGTGTAGTGCCGCCATAACCTTTGCTGTGGGTGTAATGGAACCAGGATACGTCCTTCGTGGCTGCAGATGAGGAGACAATTGGGCAACAAGCTCCATCAACCGACGTCGATCAAGCCGGAATTACCTAATCATCTCCTCGTCAACCATATCCTCAAGCACAGTGTATGGCCGATGCACATTTGGAGCCCTCCTGTGTGGGAGAGAGATGTAACTTGAGTCAACTTGCAAACGACGCATACGTGTGCAACTACATCACATGTAAGCCAACATTAGCAAGAAGAAAAATGTTTAGGAGAATGGTCATATGTGTGACATCTCTGATAGTTACTACAATACGGAGTGGCCCTTTAACAATGTGCAGCCACTTGCAACAGGAAGTGTGTCAACACGTACAACGCAACTTACTCACATGTTAACATTACTGACAATACGTGTGTCATGACCCTAATGTGTAGAAGCCACATCACAGACACACATGCAAGTGCATGCACACAAACGATAATGATACACACACACCATGTCATCATGCACCAATGCCAACACCAACAATGGTGAGCATACGGTCATTACATGCATGGTGACACAACAGCCAACACACATACACTGAATGCATGTGTACCCCCACCATTGTAGTCACCTCGCCTGAACCACACACTGACAACAGATCCAGAATGTGGCCATACAGCCGTGATGTCATGTGTAGATGTGAAGATGTAATAACGTCTGTAGGGTCACACCCGACGTCAACACGTTGACATGCACATCTGTTGCACATTGTGTGCCCACCGATGGGCATAGTATGTACACACATGGAATAGTGCATGACATATGAAGTTTCCCTATCACGCTCACAACCCTCATGACGCAACTGCAGACAACACATCACGGTGCAGCGTCTGACAATATAAAATCATAGGCGCCGCCATGGCGGTGCACTGCTTCCGCTACTTTCGATTGGCCATACGCGGCCAGCGTTCCCTCTTCCCATTGGCTGCATGTGCACGGACAGTCACGGTCACACATCGGCAACCGCACGTGCAAGCTTCCGGCACGGATGCTTCAGTTGCAACAATGTTCTATCACTGGCGCCACCATGGCGGTGCACGTACTCTGCGGGGGAGGTGCAGGCCTACACACCCTTTAGATGTAGACAATTGACATGGCAGTTCATGTCCCCTCTTACAGTCATATTGCATCATCCACCGTCCACCGGCCGGACCAGCCCGGCCTAGGACCGGCGTGCCGGCCATGTCAGCCACCGGCCGGACCAGCCCGGCCTAGGACCGGCCTGCGGGCCATGTCAGCCACCGGCCGGACTAGCCCGGCCTAGGACCGGCGTGCCGGCCATGTCAGCCGCCGGACCAGCCCGGCCTAGGACCGGCGTGCCGGCCATGTCAGCCACCGCCGTGCCAGGCCTGGCCTAGGACCGGCGTGCCGGCCATGTCAGCCGCCGGCCGGACCAGCCCGGCCTAGGACCGGCGTGCCGGCCATGTCAGCCACCGCCGTGCCAGGCCTAGCAGCCCACGGCGGTCGCTGAATTGGCCGGCACGCCGGTCCTAGGCCGGGCCTGGCACGGCGGTGGCTGACATGGCCGGCACGCCGGTCCTGCCGGTCCTAGGCCGGGCCTGGCACGGCGGTGGCTGACATGGCCGGCACGCCGGTCCTAGGCCGGGCTGGTCCGGCCGGTGGACGGTGGATGATGCAATATGACTGTAAGAGGGGACATGAACTGCCATGTCCATTGTCTACATCTAAAGGGTGTGTAGGCCTGCACCTCCCCCGCGGAGTACGTGCACCGCCATGGTGGCGCCAGTGATAGAACATTGTTGCAACTGAAGCATCCGTGCCGGAAGCTTGCATGTGTTGTTGCCGATGTGTGACCGTGACGGTCCGTGCACATGCAGCCAATGGGAAGAGGGAACGCTGGCCGCGTATGACCAATCGAAAGTAGCGGAAGCAGTGCACCGCAACACCAGGGGCAGTCATTGGCCCTTTTACGAACACGCTTCCAGGGCTGACCAATTGCTGGCGACGTATGCCACTGACACGTGCTGAGGGCCCTATATATGTATGATGTCAAAAAGCACACATCCTACCCTGGGAACCAGTGCTGCCTGTTCACCTCGACCTGCTGCTTCTGAGCTGACCACCGACTGCTGCCTGTGACCATCACCTCGACCTGCTGCTTCTGAGCTGACCACCGACTGCTGCCTGTGACCATCACCTCGACTTGCTGCTGCTGAGCTGACCACCGACTGCTGCCTGTGACCATCACCTTGACCTGCTGCTGCTGAGCTGACCACCGACTGCTTCCTGTGACCATCACCTCGACTTGCTGCTGCTGAGCTGACCACCGACTGCTGCCTGTGACCATCACCTCGACCTGCTGCTGCTGAGCTGACCACCGACTGCTGCCTGTGACCATCACCTCGACCTGCTGCTGCTGAGCTGACCACCGACTGCTGCCTGTGACCATCACCTCAACCTGCTGCTGCTGAGCTGACCACCGACTGCTGCTCTAGTGCCATACTCCGTGATCTTGCCATGTCGAGAGAAAAAGAGATCCGGTCTCGTCCCTTCACCGCCGCGGAACTTGATGTCCTCGTGGACGGTGTGCTCCGCAACTTTGGACGGCTCTACGGCGCACCCGGACAGGTGGTAAGTGCAGTGCGGGACATGTCGGTGTGCATGAGGTGGCCAATGACTCCTGGCTTCTGCAATCTCAGCTGTGTACTGTGGCCTCGACATATTTTTCGGATTGTGCATGGCGGATGACAGATACGTGTTGCCCCTATCTGTGTGACAGGCCAACTGTCCACTGACTTGCACCCTTTTGTCTCCCATCATGGTAGGTCAAGCTGCACCTTCGCAAGGACGTGTGGAGGAGCATTGCACGTGATGTACGGGAATTGGGGGTGTGCAACAGACGACATACACACTGCCACAAACGCTGGGACGACATTTCCAGGCTGAGCAAGAATGTAGCGGAAGTGACACTGGGGATGATTCCAAGGACGCCACGTCTGGCCCGATGCTCCATGACCCCTCTCATGCACCGTATCATTGCTGTGACGCATCCTGACCTGTCCGAACGGCTGAGTGTGGATCAACAGCAAACTAGCGGTGAGCATACTGTCTGTGTAGGATACTTGGGAGTGCAATGCATGTATTGGTGCCCAGACACAGTATTGAGTTCCGTGGTGCGTATGTATCTCTGCGATGCCATGTTGGTGCATTTGGGTGGGTGTAATTTGACATCCAGGTCCGGCATGTTGACACGCCACTTGCTTAGTAGTTGAGTGTTTAAGCACATGCCGTAGTGGTCCGTGGACCCATGGCAAGACATGTGTGCAGATGTACGTGCTCCTGCCCTGTCCGCATGCTGTACATGTGTCACGGCCACCAACGCTTATGTAATGTGAGGATGACTTGTAGAGGTGGGCCGTGTGCAGGATGGGGGCTAGAAGAACTTTGTCAGCTATGGAATTAGGGATTCCTTGGCCTTCTGTACCTGAGTGTGCCCATGACTTACACCTCTTTTCTGTGCATTTCAGCTTTGACAGAGGGCACTCAGCCACAGACGGCGGAGATGAGTGGAGGCAATGCACCCGGATCAGACTTCGCGCACACGCAGACTGACACAGAGGAGGGCAGCGCCGGAGAGGGGGACAGGACCGTCCCTGAGGACTCGCATGTGGAGACACCATCGTCCTCAACTTCGGAAAATCTTGGTGAGCCAGCACTGTTGTCACAGACTGGGAGTGGGCAATCAACACCTTCTGTCGGGACACAGCACACAGGGCCCACACTTCCGCCAACTGCACCATGTACTGTTCGTGCACGCAGGAGTAGGGGGAGCAGAGTGGCGTTGGGTGCAGGCACCGCTGCCCCTGCCACGGTGAGCCAAAATGCACTGTGTGCTGAGGCTGTTGATCTGCTGCGACAGCTGTGTGTGGGGCAGACCAATATGACAAATGCTTTCCAAGACCATGATAGGAAGTTGGGGCAGGTAGTGGCATTCATGGAAGGAATGCATGGCGATCTTGCTGGTCTACACAGGACAGTTCAGTCATTGGCAAGCAGTGTGTCGTCTGCCATAGTACAGTCGCATGGACAGGGTGCTACTTCTGTTTCCCCATCTACACCACTGGATGTCTCAGGGGGTAGTGAATATTCTGACCAGGACTCTAATACAGGTTATTGCACTAGAAGCAGCGTCAGACAGCACGTCAGGGCACGGAGGGCACAGACACCATCCCCTAGGTCAGCAAAATCTGTTCACAAAGACAACGTCAGATACACTGGAGTACACGCACAGGATCCACAAGTGGTGTTGGGGGACATGCCTTCACATGCTACACAGGCATTCAACACAAAAGGTACTCCCAAGGCAAGGGATACTCCCAAGTCCATGGACAGTCCCTTGGACATGGACAGTCAAAAGACAAAGGCACCTCAAAAGAGCAGGGAGAGTCCCAAGGGCAGGCCCACAACAGAGGAAGGGGCCGCTCCCAAGGACAGGGACATGGACAGTCAAAAGACAAAGGCACCTCAAAAGAGCAGGGAGAGTCCCAAGGGCAGGCCCACAACAGAGGAAAGGGCCACTCCCAAGGACAGGGACAAGGACAGTCAAAAGACAAAGGCACCTCCTAAGAGCAGGGAGTGTCCCAAGGGCAGTGCCACAACAGAGTAAGGGGCCACTCCCTAGGACAGGGACAAGGACAGTCAAAAGACAGAGGCACCTCCTAAGAGCAGGGAGTGTCCCAAGGGCAGGCCCACAACAGAGGAAAGGGCCACTCCCAAAGACAGGGACAAGGACAGTCAAAAGAAAAAGGCACCTCCTAAGAGCAGGGAGAGTCCCAAGGGCAGGCCCACAACAGAGGAAGGGTCCACTCCCAAGGACAGGGACATGGACAGTCAAAAGACAAAGGCACCTCCTAAGAGCAGGGAGTGTCCCAAGGGCCATCCCCCAAGGGCAGGGACACACACAGTGAGCAGGTGTCTTCTGGAGACAGGTACACCACAGACGACAAGTCTGCTGGCAGGAACAGGGCACCGTCCAGGGCACAGGCAAAGTCCAGAGACAACACTCCACCTACGGATAAGGCACATCCTAGGGACATGGCTTCTCCCTTGGACAATGGCGCACTCAAGGACAGGCATACCTCACCCCTGGCTGCACTGCAGCTGATGTTTTCGAATGAACGGCAAACAGATGTCTCCGCGGCGGAGTCCCCCCATACCTCCACTCCCATCCAGGCCAGTCAGAAGCAGAGGAGGGAGTCCCCTGTTGTTGCATCACCCATTACACATGATTCTGAGTCCAGGCGGCAGGCACACAGCAAACGACAAGCAGGCTCCAGCACGTCCCCAGAAATCCGATCCCCGACAGCAGATGCTCCACCTATGGTGGGTAATATTTGTTTTGAGTCACCACCACTTGCCAGTCCTGTCCTGTCCAGGGTGCACTCACATATCCCTAAGAAACGCAGACACACACCATTGACTCCTGCCCACCCCGATGTCGCTCCAGTACAGCTATCCCCAGCTCCCAGGGCCACCCTGCCTCCCATACAGCCCTGTGGCTCATCATTTAAGTGGTCCCAGTGGCGCAGGTGCAGTTGACTCTCATGTATCAGATAGTGGCACTGTGTCTGTTGTTTGCTGTCATGCATCATGTAGTAGCACAGTCTCAGTTGTGCCCTCTCCTGTTTGAGGTGCTGGCAGTGTATCTGGGTCTATGGCTCATGTGTCAGTGAGTAGATCTGTGGCTGTGTCTCACACTCATGTTTCTGGTGCTGGCAGTGTGTCTGGGTCTGTGGCTCACGTGTCCGTCACTACATCTGTGGCTGTGTCTCACATTCCTGTTTCTGGTGCTGGCAGTGTGTCTGGGTCTGTGGCCCATGTGTCTGTCACTCGGGCTGTGGCTGTGTCTCACACTCCTGTTTCTGGTGCTGGCAGTGTGTCTGGGTCTGTGGCCCAAGTGTGTGTCACTCGGGCTGTGGCTGTGTCTCACATTCCTGTTTCTGGTGCTGGCAGTGTGCCTGGGTCTGTGGCCCATGTGTGTGTCACTCGGGCTGTGGCTGTGTCTCACCCTCCTGTTTCTGGTGCTGGCAGTGTGTCTGGGTCTGTGGCCCATGTGTATGCCACTCGGGCTGTGGCTGTGTCTCACACTCCTGTTTCTGATGCTGGCAGTGTGTCCGAGGCAGGTAGTTCACGCAGTCCACCTGATTCTGTGATGTGAGGTGCTGTTCACTTCACTCACATGTTATTTCACATGGTGTGTCCATTGTCCATTGAGAACAGCCTTGCACTGTTGTGGTCCCTGGGACGGGTTGGTTGGAACACGTACTTGTGCTGCCTCTGATGTACCTGCTCTGTTGGGCACAATGCCCTGTTGATGCTCTGATACTGCATTCTGCCCTCTGATGTGCTGCCTCTGATGTACCTGCTCTGTTGGGCACAATGCCCTGTTGATGCTCTGATACTGCATTCTGCCCTCTCGTTTACTGCCTCTGATGTACCTGCTCTGTTGTCCACAATGCCCTGTTGATGCTCTGATACTGCATTCTGCCCTCTCGTTTACTGCCTCTGATGTACCTGCTCTGTTGTCCACAATGCCCTGTTGATGCTCTGATACTGCATTCTGCCCTCTCGTTTACTGCCTCTGATGTACCTGCTCTGTTGGACACAATGCCCTGTTGATGCTCTGATACTGCATTCTGCCCTCTCACGTGCTGCCTCTGATGTTCATGCTCTGGTGCCCACTTTGCCCATGCTCACGCATACACTGTGATTATACCTCTATTATGTGTAATAAAGGTAGTCAATCATGTCTCGTGGTTTGTCGTTGTCATTCCTGCTTGCGTACTACACATGTGTATTTCAATTTGCTTCTAATCAGTGGTTTCGGTAACATGACACTCCCCCTCCCTACGTCACGACCCTTGCAGGTATTCCCCTCCAGACAGCCAATGGTTTGTGCCTTACCTGCGTCGGCGTTGATGGTGGGCCAAGACTAGGACGTGGTGGATCGCGAAGAGCAGCGGGAAAGCATGTAGCGCTGGGTCCATGGTGGCGAACAGCTTGTGGTGGGTATATCTGCTATGTATCTTATCTTCGCTGTGGGGAATATGCCGTGTTCAGACAGGTTGTTTTTCCGCAGCGGTTTTATGTGTATTTTCCGCCATCTTGATTTGGGGGACGGTCTTAGACGTCAGTACGTACGTCGGAGTCTCAGGATTCATTCCGTCCGCCGCGTGGTCAGGTGTAGTTGGGCGGCGGTGCGTGCTTTTCCGTCGCGGACGGAATTTTGACACTATTTCCTATCCTGATATGGCGGACGGAGTGTCCACCGCTGGCGGACACGGAAAAGGCATTTTCCGCGTACTCCAGGGCTGCGGTCGCTCTTCCGTCCGCCATCCTAATGAGCCCCTTTGTCTTGTCAATCAAGCCATTGTCAATGTTTTCTTTTTGCACCCTAAGAGCTAAATCACATAAAGAAATGCAGAAGGACATGTTCATTGAAGTAAACTGTAACCCAGAGAACTGTGGGTACATTTCTAAGTCATCTTCTTGTTCAATATGTTTTGTAGGTTATAAATAATGATAAAAGTGCATTCTAATTCATTCTCAGCTACCTCTATAGGCCCGCAAAAATGACATTTGGGCACCCCATCTCCCCTGTGTGCTGCGGCCCTAGCTTAGTTGGCTTCTGTAGGAATTCAGGCTTGGTTTTAGCAAAGCAACAGGTGAAGTTGACTTCTCATATCAGGGAAGGGAGAGCAGCTTTCTTTCACAAAACAGCACCTGAAGTGAAACCAGGGCTGCACAGAAAAGCTTCCTTCACACTATTACCCTAGGGGAAATGTGTGAATAGCTCTATTGCCCACACTTGTGTGGCATTTTACTCATGATGAGCCCTCATCAGCGGAGAGGTCCCATAATTTCAAGGGCAGGCAACTAACTGCCATCCTTATCCCAAGGTATATGGATTAACACATGAAGCTTCTATTTCCCCTCATACTGTGCAACCAAACATTTCTAAAGAATCAAAGAATGAGTTGGCCATGTTGGGATTCAAAATTGTGACCTGCAGACCACCACAGATGTCAGTGGTAGGTGTTCGCTCTGTGAGCCAACTTGCTGGTCCAGGTGTAATTACAACTTTATTTTATTATATGTGCTCATACTAAATAAAATTCACAGCACTATCAGAAAGAAGTATTTTTGTTTGGATTTTGAGTAGTTGCACTTGCAAAGGCAGTCATAAAATAACATATTACTGATGCAGAGGGAAAGAATTTGTATGGCTTGTACAATATATTTGATGGAAGTACATGAAAAAAGTATTGAATGCCTCTATGCAAAAGGAATATCCAGGTCCGTATAATTAGGAACACAACAGAGTTCTACTTGAAAGGGGCATGGAAGTGATTACCAAGTGAAGCTTTTGCCTACTTCTTTGTGCCTTTTGACTAGGCACTCCTTCTGCCCTTGGTGGGTAAAGAGCCAATATTTATACTCTGGAGTCTCAGCGAACCCGCAGAGAGAGTCCACAGCGCCAAGGGATCCACTCCCAGCTGAGGTATGGTATAGTACCCATTGCCAAAGTACTCCCTCTCCCCTTTTTGGGGAAGGATCCAGTATGTAGGCCTTGGAGTCTCAGAGACCCCTCTGAGAGAGTTCACTGCGTCACAACATAATTGGGAAATGATACCACTTCCCCTAGAATCGGAGCTTACTGGACTTTGGATGCAGCTTTGACTTGTCTACCAGTCTGTGTCCCCGTCGCCCTCCCCCTCCTCTTTCCTCCTTCATTCTCTGTCTACTTCCCCTGCTCCTACCCCCTCCCCTGAATCTCTCCCCTTGCCTGCTTTTTCCCTTACGTATAAGTGCTTATTGTTTATCTCGACCTTACATGTAACTATGTTTCCATGCTCTAATAACTGTGTAACCTTTGTAACAATGTAACCTGCAACTATGATCTGATACTCATGTAAAGCGCTCTGATACCTCTGGGTCTAGCCAGCGCTATATAAAATCTTAAAAAGGTCTAGTCAACCCCATTACCTGAGAAAGGAGAAAATATGGGACCTGTCCTGGTCTCGAGTTAAACACCCTGCGAGGGACGTTAGACCACTGCGAGCTGGAGTGTCTGCATGCAGGACCTCAGCCTCTCTGGGAAGTGTGTACTCCATCTTATTTAGCAAGACATGATGTATATATATCCGCAGGTCTCCCCAGGGGTCCTACCTTGCTTTGTTACTGTGTAGGCCTGAAGGATGACGTCCGGACTTAACTTTATACAGAGATAATATACAGGCGATGTACATCCTGCTGTCAGTCCTGCTGTGCTTTCGAGAAGCCTAATGCATAATGTATGAGTTTTGTACTATAGAAAAACCCGCGTTCTGAACGCAGTGTCGTGTCTAGGTAAAAGCCAAGTCCCTATGAACAGTTATATATGTAATGTAGGGAAGGATATAGGTGAAAGGTTGCAGTGTTACCTGCGCCTATATAGGGTACCTATATCGAATATAACACAAGGAAGTCATTGGTAGTTTGGGTGTTGCATTGCGGTACTCCTCTCCATATCATCCAATGGGAAATTTGATTGTGGAGAGGAAAAACGTGACTTAAAGCAATCCTTAACATCAAGGGTATTAGGCTCGGCTATCAGTTTGGTCAATCACCTATTTGGGGTCCAGAGGGCACTTAATAGCATGCCAAGACGTTCCCTAGAAGGCAGAACTCCTCACAAGATCCTATCTGGGACGAGAATGTGGGTATCCAACCTTGATTGTGGCAACACAGTGGTGGCTGAAAAAACATTTGACATCAGTGATCATTTGGCAATTTTACAGGAACTCAATGAATTACGGGCACTGCAAAGCAATGTCTAAATAAAATGCACCGTCACTGGGAAAGTGAAAGCAGTCTCGTCAAGACCTGATTGGGTTCCAAAGATCAGGGACCTGGTCAGAGAAAAGATTGTGGACAAAAAGAATTTGGGCCATTATACAGAGCGCATGTACCTGTCCTGGCTGTCATAGGAACAAGAACAGTACTTCTTTTGCTTGCTGCCAGAAAGAAAGAAAAGAGATTTGTCTCTATTGATCTGATTAAACCATATTATGTGGCCGATACTGAATAGCAAGCCACATTGGCTTCTGTGTAGCCGCTGATCTCGTCTCTCTACCATACAGGAAGCTCTGACAGAAAGACCAATACCTTTTGAAGATTCTACTCTACAAATTTGCCAACAATTGAATGGAACTCGTACCTGTTGTAATTGAACAACAAAAAAATACAAATGAAACACAGAACTGAATTCTGTCAAATACTGACACCTATGTGAATATGACGAGCCAGTCTGCCAGTTCTGCAAAACCTGCTGAGCTACCAAAGAGTCATCACCAGCCTCTGTTTTCCGTAAAGAAAAGATACCAGATTTCTTCCTTTGGCTGAAAAAGACTTGCTTTGTTTCTTCCTTGCCACAGCTCTGGATTGTAATTGGTCTACTTTTTCTAGACCTTTGGATAGGTGTAGTTACTGTCTTTTTCCTGCTCCAGAATGGACATTAATTTCCAGAATGCTCCGCAGCACAACATGTGAACTTGGTCCTGAAACTGCATTCATCATCTCATCGTGAATGAAGAGACCTGTACTTTGTGAATATTACAGCAGTTCCGATTTCGGACTGAATGGTTTGGGATAGGTATCATATAATGTATTTGGTCCCACTGGGCTTTTAAAAATACCTTATCTATTTAAATTTTCTTTGAATTATATCATCACCTCAAGTATATTCTCTGATAATTGGGACTTTAAAACTGTGAATAGTATGCTTTCTGATTTAGAACAATCTTCTGCCTTCTCTAATAACGATTTGTATGATGAATGATGCATCTAATTTTGATACCATGTATTGTTACCAACATTATGGTTATCATTTCTAGCACAAAACAAATATTCCACGTAATGTTTTCACTTACCATCAATGGAAACATTGCCCGAAACCACCAAAAGGTAGTTTACAACCATTTGCACTGAAGTTTGCTTATTTTTCGGGTTTAATACTTCAGACCCGACCTTATACTCTTATATAGTTGCACCTACACCTGCAAAGAAAAATATGCTCACTAATACGCAACAGATATATTCTGCTTCCTTTATTTCCCAGCTGTCTTCATAAGGTTTCAACTTTTGGAGGGACACCACAGCCACAAAATCTGTCTGGGGGACTAGAGATTGCCAAGTTCAGGGAACTGAGGTATTATTTTGGGCATGCCTCATACCACGGCAAATTATTTTCCTGAACAACACAGTACAACAGACTTCTTGTCTTAGACTCGCCACTATCAAGGACTTGAACACACCTTGGATTCCCACATGTACACAATGTACACATGTTAAGGGATGGAAAAAGTATATACAACATAGTGGGATACACAGAATGACATCCTGCATGAGGATTCATGCAATTCATCAGACCCCATTTTGAAGGGATGGTTGGTTTGGCCTATCGACACAAATAGGTGTCAATCAAGATACAAGGGTACCACTGAGCAGGCATAGTTTGTCACAATTGCCGGACCTATGGACGCATTGGATCTCCAGTGGCTGGGTAAAAGTCAACCCCAGGAAATGAGGAACTGAGTCACATAAACATCACCCTCCGTCATCCAGTTCAGTCATCTCCGGGATGCCAAAAAAATGCACATTGTCTCTCCAACTTCTCTCTTCTGGGTCAGTGATCATGTGACGAAAAAGTAAAGTTCTGAGTCCCGGGAATCAGATTATGCAGCTTATGATTCCAGCACACCTAGATGGTTGTCAATGCCATCTAAAAATATCTGGGTTGCATCTATGTCCATCTGTGGTGAGGTCTGTGATCTTGTCATCCATTACTTCAAGTCTCTGGCTTATCTCCATGATTTCCTATAGAATGTGATCCATCGGGTCATCTGGGCACACTGACGGAGACACTGTATGAGGTTTATTTTGTGTTACTACCTCAGTGAAGAGCAGCTGGCGAGTCGCCAACCCGGAAGCCATGAGCGGTGGTCAACAGACATATGGTCCTGGGATGGTTGAGAGGCATGTGGAGCAAAGTCAGATCCTAAACCCCTGATGGACTCGCTTATCAGAACATGCCCCTAGTGCTGTGGGGCCCATGCCAGGAAGTCCTGGAAGTCTCGAGCAGGGTGTGCCTTCAGCTGGGTAGGAGGCCCCTCAAGATAAATATGGTAATCTAAATGTAGGTGGATGAAAGAGAAGCAGAAGGCACCTCCCAGGCGTACTGAGAACTGGCCAGCATCTGACCAAGTAACACATTTCAGGTGAGTCTCAGATTCTTGAAAGACAGTCAGAGCTGTTGCAGTGTGTAGATACTGACCCCAGACTTTGTGTGCCCCATTGGGAGAAGGTCAAGGTGTAGTGCAGGCCAGCCAGCAAAGTTGGGGAGGAGGTGGAGTCCTGCGCTTACCACAGGTAATCTCTCTTGTGTTAGGATGGTAGAAGAAATTGCCTATGACAGATGTACGGCGGGTGGTAGAGGTCCACCAGTCATTGTGGTACTCACTTAGAACATTCCATGAGGCATAGGATAGATGTCAACAGGCTGAAGTAGGTAGTGAGCAGGGGTGTGTAGTTGCAGCATTGAAGCTAGCAAGGTCACGCTGGGTTCTGGGGCTGATGTAACAGAGAGGTGGGGGTGTGGCGGTGGGCTCCCTGTGGGGGTTCTCAGCATGTCAGGGTCCCGCCAGTGATGAGGTGATCACTGCTCACAGGAGCAAGGCAACAGGTGTGGGCCATACTCCATACCTGTGTCCATGCTAAGGTACAACTTTGGCACTAAGGTTAACAGTGAACAGTGACCTTGGGGCTGTTCACCAAAACAGTAACTCTCTGGAGGGCCATGGAGGCAGCTTAATGTATGAGTAACAATGAGTTTAAAAACCTTGATGCCCATGACACATATGAATGTCTGACCAATCAGCAATTGAACATGATTCCCATTTATTTATTAATTATGGCAATTACAAGTATAAATTGTTTATTTCAAAGGTAGTTGCAACTGTATTTAAAGGCCCTGCTGGTCATAATTATCAACGTAAAAACAAATGCCTCAATATTCATAAAGACGTTTCCTTACCCGTTACTATAAATAGACCTAAGAATTTTCAGAAGAGCCCTGTGCCAAAAGTATCTGACTGTAGCTCTTTTTTTTTCAATTGGTATTAAAAGAGCAAAGTGCTATCAGGCCACATCGCATCTGCTGTAACTAGGCAGACTTCATCTCCGAATGGCCTCTGCACTGATGGCAGGGGCCCGCAGTCGTGGAGGGAGCTGCACTCATGAGGGAACATCCGCATTGTAGTTTCTCATTGTGGAGGCCCAACCCGGAATGCGGGCCACCACCACAAGTGTGGCGGTCCTTTGTGAATTGGGCCTGCATATTTTACAACATTCTCAAATGTACTGCATCAACATCACAATTCCCATTTTGTGGAACACATGGTGCTCCAAAATCAATTTAACACATTTCCAAATGAAGGTAGCATACAAACTAAACCCAAACATCCATCTTGTGAGCACGGTGGGTTGACTAGTAGCTTCTGTGAAACCTCTATAAAATATGTACACATTTGTCAGAAGGCCGTGTGTCTTATAGGGAGTAACGGAGGCCCCACATCCCCAGCAGTGCAGGAGAACTCAGGCTCCTGGACTCATCAATGGGAGCCAGGAGTGCGGGCCACCACCACAAATGTGAAGGTCCTTTGTGAATCAAGCCCAAAGTTTTAACAACGTTATCAAATGTACTGCATCAGCATCACAATTTTCATTTTGTGGACCACATGAGGCTCCAAAATCAATATAACACATTTCTAAATGAAAGTAGCTTTCACACAAAACCCAAGCAAACATCTTATGAGCACGGTCCTCACTGCATCTGTTGCTAATTAAATTACTAAGCGGACACCATTTTTACGATGTTCTGAAATGTGTTGTAGTCTTTAGAGTTTTGTTAGCAATAAAAAGTATCACACTATTAAGCAACTAATTTAATCAATTTATTACACAAGGGTTTCATAGTTTTCCTAACCTGTGATCTATATTGAGTATTAGCACTTTTACTATCAAGAGCATCTGTCAGTGTATCACTCCCTACAATTGCAGCAAAGGCTGGTTGCCAGATCTTTCCTGATGGCTTACTCAGGACATCATTCAAATATTTTTATGGTCAGGAAATTGATTTACGGTCACATTTTCTATTACATAGGGGCATATTTACAAGGCTTCAGCACCACCAGATCATTAACTTTATTTTACGCTCTGGTGGAGCACAATGCTGAGCCATATTTACAAGTCCATCCAAGCCACCCGGCATGGCTTCTCATGGCCTTGTAAATATATCCCCCTTTTACTCATTACTGTGCGTGAAAGGAGAGTTCCATGTTGCTGTGGATGATCCCATGCATGACCCATTCCCAGATTTATAGGTTTCGTAATTCTGGGAATGTGTCAGATTCTAATGCCTTGCAAGGAGAGGTGTTAAAGTGGTGTAGCAAAGAGAAATACCTTTATTTATTCTTTTATTTTGCTCTTTCTATAGGTGCTGCATTCTGCAGCACATGTATAAGGAAGAAAATGCCATCAATTATTAATTTTGTGCCGGAAGGTCTTCCAGCCTTCACTAAAACAATCATCCCTGCAATGCAGGCACCCTTGTACCATTGTATAAGGGTGTTTACATTGGCGCTAGGCAGTTAATTTTGTGCCAGGCCACAGAAAAGCACAGGGATGCAACAAATTGCTGTAAAACGACACATCCCTTCACTTTTCTAATGAACCAGTTCAGCATAGCAAGATGGCTTGCAGTGCTTCGCTGAAAATTTTCTAGTAAATATGCCCCATTGTTTTTAGGATTACAAGAATTTAAAAACACTAGATGCAGGTTTTTTTAAAGTTACGCAATGCAGTAGAGAAACCAAATTTGCTGCGTTGGAGGAGGGACAAAATGCATATATATAAAGATATGGCACTGCTGCGGCCATTCTCTGCACTGCCGATCAAACAGACATGTACCCCATTTGGAGGTTGGCAGTGGTCACAACTGTGACCTCTAGGTTGCTCCCTGCTACTCCTGGCACCTCTTTTGCAACCTCCGGACAAAGAGGGGGAATACCTTTGCCTCTTCTAAGGCTAGGGGCCCAGGAAAAGTAACAGGAGTAGCAGGGAGCAAGATAGAGGTCAAGGCTGCGACCCCTGACTACCTCCAAATGACATCATTGGAAACACGCCCACTAGCAACGCTCTCAAACCCTTTTACCGTAGTGCAAAGATGTGTGAGTGGGCTGTTTCGAAGAGACTTTGTATAGGAAGACTTTAAAATACTAATCTCATACTAACTTTAAAACTTTTATACATTGCATGTGTGCTGAATACTGCAACAAACATGCAATGTGGCAAAGATTTCCAGAAAATTAAATATTCTCCATCCTAATTCCACCAATGTTAGTAGACAGGGCTTTGAATGAAAAACCATGAGTGTTATCATGGGATCGTCCATGTTCCAGCCACGGGATGAACCCTTGGTGCAAAGCAATCAAAATTAGTG
Organism: Lissotriton helveticus; assembly: GCF_964261635.1. NCBI lineage: Eukaryota > Metazoa > Chordata > Amphibia > Caudata > Salamandridae > Lissotriton > Lissotriton helveticus. The sequence continues at coordinate 349,720,484 of NC_136062.1, read as the reverse complement.
CAAAATGATAGTTGTGTTACTTTAAGGCTAATTTCAAGTGCAACTACATTTTTTCAGTCACTTTTTGTGACCTTGCTATAGTGCAGTGTTGATAATGGGGCCCTTAAATTCTGCCTTTGGCAACAGACAACCTGCCCATATAGAGGATGCAGTCCGACGTTTAGGGATAACATGGATGTTCCAAAGAAATTGGATCGGTTAGTCATCTCAAAAATGGTGAACACAAGACAAAATCATCCACAAACGCTCCAGACAAAGTCATTCACAAACTCTCCGAATTACTTTTACAACCAAATTGTACGAATTGGGCAATAAGGAAAATAGGTAACCACATTGAATACAAAATTACCCACATAATCCCAAACTTTCAAGGAAGGGGGAAAATATATTAAGTGCAGAAGAAACCTATATAAAAACTTACATTTGCACTGCACTTGTCTCCTATATGTACTCTTGATTCACAATATTTTAAACAATTCTCAGGAGAAGGTACACAACAGTAGAAGTATGCATAAAAAGATATGACTTGTGTACATGGCTCATTTACATAAAGGTGCATACAAGCAAACAATACATAGACCTCTTTACTTTTTGCCAGATTATTTGTAAATCGCGCCTTCAAGACAGAAACGCCAGTTCTGCATCTCCTAGTTCACGTAGAATAAAGGCACAGTTCATAGTTGTTGTCTTGCAAAAAGTTAGATTTCTGACACTAAACTAGCAGTGGTGGGCTGTATGTAGTAGCTAGAATAGCTCTAGAATACTGGCTAATGCACACAAGGGACTATACTAATGCTCCCCAGTGTGAGAACGGTGCAGAGCAAGAATATCGAGGTAAGAATTTTGTTTGATTTTAATATCGATGTAATTAATATCTATGTAAAAAATATCAATTTGTGAGTTGTGTAAAAATATCGAGTGTTAAATATCGATGTTAAAAATATACATGTAAAAAATATCGATGTAAATATCGATTTAATCTTTATGAATTTTATTTTATTTAGTTGTTTCATAGTTATTTTATGATATATTTTCAAATTAAATTTCTAATGTTTGTATGGTAAGAATAAATGTGATCTTTTTTTGCTGATTTCTATATTTATTTTAGGGGATGGGTAGTAATTTAAAATTGTTTAAAAATTTTAAATTTAATGTATTACATTTAAACAATTTGTAAATATTTTAGGAGCGGGATGCTGGGTTTATAGGGGATAAGGGTGGGTAGTAATTACTTTTTTTATAAAGTGTATTAAATTGCTCACATTTGTACATATTTTAGGAGCAGAATGTTGGGTTTTTAGGTGATAAAGGTGGGTAACATTTTAAAAATGTGTCAAAATTGTAATAATAATAATTTAAATTTAGAACAAAATGTAATTAGAAATTAAATATTCTAAATTAGACATTTTGTGAAAATATGTTTTTAAATTGTTAATGATAATTTGTTATTAAAAATAAGTAGTCAAATCTGTAAATTGTGTATAATAATGTAAAATAGTTTTAACTTTTAAAATTAAATAAAATACATTTTGAAAAATATTATATTTGGAAATATTATAATTTTTTAATATTTATTTAATTATTGATGAAATAGTGTAATACAAAAATATGTATATTTTACAATTGAAAATATACTAATAATAACAAAGAATTTTCTATTTGGTTTTAATTTAAATGTAGAAATAAAATGTCTATTAATTTCTTATATGTAATTTAATGGATATGTATTTTTAAATACTGTAAATGAAAGAGTATATATTAAATATGTACTGTTTATAGTTTATATGGATTTGGAGTTAAAATAGCAAATCATTATGGATTAATATCTAACTCTTTCCCTGAGTGTCATTGGATTTGGAGTTAGAATAGTAAATTATTAGGGTTTAATTTCCAGCACTTTTCCTGAGTTTAATTGGATTCGGAGTTAGAATAGTAAATTATTATGGTTTACCATCCAGCACTTTCTCTGAGTTTTATTGGATTTGAAGTTAGAATAGTAAATTAATATGGTTTAATATCTAGCACATTCCCTGAGTTTCATTGGATTTGGAGTTTGAATAGTAAATTATTATGGTTTACCATCCAGCACTTTCCCAGAGTTTCATTGGATTTGGAGTTAGAATAGTAAATTATTATGGTTTAATATCCAGCACTTTCCCCAAGTTTAATTGGATTTGGAGTTACAATACTAAATTACCATCCAGCATTTTCCTCTATGTTTTTTTGGAGTTGCAGTTAGAATAGTAAATTATGACATTCAAAATATGTTTACAATTTATTACAGTATTGAAAAAATAAGACACCTTGTTATGTTTTTTCATATTTTATTAGGATATTGTAACAATTATTTACACATGTACAACAAACTATATTTTATTCCATTGATGTACAAATGTATTTGACATTTCTTAAACATTTGACTATATTTTTAGTATCCATATAAAATGGTAAAGATAAATAATATTTTTACATTATTATACATTATCGTTTGTATTGTTTAATATTTTTAGTGCAAAAATTGAAATATTTGTCATCAACAGTATTACATTTTTATATCATGATTTATACAAGTGCAGTAGTTGGACTATATATACATTGTACATTTTTTACATTATGTTAAATAATTTTCATTTTTATATTTATATTTTGAAAAGTACATATATATTTTTGAACATTTGTATAATATTAGGAAATAAGGAGTATATGTAATAAACATATTTAATATACATTAATTAATATATTATGTTTTGTAATACAATACTTAGGGGCGGATTCTTATCTCGGTTGGAAAGCACTCCGATCGAGCTCGATCCGGGGTGTTTTCCAACCGATCCGGACTGCTGCAGTCTGACCGAGCGAGTACGATGCAGCAGTATGCTGTCGGACTTGGTTCGGTCGGACTCCCATAGAAGTCAATGGTAGCTGGTTGTACAACGCATACATGGACTTCCATTGACTGAATGGGTATGTCGCGGAAAAGTGCGCCCCTACAGTGGGTACGCGTCGGTGCTATCCGCACTGTACATTCCTGTGTTGGGGAGACCCTTGGGTCTCCCCCTGTGTCCGAGTTGTAAGGCTGCGGGTAACAGGGGGTCCGACGTGGACCCCCGAAGTCCAACTCTGGGAGCTATTACAAGCTGGATGCTCCAACTCAATCTGGCTGTCCGAATCGAGCACCGTACTAGCTCGGTCGTGAAACTTCTCCATTGCGCGCCGCGGTTTGCTTGTAACCGAGTCGTACGGAGCGGTTCGGACCCGGAAACTATTCAGACGGAGATTTCATGCTTGTTCGCATCGTACTTCGACGTCCGGACCCGTGTACGACTCGGACGGAAATTCAGCCTCCAAACCGGATCCGCTAATGACGAACCCGATTCCGTGCCCTTCCGACCGAGATCGGAATCGGCCCCTTAATAAATAATTTACAGTTTGTATATGTTTATTTTAAACATTTGAAAAAAATATATCATACATTTTTTTTACATTTCTAAAACATTTTTTATTATTTTCTATTCATTGCTATGGGGAGTTAGTCCTATTTTAGTTTTAATTATGCCACCATTTTGTTTTCCTTTAATCACTATTTTAACTATCTACTTTGTTGTTTGGGTCATTTGTGAAGGTAGAACCTCGCGGTTGGGAGCTGCTTCGTCTACGTTCCTGTAGGTTTTCTTTTAAGTTAATTTTAAGGTAGTTTTAAGTTAGTGGTAGTGTTAATGTCTTTGTAAAGGTGTTATTTAACAGTTTTATGAAAGTTACGTGTTGTTTACATAGGGTAGTGATTTTGTGATTTGTTTATGATTGAATGTTATTAAAATGCAATGTTATTTTACTAATTTGTTTACTATTTGTCTTTATATTTATTAAATGTTGTAATTTCGATTTGTGGGTTTACATATTTGTTATGGGAGGGTGTTTGCTTTTATTTACAGGTTCAGGCTTTGGTGAACAGATGGAATTGTCCACACGTTTTTTTTTTTTAATAAAGGAAATTGTTGTTTATTGTTTTAAAACAAATTGCTATGCAATTCCTTTTTTTTTAGGTAGTTGGAGCTTTTTTTATAGGTACATATTTACAGGTTTTAATGGTTTTGTGATCGAGAGGATTGCTGCATTGGATTTTTTTTGTACAGTTGTATTTTTCTATTTTTTGGGGTATTTCCTTACTACATGAATTATCTTTGCCTTGGATTGTTTTTCATTTCATCGATTTCGTGGATATTCCACAGCTACACAACAGTAAGTTGTTTTTAACTTTATTGAGGGTGGGCAATGTCTATTAGTGAATTACATTTTTTTTATTAGTTATTAGTTATATGTTTGATATGTTTTCACATTAAGGAATAGATTTTGCTATTAGGTCTATGTATTCTAGAACTTGGATATTTGGACACATTCTTGTTTTTAGGTGGAGTTAGTTGTACATATTAATTGTTTGGTTACTCAGTTTTGGTCCTATTTGGTTAGAGATAGTTCCACTCTGAGCTCTTGGTAACTTTGTTCTTTTTTAATTGATAGCATAAGTTTGTGCAGTGTTGGTTGCCCTCTCCCTTTTGTGCCTGGAAGGCATCCTTCTACTGCATTATTAGCTGTTTCTTTTCATGCAAAAGTGCTGGTGTAGACATTCTGCCAGGGAATTTGAAATGTTGGTTGTCCACGGTGACCTGAACGATGCAACCTCCCCACCCAGGTGTCCTCAAAGTAATCCAACAAAGGAGTTAACTTTTTTCAATAATGCTGTAGAAAGGGTTATCTAGTAACACATTATAATAATTTTCTACTTCTGTTGCTGGCACGTATACTAGTGCAATTCATTTTTTAATTTGATATGCAAAGTTGCTGTTAGTAGAGTACTCAATACTTAGAGGATGATTTTTGGAGGTGTCTCCACATACTTTGATTAAGGTGGTAGTAACATTGGATTGCAGTATGTGGGTATATTTTTAGAATCGCTTATATCATAGCTTATTCAAAATCTATTATTATCCTTTGGGGATAATAATTATCAGTTCATTCTTTTATTGTTGTTAATAGTTCAAAATAGGTGGGATTATTTGTATTTGGCAGCAGTGCATAAATTAAGTGAATATTGGTTTCCTGAAATTCACCATAAATGGTGTAAAGTTGGTAAAATGGTTTTGGGCACAATTTAAACGTTCCGTCCATCATGTATGTTTCACAGCGTTTCAATTTTTGCAAGTCATTATTAGTTGCAAAAACAAGAATTCTTTTATCATTACTTTGGTTGTCATACATCAAGAATTTGTCCTCTTTGTGCGTAATAGTATATTCAGATAGTATTTTAATTTCTTGAAAGATTTGGGGGGTGGTTGGAGTTGGATCGGGAGCTCTTTTAGTTTTAGCTATTAATCGTTTCAGGTTGGGGATGGAGGATAATTGTCCTGTGACATGTTCTGGTACTTTTGTCAACACATTTTTCAAGATTTCAGTGCTTGTCAGTTGGGAGCCTTTGCTTGCTTTTCAAATTGTTTCTAAGGCTTCCCTTACTTCTAATTATGTCACATTGGGTGGATGGTTGTGCTCTCTCACATTCACAACGTTGTTATCTGTAGTTGTAGCACAACCATAACATGCAGTTAAATAGTATTTGCTACATTTCCAATGTGTTTTACTATCTTTCACCTTTTCTTGGGTGTAGGTATAACTCATGTAGCTAAGCATTAATTTCCCCTTTTGTAATGTAATAAAGCTTGCTCCTTCAGCCATGAAATTTGAAATTGTGGGTTTATATAGCGCTAGGAATCGACTCCCGGAGGAGTATCTCCACGCTTCGACCGCTGGGGAACCCGTCCTGGCTCACCCTGAGAGATGGTCCCAGATGGGTATCTCTAAGGTGCGACCAAGCATCCCCGGCGATCTGGGGGGGCCGTTGTGAAGATGAGGCAAGCTGATGCCCAGAGTTGCCGCGTGTGGTCTCTGACTAGAGTAGGCACCGAGGCGAGAATTATCGAGTCCGCTGACCCTGGTCCACGACCCTGCCTCGTCGGGAATCGAACCCTGGTCCCGGGCCGTTCTCTGCTTACGGGTCTGCCGCCTCTAACCAGTGAGCCACACTTCTCCACTATTTACCATTTACCATTTACAGGGTATATCTGTGTAGACATATACATATGTGATGAGTAAATATGCTTTGGTCATCTATAATTGTGTTTGTTTTATTAGTAATTTAAAGAAAATACTTATATTGTTGGTCTTTTTGCTTTGTTGATGGCTATATTTGTTGTTTTATTGAGTTTCACAGTTGTAATTTCTGTAGATGGGGTACTTAATCACATTTGTATATTTTTTGCTGTTGTTGTTACGAAGTTTAGTTTCAATTTAAAGAGAAGAGAACATTTAGTTAATTTAGGGAGTTTAGTTAAGGATGTTAAGACATTTATATTAATTAAAAAATGCTGTTTGTTACCTGTGTTGTAGTATAATCTGTTACAGTAGTTTTTGTAGATCTTCTTTCTCTCTCACACCAGCAAAGTAACGCTCTTCCTCCATGTTTGGCCAATAAATGGTAATTTTCTTTAAGTTAGTTTTTATGGTGGCTAGTTAAGTACTTCTCAATTTTAATTGGTTTGTGGTCTTTTACTTTAAATTCATTGGTTGAGATCTGTGTTTTGAATTAAGAAGCAGTTACTTTTTAATTAGATAATCATATGTGTTGTTTGTTAGATATTTATAACATATTTTTTATTGTAATTATATAAAAATATTTTTAATCATCTTATTTTATAACTTAAATAATTGTCGTATATGATATGTGTATGTGAATAAATATGTGTTAGTGAGTATATTTATTGTATTTTGTGAATGTATATATTTATTTGCATGTTTATAATTGCTTTATATTTGTTTTAAATATATATACATTTATATATATGTTGGTATTAATAAATCCTATTTGTTTTAATATATTTAATTATTACATAATTGCAAGGGGTGTTTATTTATTATTGAATAGTATTCAAAAAGCAAAAGACAAGATGTGTTTCTCAAAGCAGGAACAGTTGGTTTAATTAAACACCTTGTTTGGGAGCACAGTTACGGTAGCGGGTTTGAGGACTATCTCAAAGTACAATCAATTTGATCAAGCTGTATACAGTTGTTAGGTATCATAAAAATAATTCCGACAATACTTGTTTGGGCATAGAATGTAGGCCTTATCTTTTGAGTCGTGAATAAGGCCCCTGATAACAGATGCAGGTGGGCCTCTACCTTGCGTGGACACAATGTGAGCCAGTATGTAACGTGTCCAGATGTCTGGCATGAAAGGCACATGATCACTGTGTGTACTGTGTGTGCTGTATCCTGATTAGCCATGTGTTCCTAACTTCATGTGGCATTTGACTTTATGATATTTGGTGGACCTCCCCTCCCTACTGACTCAGGCTGTGCGGTGCCTTGCGACCTGTCATATCTTGTGTGGTGGAGGAAATGAGGTCTTCGTTATCTCATATGTATAGGAAACCTGGTACCAAGCACTGGAGGACGGCTGCATTTTGGAACTTAAAAGAGGCCTCCGTAGTCTGGAGGCTACTAGTTTTTTAGGGTCATATTTGGAACCTCATGCCATGAAGGAATTTGATTCTGGACTAGGGGCCTGAGAATGAGGTTTCCTTTCAATTTGGTGATCCGACCCCATCCTAATTGTCTTGTGGGTGCGGGGACCTGGATGCCTGCTATTATGGACTGGATGTGTGGTCACCCAGCCCTGCCTTTGGCAATCCACTGTAGAGTGTGGCCTAGACTCCCACAGGCACATTGAATGGTGGACTCTAGTGAGGAGACCCCATCAATAAAACACATCCAGCAGCCCTGAATTCTTGAGTACAAGTAAAGACTTGAATTTCTAATGTGGTCTCATTGGTCCTTTCTTTGAGGTTTGGCACAATGAATTGTGAGGTATGCATAAAATGCATGCTTCGCATTGGGGGTTTTGACTAGTTCTCGACAGAGTTCGCTGTTCTGCTATGTGACCAAAAGATTCTGCCAAACTACACGGAGTTCTGAAAGCAGTTGCCCCATTCTCCCTGATCTTTAGTACCGGGCATTTGTCCCACACTACATAATCAACATGAACAACACTACAAGCGGCACACACAGTAGAAGGTGGCACTGTTTCTTTCTGTCGCTGGAGTACAGTAGAGTAGAGAAGAGTGGTTCTACTTGAACACCAGCTTCCTCAACTCGAGCAGTGGCAAACTTCCACACACGTCTGCATTGTAAAATCTCACAGGAGTTGGTCTGGATTAAGCTTTTCCTTGCTCGTGTTCGCCAATTTAATGCCGGCGGGCGCAAGCAAGAAAAATACTCCACTCCACAGACTTTTTCTGAACTCTGTGCACTACACAGAGCACGGAGTGGTATTAACTCCTCAAACTCTAGGAGCGGTGCAGATTTTCATCACCAGGCATAGTTTTGACTTACTGCACATTGGTGATCTATCTTTGCGTGAATGCATTGTCTCCTCAGACAGTTACCTCTCCCTGCCAGAGATGTGGCCCTGGTCTCTGTTGGGCCGGGTTTCCTATCAGTTGTTGGGGTTGCCACATGTTTGCTCACCTACCCCATTCCTGCTGTGGTGGTCAGGCGTATTCTGGTACGTCAGGTCTTTTTTTTTGGATGGGGGTTTTGTGGGTACTGGCCCAGGTTTATTAACCTCTATTCGTGATATTCTTTTAGATTGCATCGTTGGGACACGTGACCAATTTTGTGGCATTAGTAACATTTGATAGGTCTGGCTCCTTCCAACCTCCCTGACTTCTGCTGTTATAGTTAGGATGAAACCCTCCAGGTGTTAGGTGGTGAAACCCCCTTCAAGACGTGTACCATTTGCACATTTCCGGCCAACGCGGTCTTCTCAAGGGTAGTTTGTTGCAACTTGTGCTGGACCAACTTAGCGGTGTTTCTCTGAGTTTGCACTTGTTACTCCCTGTACGTTTCTAGTATCCTTTTGTAATAGTGTAATATGTGAGATTGTATCACCCACCGAGGTTTGGTGTCTGACTCTACTACATTGTCCAAACCTCTCAGTATCACAGTGGGCCGCCCCTTTTTGAGAATATTAAGAAAGAATGCAACCTGTGGGCCTGTGTCAGTCCATGGCTGCCTGGTCTCTTGTCCCCATTGTTCCCTTATTATATCCAGAAACTCAGCTATAGTCTCCCCAGGTTTAATAGATTTCACCTTTATCCCTTCTACATCAGAGCTGTCAGGGAACATTTCCCTCAGAGCCGTCCATATTTGGTCCCTGTATGAATTGAATGCAGACCCATCATGCTCGATGTCTTTCACACAATGTGACTGCTGGGATGCGAGCTTGGACAAACACTGCGTTAGCCTGGGCTACTATGAGGCTAGTAAGCAGACTTTTAACATAGGCTGTCACTAGTAGTGGGTACATTTTGGCTTAGGGTAGCTCCACTAGTCTTTCCCCAACATTTCGTTCGCATCTTATTAGACAATCATGCATGTAGGTGCAATTCCACTTGGGATCTCCTCCTCCTTGCCGGATGTATTCTTCAGAAATGGACATATCCTCTGGCTTGAAGGACCCTTTCTCCAGGCAGGGTTTGTCATACTGGTGCTTCCATTGGTACACCAGGCTAACAGGTGGCAAAATGAGCGTACAAAAATCCTGCCTTCCTCTCGGGTCACTATCTCCCTTGAGGTCAGTCTTTTTTGTCCCATGCGTTCGGGAGGAGCAACATATGTCTTTGTTGCTGCTCGTCTCATGTGCACGCAAAGGTGCCATTTATTTCTCCTACGTCTTACTTCAGTCTGCACCAGGCTACATTCGTCTCTTATTTGCTGGCCAGCACCTCTCCTGAGTTGACGATCTGGTGAGGCTTGGATCCCAACCAGAAGCCTCTCCTCTAGTTCTGCTACCCATTCTTCCCCAAACGGTGCTCTGTACTTACCCCCACTCTCCTCAGGTAGCAGGCGTGCTGCTCTTCAATCTTGCTGTGCATCCACTGTGCAATCTCTCTCTCTCTTCTTAGTTGCCACCTTACCACTAAATACTATCTAGATTGTCTTCCGGTGTCAGTTAAAACTCTCAGCACTGTTTAAGGTATGAGAGAGTTGACAGCCTGACAACAAAGCTGTCACAATTAGGCCTGGCTGAAGTTTAAATTATGCCACATACTTTGCGTAATGGCAGGAATTTCACACTATACTTGTTACATGAAACTCCCCAACTTGTGCCATCACACTACAACTCTTAATTATATGCCACTCACAGTAAATATTTATGCAAGTTCAGTGTTCACTTTAAAAAGTCCAGCTAAATCACTGGAACAAACAACAGCGCTTTTTGTTTAAATGCACCCTGCACCAAAACCTGACACAAGTACACAATTCATGCTAAAATATAGCACAAACGGACACATTTGCTCTTAATGGAATTTTGCTGGAATTTCAAGTAATTACACAAAAAATAATTGTGTTAATGTTGCATGCTCCCAGTCAAAACACACTGGACCGATTCTCAAAAGTAATCTGAGACAAAATCCTAACCTTACGACTTTTGTTTTTCACAAAAGGCCTTTAGTAATAGTAATATTAGGAATCCTTTTTTTTATTTCACAAATTTTTGTTAAGAAAAGTATATATACATACAGTACAGTTTCGGTATTTCACTATTTCAAGGGTGGTTCAGCGTGGTTTACAGGTTACAGTGGTTTCTACGCGTCTGTTTGGTATATACGGTTAGGCACTTGCATTTGCATTCCCTCCTTCGCTATATTAGGAATCCTAACTTTACTACTACTCAATGCCTTTTGTAAAGGCCGAAAGTCATAAAGTTAGGATTTTGTCTCAGATTACTTTTGCTAATCGGGCCCACTGTGTCACCTTCCCCTTTCATGACTGCCAAGAGGCGGGGCTGAAGCAGGTACAAGCTCTTGATATCAAGCAATTTTGTGCATGCCACGTCTTGACTGCACGACCTACGGAGGTGAGAATCTATTGAAGAGTGTGAGAAAATGACTATCACCTAGATTCATCAAAGTCCCGTTTTGCGAGTCTGTAATAGCGATTCATAAGGAATTGCTATTAAGGACTTGCAAAACGGGATTCATGTAGGAATTGCAAAAAATATTGCGATTCCTACATCTTCCTTATTTGCGATTAGCAGATTGCTAATCGCAAATAATGAATAACTTCCCATTCATTCCTATGGGCCTACAGGCCCATAGGAATGAATGGGGAGTTATTCCTTATTAAATAAGGATGCGATTTCAAGGGTGCCAGGGGTGTCCAAAAGACACCGTGTAGCACCCCAGAAATGCAAATTTACAGAGGTGCTGCACACACAAATGTCCTAAGGACATGTGTGTGTGTGTAACATGCAACTGAGAAAAATGCACTTAAGTTTCTAAATAGCGGACAAATATTGAGAATTCGCAATTTAAAATTGGTTAATGAATTGCATTTAAGGAATCTCAAATAGAGATTCCTTAAATGCAATTCCTTGCAAATATGCGATTTCGCAAATAGCGATTTTTGCATTTGGGATGATGAATCCCAAATGCAAAAATTGCGCTTGCAAAGGGCCAGATTCTGAGAATCTGGCCCTTTGCGAGCCGATTTTTCATTCATGAATCTAGCTGTATGTCTCTATAACTAGAGCTGGGCTTCTTAGCTGCAGTGAATTTCTTGAACATCAGCGTTATATGTAATAATAACATTCTTCACAGCTTCTGCTTCCTTCAGGGTGAGTGAGTGACTTCTTAAAATTGTATAGTACATCTCAGAAAATAATTTCAGACTGTGTTTATTGTGTCAGCATCAGGGAGTAGAGTAGAGAAAAGACAGCATTTAGTCATATAAAAAGAAAAGTTATGACGAGGCATCCTTTGGCTCATTTGTTAAAAATTGTTTCTGCCGATTTTGCAAAGTCAATAATCTGAGTGCAAAGTGAAAAGGCACTTATGAGGTGCATACCTTGGACAACCACTCCAGTTGTGCATCTAAAATGTAGCTTAACGTAATGAGCTGTTTTTCTATAATTTATCGCCCATTAGTGCAAACACTCTGGCATCCATGACATGATCAGATTTCTTCATTCAGGAGGAGGCACCTGAACACCTATCTTGCCACTTCCCTGTGGCATCAAGTTCCTGCTTGTTCCAGACTGATCCAGTGACTCCGCAGCTGCCCCAGTTTTCCCACTGGGGTTTTCCCAAACGGGTTGTCAGTAGTCCCACTCACCCCAGGACCTACTGATTGCAGGCTTCCCCATGCACCGTGCTCACTGCTAGTGCACCCAAGGCGCGCCAAAGACAAGCTCATCTGTGCCCATCAGTGTCTGAACCGTGCCCAGCGCCCTGACCCCTAGCCCTCCATCCCCACAAATGTACACCATTGCCGAGCTCTACATCCTCGATCCTGGATGGCGCAAGAAACACTGCCATCATGACAATCTATGCTCCAAGGTGGCGCAATGTCAGAGCGGGGGTGCCGGTGATTCTTGCCTTTGCCACCTCACTACAAACGCAGGTAAGAGCAGGGGGCATGGGGCCACTGCCCCGAAAACTCATGCTGTCTGTGGTGGACCGCCCGCCTTGCTACACCACCCCATCTTTACCCCCTACCAGGTCACCTGCCACTGCACACACTTAAGCCTACCAGCCAGCCCCACCCCAAACACACCATAGACACCACCTGAAAAAAACACCAACTCGCATGCACACTTCTCAATGCACTAACACTATACAAGCATTCTAGTGAATCATGGGTCCTCATCACCATACTTGCACTCAACATAGTCTTTCTCACTGAGACCAGGCTCAACCCCACATTCACCTCAGACATTGCCACAGCGATCCCTAACGGATATTCAATTTCTCTCCAAAGCCACATCAATAAGCAGGTATCATTCACAATGAGACCACACAGTGTAGCACCAACACTGACAGACGCCCATTAAACATCACAACTTTAAGCACCACATGGATGACAAGACAGCCAACAGAGGCACCCTCACATACAAAACCCCAGGTCCGTGCTCCAGCTACTGCAACACCATCGCAGACTTCATTGCACCACTAGCCTTAGACTCCATAGACTACATCTTCTTCGGCCCCTACATTTCCATATCTACAACCCCAATGACAAAAACCCTGCATACCTCCATGACAGTATGAGCAGCCTCAGATTGAATCAGAACATTCACAACTCTACACATACCGCAAAACACACACTGGGCTCAATTTTCACCACCAGCATCTACATCAAAAACAGCCATGTCACAGAAGTCACATGGACCAATTACTCCATCATCCAGTTCAGCATCTCAGGCACCCACACCACCACACTCAAGATGACCAACACTCCCCACCAGAGATGGAATAAAATCTCAGAGACCACTTGGGAGAACGCCATCAACCTTCCAACTGTGCTACCATCACCAACCTTGAACAGGGAGTGAAAAACTTCAATGCCCGGATCACCAATTGCACAGACAGCATCATCCCCATCAAGAATAACAGTCGGAGAAATTCCTTTAAAAAGGCCAGCTGGTATATCAAATAACTCAGAACAGTGAAACAAGTCAGCAAACAGTTGGAGTGGAGATGGCACACATCAAGGACACCTACGACAAGGCAGCCTTCAGAACCTCCCTTAACCTCTACCACCGCCTGCTGAGTGCAACAAAGAGGACAGCCATGACCGAACGCATTTAAGCCAGCACCAACAAAACCAAGGAACTTTTCAACAACCCAGTTGCCAGCGATAACAACATCACATCGTCAAAAGAGCTGTGTGACAAACTCGCCCACTGCCTTCTTTACAAGATCACAACCATATACAGAAACTTCGAACCCCAAACCACACTTACAGACTTTACTCAACAGATATGCCACCACAGTAACTGACACGAACCCCACACTAACCACCTGGAACATCCTCTCCTTCCAAGACACCACCTCCTCCACACAATCCATCCATTTAGCAGCTCCCACAGACCCAGACCCATGCTTGCATCACATCTTCAACCTCGGAACCCAAAGGATCAGCTGGGAACGCACCATCGTACTCAACACCTTTATCACCACTGCAACATTTCCCAATGCCTGGAAACACACCGAAGTCAGAAGCCTACTCAACAACTCTCTGCAGACTCCAGTGAACTCAAAAATTACAGCCCAATTTGCCTGCTCTCATTCCCTGTGAAGGTACAGGAAAATATCATAAACAATCACTACTCTGGGCGTAGTGGGCATAGCGGTACTATGCCTAGGTCCTCGTAGTTTGGAACAAACTCTGTGGAACTCCGCTCCACTCTGCCACCCGCGCCCACCCCCTATTCACAATAGTCTCTGAATGGATGAAAAACAACTGCCTGCAGCTGAACACATACAAGATGGAACTAATGGTATTTAGCAACAGCAGCAACATATGGAATGACTACCTCTACTGTGAAGTTGCTATACTACTAAGGGGCAGTATTTACTATCCAGCACAAACTATTTTTGTGCTGAAAAGTGACCCTAAAAATTACGCAAATAGTACTACGTAATACTTGTCAACATTTGCATCAAGAGGAGTCCCATCGACGGTACATGGGAGTTCTCATTCTACTACCTTTTGTGTTTGATGCAAAGTCCTATGTAGGAACAATAGTAGACAAGGCTTTGTTCGAAATAAAATAACACATTTGTGAGGCAGATGCTAGCAAATAGAAATGGTTTTGTTTCTAATATTGTTTCATGCATTTAATGTATGCTGATTGGTACAAAGCCTGTACTAGACATCATGCACAGTCCTGTGCATTATGTTATGTTATGTTATGTTATGTTATGGGAATTTGTAGAGCGCACAGCTGCCCCAGCGAAGGGGCGTCCCGGCGCTGATCCTGAACAAAACACAACAGAGAACAGAAAGAGACATCCGGAAATTAAGGGAATAAAAAAGTTTTAATGGCTTTCCAGAATTGGTACAGTTCATTTATTTCTCGAATGTGGCCTGGTAGAGTGTTCCATAGCTTTGCTGCTAGGAACCGAAAAGAGCGTCCACCGGCTCTGCTGGGCTTGAACCGGGGGACTTCAACCAGATTCTGACCAGCTGAGCGAAAGGCTCGCGTGGGCACATACATCTTCAGTAAAGGTTTTAGCATATTAGGGGTAGACTGTCTTAAAATTTTAAAGGAGATACATAGGACCTTAAATTGTATTCGCTGGGCTACTGGAAGCCAATGAAGTTTGCGAATGGTTTTGGAGGTAGAGCTAAAGCGGGGCAGGCCTACTAAAGCTCTGCCCGTCTGTTGCAGACGGGCAGTTTCTGTTTTATTGGTACCAAGAAGCAGAGAAGAAGCGTAATCCAATCTGGACAACACCGTAGATTGGACAATCACTTGTCTGGTATCTGGGTCGAAAAATTTCAAAATAGTTTTTAAACTCCGTAAAATACCGAAGCATGTAGTGGCAACTTTTTTAGTTTGGGTGATAAAACTTAGAGCAGGATCTAACCAGACTCCCAGGTTTTTTACTTCTGGCTTAGGTGTAGGAGCTTTTCCCAAGTTGGAAGGCCACCAGTGATCTCCCCAAAGTTCGGGATTTTTGCCCACCAATAGCACCTCCGTCTTGGCTGCATTAAGTTGTAGACAGTTGGCAGTAAGCCATTCTGCTACAGCAGCCAGGCCTGCATTATGGTGCAAAAGTGTGTGTGTGTGGCACCATGAAAGAATATTTTATCTGATGCTGTTTTGCATAATGCAACACACCAAATTAGGTTGCTGCTCTCTCCTGTTCTATAGGTTAATGTCTGCCCTAATATTTGTATCAGTAGAAGTTTCATATATTTCATACACTTGGAAGAAAAGTGGGGGCACACTACCTCACAACTCAGCACTCAATTTGCCACAATCCATCAAGGCAAATGCAGTGCATGATAACACATCAGTAATTTTTAATTGTTCACCCTTACAGGTGCACCCTGTGCTGTGAAACCCTAGACACTTGTTTCTGGATTAATACCTTCATCAGTATGTAACAACTAGTCATTTGGGGGTGAGGAAAATGCAGACCAAAGTCTTCTCAAGTCTCTGTACCACTCACTGGGTGCATGTGCATCAATACATGCTCGTCAGCACAGTAGCTCTAGAGAGCCTTTTCCAGCAGGAGGAGGGTCGGAGCACATTGACTCACATCCATGTAATCAATTTGCCACAGTTCCTCATGATACGTGTAGTGCATGATAACACTACTTCAGTAGTAGGCTTTAATTTTTCACACCATGTTGGTGCCGCCTGTGTTGTGAAACTCTAAAAACGGATGTGTGCCAGTGTGCTCCCACCCTCCTCACATTTCACACATACAGTAATACATTCAGTGCACCTTCATTATTTGACACTTGTACAAAAAATGCACATTGGCAAAAACACCTGTTTGTGTTTTGTAAATAGTTCAGCGAATGTATGGCGTAATCGATTTTTGCGCCTAGCTGCACCATGCATCATTTTTGCAAAAGTGTATGCTGAAAATATGATTAGGATTGCATAGATCCTACACAACCAAAATTAGTCTTCAAAAAGAAGTGGGATTCTAGTAGTTTGTAATGTAAATAGTAGACAGCATATATCTTCTAAAATGTTATTGGGATTTTCCAGCAGCACACTGTGCACAACCGACCAGCAGCCTTGATTGGCAGCTGGCCCGAAACCTCTTTTGCCAAATCCTGGTAATTACAAAGTATTTTCACATTCTGACTTAGCTAAAAGTACTTTTAATGCCTAGGGGACCTCTGCAACCCCACAACCATAAATCTGGTTCTTCATAGGGCAATTTTGGTGAGCACTAAGATTGGGAAACCCTTCTTGATTTCCCCTTAATGTAATCTCAAGGGTGCAGGCAGTCTTACCATCTTTATCCATATATTTTTCCTGTATTAGCTAAACAAATGGGTAATGCGTACTGGCCTCCCCAAGGAGATTGAGCGCTGTGATGTGAAGCAAATGTGGCCACTTCATGTAATTGTCTTTACATCATTATGCATGAGCACTTTTGTGCATCACTTTTCCAAACAAAAGCTAGCTAACTTCAGATTAAGTAAGGGAGGATTTTGATTGCACCTGTAGTTAGAGGCAGAAGCACAACGTGAGTGTCATCAACCCTAAAGCCACCAAGAAGCCTTTGGTCTCAGTGCTACAGTTTGGCTAACACAATATGACCATAATGAGGGTGCAATCACTCCTTTACATCCCTGTGACTCATTGACACTGCTATACGAATGAGTGCTATTCTTCTGGTTAAGATAACCCTTGATGATGTGAAATATCTTTAAAATAGAAAATGGCGAGTGTGAGATCGAAATCTTGGTGCCTACTCTGAAAGGTTAATTGTGAGTAAATATAGATGTGTAAATTTACTCTTACACATTGTAACCGTAGTAGTAGTAGTAGAAAACTGTATTTGATTTTCCAAGAAAATGACAAAAGTATGCAAAACACAAAAAACAATACAAAAGAAGAATATAAAAAGGTCTAAAACTCAGCCACTACAATTTCCAATAGGAACGATCACATCAGTGCCAACTTTAAACACTGTATAAAAGTTCAATGCTAGTGCACAATCCCAGATAAAAAACGAGTCATGAAGAACAAATAGTGGGAGACTTTGACAATTGCAGAAATAAGAAGGCTGGTCTTACTTGGCTGATTTTCAAAGACAAAAGAAGCTGAAGTATATGACGGAGACTATTAAATCTTGGGCATATTATAACAATGTGAAAGGTATCAGGAATTGAAACATCATCGCAAGAACACGCCTGTAAATCTCAAGCTCTAGACCAAGTCCCTATAGGCAGCAACAGTTGATGAAACAGATTAAAATAGGTAAACAACCTGCAATGGAAATTGAACATCTCCACCGTCAAATAGGGTTCCATCACGGAGACACTCTTAACAATGATGAAATGACACATAGAGCACTTGGGAAATGCAGCGGACTCTCGCTTCACTGTGCCCCTGGCGGGAAAAGACTGCTTTATCCAAGAAATTCTTCTCCTCACAATGTGCTCTGGTTCCACAAAGAGCTCAGGGCGACCCAGAGAGGTTCAGGTTCATCTGAAATATGAGAGACATGAAATGCCTACATACAATCCAAAGCCAAACATTGTCGAATGATAAGTCTGTTAAAGTTCAAATCTTCCTTTAACCAAATGGAAAGCCAAAGAAGCAAGGGGCGTAACCCGATGAGGTTAGAAATATAACCCAGTCCAGCTATCTCAGAAGGTGTACTCTGGGAACTCTAAGAAGTTCTTATAGAAAGGAGTTTTCAATGACCTGTAATTGAGAAGATGGCACAAAACCCCAAATGTCGTACCTGTAGCAAGCCACTGTAATACACTTAGCAGTAAATACTTTAAGCATGGACATATCATATGTGCATATGACCTATGCGCCTAGACAAGACACTAACCCCACTAATTTCTGATTTAAACCTATAGGTGTTTTTCTTGAGCAAGGGTTGGTAAGAAAGCTTGGAGTTCAGTAGATTCCTAGGTATGAAATATGATCAACCCTAGAGATGGGCTGACCCATTATCGAAAAGCATTTAGTGCTAGTGTTTGTAGGACCTTACGCAGCACTCAGCATAATTGGTGGTAAGGTCAAGCACATCCATAAGCGTTGCAAAAAGGTCTAGAAGGCTCTGTAGACCCTTGGCAGTGCATGACATTAGAACTGCAACATTGGTGTGTAAAAGAACAGGCAGAAAATGACTGCTTGCCCTTGGTACATCCACCATTTGGTCCAATAGAGCCAGTTCCGGACCATTAATATAGAGAATGAAGAGAAAAGGGGCCAGGATACCCCCTTACATACCCTTTTCTGAAAATTTGAAAGATTGGGTGTCTTCCCAATTCACCCCCCATCTTACAGAAGCAGTTAGGTCCCCGTGAAGACTGTGCAAGAAGGAGATCAGGAATGGTTCAACCTCCATGGCCCCAAGCACAGCCGAGAGCGTAGCTCTATTAACTTTATTAAAGACTGAGCTTAGGTTCACAAAAGCCAAATAAACCGCCCCCTCCTTCGCCCTGGTGTACTTCGCAATTAACACGTGCTGGTTCAGGGTCTGATGTACAGTGCCCCGCCCTGCCCTGAAACTATATTGTACTTCAAACAATCCATGCTTATTTGTCGTCCAAGTGGTAAGGCGATCCCTAACACCTTAACCTCACTGGCCACCAGAGAAATTTCTTCACGATCGGGACAATGATCGATTGTTTCCTAGCTAAAGGGGAGCGACCGACTAAATGGCTGCAATAAAGTACTGGGTGCAGACATCAAAATTAGATTTAAACAGGTACCCCGGAATGCTATCGGAGCGCAGGCCTTTCCATCAGACAGGAACACGATAGATTTCCTAACATCCATCCACTGGAAAGAAGGATGCCGCAGCGCTGGAGGTGGTTTGTGGCGTGGACCGTTTGCAAATCACTTTTCTAACTGGTGAAATTTAGCAGGAGAAGAATCCTACACACAGCGCCCTGAGTGGGAGAGGCGCTCCTCCCTTGTTGTCAGCTGAACTGACCTACCGCGATCCTTGGGGGACTGCAAGTCCCAGGACTCTCTCTGTTGCCGCACACCTGGTCTGGACCCGTCACGCCCACAGTCTCAGGTGCGATTTAATAGCACTCCCTACCCCGCGGCGCGGGAAAGCGCGGGAGAAGCCCGGGACAAGGGCGGGACCGTCTGTGGCCGTCCGGGGCCAGAGGAGGCCGGGCTGGGCCACCCCCCTAAGGTCTTGAACATCGGTGTGACTGTAAATACAGGTGAATAAAACGATTGCGAATACTAAAGGACTGAGCTGATATATGTTTAAAATACTTGCTATTTGTTTTTACTATAAGCACGTGCTGTTTCACTAAACATGTCCACACGATTAGATGAAGGGGGAAAGCTAACATCTAAATTCACCGGTGGAAGCCTTATCGGAACTCTAGATAATTATATCACCCGGGCAGCAGCCGCCCTTGACCGGGAGATAGTAGACACCGAAAAACGGCTCTCACTAGAAATATTTTCCAAACAATCCTCTTTGGGATCTATCAAGAGCTGCACAACCCCTGAAAACCGAATAAGTCAACGCCTTGTTGATCTAGGATTGCCAGAGATTAGCATAGGGTCGGATACACCAAGTATCATTACCCTGGGGAATAGTACACAGAATACACAGAATAGTAATACTACTCACGAGGAAAGTGGGCCTTGTAAGACACCCCCCACGAAGATTCATGTATGCCCCACTGTTGAAACGACATCCACAAGCACCAAACAAATAGGGAAAAGAAAGCGGGGTGGGGGCGGGCAGAAAGGCAAATGGGCAAAGATTCCCAAACTAGCAAACAAAATGGCCAACCCATCGGGCACGCCAAACCACAAACAGGCCGCCGCTTCCGCCCAGAATAAGAGCGTTCCCCTTCTGCTGAAAAATGGCCAACATCAGTCGACGAAAAGATTGCCAATGACTGTACAGGGAGATGGTGGGCCGATACGGCAGGTGGAACAGATTGTAAAGTCCCTAATGCTCCCTCTCTTTGAGAGACTGAAAATATTTAACGAAAATTTAGGTAAGTTACAACAGGCCACATCAGATAATACCCAACTGCTATACTCTCTAACAGACAACAAGAAGTCGGGGGGACAAGCGATATACCTAAGCAAACGGATTGATATTAACCAACCCCCCGGATTCATCCCCAGTCAACCTGTAATGTCAACAGAAAAAGGGACTTTGACTAACAGGGATAATAGATCAGTGGATATAAAGGACAGACCTCAGCGCACGGAGGGAAGTCGCAGTCTTGTGGGGGCCCCTCAGACACATCAGGATGAGGGCACACAATCAGCCTTACTGACTAATGGACCCACACAGACCAACAAGTCGGCCCATGGTGTGGGTAATCGAACTATCCTAGACCTACCCTCACAAAGTACCCCCTTAGTGATAGTCCTGGGAAAAGTTCCTCCTCTCCATCAAGGAGAAAGAGAGGACTTTTCCCAGATTTAAAACAAGGTCACACACTGGCTTTCCCGAAATACTGTAGGAGGCCATATGGTAGCGCATTACATAATTATGGCCCGACGAGTAGCATGGCTGGGATATTCTAGGAAAACCAGAGATGGAGACTGTATAGTAATGAATTTTAACAGTCCGGTACCAGTGGAAAGGATACTTAGGGATGCAGAGGGAGGTACTTCGCTGGGGGGACAGGGTATAGAAATATTGCCCCTTGGGTTTTTAAATAGACCAGGGCGGCAGGGCACTTTCAGCAACTTCTACAATAGGAACAGGATGTTCGCTAATAAACCACCTTACCCCAGAGGATCAGATGGGTGGGACACAATATCTCTGAGGTCCAACGGAGTTCAGATGAGGGCTGGACCTGGATATTTCCCGGATATAGAGGTCACAAACAGATTTAATGCCCTCTCTGGCCTTAATGATTGCGATTGACTGTGTGGTAACCCATCTAGCTACCCCCTCATAATGGTTCTAGCACCTTGCCCGTATATCCCTTACCCCTGGTTAGTTCGGCGAGAGGTTTTAATAACCTTGTTGTTGTTATCCCTAATAATACTGCACCATCAGTAGATGAAGGTTCCTGTGAGGTTAACCACTTTGGAACAACTCAACTTGATTCACCTAGAAAGCCTGTTTGGGTGACCATAGAGGCTAACTCAGAATTTAATGTTCTCTCATGGAATGTTGCGGGGCTGTCGGGAAAGGTTTTAGACCCCTTATGGGTGCAGTTTGTAAGCAAACACTCTATCATCTGTCTCCAAGAGGCATGGGCCACCAACTGTAATACTTCATTGGAGGGTTCCAGCAACAAGCTTAAACAGTGGCCGTGCATCGGGAAGATTAGCCATCTTTACCTCCCTGGCATTAAAATGCAGCATAAGGGCATTTTCCTCAGGTAACAGAAACATCCAGGCCATTATCTTGGGGAAAGAAGACAGCAGCCTGTGTGTGATAAACTGTTATAACGCAAGTAACAAGGGCGAGGGATGTAGGATTACTGAACTGCACAATTTTATTACTCAGTGTCGTGGACCAACAAGAAGGAACCTGCTACTTGCAGGCGACTTCAATGTACACCCTTGCGGTGGCCCTATGTTAAATACTCTAGCGACTATGGGTTGCCACACGATAACTGGGTTACACTTTGAACACACAAAACAGGGAAATGCGCTCAACCTTAGGCTAGATGAGCATGACCTGTTGTTTACATGAGTATTGCACCACCATTATCCACACAAAAGGAACCTACTTTTAAGGGTAGAAGTCCTGGGACCTTTATAGACTTTATTCTAGTTTCTAGAACTATTATGAGCCTCCTCTTGGCCTTCTGTATAACACCGAGCGCACACAGCGATCACGATCCAGTCTGTGTGTTGTTAGGAGGGAACCTTATGAAAAAAAAGGATAAAGTTGTAGGAGGAAATATGCTACAACCTATAAATGGAGGGCGACGCATTAAATGGAATCAGGTCACACCGCCCGTCTTTCTTGATAGACTTAAAAAAGATTGCGCTGCTGAACTTTCAATCTGCATTAGCACTGAACCCTTGGGTGAAGGAGTCCTTAAAGCCTTCGAAAGCATAGCCCTTCATGTAGGAAATATGTTACATGCCCCGGGGGGAAAACCCAATCTGGAGACCCTAAATGGTTCTGCCACAATTACTCTAAAGCAGCCAGAGACTTCTAGAAGGCCCTTAAAATAATTCCCCGGGATAGATCCATGATCCGCACACTCCGATCAATTTATAAAAGTGTGCTGGCTAATAGGAAAAAGGAGTTGAAAAACGAGCTCTGGAAGGAGCTCTTAGATCCTGTGACCCTGGGAAGCTGCTCAAGATTCTGGTCCACAATTATTCGGTCACCTTTTTTAACGTCAGGGGTTAAAGAAGTGGGGTAAAATATCACGGAGGATGAATGGGTGTCCCATTTTACCACACTTTTTAAGGATACCGTTATATATCCAGCCCAACCAAAAGAGGAGCTGGGGTTGGCCTCTATGGTGTTCTCAGTTGTGGAAATGATGGAGGAAATTAACAACCTCTCAAACAAGAAGGCCTCTGGTCCAGACGGCATCCCCCCTGACCTATTTAAATGTAGCCCCCTATTCTGGGCCCCAATTTTGTCAGCAGTGGGAAATGCTGCAGCGGAAAAGGGCTGTCCATCCTTCTGGGGATTATCAACAATTGTACCCGTATTCAAGAAGAGAGATCGAAACAGTACTTTAAACTACAGGCCTATCTCCTTAATTGATTCTATTGTAAAAGTCCTAGGGGGCATTATATTAAAGAGGTTGACTACCTGGGCGGAGGAGAAAGAGATAATTTCTGACAACCAGTATGGGTTCCGCACAGGGCACTAAACCTTGGCCCAATGCCTAAACCTCTATTTGATTTTGGGCAAGTACACCCTTTCACGTCCTGGGACTATCTACATGGCCTTCATGGACCTTTCCTCGACTTTTGACTGTGTCAACCGGGGAAAGCTGTGGCAGTCCATGGAGGCCTTGGGGGTAGAGCAACAGCTGGTAAACTTTCTAAAAGATCTACACAGAGACACAAAGGCAAACGTTAGATACACCATGGATCTCAAGGTAACAAGAAATTTTAGAACTAGTCGGAGGGTCAGGCAGGGGTGCATCCCGGCCCCCTTTCTTTCTAACCTTTATATAAATGACCTTGAAGAAACACTGCCCGTCCTGCTGTACGCGGACAATGCTGTCTTTCTAGCCCGCACCCCGAAAGGGCTACAAACAATACTTGACGCCTTTCAGAGGTTTATGGCTAGTCGCGACCTATCCATAAATAACACAAAATCTTACGTGATGCAGGTGGGGAAAGGAGCAAAAAAACAGTACCCATTTAGGGTAAATGGCCCTAGGGTGCCTTCGTGTACCTCTTTTTCCTACCTGGGTGTCTTCTTGGATCATCAGCTGAACTGGGCCTCACTCTTGAATAAAAAAAGGGGAGAAGTTACAAGGGCTAATGCAGCGCTCTTTGATTTTGCTGCGAGAATGGGCAATAAACCAGTGGGGGCCATCTTGAAGGTTTATCGTGCAAAGAGCATCTCGATAGCTAGCTATGGAAGCAAACTATGGGGATACTGTAACCTAGAGGGTCTCCAGGTGGTCGAAAATAAATTCCTAAAACAGCTCCTGTGGGTCCCATAGGGGACATCGAATATGTCTGTGCATGAAGAGACTGGTATGCCTTTTATTAGTGACACCCTGTCCTTGCGTCCCCTTACTTTTTGGCTACAATGCTGGCTCAATAAACAGCTTGGCTTAACTCATAGTCTCTTAAACGAGATATTGAGTCTAGATGGTATGACCAAGATTCCCTGGATGAAATACCTTAAAACTAGTTTCTGGAAGGAGGGACGCTTGGATTTGTTTTCAAACCCGGAAGGAATCACTAGAAATGACGTAGCATATATTAAACAGTCCTTCAATACACGGAAAATAATGGAAAGGCAGGAAATGGACCTGTTGAAGCCCAATGTTCATCTCCATATGATGCTCAAAACCTCGCCAGGCGAGGGACCATACCTACATTGGCCACTAACAGCTTATGAGCGTTTTTTACTAATTAGGTTTAGGTTTAATTTGTTTTACTTTTTAATAGCAGTCCCAAGGGGGTGTCATAGAGGGACAGTGCTAGCACCCTGTGGCTGCGACAAATTGTCTCCACAGGACTTGCTGCACTTTATGTTTTTTTGTAAATATTATGATTTCCCCAGGGATTTTTATCTTAGACCTATTTTAAAAAGATTGCATTTTGTACAAGCTCACCCTGCCCTACTGTATTTACAATTGTTAAAATGCGATTGTATACCCCATGTGACCGGCTTTTTAAAAAGCACAATGAAGTATAGAAAATGCCTGGATACATACAACTGTATAAGTAAATCCCCCGATTGATGCTCTTTCCAACGTGCAACAGATTGATTTTAATGCTATGATAAATTTGTTTTACCTAGTGTATATTGTAACATGTTTTTTAACTGAAAGCTTGGAATATATCTTGTCTTATGAACTTTTATGGTTCTGTACAAACAAAAACAAAAACTAATAAAGTACTTTTGAAGAAGGATCAGTTACCTCCGGACTTCAGGTTGCAAAAGGACCATAGTCATCCTACCAAGTCTGGGGGTTATGGTCAGTGTCTGTAGGCTAATTTGGGATGGGGAGAAGAGGGAAGTTTTACTACCTTCCCAAACTGTTCAATTTCCTGTAGAGCAAACGTGATAAATGTTAGTCTGCTGGAATTTCCTCGCACTGACTGGGATGCGCTCCACAAGCGAGCGATATGTGAAATTTAGTACATTGTCTTTAGTTTCTTCTTATCCAGCTTCCCAACAACAGGTACAACTTCCAGAGGCACCACAACTGGCCCAAGCACTCTAGGAAGTACAGAACTCTCTCAGTAGAGTTCAGGGGGGAATTCAGGGGGGAAGTTGGGGGTGAAGTTATTTTGTTCCTGGGACTTCTTAACAGGGAGCCAGCTCTACTCAGGCCCTTGGAGATCTCTTCAAGTAAGGGGACACAGCGCAAAGCAAAGTCCTTCCCCTCTCCTTGGCAGCAAAGCAACGGCAGGTCAGACCACAAACACACAGCAGGACCGTCCTACCTCTACAGTCTTCCAGCTTTCTCCTTGGCAGAGGTTCCTTCTTGATTCCAGGAAGATCTAATTTTGTGTAGTCTTGGGTCCTATACTTATACCCCTAAAAATCTTGGTTCCCTTTACGCAGGAGGGCTCTGAGCCTGGTCTGAACCAGTTCTCAGTGTTCCTTGAGCACTCTGTTTTCCTGGCTTCTCCTTTCTTTTCAGAGAGAGGGGCAGGGTCATAAGCCACCCAGCAGGAGGTGGAGCCAGCATTGTGGAAGGCAGCCACAGCCCTATTGAGGCCCAGGTGCTACCCCCGCCCACCACTCTAGATGCAGATGGAGCTGTTCAGCTCAGGGATGGCCCACTCAGCCTCTGGGAGCCACCCAGCCCCTGTCACTCACAAACCAGACAGTCAATTCACAAACAGGCCAAGGCACACAGAAATGTCAGACAAGAGAACAGCCACTTTCTACGGTTGCTGTTCTCAAACACAGGATTTAAAAACCACCTTTCCTAAAAGATGTGTTATTATATTCTGAGTTCAGGGATACCAGAATTTTATGTCCTATCTTGCTGCTATGAGAAGATATGCAGGTAACCACTGTACACAGCATTCCCCATGATAACTTATGGGCAAGATTGCCTTACAATAGTGAAAAACAAAAATGGCTGTAATTCACTACCAGAGCATTTCACCTGCACTATTCCATGTTCTACCTTTCACATATACTTCACCCTGCCCAGGGGAGGTATCTTGGACCTTCCATTGGGGTGTCTGATGTGTACAGAAAGGGAAGGGTTAGGCCTGGTCAGTAGGGACACTGGCCAGGTGGACATGGCAGTCCACAGACTGCATACAGGCACTGCGGTGGCAGGCCTGATACACCATTTTAGGGCTACTCATGTGGGTGGCACAATCAGTGCTGCATGCCCACTAGTAGTATTTGAATCAACAGCCCTGGCACACTCCGTGCACTTTACTAGGGACTTCTTGGTAATACAAATATGCCAATCATGGATAACCAATTACAATAACAATTTATTCGGGGAGCACTAGCACTTTGACACTGATCAGCAGTGGCAAAGAGTCCAAAGCATCTAAACCAGCAAAAACAAAATCCAGCAAAGCATCAAAAATACAGGAGGTAGAGGAAAGAAGTCAGGGGAAACCACTCCAAAGATGCCAGGTCTAATACACATGGTCACATTTTCCTTTTAAAGTTAGGGGATCCACATATGACGACCTATGGCACCCATTTTTGTCGCTCTTGGCTTCCGAATTTCGAGAAATCACATGCCCCCGATATCTTAGACTGCTGCGTCCCACGGAGCCACGGAAGACAGACTGTTAAGTGGGTCACTGAGGGCTTAGCATAGTTTGGGGGAGGGGTGTGGGGTTAGCGGGGGACCGGGGGCACTGGACGGGGGGAGGGAGAGGGTACCTGGGGAGTTATTTTCTCCTATTTTCCTATTCCTCTAAGCTTATTCCATTTTTCTTTTTTTTTTTTATAAAACAAATTTTATTAATTTCATAGCAACCAGTTACAAAATACAATGGCTTCCACAGTCATCATCTCTTACCTTGTGAGGTCTATAATCCGGACATAATTATATACTTATCGCCATGCAACATTCTTCATTGATAAATATCTGAAACATCTTACTCATACTATCCCTGGTCCCAGCCTCGGTTCCTCCCTTATCCCTACCCTCCGGTGTGTCATACATTAAGCACTCAGTACAAATCTTATTTTGTACTTGTATTGCAATGTAGCTATTTCCACAGTGTACCTGCAAGGGGGGTTTTCCATGCATAGTAGTCTCCTCTTATTCCTCGTCAAAGTGATGATCAGCCAGTGCTTGTACCAACGTTTCCCAGGCACTTGCAGTTTCGAGCGCCTTCTCATTTTTCAGACGTCTTGCCTGTTGAAATCTGAGTGTACTCTCGCTTCTGGCCCACTTTTGAAACTCAGCCTTCCACCGCCTGCTATTGGGGTCTTGCTTCGACTTCCAACGCCTTGTTATTTCCCTTTTAGCTAACAATAGCCCCAGATCCACAAATTTACTATTCAGCTTTGTCTTGGAGGTGTGAGGGAACCAGTGCAGTATACATGTTGCCATGTCAAATGTTAGGCGCCTCTCTGTGACCTCGTTCAATATGCTCCCCACTTCCTCCCAATAATCTCCCTGTTTTGGACACTCCCACAACATGTGTTCCAGCTCCGCCCCTTCGCTTGTGCACCTAGGGCATGCTGCATCTTCCACCCTGAAGTACCTCTTCACCCTACCCGGCGTCAGATATGCCCTGTGTAGTATAAAGAAATGCACCAACTGGAATCGCGCGTTCCTCGCGCCCTTCCAAGCCCTACGTACTATTTGCGCCTATGTGGTTTCCGGTATAGGCTTCCCAACCCCTGTTTCCCACTTTAATCTCAAAGCATCTGGGGCACTAATCCCTCATTCAACATTCTGGAGTACAAGCACGTTACCGCCTTAAAAGTCCCTGCGGCCATCACTACATATTGGCATGCCATCGTTGTTTTGGTTTCTGTTTGCCCTATTCGCCACTGCAGCCGTAGTGCATGAGCTAACTCCACATGTAACAAGAAACCTCCCCCAGGGAGATCACATATTTCTTGCAAAGCCCTGTAGGGCAACAAGTACCCGTCTTCATATAGGTCCCCAATTACCTGGATCCCAGCCTGCTCCCAGTCCATCAAAGGCATCCAGTCACTCCCGTGAGGCAATGCAGTAGGCATCCCCAGCGGAATCTCGGGAGCATAGGGATGTAATACTCCAGCTTTACGTTGACTACGATTCCAACACATTCGCAGCGTTTTCTCCTCCAGAGAGAGATCGGCAAGATCTAGCTTCTGTTGTGAAATTATAAAGGATAAAACATGCCGTGGTATCCCCCTCCTTCTCAAATTATCTGGATCCCTAAATTCCACTGCTACCGCCTGCGTCAGCACCTAAAGTTGGGCCGCTAGGTAGTATAGTTCAAAATCTGGGACCACTAGTCCGCCCTCTGCCTTCGGTCGTACTAGAGTTGCTTGTGCAACTCTTCGTCTACCATTTCCCCATAGGAAGCCTTTAACCTCATCGCTGCTTGAGAGTTTCCCCTGCTGTGCTGGACAGCAATGTAAACGGGTGTGGTCATGACGAGCTGAGCTCGTCATGAGCACCTGAGAGGTATATCGCATGACGAGCTGAGCTCGTCATGAGCATGGAAGGGGATTAGCAAGGATTTCAAAGATTTAAAGACCAAGTTCGGTATCCAAACAGGCAGCGTCCTAAAGAAATACAGCATTCTTGGTAGTGCTACCATTTTTAATAAAGCTATTGGCCCATCACAGATAGCGTGAGTGTGGTCAGGAGGCCATATTGCCCTTTAGAGCTCTCATACATCGTCCTATATTTCCTTCTAGCATGTCATTAGCTCCATGATATATGTTTACATCTAGGTACACCAGGCACGTCGGTTCCCAACGCACCTCTCTCGATCCATCTGGGAGGAGCCCATCGCGCCTCACCGGGAACAGACATGTCTTGGCCCAATTCACCTGTAGCCCTGAAACATCGCCAAACCCTGATAATAAGCTCGCTGCTCTATCTAATGCGGCGCCAGCATCCACTAGAAACATCAGCAAATCATCCGCATACAGCAAAATGTACTGCTGTTCTCCTCTGAAACCCAGGCCCTCATAGTGGTCCTAATCGAGCCCTTGCTGCCAAGAGCTCTATTGCCAGGACAAACAATAATGGAGAGAGTGAGCAGCCCTGTCTCGTGCCAAAAGCCACTCAGTACTGGGGTGATATCAGCCCTCCTACTTTCACCCTGGCCACCGCGGAATTATACAGCACCCTGGTCCAGTCTACAAAGTCATCTCCTAGCCCAAAACGTCCTAGTGTCTTATATAGGTACAACCACTCTAAGCTCTCAATGGCTTTTTCTATATCCACTGAAAGCACCGTTGGATTTGGGGCACCCAGCTGTCCTTCCCCTATAATCCTTACTCATCTCCTTACATTGTTGTCCTCCTGGATCAGACCCGTTATGTGCTGTAGCAGGTGAGTCGCCAAAATCCTACTCAAAACCTTGTAATCTGTGATCAACATTGAAAGTGGTCTGTAAGCCGACCTGTGTCTGTATTCTCCTGCCCAGGTTTTAACAACGGGATAACAAGCGCCCCCCTCATGGAACTGGGGAGGCAACCTAAATTCTTCGCTTCTCTATAAACCTCAAGCAATCGTGGAGCTAATAGGTCGACAAACTGTAGATAAAATTCTATTGGCAGTCCATCCACGCCCGGCGTTTAATTACGGGCCATATATTTGATAGCGCAAATAATTTCCTCCAGTGTGATATCCTGACCGAAGCATTTCGCTTGCTCCTCTTCCACCTGCAGAAGTGGTACACTATCCATAAATGCTTCAATTTCTGAGTCCCCGGCTACCAGCGAGCTTTCATATAATGTCTCATAATAATGTAAGAATCGGTCTAAAATTTCACGCTGATTGAAGACCGTGTCACCTCCTCGGTTATTTAGTGCCAAGAATGGGGAGCCCTTTTTCGTGGGGTTGGCCAACCAGGCCAACAGTGTCCCTGCCTTTTCACCCTCTACATGTACTCTTGTAACTTAGGATTTATAGTCATAATTTCTCCAGGCCAGGTCGCGCTAACTCAGCTGCCTTCAGCCTGCTCTCATCGCTATCCACTTCTTGCAGTAGCACCTTCCTCTCTCCCACGTGCTTACTGATACAGACCCCCTGTATCACCACCTTAAATGCATCCCACTCTATTGCCCTCGTGGTCGCCGTGTTCGCATTTTCATTGAAATAATGTATTATTCCCTCGCCTACTTCTCTTTGGAAAACCGGATCTTCCAATGTCTCAGGACGGAGCCTTCAGGTGGGGATGTCAGATTGTACCACCATCCAAAGCATGTTAAATAGTAGCGCGTATTGATCCGACAACGTCCTTGTGAGATATTCAGTGTGCACTATGGAGGACATTACCCGTGAGGAGCATAGGACTATGTTAATCTAACATGTAAATCGTGCATCACTGAGAAGTATGAGTAGTCCCGGTCTTGTGGATGCTGTGTGCCCCATATGTCTATTAAACCCCACCTAGTCTGCCAATTCAGTCTACATTTGGCCATTATATGAGTAGGGGAGTCCACCAGAGGGGGATGTGACCTGTCCTGCGACATATCTGCTATGGAATTAAAATCTCACCCCATCACCACCAAGCCTGTGAGGTAATGCGCTAGTGTGCCTGATAAGAATTTGAAGAAGCGTGCCTGTTCACTGTTTGGTGCGTAAATATTGCACAGCGCTATATCTTTCCCTCTCAGTCTCCCCTCTACTGCAAAGAATCTGCCCTCGGGGTCTATGGTCTGTTTCGTGGCCTGGAACGGTACCCCTGCTCTTATCCAGATCAATGCCCCCCTGGCAAACGCAGAATATGCGGTGCTGAATACCTGCCCTCTCCACCTTCATTGTAATGCCAGTCCCTCTGCTT
Source organism: Lissotriton helveticus (assembly GCF_964261635.1). Taxonomy (NCBI): domain Eukaryota; kingdom Metazoa; phylum Chordata; class Amphibia; order Caudata; family Salamandridae; genus Lissotriton; species Lissotriton helveticus. The sequence goes on along the minus strand of NC_136062.1, from coordinate 349,689,313 downwards.
TTGTGAGGTGAGTTTCTTGGAGTAGTGCTATATGTATTCCCCTCCTGACCAAGTATGCATGTATATTGTGCCATCTCGTCATTGTATGTAGCCCCCTTACATTCCAGGTAATACAACGTAAATCAGGTGTTATTCCCATTGCAATACAAAAATGCCCACATTTCACTACGTACCATAGCAAACTCACCGGCCCCCTCCCTTCCCCACCCTTTCCCCCAACTCCCCTGACCCCCCACCCCCAGAACAGGACCTAGAACATTATTTCTAGCCTTCATCCAAACTATTTCAACAACCAACTCAACTCTAAGCCCACCAGTAGTCACTGAGGGCAAGCCTTATGGGCAATGCGGGGTGCTTAGTGCGAACCGGCGACCTCGTACACTACAGGTCCAGTACCGCTTCAAAACCCCCCTATAACCGTAACTGTCCCATTCCCTCCCCCCCCCCCCGATATGCATTCAGGCCCCTTTGAGCACTCAACCCTTTTTCAAACGTGACACTGTGGCATAGGATCCAGAGGTCCTCCCTTCTATAGTCCCAGGCGCCCAGGCAGTGGACCCGCAATACTGTTCAACCGTCCTTCCCCGCTCCCAACAATCACATCTGACTCTCTTAGAATACAATTTTACTCATCTAGTAGTCCATCCGCCGTTCCCGGTGTGACCAGCGGCAAATGTACACAGTCTGTCTCCGAGGAGTCAGCACCCGAGTGCTCTTTGTCATTCTCGATGTCCGTACCCCTCTGCGATTACTCCATCAGTTCACTAGATATAGCCGTCACCACTTTCAGGACTCCTCTTCGCTCCAGCTCAGTTTGTGAGATTGATGGCCTCTGCAGTCCCCGCCGTCGGTGTCTTATCCGCTGTGATTTGCGGAGCTGATGTTGCTCCGCGATTTGTCGAGTCTGTCGCGCTGGCCATCTTTACCAGCTCTGTAAGACTCCAGCCACTCCCATGCCTCCACTGGTGTTTCATGGAAACAAGTCCTCCCATCCAGGATTATCCTCATTTTTGCCGTAAACAACAGGGAGTACTGCAGTCCCTCCGCCCGCAGTTCTTTTTTAACCGACTGGAAGGACGCGCCGCGGCGCTGAATCTCGAAGGTGCAGTTCGGAAACAGAGTGACCTTACTATTTCCTACGTGGGAGGGGCCATCGGTACGGGCCCTCTGGAGCAGCAAGTCCCTGTCCCTAACGTGCAACAGGTGTGCCACCACCGGTCGGGGGTGGCGTCCTTGCTGCGGTGGTTTCGCTGGGACTCTGTGAGCACGTTCCAGGGTGTAAAAGGACGACAATCCCTCGGGAGCCACTACTGTTCTCAGCCAGTCCTACAGTTAGCGCACCACGTCCGGCCCCTCCGCTTTTTCAGGCAGGCCTACTATGCGGATATTATTCTGTCGATTTCTACTTTCGGCATCTTCGGCCCGCTTTTCCAGCGCCCCAATTCGATCGAAGGCAGTTGCCATAGTCGCAGCTAGCGCGGTCTGTGCAGGTGCCACAGTTCAGGAAACCTCCTAGGAGTCCCGAACCACGCCGTATTCAAGAGCGGTTCTGCTCCAACCCGGTCCACCTTTGTTTTCTGGTCTTCTGGTATCGATAGGGGGTTCAGGGAATTGTGTTTTCAGGATAATTGCGGGGTTTCTCAGCGGAGCTCGGTGCTCACGCTGCCTCTTTCCGGTTGTATTGTTTAGACTTTGATTGACAACAGCTGAATGTAAATGGAGACATTTGTATGTTTAAAATCAATAAAGGCATTTAAACCATAAAGTTAAGGGAATACTGTGTTTATTTTACATTATTATCAACAGGCTTCTGGTAGCAGGGTCTGATAATGAGAGTGCATTAGCCAGATTTTAACAGAGGCTGGGCTAGAGAGCTGAAGAACTGAGGTATTTAACACTTAAATAAAAGTCCTTATCAACTCAATATTTGAGCGTGAGAAAAAAAATATCCTTCTGAAAGCTTTCAAATAGGATAAATTAAAACGAAATGTTAGGTCAACACATCATTTTAACGTTCTCACATTTCAAAGGGTCACATTCTATCTTAGGCCATCATTACAAGTTTGGTGGTGTGGGCCTGTGTACGAACCACCCACCAGATCAACAGTTTTCTCCTGGTCTTACGGGCGGTTCTTTGGCGTTCCCAGGGTGATTCCTTTGATGTAAGCACTGCAATGGAAATGTCATAGGCAAGACCCGCACTGCATGGACTGCTGCAGTACATGCCGTGCCGGGTGCTGGGATGCATTCACATAGGGAGACACCCGTAGTGCCCCCTGTGTGCATCTACATGGCGTGAGGTACCAGGGGGCCCTGTAGGGTCCCCTTTGTTTCCTCTCCGTCATGGTTTTCATGGCGGGCTCACCACCGTAAATACTGTGGCGGAAAGGAAACTAGTAATATGCTTAGCGGGACCGCAGAGGTCCCCCCAAGCATATTGTGGGATCAGGCCCGCCTCACAACTACCAGGGAACAGCGATTCCATCGCAATTGTGGCAGTCTCAAGGCAGCCTGAATACCCTAGTCATAATAGGGCAGTCGGGAGACCACCACCTAGAATCTGGTGGTCCGTGGACTGTCAGACTCATAAAAAGGCCCTTTATGTTGTTCTCCACATTAAATTATGCCAATTACATCTTCATTTTTAAGAAGCATATTTCTTCAATTTAAATTCTACCCATTTAATCAAATGGTTGCATGTTTCTGTTATAAAATAGGCGACATGCCTACAGGCCACTTGGAGAAATGGCTGGTGTTTGTAAATGGGACACTTGGAAATAGAAGAAGATGTAAATAATGCGTTTTATGGAAGCCATATAAATATAAAGTCAACTCTTCAATTAAGGTTTCTCACATTTCAAAGTGTCACCTTTACACACAGCAGGCAACTTGCTCTCAGTGGCTGGTAGACATGATGCCATAAAGCGGTAGTTATGCCTTTGTGCTAGTGAAGAAAAATTTAAAGGGCCTTATTTATGACGCCATGCGTCACTTTCACGCCGCCGGTGCGCCACTTTTTTAGTTACACCAGCGGTGTAAAAAATGTACCTTGTTGCACCATATTTACAAGGTGACGCATCTAGGTAGTTGCATCAGTTTGTAAACCCCTGCGCCAGGTATAATGTATGAAGGGGGGAGTTCTGACGCAAGAAAGGATCATAGAAGTGACGCAGTGAAATCTATTAGACTTCACTGCGCCACTTCTAGGATGCAAATGCGTCAATATCTTACGCCTGCCTCACAGCAGGCGTAAGACTGACGCAGGCCCTTTCACATGGGGCTTGCCCCATGTGACCGGACACATTGCTGGAGTTGCGTCACTTTTGTGACACACTCCAGCAATGCTACACTTTTGCGCCATACCGATACGACAGAAATACTGATGTATCTGTAACTCCTTGCGACATGATGCATCATACCGTAAATATGATGCATCAATCATGTCGCAAGGAGAGCGCACTGAGAAGTGACGGATCGCTGCTTTCACGCAGCGATGCATCACTTCTCATAAATGAGGCCCAAAATGTTTATTAGACTTAAATTTAGAACAAAGTACAGAAGTGCATACGCAATATTACCTTAAGTGAATTAAATATTTAATTGATTCAAATTTATATTTCATTGATTAAAAAATTATTGTAAAAGATTTTATTTTAAACCCTCTGTAAAGCAAAATGTAAAAAAAGAAAGTTTATAAAAAAATGTTATCACAAAAGAACAATTATTCGTTGTTAGATTTGAGCATCTCTAGTTGGCACAAGTAGGTACTTGTGACAAATAGGGACCCTCACCTCTAGTCAGAATAAGGGGATTACACTCCTAAAATAACCCCTGCTCACCCCCTTGGTAGCTTGGCACGAGCAGACAGGCTTTATCTCAGAGGCGTTGTGTGTTAAGCATTTGTGACCACATACAGTAACCCAGGTACAACACTACAAATGGACACCACACAAGTTTTATATAAAAGTAAGTAGACTTTATATAGAGTTACCACAAACCATAAACAACTAAAATATACAATACTATTACTTTAAGATGGAAGATTAGGCTTAGTTCAGTTCTTTGATGCAACACTTTGGGTCAATGTACCTTAGGTTGCTTTGCGCTTCCACGACAAGCAATATCGCAGCGAGGGAAATGCGGCAAAGTTCAGGTGCAAAGAAATAAAGATGTGAAGATCTTCCAGATGTGGCACGCTTCTCTGGGATGCGAGAAGTTGTTTGTTCGATGCATGGACTGCAGCGGCGACACTCTGACGATGCGGCGCCAACAGCTCCAGCGGTGACACTCTTCTCCCACGATGCGTGAAGCTTCCGCTCGATGCGACAACTACAGCGGCATAATCTACAATGCGACGGCGGCACGCTTCTCAGGGATGCGAGTTGCTCTTCTTTGATGCGGTGTAGTGCGACAGTTCCAGCGGCAACACCCTCCTTCGGAGTTGCAACGGCAGGCTCAGCGACGGCGACACACTCCAACCTTGTTGCGAGATTTTTCTCTTGATGCGGTGCAATGCGACATCTACAGCGGTAACACCCTCCTTCGGAGGTACGATGGCAGCAGCAGCGATGGCGATATGCTTCCTCTTCATTACGGCACGCTACTCTCCGATGCAGTGCAGTGTGACCGTTCCAGAGTCGACACCCTCCTTCAGAGTTCCAACAGCAGGCACAGCGACGGAGACACGCTTCTTCTTGTTTAGTCCGCTTTCAGCTCCTTGCGACACTCAGTTCCTCAGAAGGCCCAAAACAGCAGCAGGCACTTCCAAAGTACTGTGCAGAGTTGGGGGGTGAGGTCTGTTGTCCCTGAGACTTCAGCAGGAAGCAAGCTCTTTTCAAAGCCCTTGGAGATCCTTCACAAGTTGAAAGAAAAGTACACAGAGTTCCTTTCCCCTTCCTTTGGCAGTAAGGCAACCACTGCAGGCCAATCCCCCAAGCAGCACTTCAGCTTGGGAATAGTCTCTCCTCAGTTTCTTCAGGTACCTCTCCTCAGTAAAGGTTTCTTCCTGTAGTCCAAAAGTGATCTAATTTCATGGGATCAGAGTCCCAATATTTATACCCCAAAATCCTTTGTTCTCTGAGGGGAGAGGGGTCTTTGCCCAGTCCAAACAAGTTCTGAAGCACTCTGTTTACTAGACTTCTCCTTTTCTTTCACAGTGGGGAGCAGGCACATCAGACGCACCACAGGAGGTGGAGCCAGTCCTGGAGCACTTTGTTTACAGGACTCCTTCTCTTCTATAAGTGTGCAGGGCAGAGACATCAGCCGCTCCCCAGGGGGTGGAGCCAGCATTGTAGAAGGCAGGCACAGCCCCCTTCAAGGTTCAGGTGCAACTCCTCCCTCCCATCTAGATGCATATCTCTCAATTCACCACTGGGTGACTCAGCCTGTCTCTTGGAATCCCCCCAGCCCTGTTACTCACAAAACCAGACAAAGGAATACACAACCTAGCAGAGGCAGGTTTGAATGGTTAGACAAGCAAATAACCTACTTTCTAAAAGTGGTATTTGCAAACACAGAGGGCCAGATGTAGGTCGCCCAATACCGGTCGGTAACGGCCGATTTCGAACTACTCTAACTCCTGGGAGTTCTCTTCACTAAGGCGGAAAAATCTGGACAGACCAACAGCATTGGGGTATTCTGTACCAGGGCGGAGTTCCCCCGCAAAGTCCATACCCGAAGAGAAATAAACCACCTCAACAGCTTTGAATTCTCACCCCTCATTTGCATCAAGCATCTGAGGGGCCTGTGGTCTGTCTGAACCCTGAAATGAGCCCCAAACAGGTAGGGTCTCGACTTCTTCAGTGCCCAGACCACAGCAAATGCCTCACACTCAATAGCAATACACATCTGTTCCCGTGGAAGTAACCACCTACTAATGTAGGGCTACAGGTAGTTCTAGGCCCTCCTCATTCATTTGTGACAGAACAGCCCCCACACCATGCTCTGAAGCGTCTGTCTGAATGATAAACTCACTTGAAAAGTTGGGTGCCCTGAGCACGGGCGCCGTGCACATGGCAGCTTTTAGGGCCTCAAAAGCCTTCTGACAGGTGTCAGTCCAGATCACCTTCTTGGGCTGCTTCCTGAAAGTCAGCTCTGTCAAGTGTGCAACAATGTTTCCCTACCACTAGATAAACCTCCTGTAAGGTTTATCAAGTGGTTCTCACCTCTGTTTGGGTTTTAGGTGGCTCCCAAGCCAGGATGGTTTCAATCTTGAGTTGTAGGAGCGCCACCTGGCCGCTCCCAACTTGGTGTCCCAAGTACACCACAGAAATCTGCCCGTTCTGGCACTTACTCACCTTGATCGTGAGGCCTGCCTTCCGCAGTGCCATCTACACTTCCCAGAGGTGGCGCAGATGTTCCTCCCAACTGGCATTGAACACTGCAATGTCATCCAGGTAGGCGACACTGAATTCATCCAGTCCAACCAACACCTGGTTGACCTACCTCTGAAAGGTGGCAGGGGCATTCTTCATCCCAAAGGGCATAACTCGGAACTGGAAATGCCCATCTAGTGTGGAGATTGCTGACCTCTCCTTTGCCCCATCAGTCAAGGCGATCTGCCAGTACCCAGACATTAAGTCAGACGTGCTGAGGTACCATGCAGCCCCCAGCCGATCAATGAGCTCATCAGCTCTGGGTATAGTATGCGCATCAGTCTTCGTGACTGAATTGATCCCTCTGTAGTCCACACAGAACTGGAGTTCAGGTGTGGCACTCGGCGCTGCAGCCTTCGGACCAAGACCACTGGGTTGTCAGCCAAGGGCTGCTAGAAAGCTCACTCATCCCTAGTGCAAGCATCTTTGAGACCGCCTCTTTGATGCAAGTCCTCACCCTGTCAGTTACCCTGTAAGTTTCATGCTTCACAGGCAAGCTATCTCCTGTGTCCACATCATAGACGCACCAATGTGTGACACCAGGAACCAGGGAGAACAGATCAGGAGACTGTCTCAGCACCTGGCTGCAGTCATTCTGTTGCTCATGGGTCAGGGTGGAAGAGAGGTTAACACCATCCACTGACCCATCTTGCTCCGAGGCTGACAGGAGGTCAGGAAGAGGCTCAGTCTCCTCATCCATCCCAGCGTCTGTGGCCAAGAGCATGCCCACTTCAGGCCTCTCCAAGTGGGGCTTAAGGCGGGTGACATGGAGGACCCTCAAGGGGTTCCTAGGAGATCGCAAGTCCACCAAGTAGGTAACTGGACTCTTGGGCTCCACAACCTCAAATGTTCCGGTCCAATTATCTTGGATCGCACAGGGCTCCACTAGGGCCATGACCCACACCTTTTGTCTAGGTTGAAGCTCTACCAGAGTGACATTCTGGTCATACCATTGCTTCATCTCCTCCTGGCTGGCTTACAGGTTCACCTGAGCGAGTTGCCTGAAATGCCTAGTCTGGTTTCTGAAGGCTGTAGCTATATACATCCTGGGGAGGTTTCTTGGGAGATTGCTCCCAGCCTTCTTTAACCAGATTCAGAGGTCCTCTGACCGGGTGTTCATAGAGAAGCTCAAAGGGACTGAACACTAAAGATTTCTGTGGCACCTCACGGTATGCAAACAGGCATGGTAAGAGGACGTTCCACGTACACCTCATAGGTTCCTCAAGACCCATAATCATGCCCTTTAGGGTTCGGTTGAACCTTTCAACCAACCCATTTCCTTGGGGGTGGTAAGGAGTAGTGAACTTGCAGGCTACACCACACTCCTGCCACAGGGACTTCATTTACTTGGAAATGAAGTTGGTCCCCCTGTCAGACACTACCTCGCGAGGGAATCCCACTCAGGAGAAAATTTCCATCAGTGCTCTTCCCACCATGGGGCCGTCACTGTCCTCAGAGGTATGGCTTCCGGGTACCTGGTGGCATGGTCCACCAAGATCAGGATGAACCTGGCTGTCTTGGAGTCCAGTGGCCCTACAATGTCAATCCCCACCCGCTCAAAGGGGGTACTTACCACAGGGAATGGCTGGAGGAGAGGAGTCTTGTGCTTCCTCCCACTCTTTCCACTTGCCTGGCAAGTCTGACAGGTCCTGCAATGAGTGTCTGAACTCTTGCACATTTGGGGCCAATGAAAGTGGGTGACAAGCCTTTCAAAGGGCTTCTTCTGCCCCAAACATCCTGCTAATGGCACATCATGAGCCAGCCCCAGTAGGAAGGCTCTGAACTTCTGGGGTACCACCAGCACACAGGTTGACTCAGGTTCAGCAACCTTAGGCTCACTTTTTCCGTTGTTGCCCCTCAGCTCTGGAATGCCGTTCCAATTGAGATTAAAACCCTACCCTCACTGGACCGGTTCAAAAAGGCCTTAAAAACGTGGTGCTTTTCAAGAGCCTATTAATGATGGACGGCTACGCCATGGATATGAGCTGGTATTTTGAAGTAGGCGCCTTGACGCCCATTGGGCTAAGTTCGTGTGAGATAAGACGCCTTTCATTCATTCATCCATTCATTCATTCATACATTCACTCACTATACAGGAGACCATTTTCCCAGTAAATCAAGTGTGACCCTCACTGATCACCTTCTGCCTGGCTTGCAGCCTGTTGCCGCAAACCCACAAGAGAAGGGCACTCTCTCTGCGCCTTGAAAAATTCCTCCCTGCAGGGGCCTCCTTCTTGCTGCCAATGGGTCAGCTCAGGCATGTCCCCCAGTTCAGCTACCTGCTCCCCGGTAGGCTCCAGGGTATTCCCCTCAGGGTCTACCTCCTCCTGGGACATGGGAACTTCGGGGGCCGGTTTCCCGCGCCCCCACCACTTCTCTCTTCGGCAGGTTCCTGAGCCTCCCTCTCAGGCTCCAGGTCCTCTTGAAAACCCCTACTGGCTGACATTGACCGGGTGGTCACGCACGCCCAGTCAGGCAGTCCAACCATCTTCAATTGAGTTGTTTTCTCCACCTTTTCTTAAGGGGAGCTCTCCAAATCATTCCCCAACAAACAGTCAAAAGGCATGGCGGGCCTCACAGCTACCTGCAGAGTAGCAGAGACCCCCCACTCAAAGGGAACCTGAGCCATTAGAAATGACTCTCTGTGTTGTCGGTTGCAACAACTCGGCAAAATGCATGAGGGACAATCTGCTCTTGAGACACCAGGTGACACTTGACAGCTGTCACACTGGCTCCTGTATCTCTAAGAGCCTCCACCTTTTGGCCATTGGTGGTCACTCGCTGCCCATATTTCTTAGTATTCCTGGGCAGCTGAGCTTCTGAGACCATCTCACAATCTCCTAAAGAAACTAAGGAGATCTGTGCAGGACCCACCCACCTTGGACATCAATCTCCTCCCCCAAGGCTACACTAGCCATCTGCCGGGGGTAGCACCAGTAGGTGCTGGTTTACAAAAACGGGAGGCACCTGGTATAATTCGCCTTATAACCCAGGTCGCCACATTTGTAACACTTCAGGGGCCCCTGGGGAACAGGACTTCCTGCCGGGCCCCTTGCTTCTTCTCAGGGGGAGGCTGGGAACCTTTCCCTTGCTTCCCTTGGGAATTACCTTGGGGCCCTTTGCGGAACTCCTTCTATTTACCCTTGTCCCCCCCACTCTTCTGCGAGGGACTCTGACCACTTTTGGCTGAACTTCCCACGTGACTGTTGTGGACCCGGGTGCTCACCCAGCGGTCCGTCTCCTCAGCAAGCTTTCTAGGGTTAGTCAGGGTTAGTCAGCTTGCTATCTATCAGATGCTGGCGCAGCTCTGGAAAACAATTATCAGACAAGTGCTCCCATGCAATCAAATCAAAAAGACCTTGAAAATCATTAACCTTGCTGCCCTTTACCTAACCATCCAATGCTCTGCAAAAGAAAGTGACATATTCAACCCAAGTACTGTTTTCTAACTTTTTGCATTTCCTGAACCTCTGCCTATAGAGCGCAGGTGTCAAACCATATCTAGACATCAATGCATCTTTCATGTGGCTGTAGGAATTCTGGACTTCAGAAGGCAAGTCTAACAATGTGTCCCACCCCTTACTGAGGAACCTTCCTCACAACCCCGCTCCACAATCTCTCTCAGTGACTCGTGGGAAGACATAGCTACCTCATAGGCTCTGAACCAGTGACCAATATCATCACTTTTGTAAAACTCTTTCACCACATTCTTGGGAATATACACTCTACGTTCTGTATGTTCCGACGGTATACTGCCACCAGAGGGAGTAACTACTACATTTTTGGTTTTAAAGTTCAACTCCCTCAAAACTTTGTCATGCTCAAACTGCATTTTCTTTTCCTCTTTGTCTTACCTTCTATTTTCTAATTCCTGTTGCCTGTTCACCTTGAACTTGGTCATCTCAATTTCATGCCTTCTTGATCTCTCTCTGTCCTCCAACTCCTCTGGAGACAGACTCTTGTTAGAAGTATTGCCACATGCAGGGGAAGGTGCTCTCCTTCCTCCTAAGCCAAATGGCTCAACTGCCTGGTCACCCCCTCCTCAATTTCAGAGGTTTTCCTTGCTTCTTCCCAGGCCCTCAGCGCCTTGTAGATTTCTTCTTTCTTGGTGCACCCAACAGTGGCAACCTTGAATTTCTTGAAGAAGAACTAACTACAGATGCTTTACTTTGTAGCTTTCCAATTTCTCTTCTTCCTATTCAAGATCAATAGAGGCTACGGATTCTGCTCTCTCTACTACAACTGAATCAGGCATCTTTCAAAAATGGAACAAAAATCCAAAAAAGAATCTACCAAAAGTATGTGATATTGTTATGGGCTGCACTCACTAAGTAGTGTTCACCAGCAGGCACTGTATATGAGTCACAAATGCAAATCCAGAATCCCTACCTCTGACAAACAATGTTAGAATTGGGGGTCTCTAGTTGGCACAGGTAGGTACTTGTGACAAATAGAGACCCTCGCCTCTAGTTAGGATAAAAGGATTACACTCCTAAATTAACCCCTGCTCACCCCCTTGATGGCTTGGCACGAGCAGACAGGCTTTATATCAGAGGTGTTGTGTGTTAAGCATTTGTGACCACATTCAGTAACCCAGTACCAACACTACAAATGGACACCACACAGGTTTTTTATAAAAAAATAAGTAGACTTTATATAAAGTTACCACAAGACCATAAACACCATAAATACACAATACTGTTACTTTAAGATGGTAGATTAAGCTTAGTTCAGTTCAGTTCTTAGATGCGACACTTTGCGTCAATGTACCTTAGGTTGCGTTGCGCTTCCATGACAAGCAATGTCGCAGCGAGGGAAATGCGGCAAAGTTCAGGTGCATAGGAAATAAAGATGTGAAGATCTTCCAGATGCGGCACGCTTCTCGGGGATGGGAGAAGTTCTCGGTTCGTTGCGTGGACTGCAGCAGAGACACCCTTACGATGCAACGGCAACAGCTCCAGCGGCGACACTCTTCTCAAAACGAGTCGTGATGCTTCCGCACGATGCGAAAACTACAGCGGCGTCATCTATGATGCTACAGCAGCAGCTCTGACGGCGGCACGCTTCTCAAGGATGCGCTGTGCACTTCTTCGTTTCGGTGCAGTGCGACAGTTCCAGCGGCCTACGGAGTTGCGACGGCAGGCTCAGCGATGGCGACACGCTCCGACCTCGTTGCGAGATTCTACACTTGATGTGGTGCAATGAGACAGCTACAGCGGCGACACCCTCCTTCGGAGTTGCGACGGCAGCAGCAGCGACGGAGACACACTTCTACGTTGCGGCACGCTTCCCTCTGATGCGGTGCAGTGCGACAGTTCCGGCGGCGGCACCTCCTTTTGGAGTTGTGACGGCAGGCACAGCGATGGCAACATGCTTCTTCTCGTTGAGTCGCGCTTCCAGCTCCTTGCGACACGCAGTTCCTCAGAAGGCCCAAAACAGCAGCGGCACTTCCAAAGTACTCTGGAGAACTGGGGGGTGAAGTCTGTTGTCCCTGAGACTTCAGCAGGAGGCAAGCTCTTTTCCAAGCCTTTAGAGATCCTTCACAAGTTGAAAGCAAAGTACACAAAGTACCTTTCTCCTTCCTTTGGCAGCAAGGCAACCATTGCAGGCCAATCACTTCAGCTTGGGAATAGTCTCTCCTCAGTTTCTTCAGGTTCCTCTCCTCAGTAAAGGTTTCTTCTTGTAGTCCAAAGTGATCTAATTTCATGGGATCAGGGTCCCAATATTTATACCCCAAACTCCTTTGTTCTCTGAGGGGAGAGGGGCCATTGCCGAGTCCAAACCAGTTCTGAAGCACTCTGTTTACCAGACTTCTCCTTTCTTTTCACAGTGCAGGGCAGGCACATCAGACACCCCACAGGAGGTGTAGCCAGCCTTGTGGAAGGCACGTACAGTCCTGGAGCACTTTGTTTACAAGACTCCTTCTCTTCTTTCAGTGTGCAGGGCAGAGACATCAGCCGCTCCCCACGGGGTGGACCCATCATTGTGGAAGGCAGGCACAGCCCTCTTCAAGGTTTAGGTGCAACTCCTCCCTCCCATCTAGATGCAGATCTTTCTATTCGCCACTGGGTGACTCAGCCTGTCTCTTGGAATCCCCCAGCCCTGTCACTCACAAAACCAGACAAAGGAATACACAACCTAGCAGAGGCAGGTTTGAATGGTTAGACAAGCAAATACCTACTTTCTAAAAGTGGTATTTGCAAACACAGAATGTTAAAACCAACTTCACTAAATGATGTATTTTATCATTCTTCGTTCAGGCTACTGAACTCGAATTTCTACCATGTTCTCTCAGAAAATTAGGATTATAAAATGTAATCACTCTTACAGCCCATTCTGGCCTATGGAGAACAGGTAGCCTTGCAATAGTGAAAAACGAAAATGGCTGTTATTCACTATTAGGACTTGCCACACACATCAGGGCTTGTCCTACCTTATACTTACAATGCACCCTGCCCTTGGGCCTACCAAAGGGATGACTGATATGAAGAAAAGGGAAGGTTTAGGGACTAGCAAGTGTGTGCACTTGCCCAGTCAGCATGACAGTACCAGACTGCACATAGGCTCCGCAATGGCAGACCTTAGACACATTTTACAAGGCTGCTTCTGTGGATGGCACAACCAGTGCTGCAGGCCCACCAGCAGCATTTGGATTTACATGCCCTGTGCACACTCAGTGCACTAGACTAGGGTCTGACAAGCAAACCAAATAGACAAACATGGAACCACTGAGTAATACATAAATTTACAATAGGGAGCTCTTGCCCTGTGGCACAGTGCCCAAAGCATCTAACACCAGCAAAAATGCAGGACGAAACAGCAAAAATGGAAGGGAGACCCACGCCAATGGCGTCAGATCTAACATTCGTAATTATATATTTTTGTGACATTAACATATATAAACAAATTTCAACATTCTTACCTATGAGGTTCTAAGTTATGTTCCTACCTTCCTTATTTTCTACGGTATTCTTTTGCAGTACTAATCATTAGCTGTGTGGGGCATAGAACCTACTCCAAGCATGAACTAGAATGCATATTCTACTGATCTGTGTCTTTTTGACTCTAGTGACTTTAGAAATTTTGCAAAAAAGGAAGCAAATCTATTAGCATACGATTAGCTAGTGTCATTCACGCTGAACTGAACATTTTTAAAAGCCTTTTACTATTCCTGTCACAATATTACAGCTTTGGATTGGTTAAATACTTGCTAGTCCTAGGTTTAAAGCCCCTGCTATAAAAATGGCAAAAGCTATTGTCACTTTCTAGCTCAGTGTGGAAAGCAGTATGCTAACCCCATGCTTAAACATTCTGCTAGAAAAACTGAAATTTGAGGTAACCACCTAAAACTTGGCAACTACCCAGTGTTCCCTTTTTCCTTTTATGCATAATTTCTGTGGCACTCTAAGCTGAAATTACATTGTTTTGACTTTATATCTCTGTATGTGAATAAGAATGTGCTTAATCTTTTATGGGTGGATATCTCTGTCCCTCCCTAAAAATCGCCTAAGTCCTCCATAATCTCTCACCCAGTTAGTTTAGGTATTCTCCATTTGCCAGCAACTCCCTCTGGACCCTCCATACTAAGCAGTTAATGTGGAGTATGAAGATCTCCTCATAGAAATTATGGGAGAGGTGGAGATGAAGATTTCTAATTGTAGGTTTGTCAATTGCATTTTGCAGTGGGCAGTATTACTGTAAGTATTGCTATATGTATAATCAGTCTCTATACTGAGCAAGTAATAAAATGTCCAAGAGTTCGAAAAATATGATAGTCCTGTTCTTCTTCTTTATTTTCAAGGGGTCATGGCATATGTCTTGGCAATCAAATCCAGATGATATACAATTTTTAACACTGTAGGTTGTTACAATCACAACTTGTTAGTAGTTGTAGTAAATAGACAAAGCCAACACATGCTTCGTCTTAGGGTCATCATCCTCCAACTTCCTCAGGGCAAAAATACTACAATATCAGCAACAACTTCTGTGAATTTGAGTGTTCTCAAATGTATATATATGACCTATATCCACTATTATTCCAAAACCGGGTATGTCGTAAGGTATATCTGTACACAGACGGAGAGTACGCCATGTAAAGTGTCAGGCTTTTAGCCATTGTAGGCTTTTTGCCCTGAGGAAGTCGTAGGGCGATGACAATAAGACAAAACATGTGTTGGCTACATCTATTAAGACTGATTATTGATTTGGTTTTGGGACTTTGCAGTCCTCAAAAATATTTGGGATCTGGGTGGCCATTTCCCCTTTTCCCTTTCAGTATGCTACAGATTCTCTAAAGAGCTAAATATTCTGATGGTTATGCACAGATTCTAAGCCATCCCCACTTCTTACCCTGTTATTGCTTTATGTACTACAAAATGCAGTTTATGAATCAGGCCCCATATCAACTTGGTGCATAGTAGCTCACAACATCCTCAGGAGTATCTTGGAGTATGACAATTGCTGGCTTTCTGAAAAGCCCCTCTGAGGAGGTAAAATCTGCTTTAACACAGTTTGTTGGGAATTTACTCTTTTAAAAAGCACTGCGTCTAAGAGGCATTGGGTGGATGGACAGCTGTCAATGACTTTGAGTATAAATGGAGCTCTACTCTAGCTTATTGGTGACGGTCTTGCTGCAATGGTAACTGAATATGGAAATTTTTAGTACCCGATTCCTCAAGGCTAGGACTAAGCCTGTTGCACTGAGGAATCCATTATGGCCTACACTGCTACTACTAATCTTGCCTGGATGTAATTTCTTTGAAAGAGTAAGTAATTCTACAATGCAGAAAAAGTGTATCCAGCATGGATTTATAACTCTACACAAGAGACATGTAGATGGCTGTCCAAGAACCAATAGCATGCTTTGTGCAGACTCTGATTGGGGAGAACACTACCCTCCTGTACCACTCAATTCTTTTTGCTCATTTTTATCATTTTTGCTACTCTCCATACCCATTCTTTCACTGAGTTCCTCAATCCACCAATTGTCTTGATAGGACTATAGGTCCATCACCAGTCTACAAATAGCCTGGGCACTAGAAGAAGAATTAGAAGATAGGGTTCTCATTGTATGTCTTGCAAGGTAAAGGACAAGGTTGACTTTCATGGTAGAAGGATCAAGATGGCTGAAAGATCAAGGTCAGCATGTGCTCTATGCCTACAGAGCAATTGTCCCTGTGGGTTAGAAAGCTGCCTATCAAATCAGTGCAGAGATGTCCCCACTACATACTGGTTGCTTTTTGACTGAGAGATGCTAGGACGTCTAGGTTACAATACATCCATTTTCAAGGAATGGTCAAATTTGAAATAAGCATATCATTGCAGGTTTGATACTCTGAATTCTGAGATACTTGGGGCATATTTACAGAGACATGGTGCAATGCAACAGAGCAAGCAAAGTTGCTGCATTGTGTCCCTTGAAGAGAGCAGTGCTGCACCATATTTTCAAAAAAATTATGAAGTTGTACTCTCGCCTTGCCCTGATGCACTTTGTGCTGATTTAGGCTTTGGGGTGCTTAGTGCTAACACAGACACCCATGCTCCATAGAGTAAGGGTGTCTCCATTGTGGTCAGCATAGTTTGCGACAGGAAGGGTGCTTTATTTTGTAGCACACCCATGTCTACAAGTCTTTGTAGCTATGGAATTCCTCAGAATCCATGCATGGAAGGATGCACAGGAACCATGCACCACTCATGGAACGCCTACTTGACTCATAGTATCACAAGGTAATGCAAGGCCCTGTGTTGTGTACCTTTCAGCCATTACCATTTTATCTGTGATATCTGCAATCAGTTCTCAACCACAAACAGGGTTTATAAAATAACTGTGATTTCGTCAGTAGGGTTTAATATTCTATGTTTAGCTAGTTTATACAGTATAGATTTTGCAATCAGTTAGTAATCACAAACATTATATACTTTTTTAAAACATTGGCGCCCATTGCTGCGACTGCAGTTTATGGGAGTATTGCATTGCTCATTCAATTTGTATGACTCTCATAATTTGCCTTTACATAAATGACATGTACATTCATAGATTTTCAGGTACTGTTAATTGATTTTTCTGTGATAAAAAATATAAATCAACTAAGGCGATTGATTTTTATCTTCATTGGAACTGTGGTGATTGTGTTTGATTTTTCCACAGCCCAACCTTCATCCCCTCCTTGCAGATGGGCCTTTATTGACCAAGCTACCTAGAGATCAAAATAGAATTGTAATACCTATTTTAGATTACAGACCCCATGCCCATTGTTGAGTTTAGTTTGCCACACCTGGACTCTCACCTTGACTAGTGGACTTTTGACATTATTATGAACATATATAAACCTTTGTGTGTCCACTCAAAGATTCGACGGGTTTGGCGTTGATGTAACATATTTTTATGATGTGATATATTTTTCGGAAAACATTGTTTACAACGCAACCATTACATCGCACTACACTTACAACGAACTAACAACGCAGTGATTACAGCGCAACATTATTTACAACACATGTCACTACAATGCAGGCAGTACAACGCATGACACTATATCGCATGATACTACAACGCATGTCAGTACAATGTAGGCATTAATGCGCATACCATTACAATGCATACTATTACAAAGCATAGTACTCATACACTATCCAAAACGTACCCTACTGTTGCATCCCCTGGAGTAAGAATAGTAATGTTTACCCCTACACTATCCAACACTTATCCTACTGTTGCACCCCCTGGAGTAAGAATAATAATTTTTACCCCTATACTATCCAATACTTTCCTTACATGTAATGTAATGGTATGCGTTGTGATGGTATGTGTTGTAAAGGTATAATGCGTTGTAATGGACTGGGTTGTAAAGGTAGTTTCTAAAAATGCAATGTAGTGCCATACGATGTAATGGAGTGTGTTGTAGTGGATGTTGCGATGTAAAAACTGCAATGTAAAGGCAGGCGTTGTAAAATATGCGTTGTAACGTCAGACATTCATATTTTTCATTTGTAGATCCATTCGTGGAATATTAGATCTTTTTTAAATGTGGAGATTGGTTATCATGTCAACACAGCTGACATGGCATGACCTACAAATAATGTTATTGGACCTACAGTTTGTTGCACTTTTATGTGAACTGCACATACAAGCAGTCTTGGATAATTTGTGTTCACTAAAGGGGAGAGCAAACACGCTGGGGAGGGTTGTAAATTAATTAGCATGCTCAAACAGGCACTCTGCTCTCGCCTGATATGCTTTGATGAATCCCAAGGAAATATTGGAAAAGCTGAATTCATTTCTATTAATGTGGCCTGTCGGAGGCGGCTGTCTTATAGAAGAGTGCACTGGGATTTTATAAGTGCATCATGCTTTTTTTAAACATCCTAACTTCAAAAGTGGTTCTCCTTGCAGCTGCCGCCAATGAACACTTTCGGCTCTATTCTGTGTCTCCAGTCGGATGTGGCTTGGCGATTCCTCTCCATTCGTCTCCAATTCATCTCTAATATCACTTTAATGCTTGCAAATGATGGAGCGTCTCCAGACAAAAAGATCTGTGGAAAGAAACTAAAAAATAGGCATTTGAGTATTCTCTAAACAATTACACAACTTGATGCACAGCGTTAGTGACAGATATGAACCACATTTGCAATCAGTTGGGAGACAAGTACTTCTAGATAAAATGTCAAGTGAACTTTTGCTCTGCAAATCCAATACTTCCAACAGTTTGATGTTCTCTCCTCTCATCTACATTAATCACTGGAGGGATTTGTGGTTTCAACCTGGAAGTGAGTTATAGACAGGTAGGGTGTCAGATTCTTCGCCTACCAAACCACAGTAAAGGCCTCTCTCTCTATGGCACTCCATTGCTACTTACTAGCACGAAGTTGCCTGCTAATAGAGGCGACGGGTTGATCTTAACACTCACAATTTAGCTGGGATAACACTGTCCAAATGATACATTCTGAAGTATCTGTTTGGACCACAAACTATTTTCTGAAATCAAGTCCCAGGAGGATGGGTGCAGTGCCCAGTGTCTCCTTCAGGGTATCATAGTAGTGTGGGTTGATTGCTCCTGAATAAAAGGAAACACAAGTATGAGTTCAAAGAAGTGTATTCCAAAACACCCCAGCGCAGCTATCCCAGAGAAGCTCTTACCATAAATGCCGTCCTTTCAAAACCCCCATCATTCCAATCACCCCCATCATTCTAATTCATAAGAACATTATAATGAAAAAGTGAGAACACTGCATATCTTCATTTCTTATACAAAATAACAAATGTAACAATAAATAATGGAGAAATTGAAGAAAATATAATACCAAATACTTTATATAATATAATACAATAAATACACCTATACAAATAAACAAATAAGAGACTGCTGTTAAACTTTACCCCAAGTACCTGAACAGCTATAACAAAATATATTCTTAGGCAGATAAACTGAACAATAACAATGTATTTAGCAAAACAGCACAATGTGATTCTCACTGGTCGACCTGGAAAGCTATAAAGTGGCTGAAGTAAAACAAGTATGCCAGGAAAGGAGACTAAATATAAAGAAGTACACAACAACATTGGTGCTGCAGAACTTCTGACGAACTGGGCAGAGGTCCTCCTCTTCAATAAGTTATGTATTCATGATTTGGAACTCCAATGAGGCCCATAGGAAGAGAAATATCACACTGAAGCGTGTAAAAGTTGTACCATGCATAAGTGTAAAATCATTACTACCAATAATACAAACTTTATAAAATAAATAACCCACCAAGATACAGGTAATTCATTATTTAGGAGTTTACGATTATTACCAAAAATACAATACACAAAAACCCAGAATGCACCCTAAAAACAGCATTGACATCTTTGAGTAAATAAGGCAAAAAACGTTAAACAAAATTCAAAGCATGGATAAAAAACATTTCATTAGGCAGGTTGTGCACTAAATACAAAGCCTCAGGAGTCATACCTGCTGACAATCTTAAAAAGAGGGGTATCAACCACTTATGAGGATATAATAGCAATGCAGGACATATAAATAAAGCATATTTCAAATCCTTACATCCATGCTTACAAAAGTGCCATGTGTTTGCTGTACCATGCCATTTGGATGTTGTAACATTTAATGGAACAGTGTTTGAATGAATTCATGAACATAGTTCCACCAGTTGTAGACAACCACAAAGGAGAAGAATGATGTGAAGGAACTTCAGGAGCTATACACCAGCCGTGTAATGCAGTATACAATGAAGGAAGATGACCCAATTCCTGAGATAGAACTCCCACCTAGAGCAGGAACAGTGTGTCCTCGCATAGCCTGACCCCAGAGGAACTGGCAGAAAGGAAGGCAGGAAGGGAGTTCAGGCTGCACATGTTATGTTATGTTATAAAAGCTCTTCTATAGCGCGCGGCTACTCCGAGGAGTGTCCCGGCACTTTGGCAAAGAGAAAAGTAGAAGGGAAGTACATAACACAATGCTCTCCACGTGGCAGCAAAGAAATTACTGGGCGAAAAGCCACGTCTTCAGATCCTTTCGGAAAACAAGTAGATTAGACATAGTTCTCAGTGCAAAAAGGAGCTCATTCCAACAACAAGGGGCCAGATACCGAAAAGAGCGGCCTCCAGTACGAGCACGTTTAATGATGGGGACAGTTGCTTTGGCTTGTCGTGCGGACCTCAAGGCCCTCTTTGGAGCGTAGAAAGCCATCCGTTTCCGGAGATACTTCGGGCCGGTTTGATGGAGAGCTTTAAAGGCCAGAGTCAAGATCTTAAAAGTGACTCTTTTGGCAATTGGAAGCCAGTGAAGTCTCTCGCAACTCTGACGCGCGGGCCCTTCACGGCAGTCCAAAGATGGCTCTAGTGGCCGAGTTTTGCACGACCTGCAAACGAGCTAGGAGATATTTGGGGAGGCCTAGATAGAGGGCATTCGCGTAATCAAGACGCGAGCCTATCAAGGCCTTAACTATAATTTTTTTATGATGGAGGGATATAAGTGGGAGGAATTTCCGCAGCATCTTCAGGATGCCAAAGCACTTTCCGGTCAGCCCTATAATCTGGGGTCTAAAAGAAAGATCTACATCGAATAAGATGCCCAGATTTTTGGCTTTTTGCGAGGTATCCTCAGGCGGTGACATGTCCCGCGGCCACCGCGGACTTCCAAAGAAGAGCAGCTCCGACTTATCCGAGTTGCATTTCAGACTATGTCTCTGAAACCATTCAAACACGGCTTCCAGACATTCCCTGATCTGACCCTGGCCCAACTCAGGGAAGAGGAAAGGGTGGAGGAGTAAAAGTTGGTTAAGTAGTCTCAAAGAGCTAGAACTAAAGGCACATCAGTCATATTGCAGCAATGGTGGCAGCAATTCCTTTGTATGTGAAGGACATAAGAAGGTCACGTTCCCCAAAGACCTGGTACCCAGTTAAGTGGTAGGGCTGACATTGATAAATGTTTTTTTGCTAGAGTTGTGACACTGGGAGTACTCAGGATCTCAGAGGAGCACAGGTAGAGGGGAAGTCTCTGGAAGCATATGTCTCCCGTGGGGAGAGACTCTCTTCAGACATTAGAAATAGAGGACTGAACCAGGTACACCCTAATGAAACCCCTCCTTTTAGCAAACATTTGACAGACCCCTGAAAAGTGTCAACAGAGGTTTAGTGACAGCCACAAACTTTCCAATCATGGGTGTATTTTCTGGACCATTCTAACAAAGCACTGAATGGCTGGGTGGGCAAAGCAAGATAAATGATTATAGTGGGCTCTAGAACTTGATTAATAAGGAACACATCCTCAATACTTGCTACACAGAGCTGCGCCAGCATCTAGTAAAACAGCAAGGTGACTGACCTTACAAAAGATGGCTGAGGAGGCAGACCTCTGAGTCAGCATCAGAGTGTCCATAAAGGCATCGGGGGACTCCCAGAAATTTGGTCAGGGGACCCACCAGATAAAAGAAGGGGTAGACAAACTAAAAAGTAAAAATTTTTCAAAATAATTCCTGCAGGGAACAATGGTTACCAGTCACAGTCCAAACCCAAGAAAAAGGGAGTCTCTGACAAATAGACTAAGGGGCTTGTCCCCGAATGCTCAGAGTGTTAAAAGTATGGACACTCAAGTCTCTAAAGAGGGCATAGCCCCCTACAGATGGGCAGCTACCAGGGGTTAGCAAGTATCATGCTCAGGGAGGAGGTGGTCCCAGTTAGCTTTGGCAAGCAGACAGAGTTGACCCTAGTGATAGGTAGATTGTGCCAAAAGCCTGCACGCCTGCCAATACTTCTAAGTATAGTCAGTGGGTCATCATCAATTGGCAATTAGTAGAGCCACTGAGAGACACAGGAGGCAGCATGACTGTAAGGTGTTAGCTGGTGGTGTCCTCATGGTAGTAACTCCCTAACACATTTCACCAAGTCATAGTCGCAGTTGACAGCCATCTGCCAATGGCTCTGGTTCCCAAAGAGTAGGGAGGGGGTATGTACCTGGGAGCTAAGCTGCCTGTAAATCGTCTGTTAGTCAATTACCGGAGCAACATATCCAGAGGCGGTAGAGCTCAGGTCACACTTGAAGATGTTGGTATTTTACAAGTGCAACTGTATGTCAAACCGGAAAGGATCAAGGGCTCCTGGAGTCGTGTACAGTGGCCCATGCAAATGCCAAGAAGACGGGGCACAAGGGACATGGGAAGCCAGCCACTGAAGTTTCCATGGGTCAGGTTGACGGGGCATCTGAGGAGGATGCTCCTGAGACTAATGGGGAAGACATTGCCTCCCTGGCTCACCTACTTGACCTTTTTGAGCAAGTTAAGGGTGGTCCCACCGGTAGGAATTCTGCAAAGTGGAGAAAGAGTGCCCCACTCTAGAGGGCTTGAGGCAGCAAGATGAGGCTCAGGCAGCAGGTGGCATGTCTGGAGATCACCCTACCTGTTAGGAGAACAGAACTGAACTGCCAGGACAGGTCCTCCGTGCACCGGTAAGAAGCCTCCTGGGACCAATTTGGGGTATCACACCTCATAAGCTAGGCTAGCTTGAATTCAGTGGCACAGCGAGCACAGGACCCAAGTTTGGGCATACACTTCCCACTTAGTGTGACAAAAGCAAAAAGAACAGCCAGGGACAGAAAGCTGAACAAATTAAACCCTTATCCCCAACCTTCATCCCCAGTCACAGATCTGGGTTAAATGAATTGTTTTTGGCTCGCCATGCCATTCCACTTTTAGAAAGTTGGCCTTTTCCTGACTTAGCCATTTAGCGCCTGTAGCATGCCTCTGGGTCACATGAGTGGGTGTAGCTGGCAGTTGAGCTTTGAGAGGGAGAAACTGGGCAAAGTCTCACTTACACTTGAATAGACTGTTTCCTGCCTCGACACAAAGGGATGCACACTCCTTGTAGCTAGTCTGGAGCCAGGACACCAACCACGCTTTAGTAGATATCGTTTCCATTTCTATCCACTCCACAGCTGCTACCCATCCAAATACCTCCAGATCGTATCCAGATGTATTACTTAATGCACAAGGTATCTTGCATCTGCAAAGAAATCTTTAACTCCCAACACATATTGCACCACAAAATGATACTCTTTGAGATTCACAAACATCTGGCAATTCTCTGTTAAATTGAATCAGATCCTCTTGTAGATAATATTTGAATTGAAGGCCTGGCTGATAAGAGGTGATGTCCCGAAAGCAGTCCCAGGATGCTTGTTTCCGGTCCAGGGAGGACCGGGCCTGGCATTTCGGGCTGGACTGTTCTCACGAGGTACAGGATCAAGACTAATTTGGGCCTAAACAAGGGTGGCGTGGTGTGCAAAAGAACAGTGGATTAAACCCAGATCTATGTGACTGGGGTGAATGTTTGCATTGTTCAGCAATCCGTCCATCATTTGTTCTTTTCCTTTTGTCGCCCTAAGTGGGAAGGGTTTACCCAGACTTGAGGCCTATGCTCACCGCGTCACTGGATTCAAACTAGCCTGGCTGATAAGGGGTAATGCCTCAAAACAGGTCCCAGGATGCTTGTTTCTGGTCCATGGAGGACCTGGCTTGGCAGTTTGGGCTCGACTGTTCCCATGAAGAACAAGGTCAAGACTGATTTGCATATAGCTAGGTAAGATCTGGCGTGGCGTGGTGAGCAAAAGAACGATGGATTAAACCCAGATCTTTGTGACTGGGGGTGAATGTTGGTATTGCCCAGCATTCCATCCATCAATTGTACCTTTCGCTTTTCAATTCTTGCACTTCACCATGCTAGGAGGTATGTTGACCAGAGCTTAAACATCCAACCAACCCACTGATCCACTGATACTAATTTGGGTTCAGTCCAACCCCTGGGATCCTCTGTGCCAATTTCCACCCACATTCCTACACCTGCTATTACTTGCAACTGCCTACCAATAAGGGGCATCTTGTAGCTGTTAGAGTCTCACTTTATGGGTCCTGGCTTGCAGTATTCCAGGCATAATCTTCACCTCTAGGAATTTCCTCTCCTTGTACCCACCTCACTTAGATTTGAGAAAGATACAGGACTCCTGGTTAGACTTTTGAACTTGTGACAGCTCCAGTTCATTCTTGTTGCTCCCTTGCTTTTTCTGGGGGGTGAGGAGTTCCCCTTTCTTGGAATCAACTCATTGTGACTTTTTAGACATCTTAGTGTGTACCCATACATTAGCTATATTACCACACTTCCTCGGGTAAATCAGCTTGGAATCAATAGATGCTGGGGTAACTCAAATAAAAATTCCTCAAGATGTGTTCAGATTATAAAGTGCATAATACATTGTGGCTATATTGCCTTTCTCCGAGCCTGCTTTCACTAGTACAGCTACAAAATCAGCACACAAATGTTGTGAATCTATGTGTGTGTGCTAGAACTTCTCCCAGTACTCCTCAGGTGTAGGCCTAACTTCTGCACAAAGACATACTTGATGTTATTGTAAGAGTTAGCTATCTCCTCGTCTAGAATCGAGGGGCTTATTTACAAGTCCGGTATGCCACTTTGGCACCGCCATTGCGTCACTTTTGTGACGCAGCGGTGGCGCAAAGCCAGCACAATGCTGTGGGGTTTTTACACCGTGACACATCTAGAGAGATGCGTCACGTTGTTAAGCCCTGTGCCACACAAGACCTGCGTCAGGTTTCATGTGGGCGTTCTGGTGCACGGGGGCGTTCCGGCTCAGGAACGCCTTGGAAAAGTGGCTGAGTGAAATCTACAAGATTTCACTCAGTCACTTTTCCGACCCCGCTGCATCAAAACCTTACGCCTGCATGTAGCAGGCACAAGGAATGACGCAGCACAGCTAGTATAGGGTGCCCCAAGCAGTGCTGGAGTTGCGTCGTGCTTGGGACACGACTCAAGCACTGAGTCACCTTTACGGCATCAGATGCGTCACACATCTGCCCCGCCTTGCACCATGGTGTGCCGCATTGTAAATGTGGCGCATCTGTGGTGGTGCAAGGGGGGTATTATGTGACGCATCTGTTCTGGCGCATCCCTGCTGATTTGCAGAGATGCGCCAGAAGTTGTAAATCTCCCCACTTTGTGCATTTTCAATGCTTTTTTATAGGGTCGAAACATTTGTAAATGTCAGCCCCCACCACAAAGCAAGGTACAATACCCTTGTGCAAGCAAGGGGTGTGCTAACCCCCTATAGAAACCTCTCCTTTGCTCCCACCATCTACCTCGAACTGCACTGCTACTTGAGACCTGCTCGGATCCTAGACGACCAGAGTGGCTCCAAGGGCTAGTTAACTGGTCTCCCGTTCTGAAATACAGGGACACACTAAGCTCTAACAACTTGAACCCTGTACATGGACCCTGCCTGGAGTGGTGCCCACACAGTCCAGGACTGATGAAAGTGGTGGTAAAGGTGCCTAACCAGCCTAAAGTCAAAACAGTGAACTTCATAAATGTTCAGGTGAAAAGTGCCCTGAGAACCTAGAGGAGACCGGGACCTATTTGCTTCCCAATCGCCCAAGGTGCATCAACAGTCGGTCTGACTTTGCAGTAGCTTCCACTACATACTTCTTCACAGCGACAAATCCTGTGCAGTGGCTCCTCTCAGAAGCGGTATACAGTCTCAAGGAGCCCTCATCGGCTACTCCCTGCAGCCTCGTCCCACTGGAGATATTTGAGTTCCAAAAAAGGGACTAAGTCCAATAGTAGAAATCTTCACCATAACTGTGTCTAGTAGCTCCCTATGATGACACCTCCTAAGACACTGCTGGCTGCCTTGCCCCACTGAGCTTTACCTTCTCACATATTTTTCTGCAAACATTCTTCAAAGTTGGGTGTAAGCAGAGACTGGCCCCAATCTACCTCATGCATTCTGATGGCGCTCCATTGTGGTTGGCCAAAAATTGCGACATAGCCTTGGTCTCGCACAAATAGTAGTCTGCAGTCAGTGCTTTGATCTTTTAAGTGCCAGATTTTACAAAAGTTCATAACTCCCGTTTTTGTGATTGGAGTTTTGTCATTTAAGTGTCAAATAATTTATTAAATTGTGTTCTATCTTTCTGAAGTGGTGTGGGATCTTTCATGTGTGTGTTTCTAAGTCTTTTACTGTTTAAGTGCTTTAAAAAACTTTACTCAATGCCTCTGAAATTTTTGCCAATCTAACAAAGGGTTAAGCACAGGTTAAAGTTCTAAGTAAAAATACCCCCAAGCAGCACTAAGCTCCAAGGTGAGTCAACTGGTTGTGATAGACCAAGACCTAACCATGATTTCAGCCCTATAGTGATGGAACGTGGGTTGGAGGTTAGGCTCAGATTTACTGAGTTTATATGTTGGGGTTGAGTCACTTTGGTTGAGCAGACCCAATGAAAAATCCATTTGTTTATTCGCTAAGCCACGTAAAGTCGATTTACATGACTTTGGGTTGGTTAGTTCTGCAGCATACATAGAAAGAGGACTATGCCTTCCGAGGTCATTTTTCCACAGGAAGGACTCCATTTCTGCAAAAAAACAACCCTTCCTATAACACAGGACACTTGAACCTTGGTACAAGAATGCTTGCATTAATGCTAGGCAGCCAGAAGTTTGCTGTTCATTTCTCTCCCCATCCTCGCAACTCAGGACAGCAACTTGCCTATCATGCTGCATTGCATGAACTTTCATTAATTATGCTCCTTAGTCTTTTTTCTGGAAGCCAAAATCTTTCAATGAGACAAGCAAGCAGGTTGTAGTTGAGAAGCGATCCCCCACTACAGAATGATGTTGGACGAGGAAACCTTTGGAGTGGGAAGATTCAAAGTTCACACCTACGGAAGTCCACTCACTGGCCGGATACTTTTCCTGCCTTCACCAAGTCAAAACCTTTACCTTTGGACTTGTTTATTTTTTGGAATTCGGAATCCTCTAGCAGGGGAAGGCAGTGGGCTACCCCCTGAAGAAGATTTCATTAGGAGTGATACATTCTCAATGAGGTCTGGTTGAATCATATTTGCTTCTGCGGAGAAGGTCCGAGCTGAGGAAGAATGTTTCTTCAGCCCAGTGTTAACTTGCCTTGGATGGATTGGCTTGACAGGTTTATCCTGGTTTTCCGGTGGTCTTTTAGTCCCAAAATGTTCTAACTTCCAGGTTTTCAGGGACAGCAAGAGAAGTCCAGTTAGACACATCCAAGGGTTCCAATTTCAGGGAAACGGCCTCTTGCAGCTTTAAAAGTTCCTTTAGCATATAGAGACTGTCAGCCAACTGACCCTTGTACTCCATTTCTTTGTCTTGGGTGCAAGTGGAAGCAGGGCCAGCCCTTCAGGTCTCCTAACAAACCTTAAACAGCAAGCGTAGTGCTTCTTCTTTTCTTCCACTGGTCCATTAGTGTTTTTAGGTGGGATGTAGGGGGCGTTACATTTGGGACCTAGTAAGCGGTGTGCCAGACAAAAAACCAGCAGGATCAGTCTACAAAAAAATAGGGGCGATCATCCAAAAGGCACTTTTTCACAGTTATTATCATCAGTTATATATTTATTTATGACACTTTTATAGCGCACTATCACAATAAGGTGTGTCCAGGTGCTGAGGACCACTGCCAAAATGAAGCAGGTTGCAATTGCAAAAGCCATATCAAAGAAGTATGGATAATGCGGGCCAGAGTCAGGTATTCAAGGTATTCCCTGAAGTGCAATAGGTCAGATAGAGATCTCATGGCAAATGGTAAGTCATTCCATAGCTGAGCCACTCTGATCATAAATGCTCTTCTGTCCTGTCTTGTCTGTCAAAATTTACAACACAGATGAGATTTGTGGTTGCTGAGCGGAGACATCTCCCTGGGGCATACCTTATCAGTCTTTTTTTGTAGGGACCTGGGACCTTGCCATGAAGTGTTTGAAAACTATGCACAGGAATCTGAAGGTTATCCTCTGTTTTAATAAATGATAGCCATTGTAGTTCTTTCAGAGTGTTATATGTAGACGATCTTCTTGATCTGTTTAGTGCACGTTTTGTGGGTGACGCTTGGATTCAGTACAATCTCTTTATCAGGTAGTCCGGTACTCTTAGCAGTAAGGTGCTGCAATTGTCAAGACTACTTAGCACTACTCTCCGTACAATCAGAGTTTTGGGGAGCAGCAGTGGTAGGTATTTCCTTAGGCTAAGGAGTAGTGCAAAACAGGTGTCTGCAACTCTATTTACATGACTCTCCATGGATAGTTTGTTGTCGAACGTGACCCCCAGATTACAGACTGCTTCAACTATTCTACTGTTGTTAGTGATCAGAAGTTAGAGGGGTGTTTCATTTACAATTTTATAAACTGAACAGCACAAAAAAAACTGTGTTTTATCCCAATTGTATTTCACAGCGCTTGTGTCCAGCCATTTGACAATGTCACTCATGCAGTTGTGGATGCCGTCCACAGAAACCTGCTGCTAGCTTTCACTATGTATTATAAATGGGGGAGAAGGAGGAACTAAAGACTAGGTCGCCCTTCAAGGACATCATGTGAAAGTAGGGGCCCAAAATATTGGGTTCCGAGACCTGTCTTGTGTTTATGGCTACTTACCAAAGTAATAGGTAGAGCCAAAAAGAAAGAAAAAATTCTTTCTAGAGTCCCCTCACTCACCGGGGTTTCTCCACGGTGACATGCTTCATCATTGGGGCCATCCCGGTTCTCTTCGAAAAGGGGCGTGCTATGACTTGCGAATTACGTAGGAGCACTGATTTGTGAAGGACTATGTATGGTGTAAAAGTGGTGAGATGGAGTGGATGTAAGTGATTAAAAATACCGTGCTAGTGGGCCTCAACAATTTATTCTGCTCTTAGGTTGGTATATTAAAATGGGGTTTTACACTGTATTCCGACCTACTATGAAGGTAGGATCAGTGTGTGGTTTTGGGCACCTACTTTCACACGATAGCTTTCACTAGACAGGATTCATTGTGTGTCATCATCATAACTGACAAGTCAAATGTTATGGGATTTGATGACTCTTTTTAGTAGCCTCATATAAATGTTAAAGAAGTTTAGACTTAGTGTCGAACCCTGTGGGACTCCATGTTCAATGGCTTTAAAGTCAGTGCAATATGGTAGTATAGAAACTGCTTGACAGCACTCTTACAGGAGCACATCAATTTCCTTACTATATCACTGATTTCATTGGTAGCTAGTCTTGCCAGCAGCGTTCTATGATCAAACATTTCATAAGTGGCTTATAGATCAAGAAGTATCAAAACTCCTGACTAGCTGCTGTCCACCCTCATCAGGAGAGTACATCCATAGCTAGAAGCAGACTAGACTCCTCAGTTTCATGCTGAATCCAAACTGTTACTACTCAAGGAGGTTGTGGTCCTCCAATCAGATGTTGGGACAGTTACTTGCTGAAAAAGCATTCTTAGATTTGTACTGGGAAGGGCATAAGCAATATTGGTCTGTATTTGTAGAGGACCAAGGAGTCCACCAATGACTTCTTTAATAGGGGGTGGGGGGTGTGACTATGTTTTTTTTCAAAGCCTGGGGTACCATGCCTGACTTCAATGACTGGATGCATATCTGCAGTAGTAGGGGGATTTGACATCCACCATTTCTTTCCAGATTCTGAGCAGTACGGGGTCCAGGGAAGAGCAGGTAGTAGTGTGCATTGCTATTTTTCGAAAATAGTCTTCAGTCATAGGACTGAAGAATGTTAACTTGCTCAAATGACTGATAGGGCTGTTTGTTATATCGTATGCATCCATCATTTATACAACTGATGTAGATAAATCACTCCGCATGTCTAATTGAGTATCTTGGTACAATCCTTCCTTAGCAATCACCATGTGTTTGAAGGTGTCAAGACATTTCAAGGAAGCTGCCTCACCTCACCTGGCAACAGCTCAGGAAAAAAAGGAGGTACCGCTCTCTCCGTCGGTACCTCAAGACGGTCTAGACACCTTTAAACACGTGGTGATTGCTAAGAAAGGATTGTACATAACATATAAGAGGTGACTTGGTTGTATCATTGCCAACCATTTCTATTGCACTATTGATTAATATAACTCTTTTTCACTTTTAACTTGGTTTTACACCTTTGCAGAAGCAAACATTAGGTGGGTCCTGACGAAGGCACTAAACTCTGACTGTGCTGAAACATGTTGACCACTTTATAATTTTCCTAGACAGCTATTTGGTAAAACTGTATTTTTGCACTGTTGTTAATTTGAATTGTGAGAGACAATAATAAATATAGAGTGTCTCATAACTCAATTTTAACCTCACTTAGAACTTATGCACTGCACTTAGTTCCCATACACTCAACTACTCTCATCTGATAGGAGTCATATCAAAACATCCTCGGGCTCCCCATCACTATGATAGGGTTGTAGCCTTTAGGTTCACTAGTGTGACTGTAAAGAGGAGACCCAGATGATGAAGCATGTCACCATCTTGGTGCGTGATGGGAATCCGGAAATTTAGTAAATATTTTCCCAAGATTTTTTCTTTCTAGTTGCGGCAAGTGTCTCAGTGGTGTGCTTTCTCAGCAGATCTTACAGTATATGGAAGATGGTTGTAGACCCTTGGATACTCTAGGTACATGAGTATTGTTAATTGGGGCAAGGTATCCAGGTTGGTCTTTAAATATTGCCTCTGACCCTCCCTTAAGTATTGGTGTTTTTTTTTTTTTTTAGTGAATTAAAGAGGCCTGAGGTGGATTCAAGATTACGCCTCCCTGGTATTCTACCCGCCAAATTTACATTTAATAGCACCAGCCGTGTATCCCTTAATAGAACATAAGCGCTCACATTTTAAGTTACAAATCTTTCACATAGTTCAAGAACTGGCAGTACCTGGTACAACCTTGGTTAAATTACAGAACACAGGTTTTGCAGGAAAAACATTTCAAGTGCCACTAATAAATATACTGTTTTGAGAAATAACATTTCATTGTGCAGAGAAGCATCACCCCAGTTAGCATGCAAAGGTCAAACAACAACGCTTGTGCTTCCTAATAAATCACATTGACTATGACAATAATCTTCCCGTAGCAAATAGCAAGGCTGTCTCTAACGGTAATGCATTTATTTTCTGAAGTTTGACTCTTAAGCAAACACATCTTAAGCATAATTAGAATTAATTGGCAGCACGTGACTTTTGATTGTCCAGACCCAACCATACATGAGAAGTGATGATTTTATTATGTCAGTCTGAACAATTTTTTAAACTAATTACTGTAAACAGAGTTGTATCTTATGATGTGCTGTAAGATCGTTGTTTATCTAACTCTTGCAGGAAAATAAAGAGGTATTTGTGAACGGATGAGGTCTTCCTGTGCTAATTATCTCACAGTGGTAGCCACTTAAATCGACAGCAGATTCATTGCCCAGAGGCGATTTTTGTACACAGAAATTCATTTGTATACAAATGGTGTTATTTTATTCAAATTAACTTTGCGTGGAATCTGTTGTGGGCTTACACAGTGGGAATCTCTTAGGAACCAACAGCGCCCCTGTGGCTGAAATAATACGTGTTGAATTCCTCAGAGAAATTTTATTTTGGTAATGTTTCTTAATTTCTATGTGGTGTTTGGGACACAATTGGAGCCTGTCCTAGTGTTTGCTGCATTGTTGTGTTGACTCTCTGAGCTTCTCCTCCATGTTTAAGAGAAAGATGTCGGTCCAGATTCTGAAAGGTGTTACGCAGCACAGCACAGCACCCAAAGGCGCTACGCTGCGAGACAGGGAGGGAGCGGCAGAGCGCCATATTCACATAGAAATGTCTCTCTCCTCCCCTCCCCTCTCCCTAGCACCAAAGCTGTTTTCAGCTGCCAAGCACCGAGCGCACACCTTCGCATCATCACTGTAAAATGTAAATGTAATTGAATTTGTAGAGCGCACTGCCACCACACGGTTTCCTGGCGCTATTACTCATACCGCTGTGGAACCCTTCCTGGCTTTCCCTGTGAAGTGTCCACTCCTGGGCACCCCCAGGGTGTAGCCAGTCATCCTAGCGCTGTTGGGGCCGGTGTGGAGGTTAAGCAAGCTATTGCCCAGAGTTGCAGCGTGGGGCCCATGATTAGAATAGGCACCGAGGCGAGAATTGTCAGGTCCGAGGAAATTGAGCCCAAGACCCGCCGAGGCAGGAATTGAACCCTGGTCCCGGGCCAGAACTCTGCATCAGAGTCTGCCGCTCTAACCATTGAGCCAAACTCCTCCACATCACTCTAGGGAGTACGTGTGAGTCTAGCATAGGTTTTTTACAAGAAGGGTATCCTTCCTGTAAAAAATACTATGCTTAGAAAAGTGAAAAATCTTTTCCTAATTTGGACGTGTGCTGTACAGTGCAGCATGCATGCGAAGTCGGACAATGCGCGGAGTAAAGAAAACATTTCTCCGTTTAATGTCTGCTTTTCAGTGGCGTTAATTTTTGGCACTGCTCTTTTTATACTGATGTTTGAGAATAGGGGTTTGCATCAAAAAGGATGGGTTGTTCACGGGTACGCCCATGTACCATCAATGTAACACCCCCTTGTTGCGAAGAAATCCAAATCATATTTCACACTGCTTTGCTTACTTTTCCGTACAAACCAACACAAATTCCAATTTGTGTTGGCTTGTGAATCCCAGAAAAGGTTTCACATCGGTCTTCCATTACACTAAACCTGACACTAAACCTTAAAGAATCTGGGCCGTCAACTTCTGACACTAAACCTTAGAGAATCTGGGCCGTCAACTACTGTTTGTTGTGTGAGGTGTACGTAGGAGCGATCACACAATGGCTTAATTTCCTTACCATCATGGAATAGCATAAGGTTTATATGACTCTTTGATGACATCACAGACCAGCTACACTGCCTGTTAGATTAGTCATCCTTTTGTTTCCAGCACCATTATGTCACACACATGTGTTCCTCCCCCAAACACCTCCTGTTTGTGTCCTGTATCAGATGTGGTAGAATTCACAGTATTGTTTATTATGAAATGCTTCTTTAATTTACTTGCTTGTTATTAGACCTGGCATCTTTGGCGTGGTTTCTCCCTATATTTTTGCCTCTACCTCCTGTATTTTTGATGCTGTGCTGGATTTCGTTTTTGATGGTTTAGATGCTTTGGACACTCTGCCCCTGCTGATCAGTGCCAGAGTGTAAGTGCTCCGTATGTAAATTGATATTGTGATTGTATATACCTGATTGGCATATTTGTATCACCATGAAGTCCCTAGTAAAGTGCACTGGGTGTGCCAGGGCTAGTGATGACAAATGCTACTAGTGGGCCTGCAGCACTGATTGTGCCACCCACATGAGTAGCCCTAAAATGGTGTCTCAGGCCTGCCACGCAGTGCCTGTGTACAGTCTGTGAACTGCCACGTCCTCCTGGTCAGTGTCCCCACTGACCAGGCCTAACCCTTCCCTTTTTGCGCACAATAGTCACCTCTATGGAAGGCCCAAGTTACCCCCCTCGGCTGGTTGCAGTGTATGTGAAAGGTAGAGCATGCACTTGTGCAGGTGACATGCTCTGGTAGTGAATTACAGCCATTTTCGTTTTTCACTGCTGCAAGGCTATCTTGCTCCATAGATTAACATGGGGGATGCTGGCTACAGTGGCTACCAGCATTTCGTCCCATAGGAACAAGATAGGACATAAGAGTCTAGTATCCCTGAACTCAGAATTTAATAACACATCTTTTAGGAAAGGTTGTTTTTAAATCCTGTGTTTGAGAATAGCACTTTTAGAAAGTTGCTGTTCTCTTGTCAGACCCTTCTGTGTGCCTGGGCCTGTTTGTGTTTCGACTGTCTGGTTTGAGAGTGACAGGGGCCTGGGGATTCCCCAGGAGGCTGGCTCAGTCAGCCCTAGGCTGAATGACTGCATTTGCAACTTGAGTGGTGGGAGGAGATAGCACCTGGGCCTGAATAGGGCTGTGCCTGCCTTCCACAATGCTGGCTCCCACCTCCTGCTGGGCGGCTGACGACCCTGCCCCTCACTCTGAAAGGAAAGGAGAAACCAGGAAAACAAAGTGCTCAAGAAACACCCAGAACTGGTTCAGACTGGTCTCAGGGCCCACTTGCACAAAGAGAACAAAGACTTTTAGGGGTATAAGTACAGGACCCCTGACAACAGAAGATTAGATCATCCTGTAATCAAGAAGGAACCTCTGCCAAGGAGAAAGCTGAAACTGAAGAAGGAAGACTGTCCTGCTGTTACTCTGCTGGATGGACCTGCTGTTGCTTTGCTGCCAAGGAGAGGGGAAGGACTTTTCTGTTGTGCTGTGTCCCCTGTCTTGAAGGAATCTCCAAGGGCCTGAGAAGAGCTGACTCCCTGTTCTGAAGTCCCAGGAACAAAAGGACGTCACCTCCGGCTTCCCTGAACTCTGCTGAGAGAGTTCGGTTCTTCCTAGAGTGCTTGATCCAGTTGTGGGGCCCCTGGAAGTTGTACATGTGCTGGGAATCTTGGAACTAAACTTGAGAGACTTTTGCAATTGAAAAGTTATCGCATCGCTCGGTGCGGAGCGCATCCCCGACAGCGCGAGGAAATTTCCGCCGCTACGAAGGCCGAGATCGTCACAGCTCCTATTGCCGCTGCCAGAGCGGTCGTATCCTTCATTTGCGGGACGCACCAGCCCGGTGCGGGAAAGTCTTACATCGCTGCGAGTGTCGTCGCAGAGCCTGTCGTCGCTGGGTGGGATCGCCTCACCGCTTGCTTGTGGGCCGCATCATGTCGCTGCGAGTGTTGTCGCAGAAGCCATCACATCGAGGAGCTGCGAGGGAGAAGATCACCGCTGGTCCGCGCATCGTCACCCTGGAGATCGTCGCAACTCCAAAGATCGTCGCATCGTGCCCTTTGCGAGAACAAACTTCCTACGGAACCTACGCACTGGACTCCTTACAAGTGGCCTTCCTCCCCATACAGACCGGATTTGTCGCAACACGCCCGCTGCTGCAGCGGGGCTGTCGTAAACGCCTCCCCAGGGTCTCAGGAGCAACGCATCGATTGTTTTCCACCGCACCAGCTTCTGCTTTTGGAACATTGTCGCAACTAAAGGTACTGTGAGCTAAACGTGACGCAACTGTGAACTTTTCACGCAACTGTGGATTATTTTATCGCAACCTTAAGAACTCTTTTGAAACCATATTCTTGAACTGTGTATGTTGGATTTTTGTTGTTTTGGTCTTGTGTAGTTTAGATTAAATACATTTATTTTTCTAAACTGTTGTGGAGTCAGTTTGTGGTGTTTTCACTGTGTTACTGTGAGTGTTGATACAAATACTTTACACATTGCCACTGGTTAGCCTAGACTGCTCATGCCAAGCTACCTAGAGGGTGAGCAGGGGTTATCTCAGAGGGTTTCCTCCTTGCCCTGACTAGAAGCAAGGGTCCCTATTTGGACAGGGGTACCTACCTCTGCCAACTAGAGACCACCAGTTCTAACACTTACAGTGAGGGAAGAGAATCTCATGTGGAGCCTGATGTAGACTAGGACAGTTCCATAGTGGGGTAATATGCAAAGGGGAAAAGGAGAACAGGAGATGCAGGTCTACATCTATGTAGTATTGGGCTTTGAATAAAGTCCTCAAGATGAGGAGGGCTTTTATGCACAATACAGTGATATCAGAGTCAAAGACCTATCACTGCATGATGTTATTAGAGATATCATTTTAAAGAGTGGAAAGATGTTGACAGGCCAAACATTTTGTGGTTCCCAAATAAAAGGTATCTCAAGGAAGGTTTTGATGGTAAATTTTCATAGATCCCAAAGGTCAAACCATATTGTCATTCTTTGCCTACTCTTCCTTTCTTTCAGCAGAAGAGTTTGTGCTTCCCAAAGTTTCAACATTAAAGTCGAATCCACTCTAAAAGGAACATACGCCGTATCACATTTTGGCACTTGAGCCAGTAGATATGCTGCATATGCCACTCAGCCTCTGTTGAAGAACCTTCAGTAGCTGTATGACTGTATACAGGAAAATGGTGTGCCAACTCTGCTCCTAGCTCAGATGTAGTTACTGTAGCAATTTGTGTCTGCTGTAACAGTTAGCTAAAATACGGGTCAAAAAGTCTATCTGTAAACTTGGCAGAGGTACCTCCATTTATTTTAAGATTAATAAAAAGATTTAGACGGAGGAGACCGTTCTTATTGGTTCCATTTCTACCCCAGGATTGTCTTACATTTTCAAGAGGCTTTCAACTGTCTTGAAATTTTGGAGAATGCTATACTTATCTAGTCAGTAAAAACTGTCTTTATCAGTGCTATATTGTATGAATTTGGGTATTAGTTGTGCACAATATGAGTTTTGCACACGTAATACATCCACAATTGTCTCCTTACGGGGCACAAAGTACCCCATTGTAGCACCTGAATCTCATTGGAGGCCTTGGACAGCTCTGAGAGAACAGTCCAAGGCCTACTCAGGGGAGGTGATGTTGGCTAGTAATCCCATCCGCAGGCATGCAACTACAACACTAAGTACATTTCAGTACAGTTCAGTTAGTGTTTTTTCTTTGAAAAAGGAAGGTATATATATTACTAACACACTAGTAAATACCACACACTCAGGGCCTGATTATGAGTTTTGCGATGTGGAAGCGGGCCGCCACACCACTGCCCCACTTCATACACCAGCAGCTGCCCACCAGATTATCTGTTTCTTCGTGGTCTGGTGGGCAGTCCTTTTGCATTTCCACTACGGTATCTTTCAAAAGACTCCGCAATGGGAGCACCAAAGCTCGTTCCTGGAATGAAATGCACAATGTTGTGTATTTCATTCCGTGCAGGAACTGGGGGTATGCGTGCCGTCCTACATGCACCTCCCTGCACAGAAGCACATGGGGCCTTGTAAGGGCTCCCAGAGTTACATTACCACCAACCTTTCCATGGCGCGGCCACCGCCGTGGAAATGGTAACAGTGAGGGATCTTGTAATATGCTTGGCAGTGCTGCAGCGGCACCACCTAGCATGTTGTGGCCTCACAAATGTTTTAGCTTGCCAATTACTCATTAGTCTAAAGTAGATATTGAACATTCCTGGTGTCTTCCCTGATAACAAAAAATATTTAAATGGTTTAAGCTACATTGGAACCACATGTTCCAGGCACTGGATGGTGCTGGGCATTGACAAAGCCACAGAACGGACGAAAAAACTCACAGAAGACATTAACAACATAGGAAAAAAATGGCAAAAAATACCTTGGTCCCGCAAGACACTTGCAATATTGATAAAAAATACAGCCAGGCCACATGTATTTACATTATGCCTGGGGAGCATACCTTCGGGCTTATTTCAGGGGTACCAGCTCCATCTCCCTGAGCCAATAGAGGCCCCAGGGTGCCCTCCCCATGGCTGATCTTATAATTTTTTATGAGGAGTGGGGTCCAATTGTAGGAGTTTGATGATTAGTAATTGTCTTGGTACTGCCATTGGCAGTGCCAGAAGGGGCAATGTGTGGTGCAAGCTGCAGTGACGTCCTTATGACGACCCTGTCACTTATGTTTTCTACAAATTAAGCACTGCATGGCCTGCAGCGAGACTTCAAATATGGACAGCTACCCATACTAGATTTCAATAAGCTGCAATATGCTGTGGGTGACAGAGCAGTGTGGGTAAGTTCAAGTAGATGAAACTTCTTTCAGTCCATTTGAAGAAACTGATCCAATGATGAAGATAATAGAGAGCACTTTTTACCAAAAACTGCTAAAAAAATCTAGATGCTCTTTTGCCAAAATAGAGGCTATTACTTGACAACATAATTTTTTTTTTTTTTGTATGTTCTTATATAGCGCTCGAATCATCCGGAGGCATCTCGGCGCTTGCCTTGGGAACCCGTCCTGGTTTTTCCCTGTGAGATAGCCCCTACAGGGCATCCCCAAGGGGAAAGCCAGGCATCCCGCCGCGGGGGGGCCGTTGTGGAGATTAAGCAAGCTTAATGCCCAGAGTTGCAGAGTGTGAACCCATGATTAGGGCAGGCACCGAAGCGAGAATTATCGAGTCCGTGGACATTTGAGCTTAAGACCGTGCCGCGTCGGGAATTGAACCCTGGTCCCGGGTCTGACCTCTGCTTCAGGGTATGCCTGCTCTAACCAGTGAGCCACACTTCTCCACAATACAAATTATTACGGTCCTGGCTGTAAATATTAAGTTGGCACAGAGGCTCCATATAGTATACAATCAATAGAATTGCAGAAAAGGGCTCGGTGAACTATAAAACAACAGATCGAGATACCCTACAAATGATGAGTTTGGATTCCCGAACACCTGCTGCCAAGCAATTAACCTTGTTAATGTGTGCAAGGACCAGAGTTTGCACAGTCGACTTTGGATGGTGTGCTAAGGAAGCAATTGTTTTGTCTAGTGCCAAAGGCTGATCTGATGATTATGAGTTCATTGAAGAGGCGAGAAGAGTCAATTTGGAAGCCCAGGATTTGATGCTAGCCATAAGGTTCATACAAAACTGTCAAATTGAGTGCCATTGAACCAGTTCACATTCTGAGGTTCGTCCCTACAACGATTCTCATCCATATTGTGCTACAGCTCTCTTGTCCCTAAGTTGTCACCATTACTCACTGCAATTCATTCACCACCTGACTATAGCCTTAAACTTAACTATGACAGTATAGTCTATCAAACTGCCAGGATAATATTCATCAGTCATGGACTCTCAACCCTGATTTTTCTGGCATATTGTGAGCATGATTCTCAGTAATTCAACCCCAACGCCCTTCCTGGTGACCTCCTTTACCTGAAAAGTGAACATAGTTTAATGGTAATGAAGAAGAACAATAATACATGGCATGCATATGGCAGAACCTTCAGTCAACCTTAAGTCAGCCCATTAACTATTGCTAGACTGTCAAATTTGGTATCAACCCAAAGGACAACATATAAAGATAGGGTCAATGCAGTTTACCCTTATTAGCATGAGTGACAAATGTGGCATTAAAGTTATCATTCTGATAGCATAATTGCGATTGCATTGCCTTCAAAATCTTTTTTGTCAAGATCTCTGTAGGTACTTCAAAAGTTTCTTTTTTAGTCTGTAAACCGGTTTATATAGAGATCATTATTCAAATCCTGCACAGATACTGTGTGGATCCAAGGGCCAGATGTATGAATGCTAAAAGGTTTTTTGACATGTATCAACCCTATTTTGCAAATCGGTTACCTATTACTGACTCGCAAAATAAGGTTCGTGAAGCAGGATTAGGGGTGGGCATGTAGGTATGTTTTGTGACCAGAAATGGGGTCACAAAACTTTTGCAGTTATCACCCATGTCAAGTTGGTGTTATGCCTTTCACAAACGGTAAGAGGTCCCCTTCCCAAGGGACCCCTTCATCTTTGTGAATGAGGGCACCAACACCAACGGACCACTGCCTGCCTTTAAAAAATGAAACGAAAACTTTTCATTTTTTTCTTTGAAACATTTCCCATTTTCCATTAAGCAAAACAGGCTGCATTTGGAAATAAAAATGATTTATTTAAAAAGCAAACCGACATGGTCTGCTATTCCCAGCAGGCCACCATCCCAGTGTTATTGCCTATTCCCTATGGTTCTCAAATTGTGACCTGCGTAATGAATATTGATGATACAGGTCCCATGCAACTCACTTGGGAATTGCTAATGTGTTTGAGACACATTACTACATTTCATTTTGCAAGTTGAAAAAAAATCGCAAATAAAGACTAGCAAAATGAAAAATGTGTACATGTGGCCCTAAGTATCAGGACATACTCTCAGATGAATCCACAGATTCAAATTGGGTAACACTAATAAGCACATTCAACAGTAGACTGCAAGGCTGTTACTGGTCCCACAAAGGCTTGATTAGGCCCATTTCGCAACTAACTCTCCCTGCTGGAAATATGGGCAAAACAATAGGGAATGGGCCCATGTTGTTGTTGACAACCTGTGACTTCTATTTTGTCCCTGTAGGCTTATTAGAATAATACAGTGATACAGAGCATATTCCAGGTGGTGGTGTAGGGAGTGTAGCATGGGCCTTAGTGCAAGGCAGAAAATGGCCACCCAGCCACTTTTTGAACTGTGAAATACAGCAATGATCAGTGATCATCAGGTCACTCAGGCATCTGGGTCCAGGTTTCACTGCACCTGCAGCACAGTTGGAAGCTTTGCCCTAATTCTTGTAACAACAGGATACTTGAAAAGGCAGATTGGCTGCCCATTGGGTGCAGCCTATCAAGTGGAACTATAACTGCTCTCCCTTGAATAGGGTATGCAGAAATATCGTCTGATATAAATATGGTGTTCATTGACAAAGCATCTACCCACTGAGGTTGTTTTTTCATTCTTAACTACGATTGAGGGGAATATTTTTGTAAATGATATTTAGTTACGACAAAAAACTTTTCACAGAAAATATTCTGCCAAAATACTCTCATATGCATAGAGACTGCAAAGACTTCTTATGAAAAGGTAATTTAGAGGCTAAATCAAATGCACATATCTGACAAAACATTGTGGTCCCTTTAATTCTACTACACCCTCCACATGATATATGTCCGGGATAAGGTCCTGTTTAAAATTAACCAGAATTACATATATTTCAGGGCAGTCAAAATAAAATATGCCCTACTCCTTCGACTATGACTAATCCTAATGCCGAATAAAACTCTAAATGTAATGCGTTTTGAAAATTGACTTTGGGGGCTTGCCTACTAACCTCTTTCTCCTGCTGGACACTTGGCTGCTGGGCTACTTGGTCCCCCCTCCCGCTGCCGCAGTACCATCTCTTGCGGCCGCCGAGTGGAGGTGGGGGACGCCACTCCCCAGCGCCGCAAACACCATTCTCGCGCCCGGAGGCGCACTTAAGCGGAATACGGCCCCGGCAG
Organism: Lissotriton helveticus; assembly: GCF_964261635.1. Classification (NCBI taxonomy): domain Eukaryota; kingdom Metazoa; phylum Chordata; class Amphibia; order Caudata; family Salamandridae; genus Lissotriton; species Lissotriton helveticus. The sequence continues at coordinate 349,648,730 of NC_136062.1, read as the reverse complement.
AGCGGGCGTTTTGAAAATTGACTTTGGCTGCTTGCCTACTAACCTCTTTCTCCTGCTTCACACTTGGCTGCTGGGCTACTTGGTCCCCCCTCCCGCCGCCGCAGTTCCATCTCTTGCGGCCGCCGAGTGGAGGTGGGGTACTACAATCCCCAGACTCCCCAGCGCCGCAAACACCATTCCCGCGCCCGGAGACGCACTTAAGCGGAAGACAGCCCTAGCAGAGCGGGCGTTTTGAAAATTGACTTTGGGAGCTTGCCTACTAACCTCTTTCTCCTGCTGGACACTTGGCTGCTGGGCTACTTGGTCTCCCCTCCCGCCGCCGCAGTTCCATCTCTTGCGGCCGCCGAGTGGAGGTGGGGGACTACAATCTTCAGACTCCCCAGCACCGCAAACACCATTCCCGCGCCCGGAGGCGCACTTAAGCGGAAGATGGTACCGGCAGAGCGGGCGTTTTGAAAATTGACTTTGGGGGCTTGCTTACTAACCTCTTTCTCCTGCTGGACACTTGGCTGCTGGGCTACTTGGTCCCCCCTCCCGCCGCCGCAGTTCCATCTCTTGCGGCCGCCGAGTGGAGGTGGGGGACTACAATCCCCAGACTCCCCAGCGCCACAAACACCATTCCCGCGCCCGGAGGCGCACTTAAGCCGAAGACGGCCCCGCGACACGGGTTCGCGCACGGGTCACGCCGGGCTAAGCCTGGGCAAAGGGCGGGCAGTCTGTAGCCGTCCGGGGCAGGACGAGGCAGGGCGGGGCCATCCCCCCTGGTCCTGCCACACCGACCTGCCTGGATTATTATCACTGCGAGTTGAAGGTACTTGACATTATTGACCAAAAGATTGTCCCGTCACCTGAATCATGGGCAAAAATGCTCCTGTCACAACACGATCTAGAACCCGGCAGAAAAAGTGCACTAGTACCCCCTTGCCAAGTTTGACCGCAATAAACAGGATGCTACAGAAAACAATAGGAGTAGTTGTAACAGCCACAGAGAGCACAGAGAGACGCCTATCGCTTCCCCCAAATATGTGTCTCCCCTCACTATACCCTAACCCCACTATCACATAGGTCAATTCCTGTGACTCTATACTTTTGGATTCCTATGCAGAGCTCCCAAGGATAGAGGGCAATTACAACATCTCGCCATCACAAAACCCACCTTTAGTACCATTTCTTACTGCTAGCAGACTCTCACAAACCCCAATTCTGCAGCCCTAAGATATATCTGCGGAGTCATCCCTCTCAAACAATAATCCAACCGACTTAGAGGGTCTGGACGCCTCCTTCATGGGGCCCTCAATGGAGGTTAATCCTTTAAACATACTAGATAGGCCATCAATCTCGTTAGCCAAGGAGGAAACAAGCCATTTAGTTTATAATGACCTGATACTAGTCCAGGGGGATTCTTTAACCAATGGCGCCTCTTCTCCTAAAATGGTTAACCGATATCCCCAAACTCGAGCAAATACTGGAGGTATTATAAAAAGAAATGACAGAAACTGTACATAAAGTGAGGAAGCCTAAAATATCGAAAACTGTAGACCCGGTAAATCCCGAACAAGGCTTACTTACAGGAAGGATTTTGGTAAGGTCTGATGATAACCAAGGGAGACCTATCCAAACCATTACAGGTAACAGTACAGAAACTATCCCTCCCGCCCCAACTGAGGGCGTTGGAGGGTCAATGGCACATATAGAGCATGTTGTTAGATCATTGATCCTCCCCCTCCTTGAAATAATAAAATTGGTAAACGAAAAGCTGGAGAGATTCGAACAGTTAACTCTAGACAATTTCACCTCCTTAAAAAATCTGATAAAACTTGAAGCAAGAGGGAGAATGGAGAACACAGTGCCACCTCTTGGGGATCCTGTAACTGCTACAGGGGCTGCAACTGGTGTAGCTACTGCTCAACTGATAGAGGCAGGGACTCGAAAGGGTCCCATTTGCAATAAACAGAGTAAAAAAGCCCCTGGTAAAAGTGCACAAGGTACAAAAACAAGTGAAGGTAAAAATGTGATGGGGAGGGCCGATTGTTCGGAAAGCGCAGAAAAAACAAAAGATAACTATGACACCAACATGAAAGCTCCATTGGTAACGATTAACTTACCACCAGAGTCATTACCATATGTAACTGTGCTCACTGGTGTCCCAAAACTAAAGAGTGGGAAACCAGAATCTATCAAGAACTAAAAAATAAAGTGATATTCTGGTTGAATAAAAACAGGCCGATCCCTGACACTTGAAAGGAGAAGTATTGTTTGTCAGAAGGGTTAACTGGATAGGAAGAAGGCCAAAAGATATACAGGGAGACACAATCATTGTTAACTTTAGAGATAGCAATGTAGTAAGATTAATTACCAACGAACAGCATTATCCCGACAGGGGCCCTATAAGAACAAAAAAAACTCACTTATTTCTATAGTTCGAAGGCTATGCGAACACTTAGGCGTCAGCAAATCACGGCTCATGAAGAGATGTCGGGAGGTTTCAACACCTATCCCCCGATAGCTACAAAAAACTATTTTTCAGAATTATATGGGCAAGATGGGGTAGACTGACTGGGAATAAACCATGGGAAGGAAACAAGTGTTAATTCTATCCAGATGAATGAGGACAGGTGTAATATAACAGAATCAGTTAAACAGGGCTCTAATCCCGTTGCGATGGACCAACTGGGAAATATTAACTCACCAACATCAATAATTGATGAAGGTACAAATATGGACCATAACCAATTTGATAGCAAGGCCAATGCCGAGGTTAAATTAATTTCTTGGAATATTGCCGGAATAAGGAAAAACATGTCTGACCCTGTATGGCACGACTACATTAATAGTGGGGACCTTATTTTATTTCAAGAAACATGGGGAGTAGAAAACCACTTCAAAGTAGGCTACAGGTCATTTTATATACCGGCATCAAACCTAAATAAAGGTAGACCGCGTGGTTGTTTGATAATCTGGGTAAAAATCACACTGGGCATTGATTTTAAACAGATAGATTTTAATAGCCCTGACATTTTGGTTGTAAAATTCCAAGATGCTAAAGGACGGGTAATCTCTATTATTAATATTTACAATAGACCTCAATCACCAAATTAAGAATCAGAGACAATAGCCCAGTTAGATAGCATCATCTCCAACCTAGGCCATAAAACTATGATGATTATAGGGGGAGACTTTAACAGGAATTTTGAGCCAGTTATGGGCCTAGAATATATCTTTGGGGAAGAAGATATTGTTAATAATATTCCCAGCATAGATGCAAGCCACACAACAACCTGTACAAAAGGTTCCTTGCAACTGTTAAAAATGACAATGGAATATGGTCTACGCTCCTGTAACGGGCGATTTCCATCAGATTGCCCAAGTAAACCTACCTACAAAAGAGGTTGTTCTGCCAGCCATTTAGGTTATATATTAGTGTCCCTAAGCCTATGGCCAATGCTTATGGACCTGAAGGTGGACAACCGTATAGAAAGCGACCATTTGCCTCTTTCCCTGACCATCCTTAGTTCACTATTCGTGCCTCCTACGGAAATGGTCCCTCGAGACTATAACTCTTCATATGACGCTCTAGAGTCAAATAATCGCAGGCCTTTAAAATGGCCTGCTGTGATGGGTAATGCTGCTACCATTAAGAAAATCTATGAACTCTATGTAACATTCATGTTACCATTAGTTGATACTAATTCTGAGGATTTCTCCCTAATAGCAGTCCATGGGAATCTGATACATCAACTTAGCGAGATCCTTTCTAAAAGGACTAAAAAAGCACAATCCGGCCGAAATAACTGTCCGAAGGAAGAACTCTGGTATAACTAAGCTTGTCGCCAGGCCAAATCAGAATTTGATAAAAGCTGTAAAAGGCAACCAAACAAGCACTGTTAGAGACAAAAGAATGCATTACAAAAAAAACATTTTATTAGCAAAAAAGGAATGGGATGAAAAAGTTTGGCCGGACTTGCTCCAAGCATGTAAACTGAATGACCAAACATTGTTTTGGAATTTTATAGCTAGAGGTACTAAAGAAGAGACTCCATCCAGGGGTAGGTTTCTCGAGGAAAATGGTTGGGTCAAACACTTTTCTACACTGTACTCATGTGGAGAGGTTGAGGAAGAGTGGATACATGAAAGCACAGAAATAAATACATGTGATACACCCTTAACATTTAGTTTGACAGATACCATACTAGCCATTAATGCAGTCAAACAGGGCAAGGCTCCAGGCCCAGATAGAATTCCTGGGGATCTCTGGAAACATGAGAACCATTTGTGGGCTCCATACATTAACTTGCTCGGTAATGATATTCTAAGAGGAGCCCCAATTCCGGAGACCTGGCGGGGCGCAGAAATTGTGACCATTTTCAAGAAGGGAGACAGACTTAATCCATCACACTATAGACCTATTAGTCTGATAGATGTCCTTCAAAAGATTTTTGCCCGTCAACTCTTAAGCAAGCTAAATATGTGGATCGAGGATAACTCTATTTTAACAAAATACCAGGCAGGTTTTAGAGCTAGAATTAGTACGGTAGATCAAGTTTTTAGATTCTTATGTTTAATCTGGAAATATATTAATATAAGGAACTCTCACCTATATGTAGCTTTCATGGACCTCAGAGCGGCCTTTGACCTGGTCCCCAGGGGGAAGCTATGGAAATTGCTAAGGGTCATGGGTGCCCCCGGGGACATTCTCCAACAACTGATCAGGCTGCACGAGGGGAACTACGCAAGAGTGAGGTGGGGACCTAATGGAGAGTTGTCTGAGAGAATAGATATAAAGAGAGGCGTCAGGCAAGGTTGTGTCTTAGCGTCAACCCTCTTCTACCTTTACGTAAATGACATTCCAGACACCCTCTTGGGCTGCGAGCATGACTCTCCCAAGTTGTGTGGTCAAGCCGTTCTGGCACTATTATTTACGGATGACACGATTTTAATCTCCTAGACCCCGAAAGGATTACAGAATCTGCTGAACAATTTCTTGTCTTACTGTTTGGACAAAAACCTTGAAATCAACGCTTCTAAAACTAAGGTCATGACGATCAGTCCTCACAAGGGTTTTAACAAAGCTTTTATTGTAAATAATGAAAAGATTGAACATGTGCAAAATTTTAAATATTTGGGTATTACCCTCGACACTAAAATGAATTGGAAACCACAAATAGAAAAATCGAGGTTAATACTAACACATAACCAAGCTCGCATAATTAGGAAGCATATAAATAGCTCTGTTAGATCAGTATCACCTGCAATTGAGCTATTTAAATATAAAGCTCAATCGGCTACCCTCTATGAGGCTGAACTGTGGGGCCACGTAGCAAGAGACGCCTTCTCAGTCCAAGAAAACAGCTTTTGTAGACAACTTCTAGCCCTCCCAGGTTGCACCCCCTTTACCCCTTTATTTTGGGACTTGAACATACGCCGTTCGGATGATCACGCCTCTTTACGTCCACTACTATACTGGGTTCGCTTGTGGTCTACTGACGAGCTAGTGGACTACAGAGATGCATTAAAGGAAATAATGCAAATAAAGAATACTACCCGGAATTGTTTTTGTTTTTCAAAGTTGGGCCTGCGTAGTTTTTGGACAGACCCTGACTCCCTTACAAATTCCTCCAAAAAATTGCTGAAGGCAAGGTACTGAGAATACACCCATAGTTGTCTATTACAAAACTCTAAAGTAGGAATATTGACCCTTAATTTCTTCGATGTTAAAATTGAAAGCAAACTCGAATACTTTATGGATGAAATTCAGCCCCCTTTGGCTAAATCACTGTACCTAAAGTACCGTTACGGCATTTTACAAATTAAATCTAGAACATCAACATGGGCGTGTAACAAAGGACTTGAGGGCAGTGTCAAATCAGACCTGTGTCAACTCTGTGACATGGGTGGTAAGGAGGACGAGGCCCATGTTCTATTTGTTTGCCCCGCATACTTGCAGGCAAGAAAAAAGTGGATCAAACCCATTTGCCTCCTCTTATGCCTCCGGCACATCAAAGATGGGGAAAGGATGTTTAAGGGTGACACGTCACAGACTATAGTATTTAGCCTGAGCCGTTTTCTTCTTGCTGTAGCGATAGTTAGAAAAAGAAATGGCTTACAAATGTAATGGTATTACCAGGACATGTACTGATAGTACATGTATCAGCCTTAAAGGTTAATCAATTGAACCTAAATATGTAAATAAATGTATATAGTCCCCCTTTATCGATTTACCCTAATTGCAATACGTGCAATACCGTATGATTGCCATGATTTAAATATTTATTAGTTTTAATTTTTTTTTTTTTTATATAACAAGTTCCTGGTAATTTTAAGCTTTCTATTTTTTTTTTTTATATATATTTATTACCTCGCCCACGGATGCTCGGATTTGTTTCAAAAGACTGTTGAATTTACATTGTGTCTGGTAGAACCACTAATGCCCTCACATTTTGTGTGCCCTTCAAAGTTAACCCTTTACTGAGTAGATATTTTATGTATGTATGTATGTATCAATTTTACTTTCTTAATTTGGCATATCCTGCTTATGATGATTGTTTCTAAATACTGTATTGTATTCTTTTATGGTTATTTTAACCGAAATAAAGAAATTGAATTAATGAAATGTAATGCCCCCAATACAGACCTCTATTTGACTTTGTTATCTCTAGTGAAGATGTATTAACTTCCAGCCTTGGTATGCCATGACAATGACGGTTACAGCATTTTGGCAATACCTGTGGTTAGTTATTTGGTCATCTTGTTCTCCCTCTATAAGAATGGGTGACTGTCATTCCATGGGCATTTGTTTCCTTGACTATCTCACTGGACCTAAGTTCTAATGAATGTTACCATTTCCAAGAACCCAAGATAGTTCAAAGAATGTTCAAAAGTTATACATGAGAACTAATGACATTTTACAATATGATCAGATCAAACAGCAAAGAGCAAAGTAAACAATTACACAGAGATCTGGAATGCATATATAGTCTTCCAGTGATTGAATGCAGAATTTCCCCTCAGCCTTATTTGTAGTTTGAATTGTGTGGGTATGTTACTCAGCTAGTGAGGTGGCAAATTATAAAATAAAGCTCAACTTGGAAGATCTTCAACTAGGCATATGCATAGAGATAGAAGTAGAGGTGGAAGACAGGATGAATGCACGGTGTCAGAAGATATGAGGACCTATTAGGCTTCATCTGTGCAGTTGTGATAATGTGTCTTCCAATGCAGAAACCTTGTCATTTCAGTATGGAAATATGTGTTACTGTACATGCTACAAGTGTTTCAATCAAATACACCTTTCTAACATATTATTCTCTTCTGCAATGTGTCATAAAGTTGTTAAGATAATTAAGCTTGTAATAAAACAAGTTCCTATTAATTAAATATATCTGTGATTGTTTAATTTAGAAGTTATTCCAGGGAGCTCATAATCACAGTGACCATTCCCCTTCATGAATCTATCATTTCATTTATTGTAGTCACTTGCTTTTAGGTTTCTTTATTTCATTTGAGTAGACAGATTGAGGTTATTAAACACATACAGGACAGATTCCATTTTAACTACATGTTCCATTTTAGTCAGCCTGTATACACTTTAGTTCAGTCAGTATTTTGTCATATTTTGTGAAAGTGGTATTCCTTGATAAAGACCCTTACGAATTGCTACACCACAAGTCAAGTCTCCTTGATATCTACTACGCAAGGTTTTAGCAGTAGATAACAAAAGTAAACATGAGATAAAGATTACACAAATGCTTAGGGGCTTTTATATTGGTGACGTATTTTGCATCCAGTTAAATCTAGTGTCTTAAAACCCTCATTTGGTTTGAAAACATAAGAGGAGAATCAGTGGTCAATACTCCATATAAATCCCAGGAATTGACCATTGATTGAGAGAGAAATTTCACCAAGGGTGAAGATCCAGATGGAGTGGCACATAGATTCCACTGTAACCAAAAAAGATTGCAGCAATAATTCTCTGAGGCTCAGACTGAACTAAAATGTGGCAGGGCAATGTTTGCCCCCAAACAACCTCAATATCTTTGCTCCTGAAATAGCTGGCAAACTGTTCCAAAAAGACAACAAACCTTGTAGTCCCAGCTATGTGAACCACCTTGGAAACTCAAGAAATATAGGCTTATTATTTATTGATGTGCAAGAGCTAACACAGCAAGGATGTTAGGGCTACAAATTTTGATAATGATACAATTTCTTCCTATTGTTTTCACTTTTTATGAAGCACTTAGCTGCTTCTATTTTGTATCTTCTGCAATGTTACCATACTATAGTGGATGCACTAGATTAGGAATTTTAAAATAATTATTTTAAAATAAATATATCAAAATGGATATTCTGGGCCAGATGTACGACCGATTTTAGCATGCGCAAACGGGTAAGCGACCTCTTTGTGCATGCAAAAATTGGTATGGTCATGTACCAACACAATTTTGGGTAATTGTGACACGCAAAAAAGTGTTTAGAGTCTCACTATTTGGAAAGGGCATTCCCTTCCAAATAGCGACTCTCTAACCCATGAATGAATGTTTTGCAACCGCAATTGCAGTTACAAAACACTCGCAAATTACCTCCCTCTTCAAGAGAGTGGTAATGCAGTCGCAATTTGGAAGGGGTCCCAGTGACCACTACCTGCCCTTAAAGGAAAACAGGCTGCATTTTAAAATAAACGTCTTCATTTAAAAGCAGTTCCAGACATGGTGGTTTGCTTAGCCCAACAGGCCACCATACCTGGGAGGGCATGTCATTCCCAATAGGCTCGCAAATTGCGAGAGGCTCATTTATATTAATGAGCCTCGCAATTTATGACCCCATTGGGAATCGCAAAAAGTGTTAAACACACTGTTGTACAAGGCAAATTGTGCCTCGCAAATTGCGACTCGCTAAAGAGTTGCAATTTGCGAGGCGCAATTTTGTTAGTCGTATATCTGGTCCTCTGTTTCTAGTGTGTCCGAATTAATATTCTGTTGCTAGTGTGTAACTAATCAAAGAAATATTGTTTACCACTGTGTCCATGAACCTTTTATTGGACTGTTAGTAGCCCAGAAAACACAAACACGACCCTTGCCGGAATGCTCAGTGTGTAACATGGGGCTACAGTTATATAGTACTTCGTTCTTAAGTGACAGTGAACTGGAGTAAGTCCTTATACCCATGGATTAATAAACCGATTCCTGCAGATATGGGGTCTAGAATCCAGGACTTGCAACAAAGTCAGTGAGCAGAAGTATGGACTATGAAGCAATTCTTCTCAAACCTTGCCCTGTAGCTCACCAATCGTATTAATGTAATGTTCTTAGAAGGAGTGTCTTAGAAATACTGCAGTACTATCTCTTTCCTAGAGACAATTGTTACAGATCCAGATTATCTACTTAACTCCCACCTGATGTATCATAGAAACAACTAGGAGATGGGCCATTCAACAGTTGGATAAAACTTGCCTTTTACAAGTCAATCAGACATGGTTCAGACTCTCCGGAAGAACCTAGAAAAACACTGTTGTCAGAGGGGGAATCATAAATGCAATACCTGAGGATATTAAATATGATTGAAATTGCTTAACCTCACATAAACATTTGATATAGTTGATCACATAAGGCTACTAAAAAAGCAAAAAGAATTGGGAAGCATCACAGTTAGCCATTGGATGTAATCCAATACTGTGGCCCGACCATAGCCAAAAAGTGCAAACTGAATCTTCAATCAACCAATCAATCAATAAATAAATCAAGGGATTTGCAAAGCGATTGTGATGGTCTTGTGGCACTGGAATTGCTAGCTGCTTCATGGTGATCTGTTAATTCAAACAGCCAGGACAATGAGTCCTTACCTGAACTGCTGGAGCAATGAGGTGGTCCAGATGTGCAGGGGACGGTCATTCCATGCTTTGGCAGCCAGGTGTGAGATGGAGCGTCCACCTCTTTTGCTGAGGAAGATCTGGGGTTGTCTGCGAGGAAGAGGGAGGCAGATTGTAGGTATCTGGTCGAATGGTGGAAGGTCATCTTCATCTTCAGATACACTGATATGAAAATTGTCCTGTGAACATGCACCACTTACACATCATCTATGTGAACTGACAACACTCATTAAAGGGTGGAAAAAATATTAAATATCTAGACTATATTCTCCCTGAACCAGATTGCAAGCAACCCAAATCAGGCTGATGCCAGGCTTGGGTTGCTTGTATTCCGGTGTGCAGCAAAAATTCATCCTGTGCTACTATCCATGAAACATTAGAAAATCTATGCTGTAGTGCTTTTGGTAAGTGTGCTGTTTTGTTTTCATTTCAGGATACCTATATTCTTATTTTGAGGGGTGGGTTCCAGGAATCCAGGTGGCAATGCAAGCATCACCCTTTGCCTTGTGCTAAATGTAGTCTTACATTAAATGCCTTATTGAGATAGAGCAGTACTGATGTTCTTATGAATCTCCCAGCGTTCCCAGATGCAAAATCCCTTTTTTCAGTTAACGAGAACAGTCTTGTATTGAATCAAAAAGCTTCACATAATGACGAGTCAGCGAGCGGCAGTTAATCGCACTAAGTTTCCGATAATAGTTATTGGCTGGGGCTGACAAATCAGGCACCGTAGAAGATTTCCTAGCCCTAAAATCATAATTAGTGCTGGCAAATCTGCCCATCCCAGGTGACCGAGTGTGAAGGAAATTGGTATGAATTACTTGCCTCAGAGACAGAAGCGCAAATGAGGAGTAAACCAGCCGTTTGTGCAAAAGAGGGGCAGTATTCCGTGCCTCTGGCACCGTCCACATGCAGAGGGACGCAGGCGGGTTTATCTTTAAGGCAAGCCGCTGTGCGCGTAAGCTGCACATCCGCGCATCCACGCATCAGACTTCTTTAAATGCTGGAGACGAGTGAGCAGGGAGAAAGAAGGCAGCATAACCAACAAGTAGAATGCGGCCGTCTCCAACCAAAACACCCCCAAGAGAAGACCCACTGTGCCATAAAGCGTACTTTAAATGTGAATTACCTAAACCTCAGCTTTCCAAACTTTTCATGTTGGTGACACACCTTTTTGTGAAATTTGTTTCAGGGACACGGTAACGCGAGCTACTGCAGCGAGCTAGCCTGAATCACCCACAAGCCCACACACACAACCCCACACACACAACCCCACACACACACAACCCCACACACACACACACCCCTCCACACACACACACACACACACACACACACCCACCCCTCCACACACACACACACACACAACCCACCCCACACACACACAACACCACACACACACATCCCAACACACACATCCCCACACACACACAGCTACACCCCCCCCCCCACTCACACCCCCACACACACAACCCCACACACAACCCTCCACACACACACACACAACCCACCCCACACACACACAACCCAACCCACCCCCACAACCCCACACACACACACCCACACACATATAACCCCGCACACACACATCCCCACACACATCCCCACACTCGCATCCCCACACACACATCCCCATCCCCACACACACACACAGCTACACCCCCCCACATCCACCCACACACCCCCCACACACACCACCCCACACACAACCTCACACACAACCCCACACACACCCACACACACCCCTCCACACACACACACACAACCCACCTCACACACACACAACCCACCCCACACACACAACCCCACACACCTCCCACACACAACCCCACACACACACATCCCCACACACACATCCACACACACACACAGCTACACACCCCCACACACACACCCCCACACACACACCCCCACACACACCACCCCACACACACCCCCACATACAACCTAACACACAACCCCACCCACAACCCCACACCCACACACACCCCTCCACACACACAAACACACAACCCACCCCACACACACATAACCCACCCCACCCCCACAATCCCACACACAGCTCCCCACACACACAACCCCACACACACACACACACACACGCGCACACACACACACATCCCAACACACACATCCCCACACACACATCCCCCCAAACACACACAGCTACACACACCCCCACACACACCCACACACACACCACCCCACACAACCCCACCCCCCCCCCACACACCCACACCCCCACACACATCCACCCCCAGATAATGTGCGTATGTTTGTATGGATCTGAAGAAAACCCACATGGTTGGTAACAGAGCATGAACAGGAGATTTACACATTTTTTGATATTACATTTTATATATGTACAATCACGTTACATTCCACAAATATTTACAATTTTATGCACAGTGAGGTCAACTAAGTTGCCCAGAATCACACATTTTAAAGTCAAATGCCCTGGTTGAACACTTCCACAACGCTGATCATAGCCCTGATGAACTTTGCTGGCTGATTCTGGAAAAGGCCTCTCTGGGCCCATAGTGTGAAAATATGGGGCGCATACTAGATGTGAGGGAATGCAAATGCATGTCACTGCTTGACACCATCAATAATGACCTTAATGAATCTGAAGTCAGCCATGCCCAATTAGCGTTTCTTTGGCATGAATGAGTAGCCACACACATGTGCATTGGTATTTTGGCAAATATTCACATAATACAGTGCATTAACATCATCATGGTTTACCTACCTTTACTCTGATATGTAGACAAGATACAATGTTTTCCTCCCTGACTGTATTCATGTATTTTGAAATGCTAATAGTGTGTAATATAGCAAGTAATTCTGCACTTGTATTCGCTATGATTTTGCATCCCTCAGTGGAGTGGATACAACTCAATGATGTATTTTATTTTGTAGCATTCTGGATGTAATCATGTTTGTTACAGAATGCACATTGATAACACATGCTATGCAAACAAGAAACAACAGTTTCCTCCTTGACTATATCCCGACTGTATCCGTGTATTTTGACCGGTAGAAATGCTATTAATGCATAGTATGGCAATTATTTCTGCACCAGCATTCAATGTGTTTATATAATGGAACAATTTTTATAATCATTCGGTATGTAAATACATTTTTAACACAATGCGCATTGTAAAACACGGCTTACACCCAAATAGCTGGATGTAATATCCCCCAGCCCCCCTCCGTCGTGTGTGTCAGCCCCGGCTCAGACGGCTCCCGGGCACACACACAGCTGCACCCGAGTACTTCACAGGTCTTTAAAAGACCACTTAACATGCTAATAAGGCTTTGTTATTCATATTAGAGCCCCTGCAGCGCCACTCTGCCTGTTGCTGGAAAGCCCGCGGGGGTGATCTAAACAGCATGCTGATCACGCGACACACCTACCCATGGGGCGCGACACAGTAACGTGTAGCGCCACACAGTTTGGAAAGCTGTTCCCTAAACAGTACATGCAACAGTGCAAGTGTAAATTCCTTTCTCTCTACCTGGAACTCATCAGATTCAATATAAGTACAATGCTGGCATCATACAATATCCATACAAATTCAGTAGAATCATGCAGTGAAAAATGATTAAAATTCGTATTTCAAGAGCAGCATTTAAAATAACATAAAAACACAAAGAGCAAAACTCCTAAAAAAGCTCCTCTCGTAAGAAAGGCTACCCAGCAGAGTGGGAAGTGCATCCGGCAACAGACTTCTTTAAATGCCGGTGTGATCAGGGAGAAGACAGTAATGACCAACAACTAGAAGGCTGTCGTCTCCAATCAAGACCCAAAAAATGGCCAAGAGGAAATGTCCTACAATGAAGTATCTTTACGACTGCGAAGTCTTCAAACCTAAAAGGAGTAGGACATAATAGGATAATGTTCCTGATTAACTATGTGGGTCAGGCACATTATGTGATGGAGGTATTTTTTCGAAAAATGCCGGTGTGAGCAGGGAGAAGACAGTAATAACCAACAACTAGAAGGCTGTCGTCTCCAACCAAGTCCAAAAAATGGCCAAGTGGAAATGAGGAAATGTCCTACCATGAATTATCTTTACGACTGCGGAGTCTTCACACATAAAAGGAGTAGGACAGATCTGTAAGTTAACTAGGTGGATCAGGCACACTATGTGATGGAGGTATTTTGTTGATCACAACAGTCAGCTAAATAAAGCTGAGGTCACAATCACAATGTGATCACAATGTGATAACTGGAAAACATTGGCAAGTAATGGTCCACCTGAGAATGTCAAAAGCGTCTTGAGAAATTAGTCTCAACAGTCCCGGGATAGAATGTTAAAATTAGATTTTCATTTTCATGTGTTTCCTCAAAGTACACAACACAGCTCTGCTCTAAATGTCAGTGGAAGTATGAGTCATTCCAATGAGCATCCCAAGCAAATAGAGACCAAGTAGGATGTTAGGGTACCCACATTAATCGCATTATCTCAAATTCAAACTTCCTGGAGCTGGAAGAAGCAAACTCGATTAATCTTTTCTAGTGAACAATGAGTCAGTGTTTCTGAATGTTCTCTTAAATACATAAACTTTACCTTGAGTCAAAATATGATTTTTTTTAACAAAATGCTTCAAGGAAGATATTAATCACCTCTGTGTGATCCAGACATTTGAGTGTGTGGAATTTAAAAACATTATTATTTTAGTGTCCCTAGACCCATCAGTAATGGATCACAATGTTTAACTGAATTTTCACCCAAAATGTTATATGAGTATAGATAAATAGACCATGAATGTAATGGCAATAAGATGTATATTACAAACTGATCATACGCTCTTACGTTCAAAGCTGGAGAAACACTCAAATACTGTGGCTAGGCTCCTCTAAATTCTCTCAGTGTCTAGGAAATCTGTGGGATGTGAAGAGATCCTCAAGAAGAGTCATACATACGACATTACAAAAATGATAATGGTTCAAAGGCAACATTTCAATATGCTGTGTCTTAGGAAACAGTTAAAGTTAGCAACTAAATATACAGTTTATTCTATTGTTGTGAGTTAATGAGGTGCAGTCTACTGAGTTAATCAGTAGTATTACAGATTAAAAAAGCAATGGCAAAGCCAATAATTCTGCATTGGTCACCGGTGTTCTTGTAATTTTTGTTTTTTTCTGATAGGCTCTTTGCAAAACGTTATTGCTTGGGAATATGCCAGGTCCTCATTAGTCTAAACAATAAAAATCATTTGTTACCAGCAATAACTTTTTTTGTCTAAAAAAGAGCATGTTAAAATAGTACTCCCTGCCACTGAAGGGAACTACTTTTAGTGAGGATGTGTTCCTTGTAAAAGAGCAGCATGCTGTAACTCATAGTGCTACAACTCATAATGAACTCAGCCAATGGCTGAAGTAGGCTGATACATACACCCTTAATGTATTCTGGAATGGGTGGAAGAAAAATATGAATGACACCAAGCAGACTAATAAATGAAGTCTGACCGAAACCCTACACAGAGTAATATCAAAATGTCTCAGTTAACACAGACTACAGTCAGTCTGGCATTGGTTGCAAGCCTCTTGCCTTCAAAAAGGAAGATAGAAAGAATGAAGGAAGACAAGTACGACAAATCAAGATAAACAGCAAAAAAGAAGGATAAAAGAAAAGCAAAAAGGAAAGAAAGAAGGAACGAGAGAAGGAAAGAGAAGTAAACAAAGAGAATAGAGAGAAAGTAAGAAGGAAATAATAGAAGGAAAGAATGAAGTAAAGAGAGAAGGAAAGAGAAGTGAAAAAAGAGAATAGAGAGAAGGTAAGAAGTAAAGTAATAGAATGAAAGAAAGAAAGATAGAAAGGAAGAAAGAGGAAAGAAGGAACCATAACCCTCAGATGATCAATCAAACAATCAATCAATCAGAGTACTTGTAGAGCGCGCTACTTACCCGTGAGGGTCCCAAGGCGCTGGAGGGAGGGGGCGGGGGGTGTGCTGCTACAATTCAAAGAGCCAAGTCTTGAGGAGTCTTCTGAAGGTGAGTAGATCTTGGGTCTGCTGTATGTGGGTAGAGGGGGGGGGGTGTTCCAGGCCTTGGCGGCGAGTTAGGAGAAGAATCTGCCGCCAAAGGTCGTTTGTTGGATGCGGGGACAGCGGCGAGGGCGAGGCTGGCGGAGCGGAGCGGAGCTGGCGGGTGGGGGTGTGGAAGCTGAGTCTGCTCTTCAGATTGGCTGGTTCGGTGTTCTGGAGTGCTTTGTGTGCGTGGGTGAGGTGCTTGAAGGCGTTCCTCTTGTCGACGGGGAGCCAGTGTAGGTTTCTCAGATGGGGGTGATGTGGCTTCGGCAGGCGATGTTGACGATCAGTCGGGCGGAGGCGTTTTGGATGCGTTTTAGTCGTCGTAGGTGTTTGGCTGGGATTCCTGTGTAGAGTGCGTTTCCGTAGTCCAGTCTGCTGCTGACGAGGGCCTGTGTCACCGTTCTTCTTGTTTCGGTTGGGATCCACTTGTAGATCCTGCGGAGCATGCGGAGGGTGTTGTAGCAGGAGAAGGAGACGGCGTTGACCTGCTTAGACATGGAGAGGGAGGAGTCGAGGATGAATCCTAGATTGCGTGTGTGGTCGGTGGGTGTTGGTGCTGTTCCCAGTGTGGTCGGCCAACAGCAATCATCCCAGGCTGAGGGGGTGGATCCGAGGATGAGGACGTCCGTCTTGTCCGAGTTCAGTTTCAGATGGCTGCTCCTCATCCAGTTGGCGACGGCCTTCATTCCTTCGTGGAGGTTGATTTTGGCAGTGTGTGGGTTCTGGGTGAGGGAGAGTATGAGCTGGGTGTCGTCTGCTTAGGAGATAATGTTGAGGTCGTGATGGTGGGCCACTAGTGCGAGGGGGGCCATGTAGACGTTGAACAGCATCAGGCTGAGGGATGAGCACTGGGGGACACCGCAGATGATGTCGGTGGCTTTCGGCAGCGGAAGGGTGCAAGGCGGATGCTCTAGGATCTGCCGGCAAGGAAGGATGTGGTCCAGTCAAGAGCCTTTTCTTGGATTCCGGCTTCTAGGAGGCATGTATCTAGAGCGTGATGGCAGACCATGTCGAAGGCGGCTGACAGGTCCAGGAGGATAAGGGCTGATGTTTCACCGTTGTCTAGTTGGCGCCTGATGTAGTCTGTGGCGGCGATGAGGCTGTCTCGGTGCTGTGTTTTTGTCTGAATCCGCACTGGGACGGGTCCAAGATGTTGTTGTCTTCCAAGTGGCGGGTCAATTGCATGTTGACGATTTTCTCGATGACTTAAGCCGGAAATGGGAGCAGGGAGATGGGCCAGAAGTTCTTGAGTTCCTTGGGGTCTGCTTTGGGCTTCTTGGGGAGGGTGTTTACTTTGGCAAGCTTCAAGCTTTCCGGGAATGTCGCTGTTTCGAATGAGCTGTTGATGACCTTCCGTAGTTTGGGTGCGATTGCTGCGTCTGCTTTGTTGAGTACATGGTGTGGGCACGGGTCAGACTGAGATCCTAAGTGGAAGGAGGTCAGGCGGTTGGCGCTGGTGGTGTTCACAGGGGAGGTGGAGTCTGGTGTAGTCGAGGTGGTCATGGTGTAGAAGCTCTCGTGGATGTCAGCGATCTTGCGGTGGAAGAAGATGGCCAGTGAGTCACACAGTTCTTGTGAGGGCGGGATGTCGTTGGCCTTGGCGCTGGGGTTGGAGAGTTCCTTTATGTTGCTGAAGAGCTCTTTGCTGTGGTGTGCGTTGTTATCCAAGCGGTCTTTGAAGGAGGATCTCTTGGCTAATCTGATGAGGTGGTAATGTCTGCGGGTAGCGTTCTTGTGGGCTGCGTGGTTGTCTGGTGGGCGTTTGTGGAGCCATATCTTCTCCAGTTTTCGTCATGCGCGTTTGGAGGCCTGGAGCTTGTTGGTGAACCATGTGGCTCTCTTGCTGGCTTGGCTGTTGGAGGGTTTCTTGAGCGGGGCGAGGGTGTTGGGGTAGTTTAAAATCCACTGTCTGAGGTTGAGGGCTGCGGCGTCAGAGTTGGTGGGGTCGGTGGGTGGGTTCTTGGTGTGGGAGGTGAGTATCTGGTCTTCCGTTACTATGCTCCAGTAGCAGCGAGGCAGCTGTTGGGTGCGATGGTGCGTGGTTGGTTTCTTAATTACTTTACAATTGCCAATAAGTTGTAATCCTAGATTTAATGAGCTCCTTAACACGGTTCACTCCTCATACAATCTGAAGAAACTGGTATGCCATTCGGATAAACATGAAGAAATAATTCCAGCTGCGGAAGTAATAATAAAGGATAGTGAACAGTACCAGGTGGGGGTAGGTTCCATGATCGATAAATGGAATTATATTTCCAATACAAAATTGAATAAAATTAAATCTAACATCAATCTCCCCAAATAAATGGTACACTTTTAGGCTATTCAAATTAAAACGATCTCTCAATAGAGTCATATGGGATACCTTTTCTCAACGATACCAACATTCTTATAAATTGTAAAAAAAAAAATTGTAAATTGATACTTGGATAGCGCACTACTCACCCGCAAGGGTCTCAAGGCGCTTGTACGAATACCGCTGTGGAACCCATCCTGGCTTTCCCTGTGAGGTGTCCACTCCTGGGCACCCCCAAGGTGGAGGCCAGGCATCCTTAGCGTTGAGGGGGCCGTTGTGGAGATTAAGCAAGTTATTGCCCAGAGTTGCAGAGTGGGACTCCATGATTGGAATAGGCACCGAGGCGAGAATTATCAGGTCCGTGGAATTTTGAGCCCAAGACCCGCTGAGGCGGGGAATTGAACCCTGGTCCCAGGCTAGACCTCTGCATCAGGGTCTGCCGCTCTAACCATTGAGCCACACTTTATAAGGATAAAGTGTTGAGCATTAAGAAGATATTACATGCAAGAAGTGTATGTGGCTAAATCATGTTACCAATCTGGACTATGGAACAGATTACTTCATGAATCGAGACAAAATAATGTAAAAATGTTCTTGGAAATAATCACCGAGGTTGAAAGGGGAAGTAATAGGGCTTAAAGTATTAACATAATGGAAGTTGAATGGGAAAACTTTATTACCAACCTTTATGGCATGGGCGATCTAGCCAAGCATGATCAGTGGTGATAAAATTAGCAAACCAAATACAGTGATAGTAAGTGGCATGTGCCTGGGTATAAAAAATATTGTGAAACCTAGTGAGTCACTTACACAGCAAATCCGCAGCTCTGATTTGAATAACCTTCTGGATTGTATAAACTTTAATGAAATTGCCATTCACTTAGGCCGCCTTCAATCAAATGGTGCTCCTGGCCCTAATAGGCTTCCCACCGACTTATTCCGTGCCAATATCATTAGGTGAGCCAAAGTGTTGACACCAGTGTTCAATGAGGTACTGGTATCGAAAACTGCAGGCGTTTCATAGCAAGGTGGCATTTTGCAGCCCATTTATAAAAGCGGCTTGGTTGAAAACCCTGCTAAATATTAGTTTATTACCTTAACTGAAGTTGACGCTAAGGTTTTTGTATCCCCTCTATTGATTGATCCGGAAAATTGGGCAGTGCAGCTAGGTATAATTCCACTCAATCAAACAAGTTTTCATAAGGGCCTTTCTACTGTTAATAACTATTTGGCCCTTACCTTATTAGCTGAAGGGTCAGTTTTAGAAAAATATTTTTGGAAAAAACTAGTTCGCTGGGCCATTCCATTTTATTTGTTAGATGCTAATATTCATCTTTACATCAATACTTGGGTCCAGGTCAAGCTAAGTGTCGGTGATACCCTGACACAAAGAATCCAAACCCATAATGGCCTAAAGCAAGGCTGCATCCTTGCACCGGGCCTTTTCAATTTATTTCTGTCATATCTTCTCCAGCACTTGAAATCAGTTAATGTCCATTCCCCAAAATTAGGTGAGGTCCAACGTAGCTAATTACAATATACAGACGATACCATTCTGCTGAGCCAAACTCCGATAGGTTTACAAAGATTGATACATGCTTTTGATGATTATATCCTAATGAATAGCTTGGAATTAAATGTTCAAAAAAAACAAATTCATGAAATTTGGCAGGCTAAACCAAACACCAAGGGCCAGAGGACGCCCAATTGAAGGGGTAAAAAACATATAAATATCTAGGATTTTTTGTTTATATTAGAGTTTCATTTAAAGATCATTTTAAAGAGTTAAAGGCAAAAACTGTAACTATAATCCATGCCTTCAAATCTCTGTGTAAATCGTTGAGATGCAATCATATGATCATCCTCTTAAAGTTATAAGGGGAAAGCTACAGACAACTATTACATATGGCTCGCCTATCACCAGGGGATATAGGAAAGATGCAAAATTATTTGATCTACTATTAATCAAGGCTTTCAAAACAATTTTTAGGATCCCCAGTTCAGTTGGCAAGCATAAATAAAACTGGAGATTGGACTCCAAAGGGTCACTTTTGAAATGCATGTACGTTATGTATACATCTGAGCCTGTTTCCCTTGTGAACATATGTTGGCATGAAATAATCAATTCTGCCTAAACTGTTTCCTGATGATCTTATATTTCATCTTGCCTCCAATATTTTGGTCTGCAGACAGGTTTCACCGAAATAACAATGCCCAATTTTAAACATATAAAAAAAAACTAATCAAGGCCAACTCCCTTAATGCGGATAAAGCAGTTTTAGTGGCAAAGACTCATGCTTGGTCTTTGATTAAATTACAATAGTCTCTGTGAATCCAGCCATATCTGAATGCCTATTTCTCGGCTCAAATAAAAAATACTTTTTGAAAGATAAGATTGGCCATAAACCCAACTAAGGAAGGTACGCCTACTTAGATTCAGCGGTGGCCAACTACTAATTGAAGACTGTGTGGCCACATGAAACTCTATTGCACATAGTGTGTGTTTGTACTAAATTTCTTAAATACGGCTGACAAACAAAAAGGCCGATGGATAACAAGACGTGGCTAAAGGCCACTATATGTAAATATATTAGACATATTTTATTAAAATCAAATGGTCTTGGCTAGCACTAGACCTAAAAGGTGTGCTAAGGCTCACTTTAACTTATAGGGCACCATACAGCTAATTATGCTAGACAATTCATTTGGAAGTCTGATATGTGAAGTGATTACCTAGAAAATGTATGGATTTAAGAGTTTGTAATGCCCCATGATGGATTACTCAAGTGACAGTTTGTTTCAATCCTATTAGGATTCATTGCATGACAATGCCAAACGGAAAGCATTATTATAATGTGTGCTAGAAAAAAATAGCATCAATTTAATTTTTGATACACAGTGACTGCAGAAAATGTAATTGTACACAGCAAATAACAGCCCTACCAATGAAAATAATGCAATGATGTACAATGGCGAACAAAATAGTTTAAACACATGTTCATCCCAAAAATACAGACGCTCAAGCATTACCCGGTTTGGCATGTAGGCTTAACAATAACTAAGATATAATTCCAAGTTTTTAGATGCCTTTTTACTAATCTGTAAGGAACACTGCCTTCTCAATCAATTGAACTTATTTTCTATCTAATAAACTCGTTCATGCCTCAAAACTCATCTGAGTCCTCATAGAGCTGAAAAATTGTCACATTAAATACTCTTTTGAGGAGAAACGCTTTACAGCAAACTCCATGAGGTAACGTATAATATTTTTTTTATAACAACAGAAACTTCACTACCTTGATTGAGAAATTCTAGGAGTATCTGACCTCCTGCTGCAGTTTTGAATCTCAGTATAAATCTGTTTCTGGTAAGAGGCATAAGTCTCCAACGTACTGTGCACAGGAGGCCTATATCTATTGTTGACATAATTAGGTCCTTCAAGACTTTTTTCCAATTGTTGAATCACCCCCATGCTCTCTTTTCACTACCCAATATGTTTGTTTAAGTTACTCATCAGCTTTAGTCTCTGAGCGTTTTGGGGACCTTTTGCCAAACTCCTGAGTTCTTAAATTATTTAGTGCTCATCTGACTATAATGATTTAGCAAAGCAGGCAATCAACCAGTTAGTCCAATAATTTTCAAGTTCAAGATGAGTTTTAATCAGTTAACATTTTCGGCTTTCATATCACGTGCCTATGCCCTGCTGCAGGTTTGTGAGTAAGCTGAATTAATTTTTGAAGTTATTTAAGTATTTGAACATAGTGAGTGATCTGAAATTCCAGTGTAGGTATCAAAGCACTTGGACTGACAAATTCACTGTTAATTAACCTACCAACAAAACAATGTCAACACAAATAAAAAGACCAAATATTCAGACACTTCCAAGAATATTCCAGGGCCAACCCAATGATTAAACTCATCTCTCACCCTATCAACTTCACATCTAAAGACAACACCCTCAGAATCAACTTCAACAATTTTTGGAAGGCTATCTGAATATCCAAGCCTCAATTGAGGCAAACAATTGCAAGCCACACCCTTATGTACCCTGGTACTCTACAAAACCTACTGACAACAAATGCTCTATGAACAGATAGGAAAGAAAATAACAGGAAAACAGAGCTCTAGCAGACCTCTTGATACTGAAGTCCCCCTTATGCAACACCTCAGCCAAAGATTAGACTCAATAAAGCTACCTACATAAGCAGAACACTGTTAAAAATAATCAAGCTCTGCATCACACCCTACGGGGCCCACCTTTTTGCCACTCCACAAAGAAGGCAATGTTGTCAACCACGCCTTCAGTGAAAGAATACAGAGGACCCAGCAGCACATCTACAACACCAAGCCGGCCTCATTTCTTACATCCACTCCTTGCCCTAAAATCTTCTATAATGGTCAGCATTCAAAGCCATATCTCTCCTAGATCTTATTGATATAATCCACTCCCTCTTCTTATGAAGATGATCCATTATATTCATCCTTCAACAACAAAGCTCCCTCTGAGGATCCTAACTTAGTCTATGATCAATGTGTTTTTTACTCAAGGCATCCTACCAGAAACTCTGTGGACAGGTCATATCCTCAGACTCCTAAAGTGACTCACACTAGACTTCATCAGCTACCGGCCTGTCGGGGTGGGCCTCAGCCAGGCCTACCAGTGCTAGGGGTTCACCCTTCTATGCACAAAGTCCTCAGACCAATAGGAAAGAAGTTGTCACGGAAACTGGAATATAAAACAAAGCTTCAATTTATAAACCTCATGAGGTGGAACCAATTCACAACACCCTTCGGTAGTGTATGAAGTAGCACACTGTACAGAAGGAGCATGGTCCTTTTATACCCACACAGGGGTTCAAAAGAAGGCGGTACAAGTACAGAAGAGAAGGGTTACATACATAAAAGGTCATACAGAAATGCACAGTCAACAAGTGGGAGGAGCTAGCAATTGCTAATTCTAGTAAACACATCCTGAAAGTTACACTTTAAGGACAGGTGCATGGACAGTCACAGTCTCCTCTGCGCATGTGCAGAGTGGCAGAGCCTCAATATAGTCTGTCTCTAGGCAGAGTACAAGAGCAAACAACATCAAGGTAGGACAGAGCACATGGTAAACATATGGCAAACAAGATGGCTGCCGAATACAAGATAGCTTCAGCTAAATGCTAACCCTGATCGCTGCCAAATTACAACAGGCCTATTGCTCACTTACCATTTATCTGCAAGATCATTGAAAACACATTTTATGCTCAACTCTAACATCACATCAGTGTTAACCATTTTTTGCATTACTTCCAATCTAGCTTCAGCTCACCCTGCAGCATGGAGACCACTACCTTACACATCATGGATTGTGTCTTATTGACTACAGATGAAGATGATCTCTACATCCTGATATTGTGAAACTCTCAGATACCTTTAACACAAATGACCATACCACCTTCATATGCATTCTCTCATCTCAAATGGGATTCATCAGCAACATCTTTCACGGTTTCTCCTACAAAATCTTCATAACTGTTAGTTTAATAGTTAGGGTATGTAGCCACACAAACTATTAAATATGCTTCACATCTACATGGTCTGGTCTGAATTTGGGGGATAGTTGTACTATTGTTACCTTCCATCAGCGCAGGTATTAATTGGCCGGGCCTTTAAAGATTTATCCAAGTTGACACTTTAAATATATATATGTGTATGTGTGCTTGTGATTGAGTGTCTGTTAGACCTGGCATCTTTGGCGTGGTTTCCCCCTATCTTTTTACCTCTACCTCCTGTTTTTTTTTATGCTGTGCTGGATTTTGTTTTTGCTGGTTTAGATGCTTTGGACACTCTGCCACTGCTGATCAGTGCCAGAGTGTATGTGCTCCCTATGTAAATTGTTATTGTGATTGTATATACATGATTGGCATACTTGTATCACCATGAAGTCCCTAGTAAAGTGCACTGGGTGTGCCAGGGCTTGTGATGACAAATGCTACTAGTGGGCCTGCAGCACTGATTGTGCCACCCACATGAGTAGCCCTAAAATGGTGTTTCAGGCCTGCCACCGCAGTGCCTGTGTGCAGTCTGTGAAATGCAATGTCCTCCTGGTCAGTGTCCCCACTGGCCAGGCCTAACCCTTTCCTTTTTGTACACATTGGTCACCCCTATGGAAGGCCCAAGGTACCCCCTGGGCAGGGTGCAATGTATGTGAAAGGTAGGGCATGTACTGGTGCAGGTGACATGCTCTGGTAGTGAATTACAGCCATTTTTGTTTTTCACTATTGTAAGGCTATTTTGCTCCATAGGTTAACATGGGGGAGGCTGGCTACAGTTGCAACCAGCCTTTCTTCCCATAGGAACAAGATAGGACATAAGAGTCTAGTATCCTTGAACTCAGAATTTAATAACACATCTGTTAGGAAAGGTTGTTTTTGACTCCTGTGTTTGAGAACAGCACGTTTAGAAAGTTGCTGTTTTCTTGTCTGACCTTCCTGTGTGCCTTGGCCTGTTTGTGTATTGACTGTCTGATTTGAGAGTGACAGGGGCTGGGGATTCCCCAGGAGGCTGGCTGAGTCAGCCCTAGGCTGAATGACTGCATTTGCTACTTGAGTGGTGGGAGGAGATAGCACCTGGGCCTGAATAGGGCTGTGCCTGCCTTCCACAATGCTGGCTCCACCTCCTGCTGGGTGGCTGACGACCCTGCCCCTCACTCTGAAAGGAAAGGAGAAGCCAGGAAAACAAAGTGCTCAAGAAACACTCAGAACTGGTTCAGACCCGGCTCAGGGCCCACTTGCACAAAGAGAACAAAGACTTTTAGGGGTAAAATTACAGGACCCCTGACAACAGAAAATTAGATCATCCTGGAATCAAGAAGGAACCTCTGCCAAGGAGAAAGCTGAAACTGAAGTAGGACGATTGTCCAGCTGTTTCTCTGCTGGATTAACCTGCTGTTGCTTTGCTGCCAAGGAGAGGGGAAGGACTTTACTTTGTGCTGTGTCCCCTTGCTTGAAGGAATCTCCAAGGGCCTGAGAAGAGCTGGCTCCCTGTTCTGGAGTACCAGGAACAAAAGGACTTCACCCCCTTCTTCCCCTGAGCTCTACAGAGAGAGTTCTGTCCTTCCTGGAGTGCTTGGCCCCCTGTGTGGTGCCTCTGGAAGTTGTACCTGGGTTGGGAAGCTGGAAACTAAGCTTGAGAGACTTTGCTACAGAAAACTTATTGCATCGCTCGCTGCAGAGCGCATCCCCGACAGTGCGAGGAAATTCCCGCCGCTACGAAGGTCGAGATCGTCGCAGCGCCTATTGCCGCTGTCCGAGCCGTCGCATCCTTCGCTTGCGGGACGCACCCGATCGGTGCGGGAAGCCTAACATCACTGCGAGTGTCGTCGCAGAGCCTGTCGCCGCTGGGTGAGATCGCCGCACCGCCTGCTTGCAGACTGCATCATGTCGCTGCGAGAGTCATCGCCGAAGCCATCGCATTGAGGAGCTGTGAGAGAGAAGATCACCGTTCGTCCGCGCATCGTCGCCCCGTAGATCGTCGCAACTCCAAAGATGGTCACATCGTACCTTTGCGAGAGCAAACTTCCTACGGAACCTACGCAACGGAATCCATACAAGTGGCCTTCCTCCCCATACAGACCAGATACATCCCAACACGCCCGCTGCTGCAGCGGGGCTGTCGCAAACGCCTTCCCAGGGTCTCAGGAGCAACGCATCGCTTGTTTTCCACTGCACCAGCTACTGCTTTTGGAATTTTGTCGCAACTAAAGGTACTGTGAGCTAAACGTGACGCAACTGTGAACTTTTCACGTAACTGTGGATTATTTTATAGCAACCTAAAGAATTTTATCACAACCTTAAGAACTCTTTTGAAACCATATTCTTAAACTGTGTATGTTGGATTTTTGTCGTTTTGGTCTTGTGTAGTTTAGATTAAATACCTTTATTTTTTTTTAAATTATTGTGGAGTCAGTTTGTGGTATTTTCACTGTGTTACTGTGAGTGTTGGTACAAATACTTTACACATTGCCTCTGGTTAGCCTAGACTGCTCGTGCCAAGCTACCTAGAGGGTTTCCTCCTTACCCTGACTAGGAGCAAGGGTCCCTATTTGGACAGTGGTACCTACCCCTGCCAACTAGAGACCCCCAGTTCTAACAGTGTCTCTGTGCGTAATTTATGGTGTAAAAATATATCGTTTTTTACGTATTAAATTACTTTTCTTTTTAAATCCTGCAGCACAGGTTGATAGAAGAAAATGTATCCAATGATTGTTTTTGTGCAGGAAGGGACACCTTCATACCCGTAAAATGGGCACCTACTCCCCATGGCACAACGGTGCCTGTGTTGGCATCATGGCAGAAGTGTGTCCTAACTTAGTAGATACAGTGCATTCTTGCTCTATCCCTGTCACACAGCAAAATCCATCAAGTTTCTTGATGGATTGCATTGGTTGGTATTTTTATAAATCTGGTCCTGAGCACCTGAAAATATAATATGAAAATTCATGCTAACCTCAACAGAGGGAATGCATGACTGGAGGTTTTCAAATAACGGTTTTACACAGGTGCACAAGGCTACACCAGTGTTGAGCAAGGTTTCCATGTGGCTTTTTTCATGAATTGCAAGTCGAAAATGAATTTTTTTGTCCAATATAGTGTAAGTTGGGTACAGAAATCCTTCTGTGAATCACAAGCTGTTTCAAGAAGAAGTGCGCTGGCTCAGAGTAATGTTGTTTTAGGAGTGTGGCATATCTAAAGTTTATATATTTAACCTGGAATTTCACAGAGACTACCACTGCTCACTGTGAGCATCAAAAGGGGGCTTTGGGGGGTACTTACTGAGAACATTTTAAAAACGAGTGGGTAAATGGTGCATTTTCAAGCAAATTTGAGAAGCAAGAAAGTTAATAAAGCAATTGTGAAAGTGCAATTATTACATTAATAAAGGCATGTCATATAACAACATGTAGATAGAAATGTTTCTGTAGCTAGGCCCTGCCAGTGCCACTCATCTCTGAGCAATATACACGCTATGTGCCAGCAGGGCTTAGCATCAGAAACATTTCTATCGGTATGGTATGTTTTTGAAGCTAGGCCCAGTGCTGGCACTCAGTGTAAATGCTTCTCAGAGGTGCATTATGCCTGGCAGGGCCTGTAGCTTCAGAGTGAGAAACATTTTCTGCACCAGTCTGCTTTCTCACTCTATAAACACTAACACTCTTTGAAGTGCAAGTCAATCTGCACTTCAAAGAGTGTTAGTGTTTAGAGTGGGTAGTTGTACCACTAGGAACAGTCAAACTCGCCCGTGCCATAAGCCGGCCCTTATCACAATAATATGTCAGATAATAATGTACGTGGGCATGCTTTATGACTTCAAGCTTTCGCCATCAAGGTACGTGATGAATTAACCTACTGAAGACGGCCACCTCTGCTCGTCATTACATCTCTCTTGTTAAGGCCGAGACTTTTCCACAGCTGGACTCCAGTTAGTAGAAATGTTTATGGCGCCCCCCACAAGACTCGACTCTTTGAATTCCAGAGGAGGCTGTGCAGTCATGCTTCAACCTCCAGACAAGTGACCCTGCCATGCCCAGTCAATATGTCCTCCACTAACCCCCCCTCACACAAACGCAACTCCTCTCGCCACCCCTCCCCCACCGCAAGCAAATACATTGCCTTTAGGGTTCTGTGCATCATGAAAAATGAGTTTTCTCAGAAAATGCATCGTTTACATTTAGAAATCATAGTAACCAGACGTCAGCAGGTTACAAAAATCCTAAATATTTAAATAAATTCAAAATCAAGATCCCACCAGCCCCTGCTCCGAAAACGGGTCCAGTTCTGTGGAAAAAATGGTTTGTAAAAAGCATGCTGTGCTTTGAAGGGAAATAGCGAACCATCTGCATGGTAAAGTGTGTGGCCAGCGCAAAGCTTCACGTTTGCATTTAGATGTTAATGTGTGCCAGGACCGAGGAAGGGTACACTGCTGTAGATTATGCACAAGCCCAGCTCGGCCTCTTCGCCAAGGGGGGTTAGATGGAGGCAGAAGGGGAGTTCTCACCCCTATGTCTGCATCCTCCACAATGTTACAAAACTTAACAACATTCAAAATTATCTTCCGTAGAAAGTACCTTAAAGACAAAAACGACTAAAACACAACATTCTGTGCGGCATTGACTTCAACGGATTTGCTTTTGCAAGAGGTTATTCAGGAGAGCAGCAGTGTAACTAGAGATTGGCAGGGCGCGGGGTGACTATTTTATTTACGAGTCCCGTTTTCTGCTAATGACCATGTGATGCAATGACTTGCAGCAGCCAGCCCCTTCACTTGGAGTCCAGAGCTGCGCAAGCTGCTCCCAGCATGTCGAATTCCGGCCAGCAGCAACCTCCACTGAGACGTAAAACAACTGCAGGCTGCTGCGCGAGAGACGGGGCACTTCACACAACATCACCAAACAACAACCAGCCTCGTCCTTCCTTATTCACTCTTGTGAAGGGGGTTTCTCTACCTCAAGTAGGTGCTCTCTGCACACGCAGGTCCCATTTAAAACCTCCCAGTGAGCGAGGTGGTACCATGTGACAGTTCATTTTGTGGAGTTGTTAAAATTTAGATTGCGACGTAAACATTATCGGCGTCCTTCTTCAAAGAATCTATGAATGATAAAGGCCCCCACCCCATGAGATCCGATCAGCCGCGCACATTCCGGGAGCCGGCGGGATATCCAGCTGCGCGATAGTCATCACCTACTGAGATCAGGGTGGGACTTTTACTGTAAATATGTGTGGGAACGGGTTTGGAGCGGAGAATCCGAGGATGCCTTTCCGTACATCAAAGTATTAACAAGAATGTGTTTTATGTAATAAAGCAATAAACCTGTGTATAAGAGGCCAGGCCTCAAGGATGCGTTTAGAGCACCTCGAGAAGATACCCTGTTGTCTGATTTGACGTGTTCTGCTCCGTCGGAATAAACTCCTGTTTCCTGCCTTCTGTCTCCAGCTCCTGCCTCTTTGTTTGGTAATCTCGAATGGTATGAGAGGCGGCTAACGCCGGGCAAATACTGAAGGGTTCTTGGTCGAATTCGGCCCTACCTTTCGACAATTGGCGTCCCAAACGTGGGGCCCATCAGCGACGCGTGGATCCAGTGGGAGAGGTTCCAACGACAGAGTGAACGACTGCAACGATCGGGAAGAGCTCCTGCCCGATAGACCCTCGTCTGGCAGCCGATCATCCGAACTTCACCGGTTCCGAGCAGACCTCTCTCGAGTGATCTACGGTCCTGACTGGGAACCATCAGGAGTGCCACAGCAATTACGGAGAACGGAGGACGATCAGGCGCTGGAAGCGGAATACGAGAAACTGTCCATGCGGTTCGGGTAAGGTCGTGTAACACGACGAATTGCGAATTGATTGTTTGATTGTTTGAAAATACTAGTATTACTCATTTGATTGTTTCTGAGAGATTCTCTATCTGCAAACAAGCACAGAGTCGCAATACTCTGTTTACTCTTTGCAGATAGTGAAGGGTAGGTAACGCAGGCTTTTGCCCCCATTGTAATCCGCCGTGCCTGCTTCCCTCTCCATTTGATTGATTGTTATCCAAGCATTTACTGTTTTGGAATTGGTTCTCTTTGGATCATTCTCTATTTACAAAAAAGCACGGAGTCGCAATACTCTGTTTAGTCCTTGTGAATAGTGAAGGATAGGTAACGCAGGCTTTTGCCCCCGTTGTAATCCGTCGTGCCTATTTTTATCCCTCATTTGATTGATTGTTTATCCGAACATTGATCGTTCGGAATTGGTTCTCTTTGGGTTATTCTCTATTCACAAATAAGCACAGGGTCGCAATACTCTGTTTAGTCTTTGCGGATAGTGAAGGATAGGTAGTGCAGACTTTTGTCCCCTTTGTAACCCGTCATGCCTGTCTTCGCCCCGTTTGTTGGTAGTTGGTTCAGCCCGGACCGCTTATTAGAGGTGATTCATCCGGCTCCACTGGAGGGCACCCCTAATAAGGATATCTTTAGTAAATATGGACTAGTCACCGTGTCTTATAGTAAGCTGTGGCATAAATACACGAGAAAGGATCGGGGAAGTCAGTGGCCACTGATAGGGTCCTTCGATAACGACAAAATAAACGTGCTGGTAACAGCCCTTTCTAACAATAAGACAACACCCACTATGCTTGATAGCTTCGGCATGTGGCGCAAAGAAACAGAACAGCGAAAGAAAAGAAATGAGGTCAGGTTAGAAAAGGAATTACGCAAGGCAGCTCACCTGGCCGCTAACAAATTAAAGGAAGAAATAAAAGAAAGAGAGGAAACCAAGCTAAAACAAGATTCCGAATCTTCAGGCCAGTGTCCCGTCAGGACACCCTCTACACTTTACCCCGAGCTACCTTCCAAACAGCGAACGAACGACGATTTACTACTAGGTCCCCCGATCATCTACATGCCCCCTCCATACGCCCCTTCCCAACCCTTAGCACAGCGCCCGCAACCCCCAACGACAGGCGAGAGTAGTGCCGGAGACTCGGTCCTCATGGCCTCTGCGCCGACCGAATCCCTTGCACTCAGCGCAGCACAAGCAGCAACTTCAGGTGATCCCGAAGCAGGGAGGAAAGACCCCGCGAGATCGAATAGATTAAGCAAGGACGAACGAGCTGGGATCAATAAGATCGTAAAGACACTGGTGGTGCGAAAGGAAAGTGAGGATTATATAACGGATATGTACCATACATATGCCAATAGCCACAGGCGACACTTTGTCGTACGCCTTTGTTACCATACCCTTAATGCCTACGAAGACCGCTACCAAGGAAAAGGCCCTGAAAACCTAACGACTCTGTATAGGAAAATTGATATCGGAGATGGGGACGAGTGTGATGTGACGAACCTCTTCACAAGTACACTTGAAGTTTTCCGCCACCTCATGGAACTGAAACCAGAAACCAACACCACGACTCCTGCAGTGACTGAAGCCAGAGTAGAAAAAATTGACACTCGATGCCCATAAAGGAGGCCGCTCCCTATTGGGTTCCCCCACGAGGACTGGGAACACACGACGATATTAATCACCAAGATGCGAGAGGGAGGGTAGTTTACAACTGGGTTTACCAACCATGGGATCGGCAAGACATCCTGACTTTCCGAAAGTCCTTGCCTGATCTGCGAAAGAACCCCACAGCCTTCTATACAGAATTAGCCACCGCTCTGGGTTCAACGATTATGACCCTAGCGGATATCGATTTGTTTTTCGGGTTATGTCTGCCAGCTGATGTGTGGAAGCAAATCCGGAAAGTCGACCACCTTGAGCTGTTCAGACATACCTGGGTACAACTCGGTGATGTAGACAAACAGCGAGAGCCGGGACAGAAACCTATGAAAGCCATTCTAGACCTACCAGATAAAATCGTGCAGAAATTAAAAACCTTAGTCCCAGAAAGGAAGGTGGACTGGTCAGTAGTAACGGCCTGTCGCCAGAAACCCCAGGAAGACTTATCAGAATACTTCTCCCGGTTTGAAACGGTGTTCTCCGATTACAGCGGCCAGGACATGACCACTGCAACCGGACATCACTTGTTTGTCCAGAACTATGTGAAAGGCCTGACACCAGAAGTCTCGCAGAAACTACAGACTAGCGAGAGTAGTTGGGCGGCCTCCAAGCCCGCAGCTATCCTTCAGATGGCTCAATACTATGAGCGACAAAAGAACGAGAACGATCAAGCGACTGAGAAAAAGAAAAAGGACTTGAAAGAGAGGGTAATGATTGCTCAGTTGCAAGGGGTGACTATAGGAAGGGAACAGTATAGAGGGAACTACCAGTCGAATGCTCCTAGAAATCCACCCCCTAGAGACCGCACACCCGCACCCGGCGCTCCACGAACAGACCTCGATGAGAACCAGTGTGCGTTTTGCAAAGGATTTGGCTATTGGAAATCTCAATGTCCAGTTCTACTAGAAGCACTCAGAAATAAAGACACGAGAGACGTAGCGGGCGGGCCGAGAAATAGAGGACAGGGACGAGGGCACCCAAACGACACCAACAATGACAGGCCTGGTAGACCGAACACATTTGACCGTCCCCGACAGAATCAGTGCCAACAGTCTGACTGCGACAATGCCCACGACTTTGCATAGGACTGCCAAGGGCAAGGAAGGGATCCAGTCGAGCTCTATGTTGACCAGCAAGGCCCTTATGTCACCGCTAAGGTCCTAGGTACAAAGTCTCCATTTCTGGTAGATACTGGTGCAACACGTAGTGCGTTGTCTAAACGATTGATTCCCAGGGCACCCTTGTCTGGCTCACATGTGACATCAATAGGTTTTGATGGAACGCCCTCCACTAATCCCTTGTCCACACCGATCTCTTTTAACTTGGACAATAACACCACTGACACGACGTTTTTGCTCTCCTCCAACACCCCCGACGCCATTATGGGACTTGACTTATTGAAACATTTTCGAGCTACTATTAGGTATTCACAAGACGGAGTTCGAGTCATTCTGTACGACAACCCAACACTGCTCAGATCTTGCCGCACACAACGCATGTTTTCTATCACTGACACTGACTTGTCCTTGCTCGACACCCTACCTCTGTACCTATGGGCAATGACTGACTCGGACGTAGGACACATGATGATAGACCCTGTACACATAACTGTTCGACAGGACGCAGTACTCCCCAAACTCCCGCAGTATCGGATATCGCCCAAAGGCGAGAAGGCGTTGGTAAAAATCATCCAGTCCCTGGTAGATGCAGGAGTGGTAGAAGAAGTAGTTAGCAATGTTTGCAACAGCCCTATCCTACCCATTGTGAAGAAGCAGGGTGAGGGAGATGAAAAAGCGTACCGCTTCATCATCGACCTACGAGAAGTCAACAAAGTGGTTGTACCCCAGTACCCTGTAGTCTCAGACATCACCACCATTCTGACCCTGATTCCTTCCACTGCCACCACCTTCACGGTAATCGACCTCAAGAACGCATTCTTCTCCATCCCCATTCACGCGAACAGCCGCTACCTTTTCGGCTTCACTTTAAAATCCCGCTCATACAGATTTTGCAGAGCACCCCAGGGCTACACTGAAAGTCCCAGCATCTACAGCCAGGCCCTCAAGAGACAGCTGGACGCAGTCCAATTGCCGGATGGAGTGGTGTTGATACAGTACGTCGATGATATCCTTTTGGCGGCCGACACCACTCCACTTGCAGTCACAGCCACCATCCAACTCCTGCACTTCCTCGCGGAAAATGGCCACAAGGTCTCCAAGAAGAAGTTGCAATTCTGCCAACCTCAAGTCACTTACCTAGGCCACCTCTTGTCCAAAGACGGGAGAAAGTTCACACCCGATCGAATACAGGCTATTCTAGAGACCCCTATCCCTAAAACCCCGAAGCAAGTCCGCTCTTTGGTGGGCCTCAACTCCTTCTGCCGACAATGGTTGCCAAATTTCAGCCTCATTGTGAAACCACTACTTTCCCTACTGGCTAAAGATGTCCCCTTTCCGCTCCCGTGGACCCCTGAATGTCAATCCTCCTTCAAGGAACTGCGAGACGCCCTTTGTTCAGCGCCCGTCCTAGGAACCCCTGATTATACAAAGCCCTTCTCTCTCTACACTCACGAAAGGGAGGGATGTGCTTTGTCTGTCCTGACTCAGTCCATTGGCCCCAAACAACGACCATGTGCCTATTTCTCTGCCACTCTTGACCCTGTAGCAAGAGCTTTGCCTGCCTGCCTTCGAGCAGTAGCCGCTGCTGCTGTCTCTATCCGACAAAGTGAGGGAATCGTACTCTCGAATTCTCTCACGGTACTAGTACCTCATGCTGTTGACACCCTCCTAAACCAGACAAAGACACAACACCTGACCAGCGCGCGACTGACTGGGTACGAACTGACACTGCTCGCACCTCACATCACGCTGAAACGATGCACCACGCTGAACCCAGCCACCTTGCTGCCTCTGCCTGAAAACGATCCCGATGTGCCCCCAATACATGACTGTGTGACCCTCACGGACGAACAGACTAGGAGTAGAGTTGACACTGCCTTCCCAAACCCTGACGGAGAGCTATGGGTAGACGGCTCTTGCATTAAACTCCCCGACGGCACCACCTCAGCTGCCTATGCAGTTACCACAGCCCGAACTGTAGTTGAAACCGCCCGCATCACGCAACGATCCGCCCAGGCGGCAGAACTGATTGCCCTCACACGAGCATGTATCCTAGCACAGGGGACGACAGCAAACATTTACACGGACAGCCAGTATGCCTTCGGGGTGGTACATCATTTTGGGCTCTTATGGAAGGAGAGGGGATTTCTGACATCTCATGGTACACCCATCCTGCACGGAGATCTAGTCTCCGCTCTGACTGAAGCGGTTCTCCTCCCCAAACAACTTGCCGTAATCAAATGCCAAGCACACAAAAAGGTGACAGGGAAATGCACTGGCCGACATCACTGCCCGAACCACAGCTGATAACAGGACGACGACTCGCATGTACGTGACTAGGTCAAAAGCAGAAAAATGGACGGACGCTAGGGAAACTATTAGGGACATCCAAATGGCCAGCTCACCACAAGAATTGACTAAATGGGCACGGGTGGGATTAAAGGATGATGAAGGCTGCTGGCGGACAAAAGACACGAACAAATGGTTGCTACCCAACTCGTACCTGATCCCCATACTGACGATGGCCCATTCCCCTGCACACATAGGATCTGCCCCTATGGCCGAACTTGTCTCCCGAGTTTGGCATAACGATAGAATTACAGACTCGGCCAAACGATTAGTCCAACAATGTCTAGTCTGCCTGCAACACAACCATGGGAAAGGAACTGTCGTACCCCGGGGAGGGTTTGGGGTCCCCAACCATCCATTTGAAGTCCTACAGATGGACTATATCCAGTTGGAGAGATGTCAAGGACTGACTTATGTACTTGTTGTTGTGTGCGCTTTTAGCAAATGGGTGGAAGCCTACCCAACGCGTGACAACACTGCTATTGCCACTGCAAAAGTACTACTGAAAGAGTTCTTCCCTCGCTACGGCCTTTGCCGTATTTTATGCAGTGACAATGGCCCCCATTTTGTAGCCAAGGTTATCCAGCTCATCCTGAAAGGACTGGGGGTACGACAGAAATTCCACGCAGTTTTCCACCCCCAATCTGCTGGACTGGTCGAGCGGCACAATGCCACATTGAAACTAAAACTGGCGAAAATAGTGGCTACCACAGGACTAAAATGGCCAGACGCTCTCCCCCTAGCATTGCTGTCAATGCGTTCCATCCCCACCAAACACCATTTGACCCCTTACGAGGTCGTTTTCGGCCGGCCCATGAGTATCTGGTCCGCACCCAAACCGACATCTATTCACGACGTCCCGGACGTCCTAATGTCTGACTACCTGTATAACCTAACTAAAACACTGTCTGTTATTCATCATCAGGTGCTGCAGGCCATCCCCGATGCTTCCAGGGGCCCCGGACATGCCATCCGGCCTGGAGATTTCATCCTGATTCGGAACTTCCAGTGGGAGAAGAGTCTGGAACCTCGCTGGACGGGCCCCTGGCAAGTCTTGATCACCACCCGAACAGCTCTTCGAGTGGAGGGGAAGCGAAATTGGCTGCATGCACATCATTGCAAGAAAATCTCTCCGACCCTGACGTCGACCGAAGACGTGACCACCCAAGAAGAGCTCCTGAACAAAGACCGACCATCCCTGAGCTGCTACCCTGAGACAGAGACACTCGAATTGGCGAAATTCCCTGATCCCACTGTGCCATCCAGAGAAGGGTATAACCTGCGACGAAAGGAGGGAGCTTCGGCTAAGTAGACCACTGACTAAGTTATCATTCTCAGAGCGGCGGCCTAACACAACAAAGGCTGCCAGGAGAGAAACCAAACGAAGTCTGTGGTTCTGCCCACTACCGAGCACCTTGAAGTTGATGGAAGCGCCCGATACGAAGATGATGGAAGCAACCGGACATCCGAAGACCCGCTAGAGGAACCCGAAAACTGACAGTTTGCACAGCTCAAAGACTATTGCTCTTCTTATCACTCTTCTCTTTTGCCTCCTCCTCATGACTACCTTCTGGATCGTGGAAGAGAACGCACCGGCTCATAAGACATTCCTAACGACTGCACAGCCTACCACCATGAAAGAACACTACCTGGTCTCTCTTTCACCTCAAATCCAAGAAAGGCGTAAGGAGTTCTGGAACAACTCCTTCGTACAGTTGCTGCACCAACACAACCTTGCTGCAAATGCCACGAATTGCTGGATCTGTGGGTTGATACCACATGCCACCGGACATTCCATTCCCTTCATCCCTTCACCTTTCTCTGATCACGGCTCCTGCCTTGCCTGGCTGATCCTCTTGCAAGAGAGCTACAGAGACAACGCCACATCCAGCGAAACTATGTCACACTTTTATCATGGAGTCTGGCTGAACAAAACCGGTAGAGTTGCTGCTCCTTTTTGCCCTCTATCCTCCAATGCCTTTGTTCACATGGACATCCCCGCCAAAGAAAGGGTGGAGATGCAAATATTCAACAATCCAGCCAGACCCACCTTCTCCTACCTCCGGAAACGAACAGCTGCCACCCTGACTGTGGCCCTATCTGTCGTCAATGTCTCGGGCCTCTTATGCATCACAGGCCGTGGGACACAAATGGTGGGCCACAGCACTTGCCGCATCACCAGAACTTTGTACTCAACCGACCCACCCTCTTTTGTCACCTCTCCAAACATGTACTTCGTCTGTGGTACAAAAGTCTACACCTGGCTCCCAAAGGGCTGGGGAGGTACCTGCTACATAGCCTTCATCCTTCCTCCAACCTATGTGGCTCCGGCAAACCATCACCGACAGAGACGAGCAAAGGACATCGAGCAGGCCGACTCCACTGGAGCACAATTCTTGGATGCAATGAAAGGACTCTTTCCACTTTGGGGTCCGATGGCGAACAGTCGTGCCATTCGACATTTATCCCAGGCAGTCGAGACAACGATGAACATTACAGCTGGTATCCTCACAAACAATACAGCCGAGCTTCAGGCGGTCCGTCTGGTGGCTCTTCAAAACCGTCTTGTTCTGGACGTGGTTCTGGCGGACCGTGGAGGAGCATGTCGTATCATCGGGTCCAGCTGTTGTACCTACATACCAGACAATTCACCCTCCGTGTACAAGGCCATCGAACACCTCCATACACTCTCCTCAGAAGTTCATCAGGAACAAGAAGGATGGTCGCTCGGGAGTTGGTTCTGGAATACTGTAAAAGACTGGGGATGGAGGTTGCTCATGATTGCACTGATACCAATCGTTGTGATATGCGGATTCTGCTTGGGTATTCAATGCTTGCCACCTCTGTGTTCACTATTTTCTAACTGTGTGTGCCCTAAGACTCCGAACTTTGAAGCTGAACGCATGAAAGCTTTGTATGATGTAGAAATCCGTAATATGATGGGGATAGACATAAATTGACAAGCTGGCTAGATATGTTGAAAAGGGAGGACTGTTAAAATTTAGATTGCGACGTAAACATTATCGGCGCCATCTTGTCCCCTTTTTAGCTCAAATGTGCGCGTAAGTAGCAGCCATTTTGAACACCATGGCCTTTCTACCCACTGCCGATAGCCCGCGCGTTTCTCTCTCTCTCTCTGACCCTGCCAGCATCCCCCGCGCGCTGACAGCCCACGTTCTCACATGCTTGGGCCATAAACCACCCCTTCAGCGCGGCCCTGCCTCGGAGCCACATTCCGTACCCGACTAACACCTCCCTCCGTCCCTTTAATGATCACGCATCCTTTGATGAACCCCCTTCCTCTGTGCCCGATTGTCCCACCCGATCCCAGGCCATCACCTAGCCCCGCGGGTACAGTTTATTGCCCCTTACAGTAGGAAGCTGTCCTTCAAAGAATCTATGAATGATAAAGGCCCCCACCCCATGAGATCCGATCAGCCGCGCACATTCCGGGAGCCGGCGGGATATCCAGCTGCACGATAGTCATCACCTACTGAGATCAGGGTGGGACTTTTACTGTAAATATGTGTGGGAACGGGTTTGGAGCGGAGATTCCGAGGATGCCTTTCCGTACATCAAAGTATTAACAAGAATGTGTTTTATGTAATAAAGCAATAAACCTGTGTATAAGAGGGCAGACCTCAAGGATGCGTTTAGAGCACCTCGAGAAGATACCCTGTTGTCTGATTTGACGTGTTCTGCTCCGTCGGAATAAACTCCTGTTTCCTGCCTTCTGTCTCCAGCGCCTGCCTCTTTGTTTGGTAATCTCGAATGGTATGAGAGGCGGCTAACGCCGGGCAAATACTGAAGGGTTCTTGGTCGAATTCGGCCCTACCTTTCGACAGAGTGCTGTCAATGACACAGTGCAAAAAGTGGGAGGAGTCCTCTCCAGTGTGGCGCAAAGTGACAATTAAAGCAACCTACAGAATGACTGTTGAGCTTCTGATCTAGAGGCTATCCACGCAGCACCACGAATGCCAGCAAAGGACTGGCCTTTCTATGTTACATACATGTGGAGACGACAGCCAGAGTTGTGACTGTGACAGAGGTCCATGATTGGCACATACCACACACCATGGCATATAACTTAAGCAGCGTACGCATGTATTCGCCTTTTTTGTGATTTCTTAAATCTGGGAAAGTCTGAACCACTTCAAACCCCACATGCCACACAGAGCCAAGAAGTCGCCTATAATTAATAAATTAAAAAATAATTCAAATGTTTGCTTTCCTTATGCACAAAACAGCCAAAGGACCGTACATTTAATGACTAGGGAAATCAAATTACTATGTTTCTGGCAAGCACATCGTTATGTTTAACACTAACATCCCAATCGGAAAATATCCTTGTCAAGCCAAGGCCTATAAAGACCAATACTTTCCGACGCAGTGGCGTAATGAAACTTGAGGGGGCCCCCCTGCAAAGCACATGGAGGGGGCCCCCCTCTCCCGGCGGCGCGGACCACCATCTATCACTTTGCCCTACCACCCAGAAACCTAACATATTTTGATTTGAAACCTCCAACATTTAAATGAAATACCTCTATATTGTCTTTCTCTAAGTTCTAATGAGAAAGTGGGAAATACTCTTAACATACAAGCTATGCCATTTGTAACAATACTGTCAAAAGCAGATTATTTAACTGAGGCAGCAATCAGAACAATGCCAAAGAGTGATCCTGTTGCCTCAGGAACTGCCTATGGCTGAAGAACAAAGAACAACTATGAAGGGTCTGAAATAGAATTGACAATACTTTGAAACTTTGAAAGACCAACCCAAACCTGCAATTCCATAAAAACTTGACTGACAATATACATGAG
This sequence comes from Lissotriton helveticus, assembly GCF_964261635.1. Classification (NCBI taxonomy): domain Eukaryota; kingdom Metazoa; phylum Chordata; class Amphibia; order Caudata; family Salamandridae; genus Lissotriton; species Lissotriton helveticus. The sequence continues at coordinate 349,609,216 of NC_136062.1, read as the reverse complement.
AAGTACACAAGCTATAACTCAGTATCCTGCAAAAGTCAAGAGAAATAGACTAGTGAATTATCTGTATGCCACACACTAGTGACTGTCAAGGGTTGTGAATGATAGCCTGAACTGAGGACTCAATTTCAATCATAATGTCTTTATTAGTAAGCACTGCAAAACAGGAAGGCAAACAAGGCTGAGGAAGACAACTGGATGCTTCAGAACATTGATGCAGATGTTTGTCTGTTTTAATTTATCATTTCTGTAATGTAAACAATGCTAAATGCAAGATTTAAGTTACACGTATTACAGACAAGTGCAAGCAACACCTTAAATAACACAGCATGTAGAATAAAAACAAACAATATCAGCAAGTACCTAATGATAATCTTTACAAACGGTAGTTGGTAAAGCAAAAGAAAAAGTGCAAATACTTTCAAAGTGCAAAATAAAGCAATCACCAGTCCAGCAATATACAAAAATTAAGCATGTTTTGTAAAACAATCCAACTTTTTTCTTGCATCAAAGTGAAAGTACTTTCAAAGTGCATGGTAAAAACAAGACAAGTAGCTTCCCTCACAAGGACTAACCTGAACAACCAGACTGGGCCTTACTTCATAACAAACAGCGTCCTCAGACCACCATGTGTGTCAACACTGGTGGTATTTACAATCTACTAAGAGTATAGACAAACCTGCTAAATTACAGATTCACCATTGCCTCCAAATGGCTCTATCGTCATGTGTGACACCACCAGCCAGGCCTGAATTTTTAGCCAACGCCTTGCATTCTGGAAGTTGTGCTGTGACCATCTAAGTAAGGGGTTAAACATTCTAGCATGCAAACATGGTACCAATGCCACTTGGCAGCTGTGTTTTATACAAGCACAAGGGGATGTTTAATTTCCTCAACACAAGCTGCAGAAGTCTGGCGTCAAATAGCAAACACGTTGTGCAGAGAACCCAGAAACGTGCTGTGTTTAGCCCCTGTGTTTGGACCTGAGGAGTAATTCTCCAAGAGAACCAGTGGTAAAAGCCTACAGTTGTCTCTAATGCATGTTAGTGCCAGGCAGTGATCGAAGTGGGGGAAAAAAAGTAGGGGAACTGTGGGAGGAGAATCAGAAGGCGGGAATAACCAATGGATGGGGTCAGTGGGCAGAGTGAGAGGTGTGCCAGAAAGAGCAAAATATCCCAATTCTTCGTATTCATTTCCCATTTCACTAACTGGTCACAGCTTATTACAATATTTAATTTAAGCAATAGATCACATGTCTATTTAAGGTTAAATATGTGTTATTGACATTAAAATGCATTCACAAAGTGGGGTACGTTTTCAATCACAGAATGTCCCAAATATCCTTAAAAGTGGAATCACAAGCCATTTGTCTCCCAGCCATGGATTTTCTGTCATCAGCACTTCTCCCTTTTTCCACAAGAGCAGTTCAAACATGAATGGCAAAATATCCTAATTTGCAAATGTTTTTCACATAACTATGGCTTTGCCATATAATACATCATCTGCTGCATAATCAGACGATTTCAACTAATAAATTGTTTATAGCCCAAACACATCAACAGTTACTAAAAAATGTAACTTGTGCTGCTGTGAAGTGGAGGGCCCTTTGCAATGGTTGACTGGTCACCTTTCTCATTGCTGCAGTTGTATGTTCCACTAGTACTAATAAGGAAAAACATTTGCAGAGACTGTTAGCATGTGTAAACATTTCAAAATAATAAAGTATCAGAAAATGTACAGCACCACTAATACCAGTGTAGGGTGTCAGAGCACTTTACATCACACATATTACACAGAAACAATCATTCATATGTGTGTAAATCACTGTGTAGGAAATGTTACATAAGACAAAGGACTACAAGGTGTAGGAGTCATATGACAACCATACTAATAGGCACCATAGTTTATTAGTTATTGGTCTGTAGAAACACAAACTCAGGATTAAAAACATAATACCACGGTTGGGAGTTCTCTTTAATAATCAGAATTGATTTCTACCCAAATGAACCCTTTTTTGCAATATTAGGTTAATCGAAGAATGGGGAAACAAACATAACGATCTAATTTATATCTTGGAGTTTGCATGCAGCTCTTACATGACAGTTAATAGCTCAATGTTCTATGACAGGATTTTAACTTATTAACTGCAAGTAACAATAGGGCCTCTCTGGCAAAAGCAGGAACCCACTGACCTATTTACATTATGCGCACTTTGTGATCTGCATGGCACATGTTCTTAGCAGCATGCATGTTAACCATCTAAGCTACCTTTCCATGAATCAAAACTACCACTAGACAAAATTATTTCTCTCTAGGAAGAACATTAATCACTGGAGTTATCAAGACATTTTTATTGTTGCCCAAAAATGTTGGAGGCCAGGAAGGAGGCAGCAAGTGCTTTTAAAACTATATTGTACCTACAAACATGACGCCCCCACCAGAAGTTAGCGCCTGGTGCGGTCGCACTGCACTAGAGCCAACCTGCTCAAGGGTCCTGTAACCTCAGTGACAGAGTCACTGCTACTCTATGGTGTGCTGCCTCATAGGTCTGTCCCCAAGACTGGAGGTGAACTTCATGGATAGTGGTGGACCGACCTTCAAGGTTAATCCACACTTGCCACCGCTAGGGTCCACCTGCTGGTGCTAAGACACCAGGGCTTTTAAGATCTTGCAGCGCCTTCTAAGGTGTAGCACAGGCATGTGCTCCCTCAGGAGAGTGGTCTGGGAGCCTGGTCATTAAGGCTGAACATGGTTCACCAGTTCCACTTCAGCAGCTCTGACCATAGCGCCACATCCTCTCCCCCTCTGAACAACATACTGCCCCACTTAGAGAAACTTGCACTGCACTGACCCGCTATAAACACCTGCATGTGACTCAATTCTAATTACTCACTAGACAAGAGCAATATGCTGCCTAAAAAAAATTAACATCCTAGAAAAAGCTAACACTCATAGGGAACGCAAGATTAAGTAAAGCATGTGAAATGTAAGCAGGAACAACATGGTTACCTTTTTCCTTTTACACTCATTATTCTGAAATTAGTGAGCGCTTTTGCATGAAAAGGTAAGGCCATGACTACAGGGCAAGGAAGGGACCTGTTTCAGTGCCCATGGCTTATATCCTTTCAAAACATAGGCAGTATGGTTTAAAAAGACCACATTCGTAAACACACAGTCGCTGTACACATTTAGTTTTCCAATTCACCCATCAAGCAGGTATTTCAGTACCTCCAGGCAAGGTGCACTTTTCCACACAGGGAAAACAATGTTTTGCAAAGAGAGAGGAAAAACAAAAGTATCACTTCACTGGCAAACACTGTAGAGTGTTGCTAATGTGTTTAGGTGTAAATAAATCAAGCTGGCCACCTTGCAAACACTCTGACTTGCTTTAATTAGTTATTTATGTTTCACATTTGGATTTTTTTTATTTCTCTCCACCTGAGGCTGCACTTGTGTCAGAAAAAGACAACTTTCCAGCAAAAATGTTTTTCATTTTTTGGATCCATTTCACAGGGGAGCAAATAAAAGGAGGAAAGAGAGAGGGTAATACCTGTTTCTTAAAGTCTTGGTTTTCACTGAGGAGTGAGACAGAAAGAGAGAGAAGACTCAGAGGCTTAGAGGCCGACCGTGGCGTGCACGCACAGTTTAATTTATGGGGACTTGGCCTGGAGCACCATTTTATTTGCAAAGACTGAAGAGGATTGCTTGCAGGCGCAGCCGTCTCCCTCTGCTGAGAGTGAGGGGGCCCCTGGAGCGCAGGGGCTGTGGGGGGAGCCTGTGTAACGCCCCTGGATCTATCACTGGAGGCAGAGGGCGCACCCAGATCTCAGCCCTGCAGCCTGTGTGAAGCCCTTGGCTGGATAATGGTCTCCTGTGTGTAACAAGCTGCGCCTGTCAGACCCTGACTACTCCTGTCTGCCCCTGCCTGCTCCCACCTGCCCTGCCTGCTCCTGACAGACCCTGCCTGTGCCCCCTGCTCCTGTCTGCCCCTGCCTGCTCCGTCAGACCCTGCCTGTCCTGCCTGCTACTGTCTGCCCCTGCTTGCTCCTGTCATGCCCTGCCTGCTCCTGTCAGGCCCTGCCTGCTCCTGTCTGCCCCTGCCTGCTCCCGCCTGCCCGCTCCTGTCAGACCCTACCTGCCCCGCTTGCTCCTGTCAGACCCTGCCTGTGCCCCCTGCTCCTGTCTGCCCCTGCCTGCTCCGTCAGACCCTGCCTGCCCCTGCCTGTTCCTGTCTGTCCCTGCCTGCTCCTGTCATGCCCTGCCTGCTCCTGTCAGGCCCTACCTGCTCCTGTCTGCCCCTGCCTGCTCCTGTCTGCCCCTGCCTTCCCCTGCATCCTCCTGTCCGCCCCTGCCTGCTCCTGTAAGACCCTGCCTGCTCCTGTCAGACCCTGCCTGTTCCTGTCAGACCCTGCCTGCCTCTGTCAGACCCTGCTTGCTCCTGTCAGACCGTGCCTGCTCCTGTCAGACTGTGCCTGCTCCTGTCAGACCGTGCCTGCTCCTATCAAGCCCTGCCTGCCCTGTCAAACCCTGCCTGCTCCTATCAAGCCCTGCCTGCTCTGTCAAGCCCTGCCTGTTCTGTCAAGCCCTGCCTGCTCCTGTCAAGCCCTGCCTGCTCCTGCCTGCTCCTGTCTACCTCTGCGCCTGTCAAGCCCTGCCTGTTCTGTCAAGCCCTGCCTGCTCCTGTCAAATCCTGCCTGTTCCTGTCTACCTCTGCTCCCCCAGTGGAGGTTTTTCACCAGGGACCTGGCCTCAAACAAGAGATCTGAAGGCCTCGGCCCTCCTCCTCATCGAGCGGCTGAGGCTGAAGTCTCCCTGTGTTCCCCACTTCACGGGCCCCCCATAGCTGCCAAGGTTTCAGATTACTTATGTGTGACATTTTCAGAACTTCAGTGTAATTATGAGTGACATTCAACGACAATGAGTGACGCTTTCTCGCAAGCAAAAATCAAGTAACGGGGACAAGGGAAGTCTATACATTTCAGAAATGACACCTATTTGAGCAATTAGAAACTCTAAGATTATCTTAACATGCTGAAAAGGACCAGAAATGGAAGGGTAGTCCTCCTCAACAGGTGGCAAAAGCAATACCTCATCCTTCTTTGGATTTCTCCCATGTACATACTCCTTCAAAACACCAACTCTCCCCTACAAAACTCTCATACATTAGCATAATCTCCTCTCATCCTACACTTAAATTACACCTGCTCGCACCACAGAACCGCAGATAATTGACACCGTTCTCTCAGTTTTATATTTGCCATTCCATGCTACTAAACCTTACCATAGTGATCAGTAAATCCAATCTTCTTTCTGTAAACTATTGCTGTACCTGGGCAGATGGTGTGGGGTTCCGAGTACCTGCACTACTTTAATTTAAAAGAGAGAGCATCTGCACTTCTCAGCAATGCTGCAATATTTAATGGGAGACAGTGGCACTTTGAAGGAGGAAATAGGTACTGTATAAGTACCAGCACTTTTTGTATGTTTTCATTTAAAGTACTGCCTGCAACATTTTATTGGTATAAGTCACTCCTCCAACTGCAGCCATCAATAAGCACGGAATGAAAGCCCCTTCTGGACAGGCCACTAACAAACTTTCCCAACTACGGGTTCAGCTAAGTTTGCCAATCGCCCAAACTGGTGCTGGAATTGTTCTGCCACAGCAGTCGCTGGGCCTCACTTGAATTAGGGGGCTCAGCGCAGAATTGACAGTTTGTAGAATACTCGTTCACAGCTGCCAGATCAGGTAATCGAGAAGTCACAGGCTCTGGTATGCTGTGCCTTCTGAAGATAGTACATCACAAGTGCCCCTCCATTCCCGGAACACACGTGGAGCCAGGGCAGGTGAAGAATGCTTTGTATCACAGGCCCACCCAGACCACCGGAATCTCTGCCTGGGGCCAGGGCTGGCGAAGCAGCAGGGAGCACAGCAGGACGTAAAACACTGCTGTCAGTGTGAGCGCGATCTCCTCACACTGGTCAGAAAAAAAGATAAACCCTAGTGGGCCGTATTGCCCACATGATAACAGAGCAGCCCTGCGGCCTGCAGGGCACATTACTGTGAATTTGAAATCAGATAATGATCTTGTAGATCACCAGTCGCTCAGAACCGAAGGATGACAACAAGAGAGACAAAGCAGCCCTGCCTGTATATTTAAGTGTGTGTCTGAATTAAATTATCAGATAATCTGCCTGATGACTGTGCATGCACGCAGCTCTGCGGCGCTGTGTGACACGTTAATACAACACTTTCGGTGGCAGCAGGCGTCAGTGCGTGGACAAAAGAAATGTAATTAATTTAAAGTAGTACTTACTTGAACTTCAGAGTCTGTCTCTGACTGTCTGCGTTGGTCCCGCACCGGCGCCGGCCGTAGAGCGGCACAGCACACTGCCTGTATGACATGACCATTCAGAGCCAATCTCCCAGCCCGGACGCAGCGCTGGCAATTGGTTAATCATGCTGCAGCTGGCCTCCCGCCGGGGTAACGAGGGTTACAAATATATGCGCAGACACTCGACATGACTCTAAGTCTCATTCGAGTTCCCCGCCGCTTTCAACCACCTGACTTCCTCCAGGACGTGACAGGAGGCAGAGGTCACATCTGGATAATCCCCTCCCCCACGGTGCCACAGCCACTAGCAAGCAACCACTGCTCAGGGCAGGCCCCGCCCCGGGTCTCGGTAATTCGGCCGTGTCACAGTGAAGTCAGTGATTTACAGCCGCGAGCGCGAAACACGCAGCCAGGCAGCAGGTGCAAATTTGTAACATTGTCTCGTAGCACTCTCCGCCAGAGGCTTCTGAGCTGCAGACTAAACTTTAACTATCTGCTGCCAAGTCTGCGAGGAGCAGCAGAGCCGGCACATTGTGTCACAGATGCCAGCGGCGCACGGTAGCACATGTGCCTAGCCAGTTTCAGCATGGCATTCAAAATGCGTGACAATGCATTTCAGTGCGGTGTTGCGGAACACCACACTGAAATGCGTTAGAGTCACGCGTGATGCGTGATACTTGGCTGGCCTGGCCCCCCGCTCCATCCTCTGAAGAGGATGAAATAATGAGCCTTATCACAACGTGCTGGGCCAGGGAGGGTGCAAAGGGTCCCTCTAACTGGTTTCACTTTAGGACAAGACTTGGCAGAGCCTGTGATATCGACATTTAAATGGTTTTATTACAAGTGCACGGCTCAAGATAAAAGGAAGGAAACAACACTTGGCGCTGAAATGTGGCCACCAGACGATTCAATACATGTTCTAAACTGAAACAGAAAGTTGACTGCGGGGGCCGTTTCAAAAGGGATGTTTTTTTGCATAACGAGCCCAACTTATGAGATGACTTGGGGGTGCAAGAGGGGTCCCCGACATTGCGCTCTCCGACCTCAGTACTGTTCTGATGGGGTCCCTGCAGCTCGGGGGGGCCCCGCCGCACTGCATGGTCTGCGGGGGCCTGTGTTACGCCCCTGTTCCGACGACCTTCAGCCACACAGGAACATGTCTGAAAAGTCTGTATATTTTTACGGAACCGAATTATAAGCAGTCTTCAACAGCTTTAAAATACTATGCTGGGGCCTATGCTGAAATATTTCTGCATCATCAGCATTTGAACAAGTAGGCCTGATCCACCACTGCCAGTCACGGCTCGCAATACTCACAGGAGGGGGGTGGGGTCACGTGGGTTATCGCGCGGGGGTGCGGAGAAGTTAAAAAAAATAATAATTGAAAACTTACATGACCTGGGCCGGGTCCCACGCCGCCTCTGCTCGAACAGGAACAGGCATGCTCCCTCCCCTCCTGTAACCAATCACAAAGCTGCAATGGCAGCGTTGTAATTGGTGCGGAGTCCCGGATGGTGCCCAGCCGTGCACCATTAGGGATGCCATTTTTTCTATGTAGGCTGCGTGCGTGCCCAAGGGCTGACCAAGCAGTCAGGCCACTCAGAGTGGTGCAAGCCACCCGCCCGCCCCCAACCAGGCATACCCTCCTCCGTCCCCAACCGGGCATACTCTGCTTTCTCGCAGCGCGAGAAGTAGAAAATAAAATGGTATTTAAATACCATTTTATTTTCTGCTTCTTGTGCTGCGAGGAAGCAGTGGGGAGGCACTGTAATTTGCCCTAATGGAGCTGCCGCCACTGCTAATACGGTGTTAAATGTGTGCAAATTAGACACTGAAAATTCTCAAAAAATGGCTTCGTTTTGAATTGAGCCAGTGCAGGTGTTAATGATATACTTTTAAACTACTTTACTTGCACTTTTATTGCATTTTGTAAATTAACAGGTAGATGTATTATTTTTTCATGCAGTGCAGCAAGGCACCTTACTGCGCTACACTGCATGAAAGGGCAGGAATATATCATATTTAACATGATTCTGCACATTCCTGTCCTTTCCTTGCACTGGCGCACAATACGCTGTCTAGAGCCAATACAGACACCATTGCACCATAGTGCCACACTGAATCCTCTGAAGCATTTTCCTCTTTCTAGGTGTGCTGCAGAATAAAGATATTTCTCCTCACTATGCCTATCCTGGGGAGGCATTTTTGCTCATTTGCAGGTCTACCAGTAATGCTAAATGTGGGGATGCACCAAAATGCATAAGTGGATGTGTGGGAACACCAGTGTTCCCATGTAAAGCCTCCCTGGGGCAGAGTAACACAAGGCAGCCATTTGCGCTGTGTTGCGTTACTTTAGATTTCTCAGGTAACGCAGGACCATGCTAGGTGGCCTTCCGTGGCTTGATAAATCTGACTTACGAGCTGCATCACGCTTGTGACCCCTTATGTGGCGCAAGTGCGACACAACTCGTTGATAAATCTGCACCTAAGTTTATTTAGTTGTATACACAGCTTCATCTCTGGATGGGTATTTCAATATAAATTGCATCTCAGTGGTTACACAGTGACACAGGCTCATTGGAAAACATGTCAAATTAGGCAATATTCTAGGAGAATTCGATCCATTTAAGTTTTGGGAAAGATTTGTGTGCTTCTCTAAATGTTATCTATTTGATGAACAGTTTCCTAAAAAGATGTACGCAGTTTCTAATTTGAAAAAGGAAAACTACATATCCTGAGCTGTGGGTTGCAACAACCTCTTGTTCAAGTAATTAATAGTGATTTTCTTCCATTTCATGCTTTTACAGAATGGTTTTAAGTTAACATTTCGCTTCTGATTAATTACATAAAAACCTTTTCAGGGTGATTGAAAGTATTTTCATATATACATAAAAACATCAAAGAATTGCCCTTTAATTCTGATGTTTAGTTTTAATTGGAAGTTAATCTGATGGAAAAAATGGAGGATGTACCCCCAAGCAGTCCGAATGTTTCATGACTTTCAAGCTAAATGGCAAACCAGATGTCTATGAGTATCCAATGCTATAATGACTCGGAGGCCTGTAACATTTGGAAGATCAGTGTGAAGGCAAAGATAAAAGAAACACGATAGTGTAATTAAAGTATGTACGCGCTATTATCGCTGGAATGACACAGAGTATTCTCATTACCAGAACACAAGCTAACCACTTGCGAAGCGCATTTTTGGATGTTTGTAGTAGTTCATGTTTAAACCTTAAGGACATTTTTTGACAATAGGTCTTCATATCAAATGTGTGTCCTTCGTTTCAAATATTCCGGGCGTTTGAAATGTACACAGGAACCGAGAAAATAGCCAAAATATAGCTACATTTTGATTTTCTTAAACAAAATTGAAATAAAGTGCTGTGCAAGCAATCAAATTGGTATTCATCTAAAAAGATATATAATCGATAGGTGTGTTGTGCTCTTGTTGCCTGGAGCATCTTCTTCTTAGCTTTCAGGACCAGAGTTGTATCAAAACCATTTACCACTGTCTTCATATTTTTCTAAATTAATTTTTCCAATATTTTGTGGTCACAAGCTACATTGGATTGATAGTAGAAACAGGTGTGAAACCCCTGGTTCAACCAAGAAAACTGTGGGCCTCATTTAAAAGCCTCTGTGCGCCACTGGAGCGTCACATTTATTGATATTGCGCTGGCGCACAGTGCAGTGCCATATCTACAAGGCCACATAAAACCACTCTGTATGGCTTTTGGTGGTCTTGTATATATGGTGTGAGACAAAGCTGCTCAAGCCTGGAAAGTAAGGGCAAATATATTGTGCTCCAAAGGGAAGGTCCTAGGGGGGGCAGTATCAAGTGGGGATATAGATCTGATTTTGCTAAAGAGGGTAAACAAGTTTTCATAAGTTAGGGAAGGGTGTTCCGAAAGGGCAATTGATTAGCTTCCTTGCCCTTGCTAAAGAAATTGGAGTCTGGGTTTTCTTCCGTGTCTTGGAAGGTCACCTATTTTACTTTGACAGTAGGTGGCCAGATCTCTTCACCTTGAATTAGAGGGTTCAGTGGGAGGGCCTTGGCCGTGGATTCTAGCAGTAGCTTTACTGATTTTAAACACCTCCCTAGGGGAATTTGCAGCTGCATTAATTCTGGTTACATAATGGGTGGTCTAAGCAGTTTTTATTTCTGCAAGGCAAGTCATTACTGTTTCCTGGTATTTTGTTTTGCTGTGTTCCCCGTAATCCTCCCTCCATTTAGTTTCTGCTATCTTTCACTTTTTTGTGTTCTTAGGTGGGCAGCGGCCAGGGGGAGGACTTATGTTTGTTTTTAAGAGCTACTGTTTTTCTGGGAATGGTTTGATCTAGGGACTGATTTATCAATTCTGAGATTGTGCAATTTGTGACATGTATGAAAAGGCCCAGGAGTGGTATAGCTGGAATAGTGAGGTCCATCAAGATCAGAAAGTGGTGTGACCAAATAGCAGCAGTGGCCCATGTGGTAAGAGCGGAGGGGCTGAGTTGGGGAGGGGGATTCAACAGACGACCATGAGGGAAAATTAAATAAATAATTATTTTTCCTTCGTCGTAATCTGTCAAAATCCTACCTCACCCGGCGCCATTGCCTCACCACTCTTACCTGCACTGGCGCTGCTGCCAGATGGTAGGTAAAGGATCCAAGAACTGTAACTGGGGGTTGTTAGAAATAATGGGACGTAGCAGGTTACCCTTTACATGAGTGGGGAAACCGGCAGGTTGGGTGTCGTTAGGCTCATTGAGATGTAAGTTCAGATCTCCCAGAACTGTGAGATGGGGTTTACTGACTGTCAGGCTGGTAGGAGCCTCAGATAGGGCCCGGATGAATTGGTATGTGGGGCCAGGGGGACGCTAAATACGACCTCTAGAGGATGTGAATGTGGGGGACAGGTAAATGGTGAATGTCATACTGTCCCATACTGTAATTGGGAGGTAGATAGGGTTTGGTTATCTATGTGAATGTTGCAAAGCCTCAGCCCTTCCTGTCTTCTCTATCTCTAAGTGTTATATAGTAGTTGGGGGGGTAAGGTCTGGACAATATCTGGTGCGGACTCCTCATTGAGCCAGATTTTGATCACAAAGTTCACATCAGGTTTTTCTTCTTCCAGGAGTGAAAAGTTTTAAGCTTATGGTGTGGAAGAGAACACAAATTTTGTAGAAACATTTTCCACATTTTCCAGGCAGGCTTGGAGGGGCTGGTGTACTCAAATGGCGGGACTGTTGAGGCAGTGAATGTGCAATACTTACAAATTAGGTTTCCCTCTGTCATGTCAATTGAGTGGAGGCATTTTTTGTTTTAAAACCTCCTTAGATCGACCCAATTACTGAGTGGAGTATGTTGCCATATTTGGGTGATTTGGGGTAGGGTTCCTGGCCTCTGGTCCCGTTTTTGGCCCTGATGGGTGCAACCAGGCTTGCCTTTGGCACGTCTTCGGCACATCAGCGACGGGTCGGCTGCCCTGCCAACATTTTAGGTAAGCAGTGCTTTAACTACTAGAGCGTCCACCTGACTGAAAAATCTATGGTTCTTTGTCCCTACACACTAAAGTGCTGAGTGCAAAATAACCCTTTCCCCCATTCTATTTAGTGCAATTTCAGTTAAATTCAGTCAATTTCACACAGTCATGAAAATTATGAAAGCTTAATTAAAACAATTAAAAGCGTCAATTACATCTGCCTCGCGGTGTAGTACTTGTCTAAACTGCTAGCAGTGCTTGAACCACTTCAGCGCAGACCTGCCCGGCAACTCTACAGTACTCTGTCCTTGCGCACTCTATGATAAAGTGCTGAGTGCAATATAACCCTTTACCCCCTTTTTATGTTATCTTATGTTATGTTATAGCCACACTTTTTGAGCGCACGGCTACCCCAAGGGGTGTCCCGGCGCTTTAGCAAAGAGGCCTGAAAAAAAAACCAGAAAACCCAGAGGCAGATACACTATAGACGCACTGATTATACAGAGAAGAGGACAGTCTTCAGCTCCCTCCTAAAGGCCAGAAGGTTATTAGCCTTACGTAGGGAAAGAGGGAGCTCATTCCAAAATCGAGCTGCCATATACTGAAACGACCGACCTCCCATCCGCACTCGTTTGACCACAGGCACCTCCACTTTTGCCAGATCAGCTGATCTTAATTTCCTCCGTGGAACATAGAAAGCAATACGCTTCCTGAAGTAATCGGGGCCAGTAGAGTGGAGGGCTTTAAACGCCAGCGTAAGAATTTGGAACCTAATTCTGCTGGGCATTGGTAGCCAATGTAACCTGACCCGCAGCAAAGAGGCACTGACTCTCCTCGGTAGGCCAAAGATTGCTCTGGCCGCCGAGTTTTGGACAATTTGCAATCTGGACACAAGATATTTAGGCAGTCCTGCAAAAAGTGCGTTTGCATAGTCCAGACGGGATCCCACAAGCGCTTGAACAATGTTCTTGCGATATGGCAGGGAGAGGAGTGGGAGAAATTTCCTCAGCATCTTGAGGATGCCGAAGCATTTCCCAGCTAATCCCGTAATGTGTGGACGAAAAGAAAGATCGTCGTCAAACACAACTCCAAGATTTTTTACTTGGGAGGAAGATTTCTCAGGTGGAAACATGTCCAGGGGCCACCACGACTTCCAGCCAGGGTCAGGAGCACAGCCGAAAAAAAGCAACTCGGACTTATCCGAGTTGCATTTCAGGCTCCATCGCTGAAACCACACAAAGACTGCACTCAGACAGTCTTTAATTCTACCGCCGTCGAAAACCTCTCCCTTCCTGCAGGTGAACAGGAGCTGGGTGTCGTCAGCGTATGAAATGACCCGGGCTCCAAATGCCTCCGCAACCTTCGCCAGAGGGGCCATATAGATGTTAAAAATGGTGGGGCTCAAGATAGACCCTTGAGGCACCCCCACCTCTAGCGAAGGCATTTCCGCGGAGAACGGTGGAGCCCAGATCACCTGTCGACGGTCGGCTAAGAAAGATTGAAACCAATCCAGAACCGTCCACCGCAGTCCTATCTCCCTGAGTCTTAAAAGGAGACCTGCGTGTGGGACGGTGTCGAATGCCGCCGACAGGTCCAGCAGGACCAACATAGCCTTTCCCCCATGATCAAGCATCTCCCTGATGGCGTCGGTGACCTCCACAAGAGCTGTCTCCGTGCTATAATTGGCATGGAAGCCAGATTGGGAGTCATGCAGCAATTCGTTGTTCTCAATAAAGGTGGTAAGAGTGTGCTGGACATGCTTCTCCGCCACCTTCGCCAGAGCAGGGAGGAGGGAGATTGGTCTATAGTTGGCCAGCTGCAAGGGGTCTAACAAAGGTTTTTTAATCAGCGGGAGAATAAGAGCGTGCTGCCACTCTCGAGGAACCACCCCGGAGCTCAGAGACAAATTAAGCAAAGGGTTCAGCAAGCTGTTTACAGCTGAAGCCACATTGCCCAGGCATTTAGCCGGGCAAGCATCCAAAGGGGAACCCGATTTCAACCGAGAAAGCAGCTCAAGCGAGGCTTCACAAGACAACTGGGGAAAAGCCGTCAAAGTTGGCCCGGACTCTGCTTCTACAGATGGCAGGAGCTTCTGATCACATCCTGAGGCCACAACATCCATCAAAGGCTCCACCCCGGGAAATGAGTCCTGAATCTTTAGGATCTTAGCAACAAAAAAGTCAGCAAGCTGCCTGATCCACTCCTCAGTGTGGGAGTGTATGCGGGCGCCAGCAGCAGGATCCACGAATTCCTTCACAATTCTGAATAGTTCCCGGCTCATATTATCTGCTTGATCTATTCTATGCTCAAAATAGATCTTTTTGGCTTCAGCAATCTGATTATGGTATAGTTTTATAACATCCCTGTACTTGATTTTCTCCACGAGATCGTACTTGCGCCGCCAGAGTCTTTCCGCCTTTTTTGCAGTCTTGGCGCATTTTCCGTAAAGTGGAGGTAAACCAAGGAGCGGATTCCTGGCAGGGAGCTATTCGCGCTGGCTTCCGAGGGGCAAGCTCCTCAAATCTTGCCTGAAGCCAGTTTTGGACTGACGACAGGTCGGCTTCTAGATTCCCTGTCATAGTACAAGGATGTTGACAGAGTGCATCAGCGAGCATGTCTGCTGTCACTAAGTGAAAGGCTCTTGATTGTCGAGACCCATCCTTGTGAGTTCTGTGGCTAGTCTGGCACTCAGATAGTAGAACAAAATTTATTAGAAAGTGATCGGACCATAGAACAGGGAGCGGGAGGGACACCTTAATCGGCACCGTAGAGAATATTAGGTCAAGCGTATGACCTTTAACATGGGTGGGACTATCAATAAAAGGGACAAGCCCTAGCATCGCGGTGATATCCCGTATCACCTTCGGCATCAGTTGTAGAGTCCATGTGCAGATTTAAGTCACCCAGCAGCACGCAATGCGCAGAGCGCATGCAGGGTACTGACAGAGCTGACTGCAAATCCTCAAAAAAAGAGCCGATAGGCCCTGGTGGTCTGTAAACAAGAATCCCTGTACAGGTCTGTGAAGCCGACAAATGAAGAATAAAACCAAGGGCTTCACATCCTGCGATATTATCCACAGGGAAAGAGGAACATCCCAAGGTCTTGTCGACTATCAGGGCCACTCCACCACCTCGACCCCCCGTTCTATCCTTCCTTAAAATGATGTAATTGGGGGGAAGGGCACTGGCAATATCTGGTTCTGAGCCCGCCCCCAACCAAGTCTCTGTCAGAAAAAGACAGGAAATTTTAGAAGGTGCAAGGAGATCCCAAATCTCCGCCGAATGACGCGCCAGGGATCTAGTATTCAATAAGGCGCAATGCCATTCTAAGGGGGGAGAAGGTATAGTACGAGTTGGCGACGATAAAGGACGCCAATCACACACAGAACATCCTTGTCACGGGGTGGGTGAAACTGACCCCGAGGCCAGTGAGCTGATGACCCCTTGGTGGACCACCGCACCTGACTTACGTGCTTCCCTTGCCCCCATGCAGCCCCGGGACCGTCCGGACCCAGAGGAGTGGAGGACGGGTGATCAGGAATACTGGTGGCCTATGAACCCGGAGGCTGAGCACGTCTCCTTTAAGGACTGGGAGACCGGCGCGGTAGCCCCGCCCCCTGCACAGGAAGAGGCAACTTCAAAAGAGCCGAGAACGGAGGAAGAGGCGGAGAACGCGAGCCCCGAGTCGAGAGGACGCGAGGTGTTTCCCAGGCGTTGCCCCGGCGGAGTAGAATCACGGACGTGCCCAGCTGTAACTTCCCTGACGAGCCCACAAGACGTGTCCTCGAGGAGCCCAGGAGAAGCAAGCCAGCGGCCAGGAGAGCCGAGGAGAAACGATCCGCCCTGCCACACGGCCACGGGAGGAGTGTGGCTCAAGCAGGTACGGGGTCGTATGGCGGGTTGGTTGGGACATAGTCCGCTACCCCCTAGCGAGTAAGATCCCCGCACGTGTGTCCCTGCTCCTGCATCCCCTACCCCCAACCTCACGAGCACCTAATGAGCACTTGCCCGCGTTAGAGTGAAAGACACGAGCGCACTGGTGTCCCTCACCCCTGGTCCTTGTAAAACGTGAGAACGCAGCCTCTAACATCCGGTTTCCCTTTCTTCCTCGGTGCTGCCGGAGCTGACTTCAGGTGAAGACCGGACCACTGGCCCTGACAACCTGGATCCTGCCCGGACCACCTACGACCCTGCCGCCTTTGCGAGGGAAAGACTAACCAGCCGCCAAAGGAAAACCTATACTATGCCCATCAAAATAAAACCCTCTTTAAAAAGGATTCCTGCCTATGCTGACTCTGCTTCCATTGAAACCCTCTTGGGCCCCCTAGCTGCTCCTGTTTCAGACCAGGCTCCACCACCCACCCCCTTACAATCCTTTACCCAGTTGGCGACCGCTGGGGAAAAGAGATTTGCAGTCCAACCCAGGTGGGCGTAGCGCATATAAAGCAGCAGCACTGTAGGTAATCATCCTAAATGACAGGCCCGAGAGCCAGAGTCCCGCCTCATCCGCCTCCGAGACGCTGACGAGCGCAGACGGGCAGGACTCTGGCACGACTCAGGCGCAGGGAAGGCGCACCGCTGCGCTAGTCAGGCGAGCTTTAAATAGCGTCGTCTCGGCATCCCAGGTGACCTGGACGCTCAAAGATGGCGCTCGCACTTCTTCCCTATCCAAAATGGCGCTGAACCCAGACCCTCCCGGTAACCCGGACCCGCCCAACAGCGGTGGTGTTTACACGAATTACTGTGCAGGTAAGGGCCAGGACAGAATAGCAGCAGGGAGGAAGGCTAAAAATGAATATAACAAAAGTCCAAAAAACGAAGGTATTTAAATGTTAAAAACAGGAGCAAACAAGCGCGCGACCAGCGCGGTCCACAGCGAGGCGCCAAGAGAAATCTCGGCCTCCGGAACCCTAAGCAGGCTCACCTTGCAGCCGGCTCGCCCTAAATAGCGTCGTCTCGGCGTCCCAGGTGACCTGGACGCTCAAAGATGGCGCTCGCACTTCTTCCCTATCCAAAATGGCGCTGAACCCAGACCCTCCCGGAAACCCGGACCCGCCCAACAGCGGTGGTGTTTACACGAATTACTGTGCAGGTAAGGGCCAGGACAGAATAGCAGCAGGGAGGAAGGCTAAAAATGAATATAACAAAAGTCCAAAAAACGAAGGTATTTAAATGTTAAAAACAGGAGCAAACAAGCGCGCGACCAGCGCGTTCCACAGCGAGGCGCCAAGAGAAATCTCGGCCTCAGGAACCCTAAGCAGCTAATGCAATTTCAGTCAAATGTAATCAATTTGATACAGTAAAATAATTTTGAAAAGCAGAAATAAAACAAGTAAACCAGTGTCTACATCTGCCTCACGGTGTAGTACTGTTAAGGTAATAAGTTGCTCGTTGCCCTTTAAGAGCAACTTGTAATTTACACATTTACTTTTGAAATACATCTCGAGCGTGTCCCCGCGCTCTGTTATCTTTTGACTGTTCTCATGTTGTCATGTCTTCGCCGTTTCTGCCTACAACTGTTATCTAGGCAGTTACGACGAGGACGCTGTAGCTGTTGGTTGTGGGCCTATTTACTCGAACCTGATGATTTCAATAAACACTTAAATACTTAAGTGTAACGTCTCCTGAGCATTCCTTCTTTCCACATTTGGCGACGATGGATTGTTTCAGCCCACCGACTGACAAAAAGGATTAAAAGCATTTTTACCTTCAACGTGAGCCAAGCCTCTGCCTAATTCGGACGACGCTCATCCTAGTGGAAGGAGACTTAGACCCTCCCCTCTGACGTCGTGACGACTTCCTCTCACGCACACCAGAGGGGTTTGGTTAACCTTTTCAAGGAATTTGCGCTTAGTCGAGCAAATACAAAGAGAAAGGAATGACTCACCCTGGAAAAAAGTTGCCTTAGATTTTGCAGGGCCATTTAAGCTCCTTCCAGCGAATAAAAGACATCTTTTAGTTTTAATTTATTATTTTTCGAAATGGGTCTATTTTGAGTTTGTTTCTGTTCCAGACACCAATCATGTTATCAAATTTTTGAAACGTACTTTTGATATTGAAGGTTCACCAAGACAGATTGTTACAGATAATGGCACTCAATTTAGGTCTCATCAAATGTTAGAATTTGTTCAGTACTTACAAATCAAGCATCTCACCGTTGCACTCTATTCTCCTTCATCAAATGGTCTTGTTGAGCGCATTAACAGATTTTTGAAAGAAGGAGTTCAGACTGCCTTATCTGCTGGCTTTCAATTGGAGGTATTTTTAAAGCAGAAACTTTGGACTTACCACAACACTTCCCACAGTACTACATGTGTCTCTCCTTTCTAATTGCTGCGTAACAGGGTTGCAATTTCGAACCTTTGTCCTCATTGGGTTAAAGACATGACCAATAACAATACTTCTCATGAAAGTGACTTGCTAAAAATCAGGGAGGTTGTTAGATCAAAACACACTGCTGTTTCTTTGTATCATCATGATTCTAAAAACACAAAGGACATTTTGGTTTCTGTTGGTGATTGGGTTCTAATTAAAAAAGCCCTACAGAATTAAGAAAGGAGAGTCAAGACTCACTTTGCCTGTTAAAGTCATACAAGTGTCTAAAAGTGCTGCTTTATTGAAAGGAAGGGGGTGGTGGAATAGAAGGAGTTTGGTTAAAATTACCAATGATCAAGCATTAAAGATCATTTCTACTAAAAAGAAACGTTTTTATGATTCTGACGTAGATGGGACAAACTCTGGTATAGATTGCTGTTGTGACAATTCATCTTTGACTAATGTTGACAGAAGTTCTAATTCATATACAGATTCTATGTCAAATGATTGTTCTTCTGCTGGAATTCCAAGTTCGTCTACATGTTGCAATTCTCCACTGACTTTGCAGTCATTAGCTGATATTATCTCTTCACCTGTTGCCTCTCAAAGACCACATCGTAATGTTTCTGTTCCACACAAATTCAAAGATTTTTGTTTCATGTCATCACTTTATTGTATAATAAGAATATCATTTGTTACAATGTATTGTTTACCTTTTCCATTGATTAGTTACATTTTATTTTGTTGTAAGCTATTTCTTTTTTCCTTTAATTGTTTAATAAGGGGGATAGTGTTAAGGTAATAAGTTGCTCGTTCCCCTTTAAGAGCAACTTGTTATTTACACATTTACTTTTGAAATACATCTCGAGCGTGTCCCCGCGCTCTGTTATCTTTTGACTGATCTCATGCTGTCATGTTTTCGCCGTTTCTGCCTAAAACTGTTATCTTGGCAGTTACGATGAGGACGCTGTAGCTGTCGGTTGTGGGCTTATTTACTCGAACCTGATGATTACAATAAACACTTAAATACTTAAGTGCAACGTCTCCTGAGCATTTCTTCTTTCCACAAGTACCTGTCTTAACTGCGGTCCCGCTGCTCTGGTGACATTTTAAGTAAGCGGTGTTTGAACCACTGGAGCGCTGACCTGCCTGGCAACTCAATAGTTCTCTTCCCCTTGGAGCTCTAAGAAAAGTGCTGAGTGAGATATAACTCTTTCACACAATAAAACCATTTTTAGAAGCAGAATTAAAACAATTTAAAACTGCATTTACATCCGTACATTTGTAGTGCCTGGCTCAACTCTCAATTTTCCTTAACCCAGTGGAATTGTTAGGTATTTTGACATGATTCTGCTACACAGAATTCCACGAGATACACCCACCCTAGACATGACTTTAATTTCTGTAACAACAGGTAGTGCAATGGAAGTTGAGGCTAAGTCAATAGTGTCCAATCAATCAATCAATCAGCGCATGTGTAGAACGCGCTACATACCAGCGAGGGTCCCAAGGCGCTGGGGGGACTGCAGCTAGTGGTCGAAGAGCCAGGTCTTGAGTAGTCTCCTGAAAGTCTGAGGGTCTTCTGTCTGCCGAAGGTGGAGGGGGAGGGAGTTTCATGTCTTGGCGGCGTGGTAGGAGAAGGACCTGCCTCCGGAGGTGGTTTTATGGATGCGTGGGACGGCGGCCAGGGAGAGGTCAGCCGAGCGGAGTCTCCTGTTGGGTGCGTAGAATGAGAGTCAGTCGTTGAGGTAAGCAGGGCCGGTGTTGTGAAGTGCCTTGTGTGCGTGGGTCAGGAGCTTGAAGGTGTTTCTTCTGTCGATGGGGAGCCAGTGCAGGTTTCTCAGGTGGGGGGTGATGTGGTCTCAGCGGGGGACGTCGAGGATTAGGCGGGCAGAGGCGTTCTGGATTCTTTGAAGTCTGCTGAGGAGTTTGGCTGGGGTTCCGGTGTAGAGGGCGTTGCCGTAGTCAAGCCTACTGCTGATGAGGGCGTGTGTGACGGTCTTCCGTGTGCCGGTAGGGATCCATTTGTAGATCTTGCGGAGCATGCGGAGGGTGTAGAAGCAGGTTGAGGAGACGGCGTTGATCTGGTTGGTCATAGAGAGTTTCGAGTCGAGGATGACTCCCAGGTTGCGTGCGTGGTTGGTTGGTGTGGGGGCAGTGCCCAGGAAGGTGGGCCACCAGGAGTCGTCCCAGGGGTTGGGTCCGAGGATGAGGATCTCTGTCTTGTCCGTGTTGAGTTTGAGCCAGCTTTCTTCCATCTAGTCGGCGACCGCCTTCATGCCGCAGTGGAGGTTGGCTGTGGCGGTGCGGTGTTCATTGGTGAGGAACAGGATCAGCTGGGTGTCGTCGGCATAGGAGAATATGTTGAGGTCGTGGAGTCTGGCGATGCGTGCGAGCGGGGCCATGTAGACGTTGAAGAGCGTCGGGCTGAGGGATGATCATTGTGGGACACCACAGATCGTCTTCGTGACTCCTGAGTGGAGTGGGGGAGGGGGACTCTTTGGGTTCTGTCGGAGAGGAAGGAGGTGATCCAGTCCAGGGCCTTGTCGTGGATTCCCGCATTGTAGAGGCGTGTACGCAGTGTGTGGTGGCAGCCGGTGTCGAAGGCAGCGGAGAGGTCAAGGAGGATGAGGGCCGCTGTCTCCCCGTTGTCGAGCAGGAGTCTGATGTCGTCTGTGGCGGCGATGAGGGCGGTCTCGGTGCTGTGGTACTTGCGGACGCCTGACTGGTGTGGAAAATTAGTACGGTTTGGTAAACATTATCTGCGCCATCTTGCCTTTTCCCCTGATGCCACACTTTTGTCGTGCGCACCCGCCATTTTAGGGGCCTCGATCAGAACCACCCTCTGCATGCCACTGGCCCCCAGCATAGCCCTTCGCCCTCACAAAGCCCGCACGCTGACAAACCCCCTCGCTCGCACATGCCTTGGGTCATAAACCCCTCTTCAGCGCAGCTCTGCCTCAGAGCCCCATCCTGTTCCCAGCGCGACACCTCCCTTCATTCCCTTCATGGTCCCAGACCCTTTGATACAAACCCCCTTTTCCTGTGTGCCCGTTTGTCTTCCTCGTTCCCAGGCCGACACCTAGCTCTGCCGATACTGTTTATTGCCCCTCCCCGTACAGTAGAAAGCTTCCCTCATCAAAGGACCCCCGAGTTGATCAAAGCCCCCACCCCATGAGATCCGATCAAACCCCCACATTCCATGAATCGGCGGAATGTCCAGCTGCGCGATAATCATCACCTGTTGTGACCGGGGTGGGGACTTCAACTGTAAATGTGTGTGGGAACGGGCCTGAGGGGGCGATTCGGAGGATATCCTTTCATACTTCAAAGCATTACAAGACTGTGTTACCTGCAATAAAATTCATTTAACTGTGTATAAGAGGCCAGGCCTCAGAGATGCGGTTAGAGCACCTTGTGACGATACCTGCTGTCCGAACTGATGTGTTCTCCTCCGGAGAGAATAAACCTTGTTTCCTGCCTTCCAGTCTCCAGCGCCTGCCTCTTCATTGATTAGTACTTTGTGGGTTAAAGAGGCAATACCGTCGGGCAAATATCGATTGTCCTTGACCTAGATTTCACAATTGGCGTCCCAAACGTGGGGCCCATCAGCGACACGTGGATCCAGTGGGAGAGGTCCTGACGACAGAGTGAACGACTGCAAGGATCGGGAGAGCTCTTGCCCAATAGACCCTCGTCTGGCAGCCGATCATCCGAACTTCACTAGTTCCGAACAGACCTCTCTCGAGTGATCTACGGTCCTGACTGGGAACCATCAGGAGTGCCGCAAGGAATACGAGGAAAAGAGGACGATCGGGCGCTGGATTCGGAAGATAGGAAACTGTCCATACGGTCCGGGTAAGGTCGTGTAAACACGACAAATCGCGAAATAATTGTTTAATGGTTCAGAAAATACTAGTATTACTCTTTATTGACCTATTTGGAGATTCACTGTCTGCACACGGAGAAACGATAGGCTCTTTCTCTTTGCAAATAGTGAAGGATAAGTAACGCAGCCAGCGTGCCTATCTTTCTCCCCCACTGATTGATTATTTATTGGCGAATTGTTTTCAGGAGATTACCCTCTCCCACACTGATTAATGGTTTTTTTACCCCGAACTACTGTTCGCGGATTGTTTTCTGGAGATTCTCTGTCTGCAAACAGGAAAGAACAGGTTCCCCTTTGCAGATAGTGAAAAGGTAGAGGACGCAGACCTTTTGCGGGCCTACTTATTCTCTCCACTGGTCGTTTATTGTTTATTTGTTATTGGTTCATGAGGTATTCACTGCCTGCAAACAACGTAGAATAGAAATATTCTGTCTAGTCTTTGCACGCAGTGATAAGATAGGAAGTGCTGACTGTTTGTCCCTCGTTGTGAGCCGTCATGTCTGTCTTCTCCCCACTGGTTGATAGTTGGTTCAGCCCGGACCGTTTATTAGAGGTGGACCATCTAGCTCCGCTGGAAGGCACCCCTAATAAAGACATGTTCATAAACTATGGATTAGTTACTATAGCCTATAGTAAACTATGGCACAGGTATACCAAAGAAAATCAAGAGAAACAGTGGCCACTGATAGGATCCTTCGATCTTGATAAAATAGAAACGTTAGAAATAGCTCTTCGTAATAATAAGACAACGCCTATTATGCTCGACAGTCTCGGTATGTGGCGCAAAGAAGCAATGCAACGAAAGCAAAGAGACGAGGACAGAGCAGGTAAAGGAATATATCGACAGGACAACCCCAGGGCACAACGTCCCGAAAGTAATCCCCCGATACTACGCACAGGACGGCCAGACTTAGGGCAAAACCAATGTGCTTTTTGTAAATATGCCGGACACTGGAAAGCCCAATGTCCGACTCTACTGAACGAGAGTAGGAACAGAGGGCCGACAAGAATAACAGGCCGGCAGAAAGGGAAAAAGCGCGAGACAAAGATGAATCAGACTGACATGGACAAACCAGATAGAACCACCACGTTTGATTATGCCCGATGGCACAGATTTCGCCAGACCGATTTCAGCGACATGTTCGAGTCCTCATAGATCGAACATTGTTAAGACGAGAAACCCAGTCTAGCTCTGAGTTACCCGGTGACGAACCCCGTGCTACCGCTACTGTTCCCTATCACAAAAAAAGGCCACTCTTTTCGGATAACCTATAGAAACAATACACAGAGTAGTATCGGACAAATTAGTATACATTCCATTAACAAACTCAAACTTCGAGTGCAATGGGACTGATTACTCTCTGCTGCCCCCCCACTCTGTAAAAAGATAAGAAACAGGTAAAAAGAACTCAGAACAATAAGTATGCGCAGCATACAGAAAAAGATAATTATGGCCAATAACTGTTTTATGTTTGTCTTGGGTCTTTGTATATAATACTTGTACTGTCTCCCCGTCTGAGTTTGTGTGTACGTGATGCATGAATCTACGTCATCCCTCTGCCTGTGTTTCCGTGTTACTTAACTTCTGTTAACAGAAGCTTTAGCATGAAACAACCTGGAAAGAAAGGAATGGGAAAACGAAATCAGTAGGCCACTGATGAACATGAACTTTTATTTAACATAACGAGCAAGAAACAATAACAATACGTAATAATAACACCTATTAATGCCCTAACAACAGGAAACGTTAGAAACAAGAACGGTAAACTGTAGAAAATGAAAGTCAGCAGAACATCCGCCCCCCCCCACTCTGGAAACTTACAAGGTGGGGCAGGGTTGCGGCTACGCCCAGCCGGCAGCAACCCATATAAGGCGGGTCCTGCTGCCAACAGTCGGCCAGGAAATCGTAACATAGGGTGGAGCCGGAGGAGAGACAGGGGCCAGCGGGACCCAGCCAGGGGATCGCCTTGACCACACTGGAGAGTTGTAGGGGGGGGATGTCTATGTCCTCGACTCTCTCTCTCTCCCAGTCCGGCCGCGGTGGCACGTGAGAGTTGCAGATAGTCCCGCCACATGCTCTCCCGGTCCGGCCACCAATGGCCAGGGACTGGGGCCAACTGGATCCGGCTGCAGCCGATGAGCAAAGGAACCCGTTCATGGGGCCAGAGCAAGGGGCGTCCGGCCGACATCCACCGGAAGCCCGACCCAGAGACGGACGGGACACTTCTTTCTTTTCTCCTCCGTAATGGCAGCAGCAACACGCCAGGCGCCACTTCTTTCTTGAATAATGGCTGCGACAACTCTGGGGGGAGGGATGTCTTGTACATACCTCCGCGAAAATTAGTCCAGGTCGGGCTGGGAGGGAGAGGCGACGCGGACGAGCCTCTCCCACCTCCGCAGGTAGGAGGCTTCCCAGCCCCAGTCCGGCCATCACAAATACCTCTGCAGAAATTTGTCCAGGTTGGGCTGGGAGGGAGAGGCGACGCGAACGGGCCTCTCCCACCTCCCCGGATAGGAGGTTTCCCAGCCCCCGGCCCGGCGCCGAAATCCTCCAGCACGGTGGCGCCAATACCTGCGCAGCACCGAACATGCCATGGTGGCGCCCCAATACTAGCGCAGCACTGAACATGCAACGGCTGCGCCAATACTTGCGCAGCACCGAACATGCGCCGCAGGTGGCCATACTTCCGCAGCACTGGGCATGGGACTTGTGGAGCACGGGATGTGGAGAGGCCATTGTGCATCCCCATGGAAGAGAGCGGCATGGAGTGCACCGGGAGAGGGAGATGGCGCGAACGAGTCTCCCTCGCCCCCCCAGGTGGGGGCGCCACAGCTGCACCCTAGCCGAATGTCCTGCTCCAACGACACAGAGTTCCATTTCTTTTCACTCCAAAGGGTCTCCTCTACTCTTGCAGACTCGACGAAGGGCGGCTGCTGCAGGGCCTCAAAATGGCGTCTGGGCCCCTGGAAGGTGGGTCTAGGCCGCTAGAGTAACTTTGACCAGCAATGTGACTCGGACGCTTGCCCACCGGGGCACGAGCCCCCACCTCCGACAGCATCTCCACAGCCTTGAAGATTCTACAAAAGTCCCCGGAGCCCTCGGCCCCTGCAGGCTTCCGGTGAGGGACAACTGCCTTGATCGCTAACGAAATAAGCATGACATAGCCACTCCTTCTGTTAGCATGAATTCTTGAACTGCCGAAAAGGACTCTGGTCCAACTGCCGGTTGTAGGAAACATTTTTTCCCTGATGCTACTTCCGGACTAACCCGGCCCCGCCCAAAATGGCGCCGGTATCAATAGGAACTTACGAACATCTTGTGGTGTTTTTAGCTAAAAAGACTCGATGTTCTGAAATATGTATATGATCCTTTGTACACTTGACTAAAAAGAGGGAGGGTTCACTCGATAAACATGTGAAAGGGCCCTGTGAAAAATGTTTTTTTCAATGTACAATTTATTATGACATTATTGTAGCCGATACATAACCTCGCTTACGACACACGCACACGGTATACATATAGGAAATTTGATTGCAACTAGTCCAACTTTACTGCCAACTGTGAAATGAATGCCCCTTGATCCCTCAACTATCGATAGACATTTTAGTTCCCTGCAAATGAATGAATAAGCCTTTTTAATATTCGTAATATTCCCAATACTGCAAAATAACCCCCCTACTGTACGCACTTTAGCCATTGCCGTGCCCGACCAAATACGATTGCACTGTCATATCTGCATGCTGAACGATTGTGCAAATAAAGGTTTTCCGAACTATGAAATGGGTATTGCATACTTTTCGAAAAATATGGGGTCAGCGGGAGAGTTTTTTTGTGCACGCTGCTTTGTTCTCTTTTTAAGGTTATTAGAAGATGGTTGCTCAGCCCCAGAGGGAGGATCGAATCTAAGACACGATACTCTGCCTCCAAGTATGCGACTGGCTCAGGAACTAACGTATGGAGAAGGACCTCGATTTCCGAGGATGGGTAAAGTGAGGCGGTGTAAATGATAGAATGTTATAAAGGTACGGCACTTAAAAGGTACTAGGGAACAGAGTTGACCGAAGAACTGATAAACCTTAGAACATCACAGCATTGAAAGAGATTTAAGGACCCCGATAGCTAGATACACCTACCAACTAGAAACCTCGCACTAAGTGCATCTGATTCTCTAACGCTTCCCTACACACAGCCTATAAGGACACACTGCCCCCCCCCCCTTGGCTCCAGAAACCAAAACCCCAGGGATTCTATCCCGAGGAGATAAGACGAGTATGAGGTCAGTAAAAGACTTTCGTACCCGTGCTTTTGATATGCTCGAATGTTGTCCCCCCTCCCTTCCCCTCTTTTCCTCCCCCTACAGGCCACATCGGAATCACGACCAAGGTATGGTGAAGATCTGAAGCCTCGCCACGTCTGATACACGAAGCGGACTAACGCTGCCAGGTGGCACCTAAGCACACCCACAAACTGCTCTTGTAACGAAAGAACCAATAAGTTGTATGACATGATGAAAAACGATCACCCTTAATCCGTGTTGCGTGAATGAACACATGTCACGTATGTCTGAAACTACGAGAGAATGTTTGTGTGTGACTGAAGCGTTGACTTAACTGGTCAAAGGACCGAGAATGCAAGAAAATGCGACACAATGGTGCCCTTTTTACTCGATGCATGTCCCCTGTAACCCAGCCTAATGCTCGTCCGTCCCAAACTGCATGCTTTCAAAATTCTAACACAGACCCGTAATGTCTTATGTTGTGTAATGCGCTGAATAGCCTATCTTAATACACGGCCACTCCCCATGTCGCACGTGTACTATTTAGCCTGTTGTTGCACCTCTCTCTCTCTCTCTCTCTCTCTCTCTCTCTCTCTCTCTCTCTCTCTCTCTCTCTCTCTCTCTCTCTCACTCTCTCTCACTCTCTCACTCTTCCGAACGACTAGCACCTAAATTGGCAAACCGCCACCCCTAGTGCACCACCCAATTGGCTCCAAATACCGCAAGTATTTGCACAAAATGTATCCTAAATAAAATCACCCTGACGCCGCGTCACTACCTCTCCTTTCTGATAAAAATTGATGAAACCGAGAATTAGCCATAAGGGAAAGGACAGGTAAGACGACTGAGGTTCCCTAATCTGACCCGTAATAAGGGAACTACATGTCAGCGGCTTCTATGACAAAAAAAGATGCCTCAGATAACGCGACCTTCCCCGTCCCGAATTGTCGCAATTCCCAAACAGTAAAGGTGATCGAAACATCCCCATCTTCCCAGAACGCCCCCAGTTTTGTATCAGCTGCCCCAGACGAGAGTTTTAAAACTGTCCCTCACCCCCGGTTGTAAGAGATGGGTCGATTTACGACTAACGCAGGCCAGCCGTTGTTCCTAGAAATGATTTGTTGATAAGCAAACTACAGAGTTTAGAATTCGAGAAGTATCACTGAACGCTCACCAACTGAACTGTGGCCTACTGCTATATAATGCCCTTATAACACAAAGCAAGACGATAGTCCCTTACCACAGTTTTCTATGTCCCTAGTTGTTTTCCATAAGACCCCGGTTTTTAATTAAGTAGTCAGGTTGTAAGAGACTATGTAAGAACTAGAATGATGTTTGCAAAGTTAAGATTAGACCGAAGTGAAGAAATCGTTGCAATGAACCCTGTTGAAAGTAAAATGTTTAGCTGAAAGGCAGGATGCATTGATAGAATGGAAAATGTTTAGCCTATGTTCGTCCCTCAGAAAGATACCTATCAGACCATGGTGATAGCACGTTGCACCTTTTTAAATGTAAAACCCTGGAGAACGGTATAGCTTTGTAAGGCTCGTACTAGGAAGGTGGGTCTCTGTCCGAAGAACTGACGTAACTGTAATGCAATAAAAAGTACCAGATCTCGTACCACGACAATGAATGTAACACCAACCAACACCAAAGATATAGTTATGAAGGAAAGTTATAGGAAATCCAACAAGCCCATCATCAATTATTTATATATTGGTTGTGAACCCCAATGTAACGGACGTTTCTCATTTACTTGGAGCTGGGAGAGAAATAGACTTATGTGATTACCTTTCTCTGCCAATTCTCTAAAGACTGTCTTTTCAAACTCATTTAAGGGTACCACTGTCGGAGGAGAAAGAGACCGGATGTGGGAGCACGCGGCCTGACTACAGACCGTGGAACACCTGCGACATTGGCCAAGGCGAGACCGCGACAGTAAGGAGTTGCAGGACGAGGCACTGTTTCCGACAAAATGAGAGGAAAGGGCTGACCTGATGCCCCTGCTCGATGTTCAACGTGTGCCGAAAAGTCCCCGCTCTCTGAACTCGGTCATGAGCCCGCCTACCTGAAATTTTCCGTCCCCCTAGTCTGTTCCCGATCTGGCCCTGCTCCATCCCCCTTTTTTCTCCGACCTACCCTAAGGACTGCTCACACACACATTTCTTCCACCTGAACTTTTTGACAATCGACTCAAAAGGACACAGGGCGAAAAGGACCTTTTTGACCAGAAAGGCGAGGAAAAGGTCATGCCCTGCAACGCGAGACTTAGAATAGAGCTGGATCCATAGCTCCACCGCCGGTGCTCCACAGTGCCAACAAACGACGACAACGAATGCTGAGAACTCACTAACTTCGAACAACGACACCCTTGATTATTGTTTTTACTATGTCTCATTTCTCTCCCAGCCACCATTGTATTTATTATGCTCCAACCAAATATGAACAGAACTTGCATATGTAATGACCTATCAGTTTACATTCCGAACGACTATAAGTATCTATGAAATGTACTCCATGCTCTCACTACAGAATCATTTTTGTCCGATATTTCATTACTACGACTTTCCTGCAAACGAGTTATCGATAGACCCGCCTCCTAAGACGAAAGATTTTAAATGTAACGTTTATAGCTCCTTCACCTGGGTTCCTGCTTCTCTGCTTCTCTGCTTCTTTCACCACAGTAGACATGGGTAGGAACTAGGCCAGCAAGATGTCTTGGATATGTTAAAGGGAGGACTGTGGAAAATTAGTACGGTTTGGTAAACATTATCTGCGCCATCTTGCCTTTTCCCCTGATGCCACACTTTTGTCGTGCGCACCCGCCATTTTAGGGGCCTCGATCAGAACCACCCTCTGCATGCCACTGGCCCCCAGCATAGCCCTTCGCCCTCACAAAGCCCGCACGCTGACAAACCCCCTCGCTCGCACATGCCTTGGGTCATAAACCCCTCTTCAGCGCAGCTCTGCCTCAGAGCCCCATCCTGTTCCCAGCGCGACACCTCCCTTCATTCCCTTCATGGTCCCAGACCCTTTGATACAAACCCCCTTTTCCTGTGTGCCCGTTTGTCTTCCTCGTTCCCAGGCCGACACCTAGCTCTGCCGATACTGTTTATTGCCCCTCCCCGTACAGTAGAAAGCTTCCCTCATCAAAGGACCCCCGAGTTGATCAAAGCCCCCACCCCATGAGATCCGATCAAACCCCCACATTCCATGAATCGGCGGAATGTCCAGCTGCGCGATAATCATCACCTGTTGTGACCGGGGTGGGGACTTCAACTGTAAATGTGTGTGGGAACGGGCCTGAGGGGGAGATTCGGAGGATATCCTTTCATACTTCAAAGCATTACAAGACTGTGTTACCTGCAATAAAATTCATTTAACTGTGTATAAGAGGCCAGGCCTCAGAGATGCGGTTAGAGCACCTTGTGACGATACCTGCTGTCCGAACTGATGTGTTCTCCTCCGGAGAGAATAAACCTTGTTTCCTGCCTTCCAGTCTCCAGCGCCTGCCTCTTCATTGATTAGTACTTTGTGGGTTAAAGAGGCAATACCGTCGGGCAAATATCGATTGTCCTTGACCTAGATTTCACAATTGGCGTCCCAAACGTGGGGCCCATCAGCGACACGTGGATCCAGTGGGAGAGGTCCTGACGACAGAGTGAACGACTGCAAGGATCGGGAGAGCTCTTGCCCAATAGACCCTCGTCTGGCAGCCGATCATCCGAACTTCACTAGTTCCGAACAGACCTCTCTCGAGTGATCTACGGTCCTGACTGGGAACCATCAGGAGTGCCGCAAGGAATACGAGGAAAAGAGGACGATCGGGCGCTGGATTCGGAAGATAGGAAACTGTCCATACGGTCCGGGTAAGGTCGTGTAAACACGACGAATCGCGAAATAATTGTTTAATGGTTCAGAAAATACTAGTATTACTCTTTATTGACCTATTTGGAGATTCACTGTCTGCACACGGAGAAACGATAGGCTCTTTCTCTTTGCAAATAGTGAAGGATAAGTAACGCAGCCAGCGTGCCTATCTTTCTCCCCCACTGATTGATTATTTATTGGCGAATTGTTTTCAGGAGATTACCCTCTCCCACACTGATTAATGTTTTTTTTACCCCGAACTACTGTTCGCGGATTGTTTTCTGGAGATTCTCTGTCTGCAAACAGGAAAGAACAGGTTCCCCTTTGCAGATAGTGAAAAGGTAGAGGACGCAGACCTTTTGCGGGCCTACTTATTCTCTCCACTGGTCGTTTATTGTTTATTTGTTATTGGTTCATGAGGTATTCACTGCCTGCAAACAACGTAGAATAGAAATATTCTGTCTAGTCTTTGCACGCAGTGATAAGATAGGAAGTGCTGACTGTTTGTCCCTCGTTGTGAGCCGTCATGTCTGTCTTCTCCCCACTGGTTGATAGTTGGTTCAGCCCGGACCGTTTATTAGAGGTGGACCATCTAGCTCCGCTGGAAGGCACCCCTAATAAAGACATGTTCATAAACTATGGATTAGTTACTATAGCCTATAGTAAACTATGGCACAGGTATACCAAAGAAAATCAAGAGAAACAGTGGCCACTGATAGGATCCTTCGATCTTGATAAAATAGAAACGTTAGAAATAGCTCTTCGTAATAATAAGACAACGCCTATTATGCTCGACAGTCTCGGTATGTGGCGCAAAGAAGCAATGCAACGAAAGCAAAGAGACGAGGACAGAGCAGGTAAAGGAATATATCGACAGGACAACCCCAGGGCACAACGTCCCGAAAGTAATCCCCCGATACTACGCACAGGACGGCCAGACTTAGGGCAAAACCAATGTGCTTTTTGTAAATATGCCGGACACTGGAAAGCCCAATGTCCGACTCTACTGAACGAGAGTAGGAACAGAGGGCCGACAAGAATAACAGGCCGGCAGAAAGGGAAAAAGCGCGAGACAAAGATGAATCAGACTGACATGGACAAACCAGATAGAACCACCACGTTTGATTATGCCCGATGGCACAGATTTCGCCAGACCGATTTCAGCGACATGTTCGAGTCCTCATAGATCGAACATTGTTAAGACGAGAAACCCAGTCTAGCTCTGAGTTACCCGGTGACGAACCCCGTGCTACCGCTACTGTTCCCTATCACAAAAAAAGGCCACTCTTTTCGGATAACCTATAGAAACAATACACAGAGTAGTATCGGACAAATTAGTATACATTCCATTAACAAACTCAAACTTCGAGTGCAATGGGACTGATTACTCTCTGCTGCCCCCCCACTCTGTAAAAAGATAAGAAACAGGTAAAAAGAACTCAGAACAATAAGTATGCGCAGCATACAGAAAAAGATAATTATGGCCAATAACTGTTTTATGTTTGTCTTGGGTCTTTGTATATAATACTTGTACTGTCTCCCCGTCTGAGTTTGTGTGTACGTGATGCATGAATCTACGTCATCCCTCTACCTGTGTTTCCGTGTTACTTAACTTCTGTTAACAGAAGCTTTAGCATGAAACAACCTGGAAAGAAAGGAATGGGAAAACGAAATCAGTAGGCCACTGATGAACATGAACTTTTATTTAACATAACGAGCAAGAAACAATAACAATACGTAATAATAACACCTATTAATGCCCTAACAACAGGAAACGTTAGAAACAAGAACGGTAAACTGTAGAAAATGAAAGTCAGCAGAACATCCGCCCCCCCCCACTCTGGAAACTTACAAGGTGGGGCAGGGTTGCGGCTACGCCCAGCCGGCAGCAACCCATATAAGGCGGGTCCTGCTGCCAACAGTCGGCCAGGAAATCGTAACATAGGGTGGAGCCGGAGGAGAGACAGGGGCCAGCGGGACCCAGCCAGGGGATCGCCTTGACCACACTGGAGAGTTGTAGGGGGGGGATGTCTATGTCCTCGACTCTCTCTCTCTCCCAGTCCGGCCGCGGTGGCACGTGAGAGTTGCAGATAGTCCCGCCACATGCTCTCCCGGTCCGGCCACCAATGGCCAGGGACTGGGGCCAACTGGATCCGGCTGCAGCCGATGAGCCAAGGAACCCGTTCATGGGGCCAGAGCAAGGGGCGTCCGGCCGACATCCACCGGAAGCCCGACCCAGAGACGGACGGGACACTTCTTTCTTTTCTCCTCCGTAATGGCAGCAGCAACACGCCAGGCGCCACTTCTTTCTTGAATAATGGCTGCGACAACTCTGGGGGGAGGGATGTCTTGTACATACCTCCGCGAAAATTAGTCCAGGTCGGGCTGGGAGGGAGAGGCGACGCGGACGAGCCTCTCCCACCTCCGCAGGTAGGAGGCTTCCCAGCCCCAGTCCGGCCATCACAAATACCTCTGCAGAAATTTGTCCAGGTTGGGCTGGGAGGGAGAGGCGACGCGAACGGGCCTCTCCCACCTCCCCGGATAGGAGGTTTCCCAGCCCCCGGCCCGGCGCCGAAATCCTCCAGCACGGTGGCGCCAATACCTGCGCAGCACCGAACATGCCATGGTGGCGCCCCAATACTAGCGCAGCACTGAACATGCAACGGCTGCGCCAATACTTGCGCAGCACCGAACATGCGCCGCAGGTGGCCATACTTCCGCAGCACTGGGCATGGGACTTGTGGAGCACGGGATGTGGAGAGGCCATTGTGCATCCCCATGGAAGAGAGCGGCATGGAGTGCACCGGGAGAGGGAGATGGCGCGAACGAGTCTCCCTCGCCCCCCCAGGTGGGGGCGCCACAGCTGCACCCTAGCCGAATGTCCTGCTCCAACGACACAGAGTTCCATTTCTTTTCACTCCAAAGGGTCTCCTCTACTCTTGCAGACTCGACGAAGGGCGGCTGCTGCAGGGCCTCAAAATGGCGTCTGGGCCCCTGGAAGGTGGGTCTAGGCCGCTAGAGTAACTTTGACCAGCAATGTGACTCGGACGCTTGCCCACCGGGGCACGAGCCCCCACCTCCGACAGCATCTCCACAGCCTTGAAGATTCTACAAAAGTCCCCGGAGCCCTCGGCCCCTGCAGGCTTCCGGTGAGGGACAACTGCCTTGATCGCTAACGAAATAAGCATGACATAGCCACTCCTTCTGTTAGCATGAATTCTTGAACTGCCGAAAAGGACTCTGGTCCAACTGCCGGTTGTAGGAAACATTTTTTCCCTGATGCTACTTCCGGACTAACCCGGCCCCGCCCAAAATGGCGCCGGTATCAATAGGAACTTACGAACATCTTGTGGTGTTTTTAGCTAAAAAGACTCGATGTTCTGAAATATGTATATGATCCTTTGTACACTTGACTAAAAAGAGGGAGGGTTCACTCGATAAACATGTGAAAGGGCCCTGTGAAAAATGTTTTTTTCAATGTACAATTTATTATGACATTATTGTAGCCGATACATAACCTCGCTTACGACACACGCACACGGTATACATATAGGAAATTTGATTGCAACTAGTCCAACTTTACTGCCAACTGTGAAATGAATGCCCCTTGATCCCTCAACTATCGATAGACATTTTAGTTCCCTGCAAATGAATGAATAAGCCTTTTTAATATTCGTAATATTCCCAATACTGCAAAATAACCCCCCTACTGTACGCACTTTAGCCATTGCCGTGCCCGACCAAATACGATTGCACTGTCATATCTGCATGCTGAACGATTGTGCAAATAAAGGTTTTCCGAACTATGAAATGGGTATTGCATACTTTTCGAAAAATATGGGGTCAGCGGGAGAGTTTTTTTGTGCACGCTGCTTTGTTCTCTTTTTAAGGTTATTAGAAGATGGTTGCTCAGCCCCAGAGGGAGGATCAAATCTAAGACACGATACTCTGCCTCCAAGTATGCGACTGGCTCAGGAACTAACGTATGGAGAAGGACCTCGATTTCCGAGGATGGGTAAAGTGAGGCGGTGTAAATGATAGAATGTTATAAAGGTACGGCACTTAAAAGGTACTAGGGAACAGAGTTGACCGAAGAACTGATAAACCTTAGAACATCACAGCATTGAAAGAGATTTAAGGACCCCGATAGCTAGATACACCTACCAACTAGAAACCTCGCACTAAGTGCTTCTGATTCTCTAACGCTTCCCTACACACAGCCTATAAGGACACACTGCCCCCCCCCCCCCTTGGCTCCAGAAACCAAAACCCCAGGGATTCTATCCCGAGGAGATAAGACGAGTATGAGGTCAGTAAAAGACTTTCGTACCCGTGCTTTTGATATGCTCGAATGTTGTCCCCCCTCCCTTCCCCTCTTTTCCTCCCCCTACAGGCCACATCGGAATCACGACCAAGGTATGGTGAAGATCTGAAGCCTCGCCACGTCTGATACACGAAGCGGACTAACGCTGCCAGGTGGCACCTAAGCACACCCACAAACTGCTCTTGTAACGAAAGAACCAATAAGTTGTATGACATGATGAAAAACGATCACCCTTAATCCGTGTTGCGTGAATGAACACATGTCACGTATGTCTGAAACTACGAGAGAATGTTTGTGTGTGACTGAAGCGTTGACTTAACTGGTCAAAGGACCGAGAATGCAAGAAAATGCGACACAATGGTGCCCTTTTTACTCGATGCATGTCCCCTGTAACCCAGCCTAATGCTCGTCCGTCCCAAACTGCATGCTTTCAAAATTCTAACACAGACCCGTAATGTCTTATGTTGTGTAATGCGCTGAATAGCCTATCTTAATACACGGCCACTCCCCATGTCGCACGTGTACTATTTAGCCTGTTGTTGCACCTCTCTCTCTCTCTCTCTCTCTCTCTCTCTCTCTCTCTCTCTCTCTCTCTCTCTCTCTCTCTCTCTCTCTCTCTCTCTCTCTCTCTCTCTCTCTCTCTCTCTCACTCTCTCTCACTCTCTCTCACTCTCTCTCACTCTCTCTCACTCTCTCACTCTTCCGAACGACTAGCACCTAAATTGGCAAACCGCCACCCCTAGTGCACCACCCAATTGGCTCCAAATACCGCAAGTATTTGCACAAAATGTATCCTAAATAAAATCACCCTGACGCCGCGTCACTACCTCTCCTTTCTGATAAAAATTGATGAAACCGAGAATTAGCCATAAGGGAAAGGACAGGTAAGACGACTGAGGTTCCCTAATCTGACCCGTAATAAGGGAACTACATGTCAGCGGCTTCTATGACAAAAAAAGATGCCTCAGATAACGCGACCTTCCCCGTCCCGAATTGTCGCAATTCCCAAACAGTAAAGGTGATCGAAACATCCCCATCTTCCCAGAACGCCCCCAGTTTTGTATCAGCTGCCCCAGACGAGAGTTTTAAAACTGTCCCTCACCCCCGGTTGTAAGAGATGGGTCGATTTACGACTAACGCAGGCCAGCCGTTGTTCCTAGAAATGATTTGTTGATAAGCAAACTACAGAGTTTAGAATTCGAGAAGTATCACTGAACGCTCACCAACTGAACTGTGGCCTACTGCTATATAATGCCCTTATAACACAAAGCAAGACGATAGTCCCTTACCACAGTTTTCTATGTCCCTAGTTGTTTTCCATAAGACCCCGGTTTTTAATTAAGTAGTCAGGTTGTAAGAGACTATGTAAGAACTAGAATGATGTTTGCAAAGTTAAGATTAGACCGAAGTGAAGAAATCGTTGCAATGAACCCTGTTGAAAGTAAAATGTTTAGCTGAAAGGCAGGATGCATTGATAGAATGGAAAATGTTTAGCCTATGTTCGTCCCTCAGAAAGATACCTATCAGACCATGGTGATAGCACGTTGCACCTTTTTAAATGTAAAACCCTGGAGAACGGTATAGCTTTGTAAGGCTCGTACTAGGAAGGTGGGTCTCTGTCCGAAGAACTGACGTAACTGTAATGCAATAAAAAGTACCAGATCTCGTACCACGACAATGAATGTAACACCAACCAACACCAAAGATATAGTTATGAAGGAAAGTTATAGGAAATCCAACAAGCCCATCATCAATTATTTATATATTGGTTGTGAACCCCAATGTAACGGACGTTTCTCATTTACTTGGAGCTGGGAGAGAAATAGACTTATGTGATTACCTTTCTCTGCCAATTCTCTAAAGACTGTCTTTTCAAACTCATTTAAGGGTACCACTGTCGGAGGAGAAAGAGACCGGATGTGGGAGCACGCGGCCTGACTACAGACCGTGGAACACCTGCGACATTGGCCAAGGCGAGACCGCGACAGTAAGGAGTTGCAGGACGAGGCACTGTTTCCGACAAAATGAGAGGAAAGGGCTGACCTGATGCCCCTGCTCGATGTTCAACGTGTGCCGAAAAGTCCCCGCTCTCTGAACTCGGTCATGAGCCCGCCTACCTGAAATTTTCCGTCCCCCTAGTCTGTTCCCGATCTGGCCCTGCTCCATCCCCCTTTTTTCTCCGACCTACCCTAAGGACTGCTCACACACACATTTCTTCCACCTGAACTTTTTGACAATCGACTCAAAAGGACACAGGGCGAAAAGGACCTTTTTGACCAGAAAGGCGAGGAAAAGGTCATGCCCTGCAACGCGAGACTTAGAATAGAGCTGGATCCATAGCTCCACCGCCGGTGCTCCACAGTGCCAACAAACGACGACAACGAATGCTGAGAACTCACTAACTTCGAACAACGACACCCTTGATTATTGTTTTTACTATGTCTCATTTCTCTCCCAGCCACCATTGTATTTATTATGCTCCAACCAAATATGAACAGAACTTGCATATGTAATGACCTATCAGTTTACATTCCGAACGACTATAAGTATCTATGAAATGTACTCCATGCTCTCACTACAGAATCATTTTTGTCCGATATTTCATTACTACGACTTTCCTGCAAACGAGTTATCGATAGACCCGCCTCCTAAGACGAAAGATTTTAAATGTAACGTTTATAGCTCCTTCACCTGGGTTCCTGCTTCTCTGCTTCTCTGCTTCTTTCACCACAGTAGACATGGGTAGGAACTAGGCCAGCAAGATGTCTTGGATATGTTAAAGGGAGGACTGTGGAAAATTAGTACGGTTTGGTAAACATTATCTGCGCCATCTTGCCTTTTCCCCTGATGCCACACTTTTGTCGTGCGCACCCGCCATTTTAGGGGCCTCGATCAGAACCACCCTCTGCATGCCACTGGCCCCCAGCATAGCCCTTCGCCCTCACAAAGCCCGCACGCTGACAAACCCCCTCGCTCGCACATGCCTTGGGTCATAAACCCCTCTTCAGCGCAGCTCTGCCTCAGAGCCCCATCCTGTTCCCAGCGCGACACCTCCCTTCATTCCCTTCATGGTCCCAGACCCTTTGATTCAAACCCCCTTTTCCTGTGTGCCCGTTTGTCTTCCTCGTTCCCAGGCCGACACCTAGCTCTGCCGATACTGTTTATTGCCCCTCCCCGTACAGTAGAAAGCTTCCCTCATCAAAGGACCCCCGAGTTGATCAATGCCCCCACCCCATGAGATCCGATCAAACCCCAACATTCCATGAATCGGCGGAATGTCCAGCTGCGCGATAATCATCACCTGTTGTGACCGGGGTGGGGACTTCAACTGTAAATGTGTGTGGGAACGGGCCTGAGGGGGAGATTCGGAGGATATCCTTTCATACTTCAAAGCATTACAAGACTGTGTTACCTGCAATAAAATTCATTTAACTGTGTATAAGAGGCCAGGCCTTAGAGATGCGGTTAGAGCACCTCGTGACGATACCTGCTGTCCGAACTGATGTGTTCTCCTCCGGAGAGAATAAACCTTGTTTCCTGCCTTCCAGTCTCCAGCGCCTGCCTCTTCATTGATTAGTACTTTGTGGGTTAAAGAGGCGATACCGCCGGGCAAATATCGATTGTCCTTGACCTAGATTTCACACTGGGAGGGGTCGAGGATGTTGTTGTCTTCTAGGTAGCGTGTGAGCTGGGTGTTGACGATCTTTTCGATGACCTTCGCTGGGAACAGCAGAAAGGAGATGGGCTGGAAGTTCTTAAGGTCGCTCGGGTCCGTCTTGGGTTAAAAGAGGTAGTAGAGTGGCTGATGCTATCAACTATGTAGGAAGGTGGATATCTGACTATGGTTACCCCCAAACTTTTTGCCTGGTGTTTAGCTGGTTTTTGACTTTAGTTGGCCTGGGATCCTGCTATCCAGGGCCCCAGGCTAATTGCTCTCTCCTTAAAATGGACTCCATGTACCTTAGGTACATACACAATTGGAATTGGCACACCTTATTGGCCCCTGTAACAGTGTACCCAGGTACACAGGGCATAGGTGCTTCCAAGGCCTACCAGGGGCTGCAGCATGTATTGTGCCACCCCTGGCCTGGCCTCCATATTTGACACAACTGGCTGATCACTCAGCTGGGGTAAGTCGGTGTAACCACCCCTTACTTAGGTGTAGTATGCCTATACCTAACCTAAAATAGACACATATGTTCCTATCAGTCACTCCTATGGAAGGCCTCATCAATCCTGGAGGCAGAGTGCTTGGAAATATGTGAGATGGTGCTCTGGCATGAGCTGAGCCTGTATGCAGCTTTCGGAACCATGTCCTTTAGCTGTTTCATGATATTGCCATACCATATACTCTTAAGTGCATTATGAACCTCGCGGTTAAATGCTATCTTGGGTTTGGCTTTATCAAAACATGTCGAGTAAGGTGTCATACGAATTGGAAAACTACCCCCTCGCCAGTTCTGGCGACGGGGGTAGCATTCCACCCTTCTAGAGGGACACGACATGTACCTAGCCTGAACCCCGGTTAAAGTTAAACAGAGCCTTAGCATCACAAAATGGATGCTGCCACCACAGACACAAGTCTGACCTCCTGCTGCTGGGAGTCCTTCCAGCGAGGGCAGCTTGGACAAAGGGTTTCCTGCCTGGGGAGGTGCTAGCACCACTCCAGACAGGATTTTGTGTATTGGGTAGGACAGGGCTGAATAGAATCAGACATGCCTGGGGCACACAAGGTGTCCCTGTGCATAGGCCAGTTCAAACCGGTGCTGGGGCTTTCCAGCCCCAGTCCTGGCGCGAAACTGGACAAAGGAAAGGGGGTGTAACCACCCCCCTTCCTGGTTCCACCCAGAGGAGGGACCTAGTAGGTGATCCGGCCCCCCAGATTCGAATAAGAGTGGGAGCTGTGTCCTGAGACTACAGATCATCCTGAATCAACTTGAAATACAGAAGAAGACTGGACTTCGACATTCTGCTGCACAGAAGACGGAAGAGAATCTCCCTTGTGGCCAAGGAGTGACCACCCTGTGAACACAGGCACCAACCAGCAACTCGACGTCTGCTTTGCCGCCGCCTCCCACCAGAGACCGAGCCCAGAGCCTGACAAGACCCAGACTCCCAGA
This sequence comes from Lissotriton helveticus, assembly GCF_964261635.1. Classification (NCBI taxonomy): domain Eukaryota; kingdom Metazoa; phylum Chordata; class Amphibia; order Caudata; family Salamandridae; genus Lissotriton; species Lissotriton helveticus. The sequence continues at coordinate 349,569,624 of NC_136062.1, read as the reverse complement.
CATCTCACAGCCCGATCCACAGTCCCTGCAAAGAAGGGACCCGTGGAGGCATCGAGAGACGTGGGACCAGACCTCTTGGAAGACCCCCGAGAAGCTGACTGCGCAGCACCCGAGGCACCCTCGACGCTGTGCTTTGGGGTTTGAGAAGCCCCAACCTCGAGCAGCCTTTGCACCGAAGATCAGCCCCCCAGCATCTCCACGATCTGCGTGGGGCCCTTTTGCACTGTGCCACTCGACGCGCCATCCCGTCCACTTGCCACGTGGCTAGCGGCCATCTTGGCGACGAAACCTTCAACTTACACTGCGGGTCTGGTTGTTCCAGACTTGCCCTCGCTCCTGTAAAAAGGAGCACCTGCTCTGACCTTGCTGGTCCGAGTAACAAGCCTTTTTCGATTCCTGAATGGCTTGCATTAGCCAAGGCCTGTTTGCTCCAATCAAGTTGCCGACACCGCCAACAGCGAGAAGCCTGCGTGGGACAGCTCGTGACCGACTCCTGGACGTCTTCGACCCCTCGTGTCCACGTGTCTGCAGAGAGAAGCTACACCTCGACGCCTGTTTGCACCCGACATCGCCTGGTTCCACTCTGGTTCCACGGTAGTCACTGGCTAGTGACTTTGAACATTGTCCCCTCTGCTTTCAGGTCTTCATCTCTTCAGATCCACCCTTGGATCCACCGGAACTCTTCACCTCGAGTCGCCTGCAGCATCTTCAGCTCCAAGCACCAACGACCTGCATGACGAAACCCGACACTACTTCGACCCTATGCACCCGCTTCCTGTGGGTGAGGTAACTCAGCTCCGCCGGTGTTCCCACACTGGTACACACCTCTAGTGTCTGTGTCTAAAGTTTCATCCTTTCAGGTCACTCGGAAGGTGCCTTTTTAACTAACTTTGTAACTTTTACGCACCATTGACATTGCATTGGTAAAGCGTGCACTTTCCGCACTGCACCTGAGTCCCGCGGGCCTTTCCCGACTTCTTCACTGCTAGTCCCGAACAGCTCCAGCGATTCCCCAGGCCCTAGGCCTCTTCACTTTCCCCATAGTGGTTCTTATACCACTATTTTAGTATATGGTTTAGGTGGCCCCTAGGGCTCATCCATAATTGTGCAACTTTTGTGTATTTAAACTGTGTTTTGTTTTAACGCATTTGCTTCTGTGCTCATAAAGAGTATCAGGGTTAATTGTAGAAATAAATCTATATATATTTTCAATATATATCTGTGTGGTGTCCTTTCATTTGGTATTCAAGGAATTGTGTATGGTAAAACAGCTTGCTTCACATGCCTTTACAGAGTTTAGCCTAAGACTGCTTAGTCCATGCTACCCCTAGGATAGCTTGTCTATAAGGTTGACTTTACAACCTGCACCATAAGGGTTGCTTGGCATGGTACAAGGTGATCACTAGAACTAGTGAGCATCATATACCAGGCCAACTTCTCACATTGGTGAGCAGCGGATTGGGATTTGAGCTTGCTGTTGTTTTACCATTACAATCTTTGAAAATATCATTTGAAAGATCATACAGGTACCTGATAGGTACACTAAAACAAGACTAGATATACTTAAGTTCTACTGAACTTAGTTGTTGTAGAGGATAGGGAGTAGCACACCCTGACTACAACTACTAGATAGGTTTTGTAGGAAAACACCAGTGTAGGTAGATTGCAACACATCCACCACACTAGAGCAATGTCTGGAGCAGAGGGATCCACTGGAACCATCTCTGTTGAGAGTGACCCTCCAAGGGCACCATCCAAATTTGCTATCTTTCCATTTAAGGAACTGAGGCAACTGTGTTCCATGAGAGGAATCAAAACAGGTCCTACTCCTACAGCAGGACACCTCAGAGAGCTGTTAGACCAGTCTGAAGCTCTAAGGAACTCCAAACCAGGCACCTCAGGGACTGGAGATGGAGGCTCTCCCACTGAAGATGATAACCCTAATGCCCCTGCCCCTGTCATCCAGATAGATGAGGAAGACCAGACCCCTGGGAATACTCAGCCTGAGGAAGAAGAAGAGGAGGAGGAGGGAGAAGAAAGTGATTCTGATGATGGTAGAAATAGCCAGGTGTTAGTCAGCAGGCTTAACCAGGCTAACCTAAGCTTATTTGGGACTGAAGGTGGGTCCAACCCATTCAGACCCCCAAATGGACTTAACCAGGAGCATAGGAGGAGGAGGAATCACTCAGGTGAGTCCAATACTTCCCATGTTTCTAGAGGTTCTCATGGCAACTCCAGAAGGGAGTTCACTAGCCCTCAGAGAAGGGAACATGAGGCCAAAATGAGAGAGGCTGAACTTAGGATCCAGAGGCAAGAATTAGAAGTTGCCCTGGCCAAAGAGAAACTTGCTAGAGCAAGGCAGCCTAGAGAGAGTGGATTAGACTCCACTGGTGGCAGCACTATCCCTAAGGATAAAGACAGGTCCTATGACAATAGAAACCTGAGTAAGATTGTGCCCCCCTACAAAGTTGGGGATGATATCCACAAATGGATGACTGCACTTGAGAGAGCTTGCAAAGTACAGCAGGTCCCTCAGGAGCAGTGGGCAGCAATCTTGTGGCTCTGCTTTGAAGGTAGAGACAGAGACAGACTCCTCACAGTTAGTGATGGGGATTCTAGAAACTACCTGGTCCTGAAGAGTGCTCTGATTGATGGGTTAGGCTTAACCACTGAACAGTACAGGTTAATGTTCAGAGACACCCAGAAGACACAGACTCATGACTGGTCTGAATTTGTTGAATGTGCCACTAAGGCTCTGGAGGGCTGGTTGCTGGGAAGTACGGTTACTGACTATACAGGATTGTATAATTTAATTATGAGAGAGCAAATCTTAAGTAATTGTCAAAAACAGCTTCTACATCAGCACCTGGTTGACTCTGATCTGACCTCCCCACAAGAATTGGGTAGGAGGGCAGACAAATGGGTCAGAACCAGGATCAGGCCTAAGAACCAGGGTGGTGACCAAAAGAAAGAGACTACCAAGCCTCAAGAGAAGGGTGGGGATAAAAGTAAGGAAAAGACTTCCCCAGGGCCCCAAAACTCCAAGGATGGGGGTGGGTCCCAAGACACTTCTTCAACCCAGAAAAAGCCTTATTGTCATGTCTGTAAACAGGTTGGGCATTACAAAACAGACAGCTGTTGTCCCAAGAATGGCAATAAAGAGAATATACCTCCAAAGCCAGCTCCAACACCTCCTGTTACTGTCAGCAGTAATCCCCCAGGAAGTGGGAGCACACCCAGGAATCTGGGTGGGTTTACTTTTGGAGGACAGGTGGATTCTGGCCTAACCAGGTCCCCTACCTCAGATACTCTTGTCTATGAGACTGGCATGGGGTTTGCCAATTTCACTGCTTGCCCAAACACTTTGAGCAAGTATAGACAGGAGCCCCTCATCAATGGCTTGAAAGTTGAGGCCTTTAGAGACACAGGGGCTAGCATCACCATGTTGGCTGAATGTCTAGTCCCCTCAAGGCAACTTTTACCTGATGCCACATATCAGGTGACAAACATTGATGGAATAGAAACCAATCACCCCATGGCAGTAGTAAATCTTAGCTGGGGAGGTGTCACTGGCCCAAAGAGAGTGGCAGTGTCATCAAACTTGCCTGTAGATTGTCTACTGGGGAATGATTTAGAAATCTCAGCCTGGGCTGAGGTGGAACAAGAAACCCATTCTAAAATGGTAAATCTCCATGGAAAGGTTAGTGGGGCCGTGATGGCTACAGCCCCAATCCAAGATGTCCTTCCTGAAAAGGTTGGTAGGGCTGAGCAAACCTCAGCCCCATCTTTAGCTAACTTCCCTCCTGAAAAGATTAGCAGGGCTGTGATGGTAACAGCCCATACCCAAACTGAGTCTCCTCCTGAAAAGGTTGGTGGGGCTGTGATGGCCACAGCCCAAACTCAAACTGATACATGTGTTGTGAAGCCTGAAAAGATGGATCACTCCACACAAACAGAGAGCATTGAGGAGGAAGAGAAATCTCCCTCCCACCAGACTTTAGGAAAGGATCAGCCTCCTCAGGGAACTGATCTTACCCCTGATGAAGGAACTGTCCCAGAGGTTGTTAGGCCTGGCCTGACAGAGCCTCTGATGACAGTGGACCCTTCTCAGGTGGGACCCAGTCTGGAGCAGGTATCCTGCCCCTCTCTACCTTGCCTTACTCAGCCCAGGGCTGCAGAGGACAAGAAGGACAGTGAGCCCCAAAGGGCCCCCTGTCAAATAAAGCACCCCCATCAACAGATTAGGGGCACCGAAACTAGTAGCTCTAGTGAGGTGAAAACTTTAAAAACTCCTGAGGGAGCCCCCTTAAAAGTAGTTAGGGACCTCCCACAGATGGATTCTGTTGGGCACAGCCAAACCTGGGACCACAAGGCCCCAAACCTGACCTGTCCCTCCAGTAAGCCAACAAGAGGGACCCAGCCTCCAGCTTTAGGTAGCCAGAGGTTGACCCTGAGAGCACAGTGCAACTCAGTCAAAGAAAGAAAGGCACACATGGTGGAGAGTGATTGGAGGAAGCTTAGTCCTACAGAGGAATCTCACTTCAGTACTCCATCCCAACACCAGCCTTTAACTTTGCAAAGACACACCACAGGTAGAGATTCCCTATGGTGGAGACCCTCAGATACCCTTAGGGTGAGGGATTGCTTAGTGGACCATGAGACAGGGGGTAACCAAGCCAGAGCTGGTACTTCCTTATATGGCCACTTAGGCAATATAGGCTTACCTGGTCAAGGATAGCCTTATCTCCTTTCGTTTGGGGGGGGTTATGTAGGAAGGTGGATATCTGACTATGGTTACCCCCAAACTTTTTGCCTGGTGTTTAACAGGTTTTTTACTTTAGTTGGCCTGGGATCCTGCTATCCAGGGCCCCAGGCTAATTGCTCTCTCCTTAAAATGGACTCCATGTACCTTAGGTACATACACAATTGGAATTGGCACACCTTATTGGCCCCTGTAACAGTGTACCCAGGTACCCAGGGCATAGGTGCTTCCAAGGCCTACCAGGGGCTGCAGCATGTATTGTGCCACCCCAGGCCTGGCCTCCATATTTGACACAACTGGCTGATCACTCAGCTGGGGTAAGTCGGTGTAACTACCACTTACTTAGGTGTAGTATGCCTATACCTAACCTAAAATGGACACATATGTTCCTATCAGTCACTCCTATGGAAGGCCTCATCAATCCTGGAGGCAGAGTGCTTGGAAATATGTGAGATGGTGCTCTGGCATGAGCTGAGCCTGTCTGCAGCTTTCGGAACCATGTCCTTTAGCTGTTTCATGATATTGCCATACCATATACTCTTAAGTGCATTATGAACCTCGCGGTTAAATGCTATCTTGGGTTTGGCTTTATCAAAACATGTCGAGTAAGGTGTCATACGAATTGGAATACTACCCCCTCGCCAGTTCTGGCGACGGGGGTAGTATTCCAACCTTCTAGAGGGACACGACATGTACCTAGCCTGAACCCCGGTTAAAGTTAAACAGAGCCTTAGCATCACAAAATGGATGCTGCCACCACAGACACAAGTCTTACCTCCTGCTGCTGGGAGTCCTTCCAGCGAGGGCAGCTTGGACAAAGGGATTCCTGCCTGGGGAGGTGCTAGCACCACTCCAGACAGGATTTTGTGTATTGGGTAGGACAGGGCTGAATAGAATCAGACATGCCTGGGGCACAGAAGGTGTCCCTGTGCATAGGCCAGTTCAAACCGGTGCTGGGGCTTTCCAGCCCCAGTCCTGGCGCGAAACTGGACAAAGGAAAGGGGGTGTAACCACCCCCCTTCCTGGTTCCACCCAGAGGAGGGACCTAGTAGGTGATCCGGCCCCCCAGATTCGAATAAGAGTGGGAGCTGTGTCCTGAGACTACAGATCATCCTGAATCAACTTGAAATACAGAAGAAGACTGGACTTCGACATTCTGCTGCACAGACGACGGAAGAGAATCTCCCTTGTGGCCAAGGAGTGACCACCCTGTGAACACAGGCACCAACCAGCAACTCGACGTCTGCTTTGCCGCAGCCTCCCGCCGGAGACCGAGCCCAGAGCCTGACAAGACCCAGACTCCCAGACATCTCACAGCCCGATCCACAGTCCCTGCAAAGAAGGGACCCGTGGAGGCATCGAGAGACGTGGGACCGGACCTCTTGGAAGACCCCCGAGAAGCTGACTGCGCAGCACCCGAGGCACCCTCGACGCTGTGCTTTGGGGTTTGAGAAGCCCCAACCTCGAGCAGCCCTTGCACCGAAGATCAGCCCCCCAGCATCTCCACGATCTGCGTGGGGCCCTTTTGCACTGTGCCACTCGACGCGCCATCCCGTCCACTTGCCACGTGGCTAGCGGCCATCTTGGCAATGAAACCTTCAACTTACACTGCGGGTCTGGTTGCTTCAGACTTGCCCTCGCTCCTGTAAAAAGGAGCACCTGCTCTGACCTTGCTGGTCCGAGTAACAAGCCTTTTTCGATTCCTGCATGGCTTGCATTAGCCAAGGCCTGTTTGCTCCAATCAAGTTGCCGACACCGCCAACAGCGAGAAGCCTGCGTGGGACAGCTCTTGACCGACTCCTGGACGTCTTCGACCCCTCGTGTCCACGTGGCTGCAGAGAGAAGCTACACCTCGACGCCTGTTTGCACCCGACATCGCCTGGTTCCACTCTGGTTCCACGGTAGTCACTGGCTAGTGACTTTGAACATTGTCCCCTCTGCTTTCAGGTCTTCACCTCTTCAGATCCACCCTTGGATCCACCGGAACTCTTCACCTCGAGTCGCCTGCAGCATCTTCAGCTCCAAGCACCATCGATCTGCGTGACGAAACCCGACACTACTTCGACCCTATGCACCCGCTTCCTGTGGGTGAGGTAACTCAGCTCCGCCGGTGTTCCCACACTGGTACACACCTCTAGTGTCTGTGTCTAAAGTTTCATCCTTCTAGGTCACTCGGAAGGTGCCTTTTTAACTAACTTTGTAACTTTTACGCACCATTGACATTGCATTGGTAAAGCGTGCACTTTCCGCACTGCACCCGAGTCCCGCGGGCCTTTCCTGCATTCTTCACTGCTAGTCCCGAACAGCTCCAGCGATTCCCCAGGCCCTAGGCCTCTTCACTTTCCCCATAGTGGTTCTTATACCACTATTTTAGTATATGGTTTAGGTGGCCCCTAGGGCTCATCCATAATTGTGCAACTTTTGTGTATTTAAACTGTGTTTTGTTTTAACGCATTTGCTTCTGTGCTCATAAAGAGTATCAGGGTTAATTGTAGAAATAAATCTATATATATTTTCAATATATATCTGTGTGGTGTCCTTTCATTTGGTATTCAAGGGATTGTGTATGGTAAAACAGCTTGCTTCACATGCCTTTACAGAGTTTAGCCTAAGACTGCTTAGTCCATGCTACCCCTAGGATAGCTTGTCTATAAGGTTGACTTTACAACCTGCACCATAAGGGTTGCTTGGCATGGTACAAGGTGATCACTAGAACTAGTGAGCATCATATACCAGGCCAACTTCTCACATTGGTGAGCAGCGGATTGGGATTTGAGCTTGCTGTTGTTTTACCATTACAATCTTTGAAAATATCATTTGAAAGATCATACATGTACCTGATAGGTACACTAAAACAAGACTAGATATACTTAAGTTCTACTGAACTTAGTTGTTGTAGAGGATAGGGAGTAGCACACCCTGACTACAACTACTAGATAGGTTTTGTAGGAAAACACCAGTGTAGGTAGATTGCAACACATCCACCACACTAGAGCAATGTCTGGAGCAGAGGGATCCACTGGAACCACCTCTGTTGAGAGTGACCCTCCAAGGGCACCATCCAAATTTGCTATCTTTCCATTTAAGGAACTGAGGCAACTGTGTTCCATGAGAGGAATCAAAACAGGTCCTACTCCTACAGCAGGACACCTCAGAGAGCTTTTAGACCAGTCTGAAGCTCTAAAGAACTCCAAACCAGGCACCTCAGGGACTGGAGATGGAGGCTCTCCCACTGAAGATGATAACCCTGATGCCCCTGCCCCTGTCATCCAAATAGATGAGGAAGACCAGACCCCTGGGAATACTCAGCCTGAGGAAAAAGAAGAGGAGGAGGAGGGAGAAGAAAGTGATTCTGATGATGGTAGAAATAGACAGGTGTTAGTCAGCAGACTTAACCAGGCTAACCTAAGCTTATTTGGGACTGAAGGTGGGTCCAACCCATTTAGACCCCCAAATGGACTTACCCAGGAGCATAGGAGGAGGAAGAATCACTCAGGTGAGTCCAATACTTCCCATGTTTCTAGAGGTTCTCATGGCAACTCCAGAAGGGAGTTCACTAGCCCTCAGAGAAGGGAACATGAGGCCAAAATGAGAGAGGCTGAACTTAGGATCCAAAGACAAGAATTAGAAGTTGCCCTGGCCAAAGAGAAACTTGCTAGAGCAAGGCAGCCTAGAGAGAGTGGATTAGACTCCACTGGTGGCAGCACTATCCCTAAGGATAAAGACAGGTCCTATGACAATAGAAACCTGAGTAAGATTGTGCCCCCCTACAAAGTTGGGGATGATATCCACAAATGGATGACTGCACTTGAGAGAGCTTGCAAAGTACAGCAGGTCCCTCAGGAGCAGTGGGCAGCAATCTTGTGGCTCTGCTTTGAAGGTAGAGACAGAGACAGACTCCTCACAGTTAGTGATGGGGATTCTAGAAACTACCTGGTCCTGAAGAGTGCTCTGATTGATGGGTTAGGCTTAACCACTGAACAGTACAGGTTAATGTTCAGAGACACCCAGAAGACACAGACTCATGACTGGTCTGAATTTGTTGAATGTGCCACTAAGGCTCTGGAGGGCTGGTTGCTGGGAAGTAAGGTTACTGACTATACAGGATTGTATAATTTAATTATGAGAGAGCAAATCTTAAGTAATTGTCAAAAACAGCTTCTACATCAGCACCTGGTTGACTCTGATCTGACCTCCCCACAAGAATTGGGTAGGAGGGCAGACAAATGGGTCAGAACCAGGATCAGGCCTAAGAACCAGGGTGGTGACCAAAAGAAAGAGACTACCAAGCCTCAAGAGAAGGGTGGGGATAAAAGTAAGGAAAAGACTTCCCCAGGGCCCCAAAACTCCAAGGATGGGGGTGGGTCCCAAGACACTTCTTCAACCCAGAAAAAGCCTTATTGTCATGTCTGTAAACAGGTTGGGCATTACAAAACAGACAGCTGTTGTCCCAAGAATGGCAATAAAGAGAATATACCTCCAAAGCCAGCTCCAACACCTCCTGTTACTGTCAGCAGTAATCCCCCAGGAAGTGGGAGCACACCCAGGAATCTGGGTGGGTTTACTTTTGGAGGACAGGTGGATTCTGGCCTAACCAGGTCCCCTACCTCAGATACTCTTGTCTATGAGACTGGCATGGGGTTTGCCAATTTCACTGCTTGCCCAAACACTTTGAGCAAGTATAGACAGGAGCCCCTCATCAATGGCTTGAAAGTTGAGGCCTTTAGAGACACAGGGGCTAGCATCACCATGTTGGCTGAATGTCTAGTCCCCTCAAGGCAACTTTTACCTGATGCCACATATCAGGTGACAAACATTGATGGAATAGAAACCAATCACCCCATGGCAGTAGTAAATCTTAGCTGGGGAGGTGTCACTGGCCCAAAGAGAGTGGCAGTGTCATCAAACTTGCCTGTAGATTGTCTACTGGGGAATGATTTAGAAATCTCAGCCTGGGCTGAGGTGGAACAAGAAACCCATTCTAAAATGGTAAATCTCCATGGAAAGGTTAGTGGGGCCGTGATGGCTACAGCCCCAATCCAAGATGTCCTTCCTGAAAAGGTTGGTAGGGCTGAGCAAACCTCAGCCCCATCTTTAGCTAACTTCCCTCCTGAAAAGATTAGCAGGGCTGTGATGGTAACAGCCCATACCCAAACTGAGTCTCCTCCTGAAAAGGTTGGTGGGGCTGTGATGGCCACAGCCCAAACTCAAACTGATACATGTGTTGTGAAGCCTGAAAAGATGGATCACTCCACACAAACAGAGAGCATTGAGGAGGAAGAGAAATCTCCCTCCCACCAGACTTTAGGAAAGGATCAGCCTCCTCAGGGAACTGATCTTACACCTGATGAAGGAACTGTCCCAGAGGTTGTTAGGCCTGGCCTGACAGAGCCTCTGATGACAGTGGACCCTTCTCAGGTGGGACCCAGTCTGGAGCAGGTATCCTGCCCCTCTCTACCTTGCCTTACTCAGCCCAGGGCTGCAGAGGACAAGAAGGACAGTGAGCCCCAAAGGGCCCCCTGTCAAATAAAGCACCCCATCAACAGATTAGGGGCACCGAAACTAGTAGCTCTAGTGAGGTGAAAACTTTAAAAACTCCTGAGGGAGCCCCCTTAAAAGTAGTTAGGGACCTCCCACAGATGGATTCTGTTGGGCACAGCCAAACCTGGGACCACAAGGCCCCAAACCTGACCTGTCCCTCCAGTAAGCCAACAAGAGGGACCCAGCCTCCAGCTTTAGGTAGCCAGAGGTTGACCCTGAGAGCACAGTGCAACTCAGTCAAAGAAAGAAAGGCACACATGGTGGAGAGTGATTGGAGGAAGCTGAGTCCTACAGAGGAATCTCACTTCAGTACTCCATCCCAACACCAGCCTTTAAGTTTGCAAAGACACACCACAGGTAGAGATTCCCTATGGTGGAGACCCTCAGATACCCTTAGGGTGAGGGATTGCTTAGTGGACCATGAGACAGGGGGTAACCAAGCCAGAGCTGGTACTTCCTTATATGGCCACTTAGGCAATATAGGCTTACCTGGTCAAGGATAGCCTTATCTCCTTTCGTTTGGGGGGGGGTTATGTAGGAAGGTGGATATCTGACTATGGTTACCCCCAAACTTTTTGCCTGGTGTTTAACAGGTTTTTTACTTTAGTTGGCCTGGGATCCTGCTATCCAGGGCCCCAGGCTAATTGCTCTCTCCTTAAAATGGACTCCATGTACCTTAGGTACATACACAATTGGAATTGGCACACCTTATTGGCCCCTGTAACAGTGTACCCAGGTACCCAGGGCATAGGTGCTTCCAAGGCCTACCAGGGGCTGCAGCATGTATTGTGCCACCCCAGGCCTGGCCTCCATATTTGACACAACTGGCTGATCACTCAGCTGGGGTAAGTCGGTGTAACCACCCCTTACTTAGGTGTAGTATGCCTATACCTAACCTAAAATGGACACATATGTTCCTATCAGTCACTCCTATGGAAGGCCTCATCAATCCTGGAGGCAGAGTGCTTGGAAATATGTGAGATGGTGCTCTGGCATGAGCTGAGCCTGTCTGCAGCTTTCGGAACCATGTCCTTTAGCTGTTTCATGATATTGCCATACCATATACTCTTAAGTGCATTATGAACCTCGCGGTTAAATGCTATCTTGGGTTTGGCTTTATCAAAACATGTCGAGTAAGGTGTCATACGAATTGGAATACTACCCCCTCGCCAGTTCTGGCGACGGGGGTAGCATTCCACCCTTCTAGAGGGACACGACATGTACCTAGCCTGAACCCCGGTTAAAGTTAAACAGAGCCTTAGCATCACAAAATGGATGCTGCCACCACAGACACAAGTCTGACCTCCTGCTGCTGGGAGTCCTTCCAGCGAGGGCAGCTTGGACAAAAGGTATCCTGCCTGGGGAGGTGCTAGCACCACTCCAGACAGGATTTTGTGTATTGGGTAGGACAGGGCTGAATAGAATCAGACATGCCTGGGGCACACAAGGTGTCCCTGTGCATAGGCCAGTTCAAACCGGTGCTGGGGCTTTCCAGCCCCAGTCCTGGCGCGAAACTGGACAAAGGAAAGGGGGTGTAACCACCCCCCTTCCTGGTTCCACCCAGAGGAGGGACCTAGTAGGTGATCCGGCCCCCCAGATTCGAATAAGAGTGGGAGCTGTGTCCTGAGACTTCAGGTCATCCTGAATCAACTGGAATACAGAAGAAGACTGGACTTCGACATTCTGCTGCACAGAAGACGGAAGAGAATCTCCCTTGTGGCCAAGGAGTGACCACCCTGTGAACACAGGCACCAACCAGCAACTCGACGTCTGCTTTGCCGCCGCCTCCCGCCGGAGACCGAGCCCAAAGCCTGACAAGACCCAGACTCCCAGACATCTCACATCCCGATCCACAGTCCCTGCAAAGAAGGGACCCGTGGAGGCATCGAGAGACGTGGGACCGGACCTCTTGGAAGACCCCCGAGAAGCTGACTGCGCAGCACCCGAGGCACCCTCGACGCTGTGCATTGGGGTTTGAGAAGCCCCAAACTCGAGCAGCCCTTGCACCGAAGATCAGCCCCCAGCATCTCCACGATCTGCGTGGGGCCCTTTTGCACTGTGCCACTCGAAGCGCCATCCCGTCCACTTGCCACGTGGCTAGCGGCCATCTTGGCGACGAAACCTTCAACTTACACTGCGGGTCTGGTTTCTCCAGACTTGCCCTCGCTCCTGTAAAAAGGAGCACATGCTCTGACCTTGCTGGTCCGAGTAACAAGCCTTTTTTGATTCCTGCGTGGCTTGCATTAGCCAAGGCCTGTTTGCTCCAATCAAGTTGCCGACACCGCCAACAGCGAGAAGCCTGCGTGGGACAGCTCGTGACCGACTCCTGGACGTCTTCGACCCCTCGTGTCTACGTGGCTGCAGAGAGAAGCTACACCTCGACGCCTGTTTGCACCCGACATCGCCTGGTTCCACTCTGGTTCCACGGTAGTCACTGGCTAGTGACTTTGAACATTGTCCCCTCTGCTTTCAGGTCTTCACCTCTTCAGATCCACCCTTGGATCCACCGGAACTCTTCACCTCGAGTCGCCTGCAGCATCTTCAACTCCAAGCACCATCGACCTGCGTGACGAAACCCGACACTACTTCGACCCTATGCACCCGCTTCCTGTGGGTGAGGTAACTCAGCTCCGCCGGTGTTCCCACACTGGTACACACCTCTAGTGTCTGTGTCTAAAGTTTCATCCTTCTAGGTCACTCGGAAGGTTCCTGTTTAACTAACTTTGTAACTTTTACGCACCATTGACATTGCATTGGTAAAGCTTGCACTTTCCGCACTGCACCCGAGTCCCGCGGGCCTTTCCCGACTTCTTCACTGCTAGTCCCGAACAGCTCCAGCGATTTCCCAGGCCCTAGGCCTCTTCACTTTCCCCATAGTGGTTCTTATACCCCTATTTTAGTATATGGTTTAGGTGGCCCCTAGGGCTCATCCATAATTGTGCAACTTTTGTGTATTTAAACTGTGTTTTGTTTTAACGCATTTGCTTCTGTGCTCATAAAGAGTATCAGGGTTAATTGTAGAAATAAATCTATATATATTTTCAATATATATCTGTGTGGTGTCCTTTCATTTGGTATTCAAGGGATTGTGTATGGTAAAACAGCTTGCTTCACATGCCTTTACAGAGTTTAGCCTAAGACTGCTTAGTCCATGCTACCCCTAGGATAGCTTGTCTATAAGGTTGACTTTACAACCTGCACCATAAGGGTTGCTTGGCATGGTACAAGGTGATCACTAGAACTAGTGAGCATCATATACCAGGCCAACTTCTCACAAACAGGATTTAAGAAGCTTTTCATAATTTATCGCTAATGTAGTTTATTGTTTTATTTACACGACTGGTGTAGCATTATCTCTGGGATATATTGCTCATTCATACTGAGTGAAACAGTGTCATGACAGTCCTAGTCTTGAAATCACAGGAGCATCCTTATCCAACAGCAGACGCTCCCCCCTGGCCTCCAGCCAACTCCATCCCACCGCAGTGTTCATACTCAGAGTAAGTGGCAAATATGAGTTAAATAGTCCCTAAATCAGGTGTATATTCCCATGGTATGCCTGGTTGCACACAATTATTCCCCATTAGCAGAACTACAAGTCATGATAGGTGGTATCGGAGGCTGGAATTGGAGAATGCAGCCACACCATACGATATTCCTATGACAAGTAATTGAGGGCCTGTTGGTTCAAAATTATAGTCTGTATATTTTTCATATCTTTTGACTTTGGAAACTACAACCCTAACATTAATAGCACATTTCAGTCATCTCAGAGTTACAGGTGTATACTTCTAGCCAGAATAAAAAAATACAAACCCTTTAAAAGACCCTATCTCCATCAAAACATCACTTTCAGTGACATGTTGGCATTAGGGGCCTTACCTTATATAGAAGGCAGCATTAGCCACTTAACATGGCTTAACATTGCCTTGCTATGCTTGGCGTGTAAGGGGAGGGCAATGGGTGTTGCTGTGGGCGTTCAACCGCAAGACCCATTGATTCTGATGCTGCCTCCTAATTTCAAGGTAGGCATAAATAGGAGGCAGCACCAGAATTAAGACCAGGGAATATCTGGTCTTACCCTGGCGGAACGAGGAGAAATGTTTCATTTCTCTTTTTTTTAGTGTTTACATGTGTGCTGCATTGTGCAGCACACATGAAGACAGCAAAAGGCCAATGATTGTTTATGTACAGGAAAGGGGACTTTCCTGTACATAAACAATCATTTTTTTAAATGCTGTTTTGTAACTTCTATGTGCGCTGCACTAAGCACTCTCCAGAAAATGTAACAGCAGTGGAACCGGCGATGTTCGAGGAACCAGAGGAGCAGACCCCAACAATTGACTAGTATCGGGATGCCAGGACTCACACCTCAGGGGTGAGCCTAGCAGATCCAAGGAGCGGATGGGCCCCAAGGCAAACCCCAGCACAAATGCACCTACACTCTCTAGACCTGACATCCCCCGAGTATATAACTGATCTTCAAGAGATGGACCAGTCACCAAAATCTTCTCATCAACTCAAGCTTCTACCTCACAGCCCTGAAAACCTCTGTGTGGCACTTGTGGACGACAATATCAAGAAGCCAGAGGTGGGAGTTACAGCTCTAGAAAATACAATATACATCCTGGCCCCCGTCCATTGCAGGCCCCTCTCCATTCTCTAGATTGCCAGTTGGAAACATCACCTCAAGTCGCCGACCCTAAGCACTACATAGAGGCTAGTCTGTTGCCTTACAGCTAGAGCGGTCAACCACGTAGCTGGGGAGCTGGGTTCGAGTCTCGGCAATGACACTCAACATCCTGTGATTCTGGGCAAATCACTAAATCTACCCAAGCCTCACAAAAAATTAAAAATGAATGTGTCCCAATGTAACAAAACTGATGCTAAGCAAAGCACTCTTATACCTGATGTCTCGAGTCTAGTTTGCCCTAATTAAACTCTAAACAAATAAAAAAAGCAGGAGGATGATCAAGAAGTCCTATCCTATCTTGGCACCAAGGAATATGCTGACATGGTGGCCTCCTACTCACAGGATTCCCCAAAAGGCCCCCGCTGAGATCACCTTCAACTAACCCCAGCAGAGACAGCAAAGTCAGTATGGGAAAGGATCCTAACAGCAGAACCACTCTGAACAACACAGCTCCAACGCAAAGGGAAAGTGTGTTTATTTCCCTGCTAAGCACATCAGTGGACGCTCCCCTCCACCAATCAGAAAAGGTGGACATACAATATTCACTTTTAAACACCATAGCCCTATATGTGGGTAGTATAAGCGAGAAATTTGGGGATCTTAACAATCTAATACCTCGAGCCCAATGGGATGAAAGTCTACTAAAAGTCACTCTTCACTGTTGCTTGACCTAACTCTCCTATTGAGTAACAATGGGTTACCTTATTACATTTAGTAAGTGCTAACTTCAGATTCATAGCAGGCAGAGAGTTGGTGTGTATACATCTAATGAATTGCCATTTAAAATGTTCTTTAATGTAAATAAAGGTTTACGTTATAAATCCGGCACACACAAAGAAACATCTCACCAGGCCTTTTCTGTCTTTTATCTGTGGCAAATATTGCAATTATTAACTGATATTAGTTCTCAACCTCGGTTTGTAGAGCACTGTGTCACATTATGCTTGCACTAGGTATAATGTATGCTGGGTATTCTTTCCAACGAAAAAAATCCATCTGGAAGTGGGGCAGTGATATCTACAACATTTAACTCCATCACTCTACGACTTCACTGAGTCCCAGTCCTTACGTCTGTTCAGACCAGGCATACATTGAAGCAAGGCTTTTACAATGGGACTTTCCTATATGTTCTGACGCACTCCTGGATTTGTGTCAGCCTTACCACCAACTACAGTAATGTGTCACTTTCGCGGCAACCGATTTGTCAGAATTTCTTAAACACCAGTTAAATCCTTGCACCATGGAGGCATATATTATAAATACAGCGCATCCAAAGTCTGCAAGGACATATGGCGCTGGCACAAGGAGACTGACGCATTGACCCCGATGGGTCAGTTTCTAGTAAATGAAGTCCCATGTATTTTTAATTGCCCAGAGAAGTACAGATAACCTCATGTACATTATTTAGCAGGTGCAATAAATAGTATCTCTAACAAGTTTTTGATGCGTAATGCATCAAAAGCAACATAATACGGTAAATACCGTACACTTTTCCCTTGTTAAATAGAGTCAGGTCTGACCTGCCAAATTTTAACTAAGCGTGAGATATTTAACACACCCAGTATTACCAAAAGCATTAAATACAACCTAACTTGCAATTCCGACCCCCACACAAACTGGGGTTTACGTAGGAGCAGAAACACACAGACCCACTGGTAATCCTGGTCTATATTGAATACATAATGATAGAAAAATTTTCCCTCTATTTGCCATTTGAGTAGGACAAACAAAAAAGCATAAAGATCAGATCTTGTATAACCTCGGAGCAGAGCGGGCAAATCTGGTCTTTAGTGGAAAGGCCCTCTCATATACTCCAAGGAGGAATCTCGGTGGCAAACCACCTGTTCTCATTAAAAAGAAAGATCTTGGCAGTGGTTTTGCCAAAAGTTGATAGTTTGCTGGGGCACGGTTGTATGTTGGAACAACGTGTTCCTCAACAAGAACTCCCTAAACCACGCGGTCTGTACTACGACCGCATCTCGACAATGATATTTCTAAACACAAATTTCGTGATAAAGGAATATATGGTAAACCACCCCTAAACTCTATTCCGAACCCCTCCCACTCCCTAAAATCTACCCCATATCCCCACCTCCCACCCCCTAAAAACCTAAATGAACCCCCCAACCTCCTAATAACTAACTCCAACCCTTCCCACCCCTGAAAACTGACACTAACCCCTTCCAACCCTAAAATCTAACCCAAACCCCGTTCACCCTTAAATACTAATACCAACCCCCCACTCACTTAAAACTAACCCCACGCCCTCCCACACCTTAAACTTACACAAACCCTTCCCACCCCCTAAAAACGATCACAAACCCCCAGCCCTAAAAACTAATACGAACCCTCCACCCCCTTAAAAATAACTGAAACCTCTCCCACCTCCTAAAAACGATCAGGATCTCCCCCAACCGCTAAAAACGAACACAAATCCCCCTCCCTATTAAAATCTCCCCTGAACCTCTTCCCACCCCCTAAAAAGTAACACCCAACCCTCTCTCCCCACCCCGAATCCCTCTTACCTCTCCTGTTCCTACAACACTCTTTGGGACTGGCAATCCAGAACACTAGACCATCTTAACTTGACCCACGCACATGCGTGGTTCAGGCTAAGTCATTGTTTGTGCAAGTTGTTGATCGGCTTGCGTTACACCGGAGTTGTTGTTAAGGATGGTTCTCCTGGGGCACATATTTCTTAATTTAGTGCAGTGCATTTACAAATGTTCATAATATTATCATTTAATAGGTACTTCATTTGATTGACTTATGTACATTCATGTTTTTTTCTTAAGTAAAATTCCATAACAGTTAAATTTCAGATAGTGTGTACGCGTCCGTTCTGTCCAAATGACGAATAAATTATCATTTTAACAAGTTCTCTCAATGTGCAGAGGGAAGCATGGATCATCAGTATCACATCTGATAATAGCTGCAAGTCTTGCATGTGTACTAGAGAGACTTTTTTCTAATATGAGTGCCTGTACTGGTGTAGATTTCCCCTCTATGCAAAAACCCTGCAACACTTGCAAAGTTTCCCCCTCTAACTTGTTCACAAAAGACAATGACCCAAAGGTAAGATATTCAACCGAGCAAAATTAAGAGGTAGGCACTTCTTCCAAAAACTAAAAAAAATACTCAACAAATGGAGGAAATGTCTGAGGATCCATACTGTAAACGTAGTGCTTAATTTGAACAGGTGGTTGCAGGTGGTGTACACCAGCACTCATGGACTTTGATCTAGAGTATAGATCTAGCCTTTTAGGTGTGTGCAACATCAAGTATGGTGATGTAGTATACATCAGGCTTGACAGCTGGTCAGAATGGCTTTTTGTATGGCTCTCAAATTTGGGCTTAATTCATTCTCATATGTCTGGATCCCATAGATCTTCTTGCTTGCTTGAGTCATCCGTAGCATTGGGTGGTGAGGTATTCTAGGTTGGTAAATAGTAGGTGTTATCTGTTGGAATCGATTTGGGTTGTTCTACCAGTAGGTGTTATAGGTAATGTAGAGCACCTTTAACTTGATTAGTGATTCCACAGGGATCCAATGATGTGCTTTCATTGCTAGCACAATGTGATCACATTTGTAAAAGTTCAGGCATATTCTGACAGCCAGCTTTTTCATCATTTGCTACATATGTTGTTGATAAGGTTCTACTGTAGACTTGGGTGGAAATATCACAATAAACAAGGTGAGCCACAGCTAGTGCTTTGTAAGTTTCTCACAATGGTCAAGTTGGATTAAGGGAGATTTTTTTCAGGAAGGGCAGTTACTTCATAACTGTGCTGATTTTGGGCACAGCGGAGCACAAAGTCAAAGATGATCACCAATTTCTTTTATTTTTTAGGGAGATTGATCGGGGTGTTTTAACGGTTTGACCAGGAGACAGGTTCAGATCTTCCTACAGCCAGAATATTGGTTTTGGCTTCATTCATGCAGTGTAAGCTCTTCTTAACTTAATAGAAGATGTGGCCGGTTTTCCATGTTAATCTCCAGTTAACCAGAGACAAGTACAAATGAGCACTGTCCTATTGCAACTAAACGATTGAAACCCATTTTGATTTTTTGGATCTATCATCCATTTATGTTTTATAGGTGTCAGCGAGGTAGGTAGTAGATGAGGGTCGGTCTTCATGGGCAGTGTGACCTATGCCTTTCCATTGACCATAGTCACACTTCCCCAGGTAGTTTTCTTCCAACATCCTCATTCCGTCAGGAGCACAGATAGTCCTCTTAATCCAAAAATCCATCAGGACTGTTCTACTAAGTTTGTACACAGTGGGCAGACAAAATATCGAGTTTTAAATGTCGACTTACAGAAATATGGAGTCCTAAATATTGTGAGTGAGAAATATCTATAGCAAGAATATTGTGGTCAAGTATGTCGATTTAAGGCATGAAACAACGATTTAAAAAATATGGAAGCGTTTAATATTGTATGCAAAATAAAGGTGCTCATTATGACGGTGGTAAAATAGTCACCGCCGGACTGGCGGTGGCGATCGTTCCGCCATTGTCATGAGATTTACCCCCGCCACATTATGATGGCTGTGGGTATCGTGGCGGACAGAAAGGGGGGCCTGTTGCGGGCCCCCCTTGTGTTGAGGGGAGGTGTTTGTGCACTGGGGGGGTACCATTGCACTTCACCAAGTGGCAGGCACAATGTAGTGCCTGTTACATAGTGCAGCGATATGCACAACATAATCTTTTTTACATCGCAGCGGAGCTGCTGTCAGCAGCCACCGCTACAATTCAAAAGGTGCGGAATCTGACCGCACACATGTCAGTAGGAACCAATGATCACAGCTACGATGGCGGGCGGAAGTCTGCCCGCCATCGTAATGAGCCCAAAAGTTGTTTAAAATATACATTGTTTAATTAGTTATGTATTTCAGTATATATTTCAAATATATGTGATGTATTATTTTTAAGAGGTAACTAAGAGACTTGAGACGTTGTACCATGATTCAGTGTCTTGGGAAATAAGCACTTTGTTCAAGGTGGTATTAGAGCACCTGCTCACCAAGGCAGATCTCTAAGGGGCATATTATCAACTGACAGCGATAAATAGCGTAATTTTAGTTATCGCCGGCTATCACTGGATTTTATCACTGAGATAGCGCGTTATTATCAATGGCGATAAAAATTCCAGCGTTAGCGGCAAAATGCTGAAATAGTTTTTTTAAAAATTTGTTTTAATTGTGTAATTAATTTTTTTACAGTTTAATGTTTGCTGTGTGTTGTGGGGATTATAAGGTAAAAGTTCATTCAAAAGCGGCGATAATTGTTTTGATAATATGCCCCAAAATCTTTAACAAGCTCAGTTCCCATTTTTAGGCCTGAGTTTGCCAGAGCTAACATATTCACAAAAAAACTGTTAAAAATTGTCTTCTTTACAGGCATTACATTGGGTAGTAGTACTCTTAGTCTGTTTATGAAAGGGTTATCTGCGTGAAAGGGGCATGCAATGGGTTTTGCTTTTGGATGCTGCCCCAGATTTATAAAGATGTGTAAATCTAAGGCAGCGGCAAAAACTAACACAGTGTAAAAAGCAAGCGTTAGATTGATGTAATGAGAAGAAATACTTTTATTTCTCCTCATTTTTGATTTTTCTATGTGTGCTGCATAGAAAGAGCAAAAAACATTAATGATTGTTTTTGTGCAGGAAGGTGTCCATTCCTGCATAAAAGCAATCCTTAAATAATGGTGATTTGCTACTTTGATGAGTGCTGCAGAATGCAGCAGACTTACAAGTAACAAATTGCCATAATTGATTGTTTATGTGCAGGAAGGGAGGCATCCCTACAGCGTATGCACCCTTGCATTATGACGCATGGGTGTCTGTGTTGGCGCTAAGCTGCTATTTTTAGTGCCAGAGCAGTGAAAAACACAGGGTGTGCCATATTCTTTTAAATATGGCGCATCCCTGCACTTTTCAAATGGAGCAGAGCGGTTCTGCGAAATTTATTACAGCGCTGCACTGCACCATATGCCCCAGTGAATTTGTCAGAAAATATTTATTTTACAATATTCTGGTACCATACCTCTTCTGCCCCACCATAATAAATTGAACATATAGGTAGCACTGGAAAATGTGCAAGTGGGAGGGCTATACTGTGCCGCAGCGTGAACCTGAAGGAGCCTGATCCCACCTTTTCAATTAAATCCAATGTCAGATCCTCCTTGGTTCTTCTTTGCAGCATGAATGCATAGAGGGAAGAAAAGATCATAAATCACTTAAACACTAACGGTTACATAAGAACTCGAATTGACAACCAAGTGAAGGTTATTCAGTTTTATTACAAATTAAAATAATGTTAGACATACACAAATCTTAGCTTGAGAGTATAGAAATACAAGAGAAATAAAAGCAAACCTAACCTCATGCAAAAGTTCATCCAATGAAGCATGAATAGAACCAGAATTTCGATAAGAATATGCATGAGATGAGGAAACAAAATCTCAAATCTCCTTGCATTGACACTTCTTCTGTATGCAGCATTTAATTATATCTATTTCTATTCTAATGTAAAGTGGCATCCTTAAGTTAGGGCACACGCAAAGGACGTTAGAGAGAAAACGGCATCAGTGGCCAAAGCCTTCCTAAGAGGTCACTTTTCCATAAGATGGGACTGGAGCATAAAGCCACGAGAATTGAAAGAAGGCACAACTGCGCGCAGGTGCTCTCTGTCAGGAGTTCAAGCAGGAATGGGAGGACTGTCCCTATCTACAAAGCATTATATACATATAGTCATCTTCATCAAATGCCCCATGATGCTATTCTTCTCATAGGCTGCACAATGGGCTTGTCCATGAACTTTTCCATGACGTTGACTCCCTACAGGGCCTTCTCCACACGCACGCCCCTCTGTACCTGCTCGTCCTTGGTCTTCTCTCTGTCTACCATGTGAAAACACCCCCTCCACCTAATCTCTAGCAACCAAGCTAATAGTCACTCCTTCATTCCACCACCTTGTCAAATGAAACATTACCCCTACTCTTCCCTAGTAAATGTTGTCCACCTGCAATGCAAACATGAAACAAAAACATTCTATGAATTTCACATAAGGATCTGAACATTAATTTCAGAAACAAAGACACCACACATGTATTACAAATCCAGTCACGGCTGCTGCCTACAAGTAGTAATGGGGCGGGTGGGGGTGAAGGGGCGTGGGGAAATTGAGTAATACATAAAAAAATCACTTACCTCCCGGCCGCCTCTCTTTTTTCCTATCCCATCCTCTTTCTGGCTTCTTGTGTGGAAGCAGGAAGCACCAGGGCTCTCACGCGCCCCGCAGCCATACACAACACTGCAACGCAGCATTGTGATTGATCTGAGTTCCGTGATACACCGCTCAGTCAGGGGCTGGAGGTGTTGGCATATTTTCCATGCAGGCGGTAATGCAGCATGCATGGAGAACAGGGAAGTGCGCATGACTAGTTTGGCCGGCCCAAGAGGGCCGACCATATAGTCATTGCGCACAGGAGTGTTCTACAACTTCTTCTCTACTGTGCAGCTCTGCCCTGCCCTCTCACGCAAGCTGCTGCAGCAGGAGGACTAAATAAAATGATAATAACATCACATTATTATCATCTTATTTTTTCCTTTCTTTTGAAGCTTCCTGCTAGTGGAGCAACGCTCCTCCGCACCAGCGGAGGAGCCACAACTATACAAACCGAGATCTACGAGTTAAGCGAAATTATTAAAGTCACCATGCAATATAGGCTAACAAATATATCAGCAGTTAACATTCGATAGGAACAGTTCCGTTGAGTACATTATCTTGCAATTAAGTTATTAATCTAAGAAAGCCGTTATCATCATTAACACATCATCGAATCACATTTACTAACGAGTTACATTGGATACAATGATCGGTACACAAGCAATAATTACTGATCTTTACATTGAATTGCACTAACTTTCACAGGAACATGTCAGTTGATTCACGTTTCTTCTCATATATACTTCTCTGATATTATCGGATAATATGTGAGTGCGTTCTACAAACTATTACATTGCACTCCTAACAGGTACCTCATGTAGGATGCGAAACTTCCATGCTATGAAACCTAAAAGGTGCAATACATTTAATACAGAAACAAATATTCAAATGTGCATTTTATTTTAAAACTATATCTTAGGAACTTTCTCTATAATTGAATTACAACCTCTGTCTGTATTACATCAGCTGGGTAGCAGGGTTTCAGCATTGGGATACGTCTCACCTGCATTCTGATAAATCTCTGAGTGGGTTCTAGCAATTAACCTCTTTTCACAAAATTCTGGAGGCAGAGTAAGTGAGATCAAACACTCTGGGGCATATGTACAAGGGACTTGCACCACTGGACCGTCAATTTTTTCGATGTCACAATACCCTGCATCATATTTACAATGCAGCATTAGGCCACTGTGCATGGCTCAACACCGCCTTGTAAATATGATACCCTTTTATGCAGGTATCTGCATGATAGAGGCATGCAATGGGTATTGCTGTGGGTATTCCACCATAACCCTATTGTTTTTTTTAACTGCCCCAGATTTATGGATTGTGTAATCTGAGTTAGCCCCAATAACTAAGACCATGAAAGAGCAAATATTAGATTGGCGCTATGAGGAGAAATGCTTTTCTCTCCTTAGTTTTGCTTTTTCTAGGTGTGCTGCATTCTGTAGCACACATAGCCAGAGCAAACAGCATTAATGATTGTTTTTGTGCTGGAAGGTGCCCCTTCCCGCACAAAAATGATCATTGAATAAGGATGACTATCTACTTTTATGTGTGCTGCCTAATGCACCATACATAGAAGAAGTAAATCGCCATTATTTATTGTTTATGTGCAGGAATGTCTACCTTCATGCACATAAACAACGATTCCTGCAAGACAGGTACACTTGCACTATGAATAATTACATTTCTTTACATGCACAAGTACATTCTCACACACATACATTGGCCCAGATTCTGGAAACTACCATGGAACGCAGCACAGCCCCCCAAAGAGGATACACTGCATTGCATGATAGGAAGAGAGCAGGAGAGCGCCTTATGCACATGGTATTTGTCTCCCCTCTACCTAGCGCCTGTGCTGATTACAGCTGACATGCACCAGGCACACACCTTAGTGCCATAGTGCTTGAGTGCGTGCCTGACTCTAGCATAGGTTTTGTACAGGTAGGGTACATTCCCTGTATAAAGTACTATGCCTAGACACACTCCAAAGCTTTTCCTACTCTGTATGCCTGCTGCACAGTGCAGAACACATGCATAGTCATAAAATAAAGGAGAAATGAAAACATTTCTTCTATTAAGCTATGCTTTTCAGTTACGTCAATTTTTGGTTTTAAACCCGGTCTAATAATGTTAGTAGATAGGGGTTAGCATCAAAAAGCATGAGTGGTTGCATGGGAAAGCCCATGTATCACCCAGGTAGTGGCCCCTTGGTGCAAAATAATGCAAAGCACCGCTAATACTAACTAGCTTTAGTTTCTTAACCCCCAAATAGGTTTAGCTATTAGGAATGTTAACCTAATGCTAAACCTTTGTGAATCTGGGCCTAAGTGTGCTTACACATACAGTGGAACTAGGGTGGATAGGGGGCTGATACTCTGAGCAGCTCCAGCCCAGAAGTAGAGTTGCAAGAAACTGCTACAGATGGTCACCCTCTGGCCTGGTCTCCTGTCTCAAGAGGAGACCAGGCCAGAGGGTCACCATCTGCATCACTAATGGGGTTGGGTGAGGGGTTTGTCTGCTGTAACTGGTTGTTGGTGACAACACTGAATGCCACCAGTTGTGCACATGATTGGGGACTGATGTGTCTTGGTGGCCTGCCAGTGGTCATTGGGTAAGTGTTCTTGAAAGTATATAAACAGCCATTCTTGATTATTAGTACTAGCCCTACCATAGAATGCATTAGAGAAGCACATCATCAAAGAACGACAAGCAGAGAAAAAGGACTTCACTAAGGAACAATTGCTGCAGCATTATTTCAAGACTCATCCATCATTAAATATTTACACAACCAGTCTTAAGACATGGTCTCAACAAAAACACTTGAAAAAGCAAAATATCCAATAGATTGATTGCATTGAGTGCAGAGATGAGTGATTGTATTTATGGATCTATATAGGCATTTTCAATTATAAGCCAGGGCTATTTGCTTTACCAATGGTATAACAGCTATTTAATGTTGTCAGGAAACTCCCAGAGTAGCATAGTTAGATAATTAGATGGTAGGCAATAAGGGTACAGCATGGATGAACACTGTATGCCATCCCCAATAGCAGCCACTATTTCTGATTTCTAAAGAGGTTGACTACAATCCTAATCATATTCCAAGATCCATTTTGTGGTTTTCGGTTGTACCACTACTTATGTTGCTTCCGAGTCCTGATTGGAGACAACTTTTAATTACCAACCACCTCAGTGGAACCATGTTGAGTCCGAACTGTAGAACTGCCACATAGGTTTGGCTTCACCAGGTTGGGAGCGAGATAGTGAAGATTCATTATAATTAGGCTGTCCTGTTTTCAGTTTCTATTTTTGGTAAATTCTGGTGGGTTTTTTTCAGTGTTTTCAATATCTTAAAAAACAGTTGTTATTAGTGGTTACACATTTTCACACCACTAAAAACAACAGAAAAAGTGTTTTTCCGGTGTTTATGGAACGTTTTGCTTTTATCATTGCTTGCTTTCTGCACTTAAAGCACATGGTATATAGACAGTGTACGTATAGTGTATATGAGGTCCAAATAGATTTTTACAAATTAATCTTATTGTAGTACACCATAGAATACTTCTTCAGTGAGTCTTTGGTCATGTGCGCTCGCGCTTTCCTTCCCATGTAAACTTCTGTGAAAAGTCCCTCTCAGCATTCATATCCCCTTGGGCTGAGAACCGTCAGCTAAGGGGCACAGTTGGGACGACTCTTCCTTTGATGCCACATAAAGCACGAAATGATAAATATTTGCATTTTAGTTCCTGGGCATAAGAAAACAGTGCACCAGAATGGACTAAAAAGTCAATAGCATCCCTCATTAACTCTTAAGATTGTAAAGATGCTTTCAGCATACCATCTAACAAGTGGCAAGGATCTCCTACAGGGAATCCCTTCAGCTCGGGTATCAATTTTAACAGGTCATCACACACATTTCTTATATACATAGCTGAATCACTGCAAATACAAACAATATCACTCCAATCTTTGTTGAAATTGGAAAGAACATTTTTTGCAGAGCATAACAAGTGGCACTGCGTTCCATGTTTTCCAAAAGTCTGGTGTCACGTTTTCACCACTATCCCAGATGCTTGGTGATATATATGCTTGTCACTAGACCTTGCATTTAATATTTAAAGCCTGAGGTGTTGGCAATTCACCTACTATCAATCCTGACCCACTAGAAACTATGGTCTGACGTATTAAGGGTTTTTACCCATTCTCTGTGGTTAAATGTTATGACACGTATTAGGAAAGATTTTTATGAAACTAGCCATTTTACCTATCAGTGAAAGAATCAAATGCAGCCAAAATATCAAATATGTGTTTGATATGTCCTGATTCTCTACAGTTTATAAAATAATTAAACTAGACCTAAAACATGAAACTAAACACTGCATCTTTAGACCAAAGGCTATAAAACTGAAAAAAGTAAAAGGAAGAAGAAACAATATTTTAGTGGCATCCCTAAAGAACAAAACTCAAGCAGAATAATGTTAGCCAGTCTTTCTTCCTGCTAGCTTGTATAACAAAGTTACATGTTATTGAACCCTTCAGTAAGAACAAAATGACTCTTTGACTTTCTTTTTCCTTTCTTTGAATGGCATTTAGTTTGTGGTTGTGCAGGTGTTTTATCAGTGTTTATATGTTTTCACCGGTGAGTGCTATTTTTCTTTCAGTGGGGTTTTATCAGTTATTATAGTTTTAAACCTAAAACCACACAGCCTAATTATAATTTATGTAGAAATTACCATTGTGCTATTTAAACAGGTCATTACCAATTTTAATGTCAGAGTCAACACTGCCTTAGTACTAGATGTAATCAGAAAGTTTATTAAGACCATAGTCTGTTAAACATAAAATACATAGCATCTTTCAAAGTCACTTTAAACATGCATAAGTTACGTTCAGGATCTTCTACCCAAGCACTCCCCTAAAAACGCCCCAATGCACAGTTTACAACTACAAATTGCGTATTTGTGGTGACGCTTTAGTGGTTACGCCAAAAGCCGCAAGGGATGACGGGTACGTCATAGCCGCCATGTTAGGGAGCCGCGGTACGAAGCGGTGATTACAGGCTTTTCCGGCGCTCTGGAATAAAGAGGTTTTAAAAAAGCCAAACAGTGTCAGTGCAATCATTTACGGCAGGAAGTGAACTCCCACAATGGTGACGAGGCTGAGGGACGCTGCAGCCGCTAATTGAGCAGAGCGAGAGCCCGACCACACATAAGACTCCGACCGCGGCAGAGGGAGCAATTACCCCGCGAAGGGGGGAGGGGCAACGCTCGTGCTGGCAGACGGTTCTCGAAGGAGCCAGCTACGCATAGAGGCGGCAGCCACAAAAACCCCTGACCCAGCAGGCATGTGTGTGCCACAACACCCCTCTACAGGCACCAGTGGCCGGCCCAGCACAAAGGGGGGCCACAGTGAGCCTGGTCCAGCAGGACGCAAACCCTCGCCCACTGGACGAGCATATATTGAGGACGGCACGGACACAGCGTACAGGAGGCAGTGAGCAGCAACATCTCCACAACGTGAGTACAGCGTGGCAGTCTGCCTCAGAAGGCCACCGGAGAGAGCTAGGCCTCGGACAGGGGGGGGGGTGCCCCAAAGTCAGCCGATCCACGGCAGATCACAGCGCTGGATTTCCCAGGTGGTTCCCGAGGAGGAGAAGGAAGTCCTGCTCCCGCACAAGACAGCAGCTCAAGAGAAAGGCAAGCCCCGGGGAGTCCACCAGGCGTGGCAGCACAGCAGATCTCTGTCCAACGTAACGCAG
The DNA here is from genome assembly GCF_964261635.1 of Lissotriton helveticus. Classification (NCBI taxonomy): domain Eukaryota; kingdom Metazoa; phylum Chordata; class Amphibia; order Caudata; family Salamandridae; genus Lissotriton; species Lissotriton helveticus. The sequence continues at coordinate 349,541,631 of NC_136062.1, read as the reverse complement.
AGAAAATGTGCGCACAATCGTCCTCCCTCACCAGTTTAGTCCTCTTCCTACCTCAGAGGGGAGAAACAGCCATGCTGTGGGAAGACTGGAAGAGGTACTTCCTGAACTACCTATCCGCCCTAGAAGAAGAAAGCGATGGGGCTTACTCAAGCTCTGGGAGGAAGAAAATACTTCTCCACAACCAAGGCCCAGAAGGCATCAGGGTATATGACAACCTAGTGAAGAAAACCAGGCTTCCTACGGACACGGATGTGTTCCAACATGCGTTGGATGATCTAGACTTGCACTACCGTCCAGTAATATGCATAGGCATGGACAGATGCAAGTTTTTCCAGAGGAAACAAAGCGGTGGGGAATCGATCGACGATTATGTAGTAGCACTGCAGAAGCTGGCAGTGACGTGCAAATTTGGAACGCTGCATGACGAACTAATCAGGGATCAGATCATAATGCACACCTCAGACACAGCCATCCAAGAGTAGTTGTGGGTAAATGGAGATGCTCCCCTCAAAGAAGTAGTGGCACTGGTAAAGAAGGCGGAGCTGTCCAAGAGTTGCGTGGAAGCGGCGAGAAATGAGACAGTCAGCAAAACGGCAGTATGCAAGGTGACAGACAGAAACAGACTAGCAAGAACCCAACAAGCTTCACCGCCCAACGCAAGGTATCAGAAGAAATACCCTCATAGAACTACAGGAACACAAAGGCCACAAGGAGACAACAAGAGTAAATGTTACCAGTGCGGAAGCCAAAAACATGCTAGCAACGACAAAGTCTGCCCAGCCTTCAGGGCCAAATGCTCCTTCTGTGGAATAATGGGACACTACGAAAAGGTGTGCAGGCGCAAGCTCAGGAGGACGGAGGTGAAGTACGTATCCCAAGACTGCAAAGAGGGAGAAGGAACACCAGGAAGAGAAGGAGAAGAAGTCTTATGCATAGACGACCAAGTCCTCGGAATAGACTGCACGAGATCCAAGAAGCCGGTACTACAAATGACGATCGGCGGAGTACAAATCAATATAGTTGCGGATTCAGATTCCCCGTACACTATAGTTCAGAGAACTCTGTGAGAAAGAGACTTTGAACACATGACGAAGGCAAGCTTAGGTCCCCCGGACATACGCCCAGTCACGTACACAGTCGAACCCATACCCATGGTAGGGATTGTCCTCTCACGTTTGAGTTTAAAAGGTCGAACAGCGGCCGGCAAGCTGTACGTTGCCAAGAAGGGGCCTTCTGTTCTTGGATGGATAGATCTAGGCGCCCTAGGAATCCAACTTAACCCAGGAGGAGTCACCCAAGTTCTAATGACGGAGGTAGAACAAAAGTATAAAGAAGATACGTGGAAGAAAGGTATCCTGAGGTCTTCAAGGGAACCATAGGTCGGATGACCAAATTCACACACAAAATACGCTTAAAGGAAGGGGCACGGCCGGTAAGCCACAAACATTCCCTTCAGAAGCAGGGAGGCGGTGCAGGAAGAACTACTATGTCTGGAACAGAATGGAATCATAGAAGCAATTGAAAGTGCAGAGTGGCTCGCGCCCTTCCTTGTCGCTCAGAAACTCAATTGGAAGGTAAGGCTGAGTGTGGATCTAAGGGAACTTAACAAGAACATATAGGTGGACAAGTTTCCGCTACCCCGGATAAACGAGATGCTATCGAAGACGAAAGGAATAAAGTGGTTCTCCACTGTGGATCTCTCATCTGCATACCATCAAATTGCCCTACATCCTTCATGCAGTCACCTAACATCATTCATAACACCGTTCGGATGTTACAAATTCCTTAGAATGCCATTTGAATTAGCATCCGCAGCAGCGGTGTTTCAAAGACTCATGCATCGACTGTTTCAAAAACTGGAAGGGGTACAATACTTCCAAGATGATATCCTCATAATGGGAAAGTCAAAGAGTGACCACGACACGAAACTACACTCCGTATTAACCATTCTGGCACAAAACGAGCTCACCCCAGAGTGGGCAAAATGCAAGTTTGGTGTAAGATCTGTGACATACCTGAGTCATGAGATCAGTGAAAAGGGAATAGAACCAAAGAGAGCCAATGTATCAGCCATCAAGGAGAAGGAGGATATTCGCTCGTTTCTAGGCATGGCAGAGTTCGGTACACAGTCAAAATATCGAGTATTAATTATCGACCTACCAAAATATCGTGTTTGAAATTTCGAAGGTCATGAATATCGATGTCAAGAATATCGTTGGACAGAATATCGATCCTAAGGTAAGTAATATCGATTTCATTTATATCGATGTAAGTAATATCGAAGTTAGTAATATCGATAGCATATATATCGATGTAACTAATTTCAATGTCACTAATATCGATATGTGTATTATTTTTATGTTTTTTATTATGTATGTGTTATATGTATTTGTAAAGTATTTAAATTAATTCATATTATATGTGTATTTTTTTTTATATTAAATTTATTTTTAAGTAAATTATATGTTTTAGTACCGGAGCGGGTTGTGGGTTTATAGGGGAATAGGGTGGGAAGTAATTTATTTGTAAATATTTAATGATTATTTTATGTGTAATTAATTTTTGTTTTAATTATTTATTGACAAATAATTATTTGAATTGATAAATTAATTATTTAATTGGTATTTAATGCAAATTTTTATTAAATGTTATGTTTTAGTACCGGAGCGGGTTGTGGGTTTATAGGGGAATAGGTTGGGAAGTAATTTAATTGCAAATAATTAATGAATTTTTTATGTGTAATTAATTTTTAATTTAATTAATAATTGGCAATTAATTAATTTAATTGAAAAATTAATTATTTAATTGGTAATTAATGTTAATTTTTATTAAATGTTATGTTTTAGTACCAGAGTGGGTTGTGGGTTTATAGGGGAATAGGGTGGGAAGTAATTTAATTGTAATTAATTAATTTATTTGATGTATAATGTATTTATTTATTATTTGGAAATTAATTATTTAAATTGATAAATTAATTATTTAATTGGTAATTATTGTTAATTTTAAAATGTGATGTTTTAGTATTGGAGCGTGTTGTGGTTTTATAGGGGTATTGGGTGGGAAGTAATTTAATTGTAAATATTTAATTATTTAAACACATTTTTTACTGATAATTAATGTATTAATTAATTATTAATTGGCAAATAATTATTTTTAAACATAAAAAATGTATTTAATTGGGAATTAATATTTTTAAATCGTAATTATTTTTTAATAACTAGTGATATAACTAATAACTAGTTATTTTTATTATTTTCATTATTTGGTGAGTAATATTTAATTATTAATATTTAATGGTGTTTGTTGTTAATTTATTGTCAATATTTTTTTTAAAATTTCATTGGTTTTATTAATTAGTAATTGTATTTTATTGATGTTGATGTTTTTAAAAATGTATTTATACATTATTTCAAATATAAGAATGATTTATAAGTATGTTAAAATAAAAATCTACGCTATTAAACGCTTTCCCTGGTGTTGCACCCTCTGGAGTGGGAATAGTAATTTTTACCCACTTGCTATCCAACGTTTTCCCTCAGTTGCACTCTCTGGAGTGGGAATAGTAATTTTTCCCCCTACGCTATCCAACTCTTTCCCTACTGTTGCACTCTTTGGAGTTGGAATAGTAATTTTACCCCTACGCTATCCAACGTTTTCCCTACTGTTGCACCCACTGGAGTGGGAATAGTAATTTTTCCCCCTACGCTATCCAACTCTTTCCCTACTGTTCCACTCTTTGGAGTTGGAATAGTAATTTTACCTCTACGCTATCCAACGCTTTCCCTACTGTTCCACTCTTTGGAGTTGGAATAGTAATTTTACCCCTACGCTATCCAACGCTTTCCCTACTGTTGCACCTACTGGAGTGGGAATAGTAATTTTTCCCCCTACGCTATCCAACGTTTTCCCTACTTTTGCACTCGCTGGAGTGGGAATAGTAATTTTTACCCACTTGCTATTCTACGCTTTCCCTACTATTGCACTCTCTGGAGAGGGAATAGTAATTTTTACCCGTACGCTATCCAACGCTTTCCCTACTGTTGCACTCTTTGGAATTTGAATAGTAATTTTTACCCTTACGCTATCCAATATTATTTATATTTATTTATGTATTTAATATGTTACATATTGTTGTATTTAAATAATTTTAAAAATATTGAAAGTATATTTAATTGTTGTTATTTATTAAATATAATTATTTATTATTATTTATGTTAATATTTTATGAGTGTTGAGGTATTTTTAATTTATATTATTTGGTAATATGTTTAATTAATTTAATAAATATATATATATATATATATATATATATTATAATTAAGTATATATTATATATTGTATGTTTAATTTTAATTAAATGTTTAATATTAAATATGTTTTATTTATTCATTTTAAACATTATAACAAATTTTAAAATAAGTTTAAATTATATATAAGTATTATTTATTTAATTTAACTTTTTTTTACTGAAAAAAAACGATATTTTTATTTACGATATTTTTAACATCGATATTTTATTTTCGATATTTTTGTACTTACCATGTTGTAGATAGAATGTGTCGCTATACTTGCCTTCGATATTCCAGCGCCGATATTTTGTCTGTCGATATTTGCATTCTCGATATTCTGTCATAGATTCGCAGAGTTCTACAGTAAATTTGTCCCACACTTCGCTTCCAAAACCCATCATCTGAGACAACTCTTGAAGTAAAGGAACACATTCAAATGGACCAGCGACGAGCAAACGGAGTTTGACAAACTGAAACAAGACATTTGCAAAGCCATACCCCTTAAAGGATTTGACCAAGCTGCCTTGTCCGTACTGACCACCGATGCCAGCGACAAGAGACTCGGGGCAGTGTTGATACAGAGGTCCCAGGAGGGAGAAGTCACCATCATCAGCTTTGCCTCAAGATCGTTAGCGCCCCACGAAGAAAAGTTCAGCGTGATAGAAAAGGAAATTCTGGCAGCAGTATGGGTCATGGAGCGATTTAGGCAGTTTTTATGGGGCTCCAGCTTCTTGCTCCGCATGGACCACAAACCGCTAGTGAAAGTCCTCACCTCCAGCGGGCATGCACACGCGACCCCCCGCATAGCAAAAATGACCCTGAGGTTATTGGATTACGTATATGAAGTGGAATACATACTGGTAAACAGAAACAAAGTGGCTGATTTCCTGAGCATAGCGGCAGCTATGGAGCCGGCAGCAGATCAAGAGCCCTCAGGATGGGAGGGCTTCATGGTGGCGTCCACACAAGACCATGAAACTGTAATCAGTGCAAGAGAATGGGAAGAAGCGTACAAGCAAGACGGGACTTTGAAGGCGGTGAAGAGCTACGTGACGTGCGGTTGGCCGGACAGGAAACACTTAGAAAGCCAGCTGAGGAAATTCTGGGAAGTTCGAGAGTAAGAGGAGACAAGGTGGTATCCCCTAAGACCTTAGGGGAACACCTCCTAACTATTCTACATGAGGGACACCTTGGAATAATGAAGACCTAAGCCAGGGCGAAGCAGGCCTATTGGTGGCCTGCCATGGACAGTCAAGTGAAGAGATATGCCCGAAACTGTGCACCATGCAGCAGGGCGGACAAAACACAAGTCTTTCTGCGGCCGCCGTTGGGGAGATTTGCATGTTCTTCCAGTCCTTGGGAGATACTAGCGGTGGACATATTAGGCCCCATTCTGGATGACAATGGAGTGCTCAAATATGCTATAGTACGGGTGGACAGGCATTCCAAATGGCCAGAAGTGGAAGTATGTGAAACTGCAGACACTGAAGCAGTGCTTTCCTTCCTCACATCCACCTTCTTGAGAGAAGGAATCCCTAAAGTGATCACATGCGATAATGGACTGCCATTCGTGTCCGCGAAATGGGATGCATTCATAGTCCGAAATGGGATAGAAGTAAAACACACCCCAGTCTACCACCCAGCGGAGAACGGATTGGCAGAGATGTTCAATCGAGTAATAATGGGGTCAGTGCAAGCAGCGATAAGTGCAGGGCAAGATTAGGAGAAGGAGCTCCAAAGGATGCTATGGGCATATCGCATTACACCTGCAAGCACAGGATATAGCCCCTTCAGAATACTGCGTGGACGAGACCCGTTTACGAAGGACAATCTGGCGTGGAAACATCTTATTGTCCAAAGCAAGTGGTCCCCGGCAGTCGTACGTCGGAATATTGAGAAGGCACAGGCCTTGTACACAGAACATTACAACCAACGAACGGAACGTCAAAGAGGTGGCCCTATAAAAGGGTGAGTGGGTAAGAGTGAAACAGGCGGTGGAAGAAGAAGGTAGACAGCAAGTTCACCCCTCCACTGCAAGTAGTAGAGCCGTATGCCAGGTCGGCTTTGCTAAGCAATGGTAAAGTGCGGTCACAAGACAGGATGGCGAAGTGCAACAAAATCATGAAATGGGAAGTTCCAGATGAGTGGAGTTCATTCACTCCTGAGGGAGGCAAACGAACTGGAATGGCAGAAGCGATAGAGTCCAAGGAGCTTGGGACCAGCCCTCTTCATCGGAGCAATGAACACCAGTGCACTCAGAAGGAATGCGAAGAAATGGGTAGAACTAACCAGGTTGCGCCACAGAGCCCAGGTGGGGAAGCACAAGGAAGTGAACAGCGAACAAGGAAAAAGGCAGGAGCTGGCAGGACAGACAGTGGACATGGCGAGAGCATCAGCCCTGAACGAGTAAGAACGAAGTCCGGCAGAGTGGTTAGAGTGCCAAAGAAATTCGAGGACTTTAACATGGAAAGCAAGTAAGACTGTTCCTTCATGAGACTGGTCTATGACGCAACCTCCCTAGCTGCTGATATTGTGTATAATGTTCTTAGTGTTGTTGATAATGGTAAAATGGGAGAGATATGTGGTGACGCTCTAGTGGTTACGCCGAGAGCCACAAGGGATGACGGGAACGTCATAGCCGCCATGTTTGGGTGCCTCGGTACGAAGCGGTGATTACAGGCTTTCCCGGCGCTTGGGAATAAAGAGGTTTTAAAACGCCAAACAGTGTCAGTGCAATCATTTACAGCAGGAAGTGAACTCCCATAGTATTGTAAAACAAATGAATTGCACCATTTCTTGAACCTGTGCCGTATTTCAGAAATACTGTTTTTTAAATTTAATGTTTCACTGACTTAAAGAATTACATTCAAGTAAAAATGCTCATTAAACTTCCGTCTTCTTAAAGATTGTCCTAGCTGTGTGCCGTAGTAGTTCAAATCATTACAAAAAGAGACTGAAAGGCTGTAGTGTATAGGGCTTTGACCTTGCCCCTCTGCTGCTCTTCTTCTACACAGGCATTTCATTGGTCAGTAGCCGAGTTAGACTGCCTGCTGCTCTTCTTTCACACAGGCATTTATTTCATTGGTCAGTTCACTGCACATGGCCTGTTAATCCATTTCCTTTAGCCCAATCTTACTGAAAGAAATTAAATAGGTTAATTAAAACTTGATTGGGCATAATAGGGTTATGTTAGATTCTTAAACCAAATATTAGGTTGCAGCACAATAAATACCAAATGTGTAGTTTTTAAGCTTTAAAAATAAACGAACAGAAGTGTGACTGAGAACGTGATGTTTCTCAATATACGAAAAAAAGTACACGCTAGGTAGACTGCTAATGCCTTTAACTGTTATATTTATCCTAGACACCATCTCAAGTGGAGCGTGATAATGAATGTGACATTTTTCCACTCAAGGTTGGCCATACAATTCACTCTTTTCTTGCGGCATAATTAGTTTAAATCGCTTTAGTTTTATATCAGTCTGTGTTAACAAAGGGGGCGCTGTGGTGTTTTCAAGAAGACAGAGCACAGCGTTCCATGCCATTGTTAAGCTCAATATGTTTGATCACATCTTTGCTTCCATAGAGGCACTGTGTGAGCTGTCTGTGTCTCTCTATGAGTCCTGCAGGCTTTCACTGGCCGTCTCATGGGGCTTATTTATGAGCCCTTGCGTAACTTTTGCCCTGCTGGTGCGTCACTTTTTGTGACGCACCAGCAGGGTAAAAAAATGTGCCATGTTCCGTCATATTTACAAAGTGACGTATCTAGGTAGATGCGTCACTTTGTAAACCCCTGCGCCACATTATACCTGCACCAAGTATAATGTATGCAGGGTGGGCGTTTTGATGCAAATAAGCCTCGTAGAAATGACGCAGTGAAATCTATGAGATTTCACTGCGTTACTTCTAGGACGCAAATGCGTCATTTTCTTACGCCTGCCTCACAGCAGGCTTAAGACTGACGCAGGCACATTGAAATGGGACTTGCCCATGATAAATGGCCCATTCCTGAAGTTGCGTCTCTTTTGTGACACACTCCAGCAATGCGTCATTTTTACGCCTACAGATACGTCAGAAATACTGACGTATCTGTAACTCCTTGCGTCATGATGCGTCATATTGTAAATATGACGCATCACTGGTGTCGCAAGTAGGGCGCAATGAAAAGTGAAGCATCGCTGTTTTCACGCAGCGATGCGTCACTTTTCATAAATGAGGCCCCATGCCTTTTGGGAGGAGGAACCGCCAGCGCAAATACAACGTTGTCGAGCAATTGGGATCCTCATGGACACCAGAGTTATGAATTCATAATGAAATTGCGAGGCATTTTAATGGTAGAGCAACTATTGACTATGCAATGCTAAGAAATGCCATCGCTGAATAGCAGATAAGAACTGCTCAGCTAACCCCGCCTTTCCAAACAGGATGTTTTTTCAGTCAAGTATCATTACTATAAGCGTTAGCATTACTAACATTCCTTTTTAGCATTATGGTTAATATTCTCATTAGTATCATTGCTATTATAACTTAAATTGTAATGTCTCATGATGCTTTATTAAAACTGTTATTATTACTGACTCAATTTGCTGATTTTACACATTTCAGAAGGATGACTTGCCTCTTTCGCAATTTAAGTCCATAAATCGTGATTAGTTATCCTTTCAGAATATTTGGCTTTGTATGTACTGTTGCTATTCAGTGTTTATCATTGGTGCATTTCAATCAATATGTCTAATGAAGCGGGACATTGAGAGCTTTTAGATTAGGAATTTTGTTTCAGTAAAACGCCTGGTCTGGTGTCTCAGTGAACTAATGCATTCACTGCAGAAATCTGTGTTTAACTTTATGATCAGATCTTCTAATCTGGGTCGGTCCACTCAGCCATTCATTACTATGAGGTCATTATGGTGAGTACCTGTAGTAATTAAAAGATGATCGGGTCTCAGGTTGATTGGTTAAGTAGGTTTATTCAGGATCAGATATTAAGATGTAAAGCAGAGCCCCGCCAGGAGCAGCCTTCCTGCTGCTCAGCCCACCCACCAACTGACTCACACAGGTATAACAGTACCATTTAGGTGGGTAACAAAAAACATCCACCACTCTGGCCACGATGCCTAAGAGAGTTAATGTGCGGTTTACAAATACACATTAAAAAATGTTTTCTCTTGCAATATGGAATTTCACATTGTCTTCATATCCTTCTTGTGAGGATGTCACTGGCACAAGGTACTAAAGCGGGATACACTGCTTATATGACTCCTGCTCCCCTCTGGGTAGCTTGGCACGAACATTCAGTCTTATCCCATAGTCAATGTGTAAAGTATTTATACTCAAAATACACATTAACACAGAGATAACACCACAAACGGACACCACACCAGTTTAAAAAAAATAAGGTATCTTTATCTAAAGTCAACAAGATCAGAACGACAAAAATACAACATACAACAACATCCAACAAAATATGACTTTTAGAGCAGGTATTGCAAAAGTAAAGGTTGTAGAAAAAAATAGCTCTACATGGGGCAATCGCAATGTCGTCACAACAATAAATCCAAAGTACGGCGCCAACCACGAGGGAGGAGCATGACATTGGGCACGTAGTCACACGGATCCCCAAGTAAACAGTACCTTGGAAACAAAGTATATGATGATGCACGGGGTTGTGGAGGTGAGGTGTCGGGCCTGTGGTTGAGGCCAGCTCACTGGCTTCTATGTGGGAGGCGAGGCGTCGTGTCCATGAGGAGGTGATGTGTTGTGTCCAAGACAGGGTAAGACCTTTTGCATCGGCGGTGAGGCATTGCTTCTGGTGACGATGCAAAGTCAGTGGGTTCTTGGATTCACACTAGGTGTTTATCGGCGCTGCGATAACAGGATGCAGGCACTGGCAATGATGGAGTCAGAGACAGTTTTTCTTACTTTTCTTAGGTTTCTTTCAGCTCCCAACAGCAGGAACAACCTCCAGAGGCCCACAACTGGAATAAGCACCTTCTGGCAGGTCAGAATTTTCAGCAATAGAATTCAGGGCAGTTGGGCATGAAGTGTTTGTGTCTCTGAGACTTCAGAACAGGAGGCCAGCACAGTCAGGCCCTTTGAGATTCTTCTTCAAGCAGGTACACAGAAAAGTTCCAGTCTTTGTCCTTTCCTTAGCAGAAACAGCAACTACTGGCCAACCCCACACAGCACACAGCAAAGGGGCAGTACTTCTCCTCAAAGCTCTTCTCCTTGGCAGATTTTCCTCTTGAGTCCAGAAGCGATCTAAAGTTCTGGGGTTTAAGATTTACTACTTATACCCCATTTTTTCTTTGTTCTCTTTGTGCAAGGGTCTCTGAGCCCAGTCCAAACCAGTTCTTTCCTCACTGGTGTAATATGATCACAGGGGGTGGAGACAACATTGTGCAAGGGAGACAGGCCCTATACAGGTGCTAAGAAAACTACTCCCACTACTTTAAATGCAGCCTAGCCCCATTAATCTCAGCTCTGAGTCATCCAGGAAGGGCAAGGCACACCTCAACCCCCCAGTGGTTGTCTACAGTGAATGCACATCCTCAGCCCCAGTCACTCCAAAACCAGACAGTCAATCCACAAACAGACAGAGGCACAAGAAAATGTCTACTTTCTAAGAGTGTATTTTCAAACACTCAAATTAAAAATCATCTTTACTAAAAGATGTGATATGAAATTCTGAATTCAGAGAGTCTAAACTTTACTTCTCCATCTTGTCCCAATGGGAAGTTATACTTGTAACATGTTATAAAATACCCCCCTCCCCATTCTATCCTATGAGACAGATAGCCTTTCTATAGAAAAAATAACTAGATTGGTAGTATTTAACTCTCTGGACATGCCACACACTCTCAGGACATGCACACACACAGACACTGCACCCTCCCTATGGGGGGTACCTTGGACCTACCATACTGGTGTCTTACATGTAAGAAAAGGGAAGGTTAGAGACTGGCACGTGGGTGCACTTGCCAGGTTGTCATGGCAATTTAAAACTGCTTGCAGACACTGCAGTGGCAGGTCTGAGATACCATTTCATGGCTACTCCTGTGGGTATTTTCTTTTATTATTTTTATTTTAAAGAGTTTTATATAGCACTGGCTAAACGTAGGTATCAGAGCACTTTACATAAGGATCAACAATGTTACAACAATGATAACAATTACACATTACATTAAATATATGCGACACCATAAAGAGCGAGAGGGAGAGACAAATAGGGGGGAGAGGGGGAGCGAGTAAGAAGGGAGAGGAATAAGGGGTGGAGGTATGAGAGATGAAGGGAAAGTCTGCCTAATGACCGGCTAGGTAGGTGACGACCGAGGAGGGAATCCACAGCCAATCATCCCTATAGTTCTCCCGGTAGCTCCATCGGGCATCAGTCAGATAGATCGATAGAAAGATAGGACAACAAGGAAAAAGTTACAGAAAACAATGAGGGGGAATAGGTGAGACAGGGAGACAGGGAGGAAACTATAACCAAAGTCCGGCTGGGCAGGTGATGGTCAAGGGGTGAACCAAGGCCCATCAGAGCAGCTACACCGGGCATCGGACATAGTGCTCTGACGCTGCTGTCAGGATAGGCATCGGTTAGATAGATAGATAGATAGATAGATAGATAGATAGATAGATAGATAGATAGATAGATAGATAGATAGATAAAAAAATAGATAAGGAAAAGGTAGAGTTACAGAAGAACAAGAAGGGTGGAATGGGCGAGACAGGGAGACAGGGAGAAAATGTGCTCAAAGTCCGGCTGGGTAGGTGACGGTCAAGGGGATGAACCAAGGCTGATCTGTTCAATAGCTGAACAGAGCAGCTTCACTGGGAGTTGTACATAATGCTCGGACTCCGCTGTCAGGATTGTGATCAGGCGTAATCAGTGCTGCAGGCCCACTTGGAGCATTTTGTTTAGAGGCCCTGGCACAGTTAGTGCACGTACAAGGGACTAAGTAAAGCAATTATGCCAATCAGGGAGAACCAATTATAATAGCAATGTTTACAGGGAGCACTTGCACTTTGACACTAATCAGCAGTAGCAAAGCGCCCAAAGCATATAAGCCAGCAAAAACGAAAATCAGTACAGCATAAAAAATGCAGGAGGTAGAGGCAAAAAGTCCGGGGAAACCACGTAGAAGATACCAAGTCCAACACATGTTCCCTCCAACTGAAAGGTGAAAGGTGGGGCGTACTACCCACCCTTCTGGGAGTTTTCATCACTAAGGCAGAAGAATCAGGCGTGTTCTGTACCGGGGCAGTGTACCACCGTAAAGTCCATTCCATATAGGGAGATGGACCACCTCAACAGTTGTGGGTTCTCACACCTCAAGTGCATCAACCATCTGAGGGGCCTGTAGTCTGTCTGAACCCGGAAGTGACTCCCAAACAAGTAGGGTCTTAGGTTCTTCAGCGTCCAGATCACAGCAAAAGCTTCTCTCTCAATTGCATTCCACCTCTATTCCCTGGGAAGTTGCCTTCTACTATTGAAAGCTACAGATTGGTCCAAGCCCACGTCGTACATTTGTGAGAGTACTGCTACCACACTATGCTCCGAAGCATCTGTCTGCACAACAAATTCTTGGGAAATGTTTGGTGCCTTGAGCACGGGTGCCGTGCACATGGCAGATTTCAGGGCTTCAAAAGCGGTCTGACAGACATCAGTCCAGAGCACTTTCCTTGGCTGCTTCCTTGAAGTCAGCTCTGTCAAGGGGCAACAATGGTGTCATATCTCTTGATAAACCGTCTGTAGTACCTGGTGAGACCTAAAAAGTCTCCCAGCTCTGTCTGGGCCTTTGGGGGTTCCCAAGCTAGAATCGTGTTGATCTTAGGCTGTAGGGGCTCCACCTGGTCGCTCCTACCTGGTGCCCTAAGTACACCACAGATCTCTGCCCTATATGGCACTTACTGGCCTTGATAGTGAGGCCTCCCTTCTGCAGAGCCCTCCCAGAGGTGTTGTAAGAGTTCCTCCTAGCTGAAGCTGAACACTGCTGAATTCCTCCAGCCTGTACAGTACCTGATTGACCATTCTCTGGAATGTGGCGGGGGCATTCTTCAACCCAAAGGGCATGACACAGAACAGGTAGTGCCCCTTCGTCATTGAAAACGCAGACCTCTCTCTTTCCCCATCAGTCAAGGTAATCTGCCAGTACCCAGATGTTAGATCAAATGTACTAAGGTACCAGGCAGCTCCCAGCCAATCAATGAGCTCCTCAGCTCTGGGGATAGGATGCGCCTCAGTCCTGGTGGAGGCATTGAGCACACGGTAGTCCACACAGAACTGGAGTTCAGGGGTGGCACCAGGTGCAGCAGCTTTTGAACTAAGACCACTTTGCTGGAGGGCTCAATCACCCCCAACGCTAAAATCTTGGAAACCTCCTCCTTGATGCTGGCCCTGACTTTGCCAGTTACTCTGTAAATGTTATGTTTCACAGGTAAACTGTCCCCAGTGTCCCCATCATGGATACACCAATTGGTTATCCCCTAGGTTCAGGAAGAACAGGGTGACCAACTGTCCCAGCACCTGACGTCAGTCCCTCTGCTTCTCTAGAGTCAGGGTGGGAGAGAGGTTCATTCCATTCACTGATGCTCCTTCGCGGACCGGAGGTCAGAAAGAGGCACACTCTCTTCTTCCATTCCATCATCTGTTGCCAGGAGCATTGTTACTTCAGACGTCTCAAAGTGAGGTCTGATGTGCAGGACCCTCAAAGGGTACTGGGAGTCAGCAAGATGACCAAGTAGGTCAAGTCACTCTTACCCTCCACCACCTCAAATGGACCAGTCCACTTTTCTTGAAGCACACAAGGCACCACTGGTGCCATCACCTACACTTTTTGTCCAGGCTGAAACTCAACCAGGGTGGTATTCTGGTAGTACCAATGTGTCATCTCCTCCTGGCTGGCTTCCAGGTTCGCCAGAGCGATTTTTCTGAAGCACAGATTCTGGTTCCTGAAGGCCAGCATGTAGCTGAACACATCTTGGTGGATCTTACCAGGAGTTTTCTCCAAGCTCTCCTTCCTCAGCTTCAGAGGTCATCTCACAGGGTACCCATACAAAGGTACTGAGCCCTGTAGGCAAACAACAGGCATGTTAGGAATGCGTGCCACTTACATCTCATGGTTCTGCAAGACCCTTTATCATGCCTTTCAGGGTTCAGTTGAATCTCTCAACCAACCCAATTCCTTGGGGATGGTAAGGAGAGGTGAATTTGTATATTACACCGCACTCCTCCCAAAATAACTTCATATACCTAGATATGAAGTTGGTATCACGGTCAGAGACCACCTTTCTGGGGAACCTCACACAGGAAAAGATCCCCATCAATGCACAGCTCACCAAAGGGGCAGTGATTATTCTGAGAGGGACAGCTTTCGGAACTGGGTGACATGGCCCACCAAGACCAAGATAAACTTATTGCCAAAGGATGTCTTGGGTTTTAGTGATCCCACAATGTCGATGCCCACCCACTCAAAAGGAGTGCTCACCACCTCCACTCTTGCCATTTGCCTGGCAAGTCTGACAAGACCTATAATGTGTGCCAACTTGCCTCTGCATTTGGGGCCCGTAAAAGTGGGTGACAAGCCTATGATTGGTCTTGTCGCACCTCAAATGCCCTGCCAAAGGCACGTCATGAGTAAGACCCAGTAGGAAGGCCCTGTAGCACGCAGGTACCAGCAGCACACAGGCTGTCCCAGGCTCAGCAATCTTAGACTGACTATAGAGGACACCATTCTCCTAATAAATCAAACGTGATCTAGACAGACGACCTACTGCCTGGTCTGCAGCCTGTTGCTGAAAACCAACAACAGTAGGGCACTCCATCTGTGCCTTGCAGAATTCCTCCTGGAGGGACCTCCTTCATGCTGCCAATGGGTCATCTCAGGTAGTTCTCCTAGTTCGGTCACTTGGGGCTATATGTAGGTAAATACCATTTACCAATTCTAAAACCGATGTTTACCGATTCTGTATTTTAGAATGGGTAAATGGTATGTAGGTATTCATTCTGTAACTTTTACCGAATCGGTAACATTCGGTAAATAACGATTCAGTATTTACTGATTCGGTATCCCCATTCATTCCTATGGGCCTGGAGGCCCCTAGGTATAAATGGGGAATATCGATTCGGTAAATACTTAATCGGTAAGAGGGGGAAGACCTACAAGGGTGGGCACCCCTGATAGTGCATGGGTGCACATGTGGCACACATACATGCCCTTGTATGTCTGCCACATGGCACTGTTAAAAAAGCACAAAATTGCTTTTTTAACGGTTTTCGTGATTTACCACCAACTTGTAGTTGGTGGTAAATAACGAACCCTTACAAGTGAAAAGCACTCACTTGAGTGCTTCCTACATTAAGGATTTTGTAATTTACTGAATTGGTATTTAAGAATTCGGTAATTTACCGATTCTTTTGTAGTGTAGTACCTATAGTCCCAATAGGCTCTGCGCATTGGAATAATATCTTCAGTAGTGTAGACGTAGGACTGAGGTTAACTAGGTCTCTACTGACTATATTAGACTTAAGTTTTTTGCCAAGGATCTGACTCAAGAATTCTCTGTAAGGGTTTAGTCAGTTCAGTACCTGGGTATTAGAAGGCAGGAGGGCTGGTATCTCTCTCTTAGGACTCGGTATCCCAGTCCCCCGCAAGGGTAAGCTGGATACGCCGGAGGCTGAATTTCTCGGCAAGAGAAAAGACAGCGTCTTTCTCAGCGCGTCAAAAGGGAGGGGCAGCGTCCGTGGGCTCTCGCATCAGCTGGGCTCTTCGGAAGTAGATAGCTGCTCTGCTCCAGGATTACCACTGTGTGTTTGCTTAAGGCAACGTTGGTATATTTATACCTGAGAGGTGCTGGGTTTGACGTAAGGATGGACATAAGACGTCAATAAAGATGTCACTAAGAACTGGTCGTTCTTACAGTGCTTTACAGGAGTTCTCGGACGAAATCAAAACAATAGCAGCGGGGATTTCCCAGGTTGCTGGAGGCTTGGATTTGTTTAAGAAATTGGTGTGCTTTCTAGGGGGCTTGTGGAATAGTGCTTGCTTAATGTGACAGCATGCGCTATGACTGAATTATGAAAAAGGGTTTCTATGCCGTTGTAGGGATATTATTGACTTATAACCGGACCAGGGCAAAGAATATGAATATTGATTCAGGTACCTAGATAAACACACTACACCCACTCCACGAATTCATGTCCATAATTACTAAACTAAGCAATAGTAAACATATCTAATAGTGCATGTGTATACCGATCCACCCCAAAATACATTTTTGCATTTGAAATGGCATATGCGAAATACACAAAAATGAGTATAGGTACAGTATTTCAAGCAGAGTAATCATTCATAAAATAGGATGCATATATCAGCGGAATGATTTTGCGAAATTACACATGAAATGGCTCTTAATACAGAAAAGAAGGTTCGAGACCACTTCATCACATATAAATACAGTTATTTGTAAATATGCTAGAGGCTGAGGTAATGTTTTTGTCTCTAGAGTTCCTAAAATTAGAAGCTCTGTTCTCTAATAATAGTTCTACTTTAAGCAGAGGATGAGTGCCCAAAAAAATATATATATTTTGGAAATGGATGAAAAAATTATTTCGTTTGTCAGGGGAAGAATTCAAAACAGTTCCAAATATTTCCAGTAGCTTTTGTTTTTCAAAGCTGAAGGCCAAATTCAGAGTTCAGGGAACGCTGTGTGCTCGTATGCTTAAAGTTATTCTTTTTGTTCGGGAGAGAACTTCATTTCAGACAGACTTTACAAAAAAGCAGTTTACCGCTTCAGGTGAAAGTTCGACCAAGTTGGTGAATGTCGCTACCATGCAGTCTTGAGCATGATTGCTTTCAATGATGTTTTGATCAGCATTGCTCACAGAAGATCGTACCTGATTGATGCTGCTCTCATCTTGTACTTCACTACCCTTTAATCGCAGTGGTGAAGTTTCCACGAATGCCGTCATCAGGATAGGTAACCGCTGGGGACAACACGATGCATGAGCCTTTACGGCACTAGGCAAAGTATCCGTATCCAATGGTTCTTCTGATTGTAGTGTAAGACAGACGTCCAACACGCATTCTTCTCCGCACAGCATACATCTTAACACAGGTAAGATACAATTCTGTCAGATGGGTCTGAATGAAAGAAACCAGGTCATATTTAGATCTCTTAGCCGGGCTAATCCAAGGACTTTAGTTATGCGGTCCCGATAGCGTATAGCTAGGATCGTTTCTTCCATTGTTGCTGGAGTCTTGTCTGTGACATGGCTTGCCATAACGAAGCAGGAGTATCAAAAATAAAATGCCTGCTACGAGTCCCAACAGGAGTGGAAGGCCACCAAAGATTGAATGGACAAAATTAGGAAAAATGCCCAGGACTGCTTTGAAGGGTGTCAACAGTCCCGAAAAAAGTGTCTTAAATACACTTGGGATACCATTCGTATCAGAAATTTTTAAGATTTGGTTTAGCATTCCTGCGAAGTGTAGGGGGCAATTTGTTGATAATAATGCATGTATCTCTGTCGTTGTCCTTGCAACTTGGAGATCATACGTTTCTTTCGATGACGTCAAGGGCACAGGCGTCTGTAGAAGAACAGACTTTATTCTGCTTAAAGTATCAATTCGAATAGAAGAGATTTTCAAACTGGGCCAAATTCTTCCCTCCCTGTCTGGAGTGTCGTTCAGATACAATACTTGCATACAACAAGTGACCATGGACGAAACGCTTACGAGATAAGCTTTTCCTGGCACCAAGCCACAACATCTGTGGTCCACAATTAGAATGTAGCTCCCGTTAGAAAGCCGTCTAAAGAATGCCTCTATTCGAGTTGCAGGTGTGCCAAGCTGGTGACATGAAAGGTTATTTGAAGTCCCCTCACAGGCCCCATGCAAATTTATACCCGACACAGAAGTATACCACTTAGTGATTTTTCACAATTATTACCACTAAGAAATACATTCTGTCCTTTTTCACTATAACATGTGTGTGTGTAAGGTAATTTCCATTATGACTTAATGTATCCTTTACCCAACCTTTCATACTGGCCTGCCTGTATATACTTTTGGCAGTATCGAAATTGGAAAGTTGTTATCGGAATAGTTATGATTCCGTGTATTATCCATTCAATGACAAGTCGTTCTGACATTGTCAATGGTAATCTCTCAAGTTTTTCAATGCTCAGAATTGTATATCCTGCTCCTTTTTGTGCCAAGCTGATTTGTGTATCAGTAAGGTTAAAGAATGACGTTGTGTTGATTAAACGCCAAGGCACGTAGCCTGAACGCAGATTTTGTAACGTCCAGCCAAGCTGTACAATAGAACACAATTGGGACTGACCATGTTGTAACATTAGTAAGTCCTGCTCTATTATATTGATTGCAGATGATACAATACTGTCCAGTGAATATATTCTGGAAGACAGAGTCATTAACCCATTGTCCACAACAGAGAGTGATTTTTCCAAATTAATACGGTCAATTTCCCGTATTTTCTCTGCTGTTTCAATTTGTGTTACTTTCCAAGCTTCGTTATAAGCTGCATATATAGAGGCCGCTATGAAACGTTTTTGACGCTGTTTGCGCGGTCCCATTATAAAATCACGCAAGTCAGCACCTTCTTTAAGTAAAGTCAAGTGTTGCTTAATTTCTGCCAGTGTGGATGTCTGTAGCCATTCGAGGCAGAGGTTTCCTACACTGTATGTTGTTACTATCCCTGGATGTTGTCTCTGGGAGTATCTAGGGTCTGGCCTGGTCAATTTGAACCCCTGTATTTTGTTCAGGAATCTATCTTGACAGTTATTTGTGTCAGTGGGCCAGATCAACCATTTTTTCCAATCAGGATGTGTTCTGTTTTGGTTTAAAATATGGGATACGTCTATCTCAACATCTGTAGTGCTATTACTGTCAGGTGTTGGTTTCGGAATAGACGGTTTGTTTAAGTCTTTAATTTTGGCTAGGCCAAGACAGGTTGTTTGTTGAATTGTGTCATTCAAGAATATAATTTGTTCTGGGATCATGCAGGCTCTGAATAATGAATCTATACCTTGGACCTGCCAATCTCTGGTACCCCAGATGGTTTTCGTTTCAATATTTTTGTTCCAAAAATCAAAACCAAATGTATTCATTTTCTCATAAAATGTTTCTGAATAGATTAATTTTGTGTTTGTCAGCATTGTTTTCATTCCTGTCTTATTTAACATTTTGAAATAAAACGTTCTGCATCACTTGTGTTAAACCCTGAGAAGTATGGGAATTTCTCATAAAATGTTTTCGAACTGCCTTTTGGTGGAGTTGCACAATGTTCCCATTGATCATAATTAAAAACATTTCTAGGTTGAGCAGATTTATGCAAATAATGGTTAGCATAGTGGTTGTAACAGTACATCTGGTCATAATTAGACGAACCCTGTAAATAATCATGTTCTGTAAATTTTGCTGACATAACTAAGTCTCACATCATATCATTAATAATAGCTGGTAAGAGAGGTCGCTGAGGCTCTGCGCTTCTCTGTTTCATAATTTTAAAGATTTTAATAATTTTTGCTCTGTGTGTGACACTTTATTCTGCCGCTTTTCTGCACATTGTATAGTTTGTTTTAATTGTTGATTTGACGAACAATTTACCTGGCTATGATCGCCGCTCCTCGGCGCAACGCTCTCTCTTCCGCATAACTTTTATTTTGCTCCAGGCACCGATCCGCCACGGCTTGTGCCGTTTGCAGCGGCGGGGCCACGTGAGCGCGAATTCCTTTCCGCCCCCACATCCTCACTTCCGCCCTGCTGGCCGATTGGCAGGTTAGCGGGCTAGTGAGTTTCTTTCCCCTGGTACTTAATGACGCAATGGCGGAAGCGCAGCGGACGAGCGCAGCGGGAGCGCCGACTTCGCGCCGAAGTCGTGCCAAAGTCCTGCCTGTCTGCGCCCGTCTGCGCCAGGCCGGGACCAGGGGCTACTCGTCCTGCCCCTGATTACATTAGTTATTCACGTTCGGCCCTATTGAGTCTACAGCCACCTCCATGCACTTTTGCCCCTAGCCTGAATTGTCAAAATGCGCCGTTAAAATGTCCTAAATGTGCTCTTACATTAGACTCTGTTATCTCGGTCACTGATTATCTGTTATCCACTTTCTGGGACACTTCGCCTACCACTTATCAGGCCTCCTCTTCCAAATTGAAAACATGTCCTAATTTGAACTTCATCAGCATCAACTGTCGTTCTCTCCCTAGGCATAGGAGGGATATCTTTGACCTCCTTGAGTCATCCAGTCCGGCAGCCATGTTTGTTACAGAAACATGGCTCAACGACACCTCCGGCCCAGACATCGCCATGGCCCTCCCCAACAATTACACCTTTGTGGGGAGAAACCGTATTCTCAAGGAGGGCGGAGGGATTGCTGTTATTTTTAAAAGAGATTTTTCCTGCAAATGGGAAGACTTAGATTTTCCTGGTTGCGAAGCAGGTCTCTTTAAACTGTTCCTCTCTCCTTCGTTTACTTTGACCGGAATCCTTATTTACCGCCCCCGTGGCTCGGCCTCGGCTTGGGCCTCTGCTCTCCCGGAGCTTATTGCCCCTCTATTACTACAATCCACCACTTTTCTTATAGTAGGTGATCTAAACATTCACTTTAATCAAACTTCCTGTCCCATTAGTACACGTCTATTGTTGGATCTAGCCGCTCTGGACCTTCACTTACTCAATTCCGACCCTACCCACAAAGCCGGTAATCTACTAGATCCCCTTATTTCAAATCTTAATGGTATCACTTACCATTCCTCCTCTCCTGTTACTTGGTCTGACCATTTTATTATTGATTTTTCAATTAAGACATCTAATCACAATTCTCCAACTAGTTCACATCCTCACAAGGCCAGCAGGAACTGGAAACGGTTAGATAAGAATAAATTGAACACCTGCCTTGAAATTTCCAAACCTACGTTTCCCACCATCACTACGAAAGAAGTGTCGGTGGTCAGCTCTTGGTTGACATCAGCCCTTGACTCCTGCCTCCCAACTCAGAAAAATAAATCTCAGATTCATCACCCTCCGGCACCCTGGTTTAATGATGCACTCCGCCTTGAAAAATCTTGTTGCAAAAATTGGAACGCATTTGGCGCTCCAATTATTGTACAATTAACAAAACAAAATATAAGGCCGCTTTGCGGGCCTATCATTCTGCCTGCGATACCGCCAGAGCTAACCATGCCAATATCTCTATACTCAATGCCCAAAATCGACCCAAGGCCTTGTTCAAAGTGGTAAAAGATCTTTCAGGCATGTCCGCTGCACCTAAAGACCCTTGCCTGGATTTAACACAATGTAATGCCCTGGCAAAATATTTTCTGGAGAAAATAGATAAGATCTATGCTACTTTTAATGCTACTCCCATTGATTCTTCCACTTCCGTGTCTCATTTACCCACTCCTGGTTCCACCGATACACTTAATCCAACTCCCATTTCCCCTTTTCTTCACTCCTGGGAACCGATTTCGCTCTCTCTTTTTCAAAATTATTTAAAAGAAATAAAAACTGGCTCTCCCTGTGATCCTATGCCCCCACAAGTTCTACGTAACTTGGATCCATCCATACTCCAGATCATTCTGAATCTTCTTAATGATAAAAAAGGCCAACGCGGACCCAAATAACCCTTCCAACTTTCGTCCTATTTCTTTGCTTTCCTGCTATTCTAAGGCCTTG
The DNA here is from genome assembly GCF_964261635.1 of Lissotriton helveticus. Classification (NCBI taxonomy): domain Eukaryota; kingdom Metazoa; phylum Chordata; class Amphibia; order Caudata; family Salamandridae; genus Lissotriton; species Lissotriton helveticus. The sequence continues at coordinate 349,519,645 of NC_136062.1, read as the reverse complement.
GAAAAACACGTCAATTCTCTTCTCACTTCTTATGTTGAATCTTCTAATCTCCTACACGGTTCTCAATCTGGGTTCAGGGCCGGCTTCTCTACTGAGACCACGCTTCTTGGTGTATCTGAGACCATTAGAAGACAGGTAGACAGCGGGGAGACAGTGGCACTCATTCTGTTAGATTTGAGTGCCGCTTTTGACACCGTCTCCCATTCCATCCTGCTGTCCACCCTACAATCTGTGGGTATTGATGGTCCTGCCCTGGCCTGGATTGCTAGCTTTCTGTCTAATCGCACTTTTCAAGTCTTTTCTCCTTCGTCTGTCTCCTCCATCTTTTCTTCCTCTCATGGTGTGCCCCAAGGGTCTATCCTCAGCCCCCTCTTTTTCAATCTCTATGTGAGACCTCTTGCTTTCCTGGCAGAACAAGCAGGCCTCATGATTTATTCATATGCAGACGACACACAAATCGTCTACTCGCTATCCACCAACAAACATCTCCCTACTTCCTCCTTGCAGTCCGGGTTGGTACAAATCTCCAACTGGATGCACAGCCATAAATTAAAATTGAATGGTGACAAAACAGAGCTACTTCTATTCGGCTCTCTCACCTCGCTCTGGGGTCCCCAACACTGGCCCCATCAGATGGGCCCAACTCCTACCCCTTCAGCCTCAGTCCGCAACCTCGGGGTCCTTTTTGACAACCAGCTGTCATTTAAGCAACACGTTGTAAAAGTCTCAGCCACCTGTATCACCATCATAAGGTGGCTGAGAAAAATCACGTGGATGCTTCCAGCTGATACCCTGAGGACAGTTGTCCAGGCCCTTGTTACATCTCGCATGGACTACGGGAACATTCTGCTGCTGGGTGCCTGTAAGGAGGTAACAAAGAAATTACAGGTGGTTCAGAATATGGCAGTTCGCCTTCTCTGTAACTTGCCTGCCAGATCATCGGCCTCTATCCATCTGCGCAAACTGCATTGGTTGCGCATTGAGAGCTGAGTAAAATTTAAAGCTCTGTGCATAATGCACCATATTAAAATGGGTAAATCTCCAAAATATTTGTCCTCTTTAGTGCAGCATTATGTTCCCTCCCGTACGCTAAGATCCTCCACACAAAACAAATTCCAGGTCCCTCGGGTCAAGAGAGCTAAAACGGGCGGCCGCTCATTCGCTCTACTTGCACCTTCCCTATGGAATGCGATGCCTCAATCCTTGCGATCGGAAACTTGTTACTTGAGATTCCGTAAAGGAATTAAGACCTGGCATTTTAACATTTAATATGCGTGCTTATTCCCTCTCAAAACTTAACTTACTCTCTGTTTGCTTTAGCGCCGGGAAACCTTCGGGTAGCTGCGCGCTTAATAAATGTAATTATAATAATTATAATAATTAATACTTTCAAAGTCCCAATCATCAGAGAATGTGCTCGGTTTTACGAAGTCACTTAATGAAACCTTAAATTGATGAGGATACTTCAAGAGCTCGACCGGGCCATATATTTCGTAATCTGTTTTGTCCCGTGCTACCCCACCGGGTATCGGATTGGCTGTGAAATTTACTGAAGAAAGTTCTCTTTTCTCGATGTGTGAAGACTTGTGTGGCTTCAGCACCAAGTTGATATTCTGACTTGCTGTGTCCATTGTAATATATTTTCCCTCAATGAAATGTCCCAAGCATAGTACCATGATGAGCCAAAGCAGGAGAAAAAATACACCTAGCACCACCCAAAACTCAATCCATGGAGAAATCAGATAGGTTTCTTGAAGTTGATGAAAGAGTTCTTTGGCTTTGTCTTTAAGAGTCTTTGTTGTTGTTGGCTCTTCCTCAGGTTCGCTTGAATCCTCAGAAAAGTCATCGAAATTGATGAAGTAGCCTGATGCAGTTCTGTCAATTGTTGGAATTGCTTCTGGATTTTTCTCTGTTTCATTAGCATAGTCTGTGGCTACATCGTTGTAGACAGGTGTTTCTTGACGAATTGTTGCAATTTGGGTTTTAAGAGGCGTAAGTTCCATGGCATTGTTGCATAGTCCTTGTTGATTCACTGTAGGTTTATCAAATGTGATTAGTCTCTCAGTTTGAACCTCTTGTTTTGTAGCAAACGTTGGTGTTCTGCTATTTCTTGGGAGTGCAATTGGCCTACTACTTATTATTGGCCACATGATTGTGGTTTAACCAGGTCGATGGATACAACTCGGTTCTCCTTTTTACCAGCAAGCGGCGGTAGTACAACTGATCTTGTTCCGTTGACAGCTAAGACAGGTACTGCTTTTCTGTAAGAAGGCCCAAATTCCTTCTTCACCGCGATTTTCTCTCTGACCAGATCCCCAATCTTTGGAATCCAGACAGGCCTTGCGGGGACAGGTGGTTTCTCTTCAGTGGCTGTTGGCTGTTGTTTCAACTTTTTGTTGCTCAGGTCTTTTCTTGTTTCATTTAAGTCCTGTAAAATAGCCAAACGATCTTTGATATCAAAGCATTTTCCTTCTACCACTGAAGTTTGACTATCGAGGTCCTGGATATGCATTCTAGTCCCGAACAATAGTTTGTACAGACTGAAACCTTTTAGAGAATTTCTTGGCAGATTATTAAGACTACGTTGGACACTTGTTAAATGTTTGACCCACCCAACCCCCGAACCTAATACCTTTGCTGTTATAGATTGCTTTATGTCTCGGTTTTTTCTTTCCACGATCCCGTTTCCCTCAGGATGGAAGGGACATAAATACCGCAATGCAATGCCCATGCTGGTCATGGCCTCCTTATAAGCTCGAGAGCTAAAAGCAGGACCCTGGTCAGAGTGTAGCATGCCAATTGCGTATGTGCCGATAAAGACTCGCAAACCTTTTATAACAGTTCTGGCATCAGCCGAGCGCTGGGGCCACATCCAAATGAATCTAGTGCAGGAATCCACTGCGACCATGATATATTTATAGTTGCCATCCCTTTGTAAGGGACCGCAGTGGTCCAGGTAAACACACGCTAATGGTTTATCTGAGATTAGAAGGGGCGTCTGTGCTGGTCGTTTCACTATTGATACCTTCATTCTTTGGCATATTTCACATTCTAGAACATAGTTCCTAGTTTGTCTTCTCATGTGTGGCCACCAGTATATCTGTTTTAATAATGATACTGTGGCCGAAACACCAGCGTGTGCAGAAGCGAGCCCTTCGTGTGCCGCTATAATTAGTCCTAACCTATGTTCCATGTTTGGAATTGCCCTATCCCCCACTCCAGGGATTCGAGCAAATGGAACGTTATTCGCATCAGTTATGTATGAGTACTTTACTGGAAAGCCTTTCGGGAGTGTTTTTATCGCATTTTTTACTGTAGCGCTGACAGCTTGCAATATCTCGCTGTCTATTTTTGTTTTTGACCGGGTGATGGCAGCTACGGAAGCCGTTTGCACAGCTGCCTTCGCGGCCTCATCAGCCAATGAATTCCCTGATATGTGAACGCCATCACGTTGATGACTCAGTGTATGTATCACGTGAGTCTTTTCTAGTTCCTTTTGTAAAAGAACTACTTGTTCCCAAAGCGTTTTATGCTTGATTGTGCCACCCTTTGCATCTTTGAAACCATTTGGAACCCAGTTCTGCAAGTATTCATTATAAGACTGAACGCAATAATATGAATCGCACACTATGAGTGTGGGGAATTCGCGATCAGTATTTTCAAACGCCATCGTACATGCTAGTAGTTCAGCTCGCTGAGCTGTTCAATCTCCTAGAGATTGTGGTTTAGTGACCAGTGGTCTAAATTTTCCTTCGTACCAATGACCTTTAACAATCGCGCACGCAGCACTATAAGCTTGTTTACCCCCAACGGCGGGCTGTGCTGATCCGTCTGTATATACAGCCGTAGTGTTCAAGAGGCAAGATTTCGGTCGGCTGAGGACATTCAAATTCATATTGGAGAAATTCTTGTGTTTTTAAATTAGGATCAAATTCGTAGACCACGTCTGTTGCAGCAAGAGAATTAACCCATTGTATCCATCACGGATGTAGTGCTTTAGCATTTGGAATGCTTGCCTTTGTTACCGCTTCTAGAGCTGGTACTGGTGTAACGATGATTATTCGTTTACCTTGTGCTAGGTCTCTTTCTTTTGCTACCGCAGTCTGAACCGCGGTTACAATTTTTTCAGTTGAGCTAAATTTCATTTCAGCTTTTGTGTACAAATGTGATTTGTATGCTGTTGGTACCGTTTCTCTCTCATTAGAGGTTAGGTATGTGAATCCGCATTTTACTGGGATGACCCGGAACACAAGGTTGGGTGTGTTATCGCGTGTTTGCAATTTTGTTTTAGCTAACATGTCTGTTTGCAATGATCTCAAAATCTCTGTGTGTTTTTGAGTCCAATTGATTGTTTTAAATTCTGGTTTTATTAGTTCATAGAGAGGTTTAACCCTCTCTGCATAATTTAGAATGTAAGTTCTTCCGAAATTCAGTAAACCTAGAAATGATTGTAAGTTTTTAAGCGTTCTTGGTGCTTGGATTACAGCACATTTCTCTAAGAAATTGTCTGCCAGGCTTTTGCCTTCACTTGATAATTTATATCCTAAAAACAGGACAGTTAGATGGGCAATTCGTGACTTTTTAAAGTTGAATTTGTAACCCTCTGCTGCGAACCCGAGTATTATGGTGTTCACTCTTTCCAAGTGAGTATCCAAGTCATCGTCTGTTAGATAGATGTCATCGACATAAGATAATGCCTCATCATCATACATTTATAGTAACTCTGTTACTCTTGCTGAGAATAATCCTGGGCTGTTCTTGAACCCCTGTGGGAGTCGACAGAATTAACCCATTGTATCCATTTTAGATGTAGTGCTTTAGCATTTGGAATGCTTGCCTTTGTTACCGCTTCTAGAGCTGGTACTGGTGTAACGATGATTATTCGTTTACCTTGTGCTAGGGCTCTTTCTTTTGCTACCGCAGTCTGAACCGCGGTTAAAATTTTTTCAGTTGAGCTAAATTTCATTTCAGCTTTTGTGTACAAATGTGATTTGTATGCTATTGGTACCGTTTCTCCCTCATTAGAGGTTAGGTATGTGAATCCGCATTTTCCTGGGATGACCCGGATCACAAGGTTGCGTGTGTTATCGCGTGTTTGCAATTTTGTTTTAGCTAACATGTCTGTTTGCAATGATCTCAAAATTTCTGTGTGTTTTTGAGTCCAATTGATTGTTTTGAATTCTGGTTTTATTAGTTCATAGAGAGGTTTAACCCTCTCTGCATAATTTAGAATGTTAGTTCTTCCGAAATTCAGGAAACCTAGAATTGATTGTAAGTTTTTAAGCGTTCTTGGTGCTTGGATTACAGCACATTTCTTTAAGAAATTGTCTGCCAGGCTTTTGCCTTCACTTGATAATTCATATCCTAAAAACAGGACAGTTAGATGGTCAATTCGTGACTTTTTAAAGTTGAATTTGTAACCCTCTGCTGCGAAGGCAAGTATTATGGTGTTCACTCTTTTCAAGTGAGTATCCAAGTCATCGTCTGTTAGATAGATGTCATCGACATAAGATAATGCCTCATCATCATACATTTGTAGTAACTCTGTTACTCTTGCTGAGAATAATCCTGGGCTGTTCTTGAACCCCTGTGGGAGTCGACAGAATTTTTTCTGCGAGCCCATTATTGAGAAAGCGGTCAAATACCTGCATTCAGGTGCTATGTTTTGACAAAAGAATCCATTAGAGATGTCTAATGTTGTTTTGTATTTTTTGCGCACGATGTTATTCATTAGTGCTGCACTATGTGAGTTTTGTACTGCAAAGGTTTTGCAACATGAGTTTAGGTGTCTGTAGTCCAAAACTAGACGATATGAATCGTCTGGCTTGGAGACAGGAAACAAAGGATTGTTCATTTGTGAGGTGCAAGTTTCAATCACCCCCTGGTATTCAAGTTGATCTAAGATCTCCCTGACCTGTTTTTTAGCTTCTTGCTTAATTGGGTACTGCCACTGTGCAGTTGGTTGACTTTTTAACTGGATTTTGTGAGGAGGAGAGTCCTCATCCCATCCAACATGGTTTTTATATAATGCAGGGGCTTGGGCTACTGCCCACTTTCTTGCAAGTGTATAGTTTTTTATGAATTGGAATATGATTTGAGAAGGCAGGCATAATCATTTCTTCGCCATGAGGGCACTCCCTGACAAACTCTGGTGGCCAGTTTTTTTCAGCTAAAAGGATGTCATAGCCTTTGGAGAGGTTATCCCAAAATAGACCCCTTATTTCCCTAGTCTTATCTCCCTCTATACGTAATGTTATTTCGTATATTTTATGAGGTTTGCTAACTCTGGTATCTGCAGTTTCCACCTGAATGTATTCATTCGTGTCCACTGTCTCCAGATGATTCATCAGGATCTTGCGAGCTATGCTCACTTCTGCTGCGCTGTCTAGCATTGTCTGAGCCCACTCTCCGTTTTTCAGCTGTGTCCTCCGGATCCTCGACATGTCTGATTATTTTAATACTGGCTACCTTCTTTTTAGGAAATTGTAATTTTTTACTTTGATGAGCAGGTTCCTTGTCTTTGGACTTGACGTGCTCTTCCCTGTGTTCTGACCGTCCTCTTCTTTCCGATTTCTGCGAGGAAGTCTGAAAAGATCAAGAGGGACGTGTATCAATATCTTGATATCTATCAGGTTTCTTCAAATTATCCCTATTTCTAAGGTTGTATCTTTCCTCAGAGGGCTCCCTCTGGGGAGACTTGTGTCCTTGGTCCGGAGATCTTTCTCTCCGCCGAGGGGACCTTCTTCTGGACTGGAATCTTTTTTCTTTGGGAGTGGATTGTTTATTTCCATCCCAGCTCTTTTTTGGAGTGTTTAGATTATTTTTAATAAATATCTTTTCAGGATTTTTAGTTAGTTGGGGTTTTACTGGTTTCCCACCCAAACTATCTCTTCCTAGCTCTTCATAGGATTTTTCTATGATTCTGGCAAGTTCAAATGGTTGGTCTGCTATATCTGTTTCTTTCAGTTTCTGGCGGATCGCCACAGATGCTGCTTCTCCTTTTATGTTGGATAATAATAAAGCAGAGACCTGCTTGGAGTCTTTCAGTAATTTCATACTCAGAGTTAAAGCAGGTTCTGGACCGTATTCATTTTTAATCTGTCTTAGCACATCGTGTATTACTGCCATGGACGGAATACCATGTGTTTTTGTGTAAATGGAAGCAAAGACTGTGCCCTGAGTGTCACAGTCCTCCACATGTGGTGCGATCCCCATTGGAAGACAGATAGTCAGAATTCTGTGTTTCTCAACAGGGGTAGTATCCGGAAATACTGCCTCTATTTGAGTTATTTTTTGTGCTAACCAGAATGGAATTTGTTCCCGTTTTATGGGTACTTTACCCAGACATGACTGTATGTTCTGTGGTGTAATCTTATTTGTGTTCCCCTGATGAGGGGTCAGCTGTGGAATGCTAATAGCTGGTTGAACTGTTGAAGTCCGCATTACATATTGGACTAATTGTCTATGTATTTTAATCAGTTGTTTTAGCTGTGCGAAAAGTTCTGGTATTGACATTTTTTCGATGTCTGGATGTGGTGTGTAGCTGGCTAGAACCGGCCACGTTGCTCCTGGTCTACCTAGTGGACCGAGCCTGGTGATGTGATTATTATGTTTTAGGGCGCCTTTAAACCAGAGCAGGTGCTCTTGGTATTTTAATGGGATTTCCACCTCCTCGAAAGGAGTGTAGTCATCCGGAGCTTCCTCTATTTTGTAATAGTGGAACTCATGTGTGACAGCGTTTGCTGCTGGAAAGTTTATCCATGAATAGAATACCTCTGTCTGCTGATATTCATGTGCCTCAATTACGAATATGACTGTACCACCTCTCGATGTTAGTCCATTTTCTATATGTTTAATAGTTATAGTTATTCCTATGTTGACCGGGATGAGTATTGCATCTGGGTCAGTCTGCAGGAGACTATTGTCATCCTCTAGGAGGCGAGCTGCTATTCTAGCTGTCTCCCTCTCTTCTTCAGTTTCTGACATTTTTACTGACAGAAGGGTTTTTGTTGCAGATCAAGTTTCAAGGAAACAAAGATTAGGTGCATAATATTTTGGAACACTGTATCCTTCAACGTTGAATAAACCAAAAACTATACATAGGAGTCTCCTCCTACTAAGTTTCGGCGGATTTTAACCTTTGACCCACTCCAGACGTCTTTGGAGTATTACGGGAGAAAGGGTCTGTGTGAAAAAGCACGACTGAGTTACTCTAATGTCTTGCGTTAGATTTATCGCCTTACCAAACGTTGGGCGCCATGTAGTGTAGTTCCTATAGTCCCAATAGGCTCTGCGCATTGGAATAATATCTTCAGTAGTGTAGACTTAGGACTGAGGTTAACTAGGTCTCTACTGACTTCATTAGACTTAAGTTTTTTGCCAAGGATCTGACTCAAGAATTCTCTGTAAGGGTTTAGTCAGTTCAGTACCTGGGTATTAGAAGGCAGGAGGGCTGGTATCTCTCTCTCAGGACTCGGTATCCCGGTCACCCGCAAGGGTAAGCTGGAAATGCTGGAGGCTGGATTTCTCGGCAAGAGAAAAGACAGCGTCTTTCTCAGCGCGTCAAAAGGGAGGGGCAGCGTCCGTGGGCTCTCGCATCAGCTGGGCTCTTCGGAAGTAGATAGCTGCTCTGCTCCAGGATTACCACCGTGTGTTTGCTGGTATATTTATACCTGAGAGGTGCTGGGTTTGACGTAAGGATGGACATAAGACGTCAATAAAGATGTCACTAAGAACTGGTCATTCTTACAGTGCTTTACAGGAGTTCTCGGACGAAATCAAAACAATAGCAGCGGGGATTTCCCAGGTTGCTGGAGGCATGGATTTGTTTAAGAACTCGGTGTGCTTTCTAGGGGGCTGGAGGAATAGTGCTTGCTTAATGTGACAGCATGCGCTATGACTGAATTATGAAAAAGGGTTTCTATGCCGTTGTAGGGATATTATTGACTTATAACCGGACCAGGGCAAAGAATATGAATATTGATTCAGATACCTAGATAAACACACTACACTTTAAATTACCGATTCGGTTACCGAATTCTCTCAAATGCCTAATGCCGGTCGGTAACGGCGGAAGTTCGCTAATTTCGGCCGTTACTGACCGGTATTAGGCTTCCTACATCTGACCCAAACTGTTTAAAGATGCATCTCTCCAAAGAATAGTTTAATAGCTGTTCTTTTCAATTAATCAATCACTCAATCTGACTTTTCAACCCATTACACATAATCTATTTCTCTTTGTGTGAGTGTATACATATTTTGCAATTCTCTGTGGATATATGAGTGATGTCTTTATTTATATGATTTGATTCGTGCATTTCCATCCAAGAACACCTGGCGCTGAGATTTCAGTACAGAGAGGCCGTGTAAAAGCTAATATTTCCCATCCGCGCCCAACCGGGACTAGGGGCTACAACCCCTGGCCAATTTGTTACATACAGTTGAACTGCGCTTTTACAACTTAATCGGGCTAATGTAGAACCCCCCCAAGAATGCAAAGCCATATTACGACATGAGGGCCTATGTAAACATATACAGTCGAAGGAGGGAACAAAACCTCGCACGATGGATAATATCCTGAACTATAGGTTGTTAAACACTCGCTCTTTACAGAGACATAATTTAGAAGTTTTCTCTTTATTACAGGATGGCGATATTGACATCCTCGGGGTCACAGAAACGTGGCTTGAGGAATCCTCAACCCCGGATTTGGTCGCCTCTCTCCCCCCAGGCTTCGAGGCTATCTGTCTTAACCGTACAGGTACTAAGAGAGGAGGGGGAGTAGCGTTTTTATATAACAACAGTTGGAAACCGGAAAGGATATGCGCAGAAACTTTGGGTGGAGCAGAGACCCTTGGAGTGAAATTTGAGAGGGGTACTATCTGTTGGGTTATCTTATTGTTATATCGTCCCCCCTGGGCTGAATCAATCTTTCTGGATCACCTACTAGAGCTCATACACGACCTTAGGTCTCGTTATGATAAGCTCATGATCATTGGAGATTTCAATTTCCATTGGGAGCTTTCCCCAAAGGTAGGACAAGCCCTTCTTCTTGAAGAGGCTCTAATGACTCTTGGTATGCGTCAAATAGTGACCGGCCCCACCCATGAGAAAGGCCATACTTTAGATCTGGTATGGTGCCTAGACTCCCTGCCAGATTCCATCAGTACCACACCATGCGCTTGGTCAGACCACTACTTAATTATTGGTCAGCAGAAAAGCAACTGGGTGGGGAATAAACAAAGAACTACATGGAAAATGGTAAGGAAATGGGGTAACATTAACCAGGAGGAGCTGGTTGGACACTTATTAAACACAAAGGAGGTTAATATAATCTCTGAGAATGTTGAGCTTAGCAGTCAAAAATTATTTGATAAACTAAAAAATGCCATCGATGTCGTTGCTCCAGAAAAAAGGATGAAATGGGTGGACAGGGGGAGGGGAGCTCCTTGGTTTGATGAAACTCTAAGAGCAAAGAAACAGGCGCTCCGTAAGGTGGAGAGAGCCTGGAGGAGGGATTATAATGGCAATACTCGGAACCTGTATATACAGGAGCTGGTACAATATAAAAAGGCCATATTGGCCCGGAAAGCAGATTTCTTTGAAATAGAATAAACACTGCTCAGCTGCCACAGAAAGAAATTTTTAAAGTACTCAAGGAACTGCGAAATACCAAAGAACAGAAACCTGAATTCTCACAGGAAGACTGCCAGAACTTTCAGGATTTCTTTATCAGGAAAATCGATAACCTCCTGGGAGAAATTTCCCAGATGCAAAGTTTTGACTGCCCATTGCATATCATGCAGGACCCTCCTGATGTACGGTATCCTATAAACAATCTGCCCTTGATTACTAAGGAAATTTTGGCCACCCTGACGGAGAGAGTAAACTCGGGTTCGCAGGTAGATCCTTGCCCACCCAGTGTTTTTAAGCTCGCGATGTCAGGAGTGGAAGAGGATGTGCTCACCCTCTTTAATAGATCCCTAGAGAAGGGACAGGTCCCGGTGTCTTTTTAAGAGGCAAGGCTGATCCCGCTTCTTAAGAAGCCAGGGGCCGATGTTAAAGATCATAAAAATTACAGGCCCATTTCTCAATTACCTTTTCTGGCTAAAATGATTGAGCAGCATGTTTTGAGTCATCTTTCAAAACACTTGGAGACCAATGCCCTATTAGAGCATAATCAGGCTGGTTTTCGAAAAAATCACAGCACGGAGCTGGTGATGGTATCCATTTTAGACGAACTAAGATGTAGAGCTGACAAAAAGATCCCGGGGGCCCTGGTGCTCTTAGATCTCTCAGCCGCGTTTGACACGGTGAATCACAACCTACTGTTGAGACGCGTGAGAGATCTGGGCATCGGGGGGACCGCGCTGGGCTGGTTAACATCATTCCTGCAGGGAAGATCGCAGAGGGTCCAGCTGTCAGACTTGGTCTCTACATCTGCGGCAATAACATGCGGAGTGCCGCAAGGATCTGCCCTCTCACCGCTCCTTTTTTAATATATACCTACAGCCACTGATTTCTGCTCTAAATCAAATGGAGTGTCAAATTTTTAACTACGCCGATGACACACAGATTATCATACAAATTGAGGAGTCATCTGATACCCAGGCTAGGTTACATAACATCTTAAAATACACGACTAACTGGATGTCCACCAACTCCCTGAAGATTAATCCAGAGAAGACCGAAGTACTGCCTATTACCACCTCAAGCAATCCTTGGAACGATCTTCTCTGGCCTCAGGAGTTGGGTAGGACACCGACACCTGCAAAAGTGGTGAAAAGCCTGGGTATCCATATAGATGGTAATCTATCCATGAAAAATCAAGTGTCTTCGGTGGTTGGCACTTGCGTTGGCCTCCTAAGGCAACTCCGGAAAATGTTCCCAATGCTCTCATTTTCCACACGAAGGACGGTGGTGTCCGCAATGTAATGTAATGTAATGTAAGTGTGCACTTTTATAGCGCGACTGTCACTCCAAGGAGCATCCTGGCGCTTATAGCCCGTAGCCAGATGGAAGGCCGGAAAATCAGCTCACACATCTATCTCATTTGAACAGGGCACTGTGTCTACACCAGGGTCATACAGACCGAGTCTGGAAGGTTGAAAATCCAGGTTTTCAGAGCCTTACGGAAAATCTTCTCCTCGGAGATTAGGCGCAGGTTGGAAGGGAGCTTATTCCAAGCTCTTGCGCCCAGCGTTGCGAGAGATTTCCCTCCTCTAGTTGAAAGTCTGAATTTAGGGGTCTGTAATAGGTTCTTGTTGGCTGATCTTAAGGAGCGTGTTGGAGCATAATGTTTGAACCAGGGAAGGAAGTATTTAGGTCCTTTGTGGTGATATGCCCTAAAGGTAATCACTAGGATTTTGAAAAGTATGCGTTTGTGAATAGGTAGCCAGTGTAGGGCCTTGAGGGCGGCAGAGGCAGAAGACCTCCTCGGCCATTTTAGGACCAGACGGGCAGCAGCATTTTGGACAACTTGCAACCTATGCAGGACAGATCGATTTGATCCTGCATATAAGCTGTTGCAGTAGTCCAAGCGAGATGTTACAAGTGCTACTGTCACCGTCTTCCTAGCTGTCAGAGGAAGAAAGTCAAAAAACTTTCTAAGCCCTCTGATGATGTTAAAACAAGACCCTGCCACTGCCCCTGCTTGCTGTTTGAAAGATAGGGCACTGTCGAATCTGATCCCTAAGTTCCGGGCCGCAGTGATGGTATCCGGAGGGGACTCCACCCCTAAAGGCCACCATAGGCTGGGGGAGAAGGGATTTTGGGGGCCGAAAGGTATAATTTCGGTCTTCCCAGCATTACATTTTAGGTGGTTGTCACGCATCCAAATGAAGGTTGCTGTGAGGCAGGCTTTTAGATTTTCCTCTGCCTTTCCATTTTCCCTGTCTAGCACTAGGATGAGCTGAGTATCGTCAGCGTATGATATAGTGCTGATGTTAAAAGACGAAATCAGCTCAATCAAAGGGATCATGTATATGTTAAACAGTACCGGGCTTAGGCTAGAGCCCTGCGGTACCCCTGTTTGTAAGATTTTTTCCTCAGAGCGGTGTTCTCCTAACACTGTGACCTGCCTACGGTGGTCGAGGAAATTCCTCAGCCAGTCCAACACGGTGCCCCCAATCCTTGCTGCCCTCAGTCGCCTGATTAGTATTGAGTGGGACACCGTATCGAAGGCCGCCGATAGGTCAAGTAGGATAAGGACGGCCTTCTTCCCCTGATCCATGGCGGTCTTCAGTGTCTCCACGGTGTACAGAAGGGCGGATTCCGTAGAGTGTGAGGCCCGAAATCCAGATTGATTAGGGTGCAGGATATCCTCGTCCTCTAGGAATTTGGTGAGCTGTTTATTCGCCACCCTTTCGGTCATTTTAAAAAGCATCGGGAGCAGGGAAATTGGACGGAGGTTGGAGAGTGTTGATGGATCTGGCAGAGATTTTTTTTGCAGGGGCTTCACTGCCGCTAATTTCCAGTCCGAGGGGATATCCGCAGAGGATAAAGATGAGTTTATGATATTGTTTATGAAAGGATTAACTGTATCTACTAGGACATGTAGCATCATAGGGGGGCAGGGGTCAAAGGGAGATCCAGATTTAGTAGACAGGATCAGTTGACGTGAGTCTTCTAGATTAATAGGCAGAAAGTCACAAAATTGTGCTACTACAGGGGCGATTTCAAGGTCCTCTACTGCTATGACAGCAGGCTGTTCAGAGAAACCTTTAGTAAGGTTTAGTATTTTCTGCTCAAAGAAATCCGCAATCGAGTTGCATAAGGTGAGAGAGGGCGGAATCTCTGATAGGAGGAACTTTGGTTTCATAAAATCATTCACCACTTTAAAGATCTCTTTCTGTTTGTTATTCGAGGAATCAATTGCTTTTGAATAATATTCTTTTTTGGCAGTTTTAATCTGGGCATGGTACTGCCTCCTAGATTCTTTGTAGTGGCAGAGATCTTCTTCCTTATACAATCGGCGCCAAGTTCTCTCTAATTTTCTAACTTCTAAATGTTTCTCCTTCAGGGAGAGTGAGAACCAGGGTGCTGATTTTTTTGTATGGAGAAGTTTGCTGGGGTTTGTGGCCTTAGGGGGACCTCGAATTTCCTCTAACCAGTAATTAAAATTTTTATTATCTGCCTCCGTGATGCCAGTCTGAATGGGTTTAAGTGCCATAGCTCTGAGCTGCAAATCTGGGTCCTTGCTTATTTTCTTCCAGTCGTGTTTCTTGCTAGTGTTTACTTTAGGGAGACCCTTTTTAATCCCCTTTCCTTCTACTGAAAAGTCAAATGGAATGAACATATGGTCAGTCCAGGTTAGGGGACGAGGCGGTTTTACCTTTAGACATGCAAGGTTAGAGCATACGCAGTCCAATACGTGTCCTGCCTTGTGCGTGGGGTCCCGTGTCAGTAGGGTCAATCCTAATACATCTATAAGATCTTTAAAACAGGATGCGTTAGTGTCGGAGTCAGAATCAAGATGTAGATTTAGGTCGCCTAAGACAGTAAAGTTCGCAAATTTGAGGGCGAGGTTGCTAATCACCTCAGCTAGGCTGGCTAGAAAGTTTTTCTGTTGACCGGGGGGTCGGTATATCAGTACTCCGGACAGAGTGAAGGTTGTGGTGTTGAGTAAATTAAGATTAAAGCCTAGACTTTCCGCTTCCTTAATATCTGGAAGATCAAATGTAGTGCATTTGATCGAGTCGCGATGGATAATGGCAAGCCCCCCCCCGCGTTGTATCTGCCTATCCAATCGCTGGATGCGGTACCCTTGTGGTAGCGCTAGGACAACATCAGGGGTGGACCAGTCTTTAAGCCACGTCTCAGTGACGAACAGGCAATCAAGGTCATTCTCAGTAATTAGGTCGTATACATTAGCGCCATTTTTACCCATTGACCTAGCGTTAATGAGTCCACCCTGAAAGATTTTTAAGCCGGAGGGTGTATTGGCATGTATCAGCGGGCTAAGCTCAACGTTACAGTGTTTACAGCGTATAGGTCCCCTCCAGGTGTCTGCATTCAGAGTATTTTGACAGCAGCTGTTCTGGCCCTGCAGTATAAGTAGCTTGTCCCTGGATAAGTGTAACTCCTGATTGGAATGGCCAAGGGCAGTGTCCCTAGTCCCGGCCGCGGCACGGACGGGCACAGACGGGCTTACCTCTGGCGCACCTCCGGCGCGCCATCGGTGCGCCCGCTGCGCGCGTCCGCTGCGCGTCAGCCCCATGTGAGCTTTAAGTAGGAGGCTCCTGACGGTCCTAGTGAAACCACTAGACCGTCACCTCTCTAAAATGGCCACCGGAAGTGAGGGTGCTAGACTCCCTCTGTCCCGCGCTGGTCCACTCCCTCCACAACAAACAGCACAAGCTGCGGTGGAACGGGGAGATGAGCGGTGACTTCCCACACAAGGTACAATTTTACTACAGTGTCCACATTTTTAAAAATTATACTGTGCAAATGTCAACTTTTACATCAGTGCAAACGACGATATTAAAATTACAATTCTGCTATTAACAACGTGCTAGGATTAAAAGTAGTCAGCAGCGCGTCTGCCTATCCGAGTATATGTGCGAGTAAGAGCTTCAGCGCGCCAAAAAAGCTCGCCTTAAGTAGGAGGCTCCTGACGGTCCTAGTGAAACCACTAGACCGTCACCTCTCTAAAATGGCCACCGGAAGTGAGGGTGCTAGACTCCCTCTGTCCCGCGCTGGTCCACTCCCTCCACAACAAACAGCACAAGCTGCGGTGGAACGGGGAGATGAGCGGTGACTTCCCACACAAGGTACAATTTTACTACAGTGTCCACATTTTTAAAAATTATACTGTGCAAATGTCAACTTTTACATCAGTGCAAACGACGATATTAAAATTACAATTCTGCTATTAACAACGTGCTAGGATTAAAAGTAGTCAGCAGCGCGTCTGCCTATCCGAGTATATGTGCGAGTAAGAGCTTCAGCGCGCCAAAAAAGCTCGCCTTAAGTAGGAGGCTCCTGACGGTCCTAGTGAAACCACTAGACCGTCACCTCTCTAAAATGGCCACCGGAAGTGAGGGTGCTAGACTCCCTCTGTCCCGCGCTGGTCCACTCCCTCCACAACAAACAGCACAAGCTGCGGTGGAACGGGGAGATGAGCGGTGACTTCCCACACAAGGTACAATTTTACTACAGTGTCCACATTTTTAAAAATTATACTGTGCAAATGTCAACTTTTACATCAGTGCAAACGACGATATTAAATGATTCTAGGACGTCTCGATTATGGGAATGCCCTCTACATTGGGCTTCCCCAGCAGCAACTTTCGAGACTACAAATCGTGATGAACGATGCAGCCAGATTGATTTTTGGAAAGCCCAGATACACTCATGCCTCTCCTCTCTTACGCCAATTACATTGGCTTCCGATTAGGCAGAGGATCTTATTTAAAGGTCTGTGCATCGCTCACAAAGCGGTTTATGGCAATTCACCCAATTATATTAAAGCCAGGTTGGTGCAATATACACATAGAAGAACCTTACGTTCATCTGATGACGCTCTTTTAGTGAATCCGCGCTATCGTCTGACCACTTTGGGTGGACGGGCTTTTTCAACCACTCTCCCCTTAGCCTGGAATAAGCTACCATCAAGTCTCAGGAAGGAACCAAATCTAATGCCTTTCAGGCGATCTTTAAAAACAGTGCTTTTTCGAGAAGCATGGGGTATGATATAACTGGGGTGTCTACTCTCTGAATGGTTCAGGTTTTCTTGAAGTACAAGCGCTTAGAGACCAATCGGTGATAATGCGCTATATAAATATAATAAATAAATATTTAAATTGATAGCGGGATGTCCTCAAAGTAGTTAACCACCAACACTGGTTCTCTTCACTTTGGGAGACTAATGCTATGATATTAATTCCTATGATGAGCAGAACTAGGTAAGACTCAATGTAAGAGGTGCATTGAACTTGGAGTGCAGGATTTCAAGCAAACAGATTTAAAGATCACAGTTAGTTAGTAGGGAGGCAGTGTAAGAAGAAACAGTCAGGTGTCACCTAATAGAGAGTGATTTCATTTCTGCCTCTCTCTGACACTACTAAAGTACAAGTGAGAAGTGCAGAAGAGTGTAACATACAATTTACAGTATGTAGGAGGCTGGCACTATAATCCCTTACATTGTGTTTTTTGGGAACTAGAGTCAATTTTGAAATATTGTCAAAACTGATATGCCCTTTCTATTGGGTTGCCTATTTGGAAATACAATAGGCTATAGCTTAAAACATTTTGTCAATTTAAGCTCGCTAAAAATTTGTTAACAAAGAAGCATTAGCCAGCATGTATGGATATCACCCATCAAAAAGTCACCAACCCTTTCTAAGCTTCCATGCGTAGTCTACATTTTTTGTCGTGAAATTCCGAGGGCAGATTTACAAGGAAGTGCTGCAGCACTGCAACGCTAGCTCTTTGGCTGTGCCACTCTGCGGCACTTCCAAAGCACAAGAATGCGACATATTTACAATAATAGGTCGCATTCCTGTGCTCTGCCTTGCACCATGGTGTAAGGGTGCCTGTGTCATGGGGAGATTGTTTATGTGCAGGAAGGGGTACCTTCCTGCACAAAAACAATCAAAACAGGCTTTTTGCCAATTTCAATGCGTGTTGTAGAATGCAGCACACATTGAAAGAGGAAAAAACAAGGAGAAATTAAAACAATTCTCCTTGTTGCGCCTAGCCAAGCCACCCCTTGGGTGGCGTAGCATTCAGACTCATTTCCAGATTCACGATTCCTCATAAATCTGGAAATGTGTCTTGTTCCATGGGAGTTGCGTGGGAACACCCACAGCAACACCCATGGAACGCCCCTTTCACGGAAAGTGCTGTGTGTAAAGGGGCCATATTTACTAGGACAGGAAAACCCACGCAGGGTGGCTTTTCCTGTCCTGGGCATGTCATGTCCTTGTAAATATTAGCCGTAACATGCACCACCAGTACATCACAAAAAGTGATGTACTGGTGGCGCAAGGGGCTTGTAAATCTGCCCCCAGGTATTGATAAGGATAGAGTAACTCTTCTTCTCCTTATCCAACCAGGGAGGTAGAGATAACAAAGGAGGAGTGAGAAGGGCGGAGTAAGAGAAGAAAAACATTACATTATTTCTTATATTCACAAAACGCACACACACAGTCTGAATTCCATATCTCAATAAGTGTATGACCTACACTTTACATCAAAGAAGAGATACAATTATGTCCCATTAGGCTCTGACGCCCTGTCAGTTGTTATTGCTACTGTTTTAAATATAACTTCAGCGGCACATCCTGGTCAATTTATTTCTCCGCAATGCTCAGTAGAACGAGTAGGAAATCTGTAATTCACCCTGAAAGGTAAAGATTTTTACTAAGCCAGCCCAGAATCTGCAATGACATGAGAGGTGCCTTGTCAAACTACTTCTCAAATTATTCGTAAAAGTGTGGCCATGGGATTTTAGAAATCAGCCTGAGGAGAGGAAAACCATGTAAGGATAGTCAAAAATAAAATAAGCAATTCAGTTATTTGAGCTAAAATCCCACTTTTAATCAATAATTCAGCTAAAGAAAGAATTACATTTACATTAATTATTACATACCAAATCGGTTCTCTACCTCAATGATAGATTTTTTTGCAGCTATAACAAATAATAGTATAATTTCTGAGCTGATGAATATGTTTCATAAAGAGGATATACTAGATTAGCACTGAGATATAATACAAGACAATCATTTTGATAGTCTACTGAAAGTTATTCCCTCATTTGCCAAAGGGGTGTCAGGCTTTTTATCTGAAGACAACTTCTGCAGAGGCCACCAGACACCCAGAACATGAGAATACCAGGATCCCCATAAACTAGGTCATCAGCCCTTGTTCTGTCATGTAAAGATAACCTTGTCAAGCGTTTTTGACTTGATGCGAATGAGCAGTCAAAGAAATCTCAAGAGAGGTGGTGTAGGATGAGTCAAGAAGAGCACAGCACAATTATTACAGTAGCAATACAAATGTCAGTGTCCAGAGTTATATGCACAGAACACTTTAATAATAACTCTAGATCGCAACTGGCTAGTTATAGTTAGGACTAAGGGCCAAATGTACAAAAGCATTTTTGTTGTTGGAAATGGCCTGATTTGGCCTAGTGAGTTCCTAGTGTAAAAATGCTTTTTCATATATGCAAAACACAGTTTGCAATTTAGTAACATTTGCCCTATCACAATTTGCTTTTAGTGATATGGTATTTGGAAGGGGCATGTTTAGGGCATCATTTCCAAATATCAAATTGCAGTGCTATGTATGAAAGTTCTGTGACCAAATTAAACTTCCAAACATTCATTATTTACTGACACTTCATGGGTATTGATAACCATTCACCTTTGTGAATGTTGAAACTATTTTTTAAGTGCAGGCAGTGGTCCTATCTCTAGGGCCATTTCCACAATAAAGGGAGAAGGGCAAGCAGCCTCCCCCTCCAAAAGCCTCAAGGAGTTCCTGTACTCCTCATCCCTCTGGGTAATTTGATTATAATAAGGAGAAGGGTGTGCAGGACCCTCTCCCAAAACCCTCAAACAGCCCCCGATTACCCCATTTGCCATGCTGTTTCATTATATTATGGGGAAGGAGGCATGCAGCTCCCTCCCCAAGCCTCAGAGACATCCAAAGGAGCCCATCCATCAGAGTCTATGGATGTCTTTGGGGGTGGGAGTGTGCATGGGGCCCCTCACCTAAGATCACCTCCGGTGACACCATTCCCCAGAGATCAATCACAAGAGACACTTATGTTCTGTGCCTAGGTGTTAGACCTGCCACTTACCTGCCCAGTCATATCTCTCTCAACCTGGCACCTTTCTATTTTTGCCCTCACCATCCCCCAATATCCCTCTCCTGCTACAACCCCATCCTTGCATATCGTAGGCTTATCTGGTGAAATTTTATGGCAACTTTGCTGTAGGCCTTGCTTCTGTTTGCAACATGAAATTGTGTATTACCTCTTTTGTTTATATTTGCTTTCGGTAACAGTATCAGCACATTATCATCCACTTCTCGGTTGGGCTGCACTACAGAAGAAACAATCAAAGTACAATTAAAAAACTCTAATTGTCATTCTTCCAAAAACACCTCATGATGTTTTTGTTTATTTGACTGCTAGACCTGTCAGCCTTAGGGTGGGCTTACCTCAAATGTTTTGCCTGCTCCCAGAATGTTTTGCTAAATTTATTTTTGGTGGCCATAGGACTCTGTGCACTGTACCACTGCTTACCAGTGCTAACGTGCTTGTGCAATCAGAAAGCGGGGGGAGGTAGAGGTTAAGGTTAGGTTCACCCTCCTTACTGAATGCAGTTCCACAACATACGGAATACCGGAATTAGAAACCCAACCATAGGAAAAACAGGGATCCCACTGAACATGTGTGAAAAACCCTCTTTCAAGAGGGAAAATTATTTTCTCGAGTCCCCTCACCCATCAGGGTTATCCCTAGGTGGCATGCTTCATCATTGGGGTCTTCTCGTTCCACTGCGGATTGAGGCATGTAGCGACTTGCAAACTATGTAGGAGCACAAACTACGTAGGAGCACTTAGTTTTGGGAAAATATGTGTGGTGCTGTGATGTGTGGGAAAAAATAGGTTGAAAATAGCTAGAGGGTGAGCTAATATTTTATTCCTGCTCCTAGTCAGTTTATTTTTAAAATCAGGGGTTAATACTAGGGAAAGACCTAACTGTAATGAGTATGGTACCCTGGTACTGGGTCAGCATGTTTCGAACTTTCCTCTAATGATCTTCTTCAGGACCACACAACAGCCAGCCCCGTGCATACCACTCCTAAAGAATCCTGTGAATAGGAAACAATGGGTAGCACACCTAATGTGTGTTCACCTGATATTTAATACATACGCTTGTACACTGCCACACTGTATCTGTAGGAAATAAATCAAAAATCAAAAAAGCATGCCTACTAGCCAAGCTGGCAGGCCCTTCATATATGCAGTGTCATATCTCGATCAATGTACTCCTCCATAGTGGGTGTACTTAACAGCTATTTTGTGCGATCATCTGTGGTGGAAGAAATCAATCACACACAATGTCTTTGTGAAGAAAAGTGGTTATGTACTAATTATAGCTTAAAAGCACTCGTGAAAAAGACCCCATGTGACATACAACATATAACAAAATTATATATTATTACCTGACGTGCTTGAGCTCACTCCCTAAAACATTTTAAAATGGTCTTACACTAGGGGAATCTGTATTACTCTTGTAAGGCGAAGCTCAGGCCAAATACTGTTAATCGCTGCGTGGTGGAATTTTTCCCCCATAGCTCCAGAAATGTGACCGCATGCAAGATTTGACGTCATTCATCAAGATTTTATTACAGAGGTGGTAGCGGCCGCAGTGATGCTTCTTGAGTTGGTTTGCTGCTGCTCGAGTATATTTTCTGTACTAGTGTCTGAGCGAGATGTGCCCCCAGCTCATTTAAATACCACTGGCAAAAAGTGTCTAAGCTCAACTGGACTAAAGGGAGGAGGGCTAGATGCTAGGGAACCTGTTGGTTGTTGGAGAACTAAACTGAAGTACATCAGATTTGCAGCTGATATGTTGGGTATTTTATATGACTTTACCACAAGGCAACATAGTACTATAATAGCACAATGCAGGCAATTTCTTACTTATACTGCTCATTCTCATAATAAACAATATTGTTGAGCTCTCTATTATTATAGTGCTAATATTAGTACATATGGCATATATTAGATTAGTACATAATATTAACACATTTTTTAAATGTGTATACTGGATCAGGGTTATGAGACACTGTTCCTCTTTTATATAAAACCGGGACATACTGTAACTGCTTTCCAAAAGCAGGGATAGAAAGTATCAGTTGGTTTTCCTTTTTTGCAGCAGAGGTGAAAGTTATGTATACATCTCTGTGACTCAAATAAAAAGGGGTTCATGCCAGAGAGCTTCCATGGAGTGTTTCCATGTCTCTACACATATTGGATTAGCTGGGACATTCATGCAGTCAAGATGTATGTAAAAGAACACATCTTCCTGGCAGCTACTCTGTTGGCAAACCTTGCACATTGACAGCTACCAACCCAGTGTTACCATTTCTCTTTAGTATATTCTATTTCTCTTCCCCCTTGCTCCTTCACCTTGCGCTCTCCTTGATATTGGAATGTTAAAGTGTGTAGTGAGGTCATAAAATTAACTGCAGGCATTGCTAAGTTAGCATTAGTTTGTTTATGCTTGGCAGCCAGCTTGCTGCTTTTGTGCACGTTACTACATTCTGATATTCTCGTGGATAAACTTCTGATTCATTTGTGCATGAGAACTCTCTGCCCTTCACACATTTAGAGGTACACCGTACTCCTAGTCTGCACATCGTGTTCAAGGTCGAACAACATTGTATGCTGTTGATTCACTTTGGTCAGTCCCGCGCCCATAAACACAACATACAGCACCGCTGCCCTATTGAAAGCCGAGAGCTTCTAATATGGCATTGCATGCATGAAAAGGCACTTGGAGAGATTCATGCCAACGAAGAAGAACTGTGCTTGTCCTGAGATGTGATTACTTGCATCTACACTCAGATGTATGGGGTCCCCCTGACAAAGCTTAGAGGTCTTCTATAAATATAATGAACTAGCTTGTAGCATGGGTAGGGTGGTAAGGCACTGTAGCCCTGTTCCCACTATCATTCTAAAATGATTGCCCCGTTTGTGCTTTATGGAACCATGCTGATTATATTGTTCTTATGCATTTTGTTGCTTATGTTGGCTAGTATACTGCATTGTAGAGCATATTAGTTAAAATAAACATTTTAAACTATACAGTGTCTCTATTTACTCACATTGTGGACAAGTATGAGTGTTTGAACAAAAGAATGTTCTTCTTCCCGTGATTCCTGAGGGGGACAGAGTGACATGTTCTAGGACGTCTAATCATTGGTATCTTCGCTGTAGTACGGAGAACAAATGAGACACAATAACCATTCGGACTGGGGTTGTAGGTAATGAGATGAGTTTTTATGGTACACCAATACACAACAAGGTCCTGGTTTCCTGCACATAGGGAGATGTTCAGCGCGGTGGAGGTGGCCGCACTGGTCTTCTTTGTGCAGTGCCACCTCCCCAAGACCGTCGCAGCAGGGGGCAGGCCCGGTACCGGGTACGGACTCCGGGAGGGTCGCCAGCTATGGGGTAAGGTGTGCTGGGCCATTTATAGGGAGTGAGGGGTCCGGCGCACCTACAACCAGGTGACGCACCGGTGGTCCAACATACTGGACCGGGAACAAGACCTGCTCGCCCAGCTTGGCATCGAGATCCCTGGGCTTGGTGACTACTTTGTTTTCTTGTGCTCTGTGTTATATTGCAAATATATGTTTTTTTCCGAAGAGCAAGAATGCTGCCGTTTACATTGCAGGTAAATTATGTTTCAAAAGCTTCTGTGATTGCAAGTGTTCGCCTGCTCAGTCAGTGGCGGTGCTACTATGCTTACTTGTTTTCAATTTTGTGCTCATTTGGCCTGAGTGATTATGTATGAGTGTACTTTACAGAACTGCTTAATGCTAGAGAGACTAGAGACTCAAGTCCAGTCCTTCCTTTGTACTCCTGCCACTAAGAAGAGATAGTGGTGGAGGATTGATAGGTTGAGTATATTATGACTTGTTATTTAGTCGGAAAAGCAATAGCGGCGGGAGTTGACAAGTAACCAATGGCCTCCTATAAATTTGACTTCAACTCAGCTGTGAAAGTTTTATCGAGAAGCCAAGTCAGATCATAGATGAACTTGATGGATGGGATGAACGAAAAGGGAAAGAAGGGTGTAAGGAAGGAGGAAGGACGAGCGAGCTAAATTAATGACTGCCAAAGAATGATATGTGTTTTTGAATGCAGGCAGAGGTGGCTGGTAGGAATCTGATGCATGGCTGGCTGAAGCAAGGATGGGTGGAAGGCGAAAGAAAAGAGGACTGCCTGAGTGAGTGAAACAGAAACTGTATGTGTGCGCAATATATCCTTTGGGTCAAATTCAAATGCAAGTCAAGCACGGATGCATGGGTGGTGGTTTACAAAATAGAATAAAAAGGGTGTTTTTCGGTGTGAAAATGTTATGTTATGTTATGCACACTTGTATAGCGCACAGCTGCCCCAGCAAAGGGGCGTCCCGGCGATTTGGACAGGCAAGACACACAACACAACAAACCTCAAAGAGTCAGATGGACAGAAAACAGAATCCAGGAATGCAAGAGGGAACAGATGGGTTTTTATGGCTCTCCTGAACTCCAACAAATTATCCAAAGCACGAATTTGAGATGGAAGTGTAAGGTTTGTCCAGTTGAGACATTAAGAAGAATAATTGACATTTACTTTGAATTAATGGATGCCTGGATGGTATCCTCCTCATAGATAGCATAGGTGTATGTAGAGTAGACGATGTAGAGTGTTAGTTTGAAGAGCATGTAACACCGCATGTCCGTGCCAGAGTAACAAAGCCGAGGAAAGTAGAAGTTGTAATTTTTCAGTATACTCCC
Organism: Lissotriton helveticus; assembly: GCF_964261635.1. Taxonomy (NCBI): domain Eukaryota; kingdom Metazoa; phylum Chordata; class Amphibia; order Caudata; family Salamandridae; genus Lissotriton; species Lissotriton helveticus. The sequence goes on along the minus strand of NC_136062.1, from coordinate 349,495,121 downwards.
TTGGCTAACAGTAGTTTGCAAGCACAGCATATATTGTGTATCTATATTTTATAGTTCACATTATCAAGTCAAGTCACAAGTGCCTTCCTCCGGCGATTATGGGGACCACTCTTTACCTATGTTAATAATTTTTTTTCAACTCTGTCATTCATGTCTGGGCTATCGGTGTTTACTCAATCAATAAAAACAGAGCACCTACTGTCATCCCTAATATAAGCAAATATCATGTGAAGGGATAGATGATCATATTATCTTCTTCATTTTCCTTTTGGAGAGTGGAGAGTGGAGAAGTGTGGCTCAATAGTTAGAGCGGCAGACCCTGATGCAGAGGTCTGGCCCGGGACCTGGGTTCAATTCCTGCCTCGGATGGTCTTGGGCTCAATTTCCTCGGACCTGATAATTCTCACCTCGGTGCCTATTCTAATCATGGGTCTCACTCTGCAACTCTGGGCAATAGCTTGCTTAATCTCCACAATGGCCCCAACAGCGCTGGGATGCCTGGCTTCATCTTGGGGGTGCACAGGAGTGGGAAATTCACAGGGAAAAGCCAGGAAGGGTTCCACAGTGGTATGCGTACAGCACCAGGAAACCCCAGTTAGGGTATAAGTGCGCTTTACAAGTACAAAATTATAGTAGTCAGGGGCAGGGCAGGGTGAAAGTTAAAATAATTGAGCAGTAGCCCTTGTAACAGAGTATGGCCAGTGCCACCCGTAATAGAAAAGTAAGAGCTTCTCCACCTGCATGTACTGGTAACAGTAACGTGAGTCTGCGTCATCATGGCTTGCGTCTGTTTTTCTTAGGTGCAAGCTGACTGCGCTGACATTATGCCGGCTTCCACAAGTTTACGTACTAATTTCGCTGAACAGGAGAGAAGAAGACAACTGGTGTACTGGCTGAGTCTAATGTAGTGAGTCTATAGTGCTAGTAGAATTCCTGAAACTCCCACTAATGTTAGAGCAGAAGTGGGAGATTAGAAAGATACATGCCACAAATGTTATGTACTGTGCTTGCAAGTTGCTAATGCTACTGTGACACAAATTTCTGTTGAATTATTTTCTGTTAATCTGAAAGAGTATTGGTTACAGTATTTTTTTCTTTCTTCATATAGATACTCCTTCTAAACTATCAAGGAAGGAGTTGGCTATCCGGGCCAGGTGCCGGAAGATGGAGGCAATTGTCTCCGAATATCGGCGGCTGGTGGCTCAGGAGGAGGAGGATGACTCTCAGTCAACAACAGCTGCATCCTCCTCCACTTCCCCTGGGTCATACAGCCAGCGCAATCCTCCAGCGGTATGGCGCCGTGGTCCGGCAGCCACCCGCCGCCGCCAAGCAGGAAACCAACAGCTGCCCCCCACAGTACTTGAAAGGCGCGTGTGCACCGCCCTACCCTGCGAGTGGCCTATCTTGAGCAGGAGGTGGAGAGGCAGAAAGTCCTGCTCAAGGCCCTCCGGAGAGCTGCGTGACCACATGGGCACAGGACACCGCCGGCCAAAGTAGAGACGGCCCTTGCCCCTTTTTTAAAGACTTTTGGGGGGAGTGGGAATTGGGCATTGGGGTTTCGGAACTTTTCGGGACATTTCATGGACATTGGTTGGGGTTAGGGAGGGGGTGAGTCGGGTCTTGTGGGATAGTTTATTTTTGTTAGGGTCGAAATAATGATATATTTTCCTCTTAAACATAGCATATGTGTGTTTACTATTTTCTGGGGAACGCGGGGGGTTACCTGTACGTTTGTTTTCCTGAAACTTAACTGGCTGGTTGATTCAAATTGTCTAAGTAATCGCCCAAATTTGTATAAAAGTGCCACTTACAGAGTTGGTGAATTCAATTGTCCTACTACTTTTCTAGTCAGTCTCTCCTCTCCTCCTACTCCATTATTCTTCCTCCCCCAAATTGCTTATCTTACCTGTGATTCGTGTTTGAGAATAGGGCCAAGCACAGGGCTGGCTGCATGGTAAATGGCGATTAAGGTTGGCTATGGAATCCTGGACGGATGAAATGGCATTGTTGTGGTGGTAGTAGTAGTGGTACACACTGGCAGTAGCAGCGTATGAAAAAAAAAGGAAATGAGATATTGAGTGTCCTCATAGGAGCATTAGAACAGTATGATAGTGCAGTACACAAGAACAGTGCCATAAATTGTAGCCTAAACAAAGTATTCAATCAAAAGTTAGCTACTAGTTACGTGGATTATGGCTACTACAACAACTAGTACTGAAGGTCACAGCAGCTTAAGCTTTCGCCACGTGTAGAAGGATGTTGTTGTTGATGAATCCACTCGATGGCCGACATGAAATTCTGAATTAATTTGAAAATACTCATGGGTGTGTGTCAAGCAGAATGAGAATATATCCTTGGATTCCTTGACCTGCCTTGAAATCGATTTTCTGTTGCTTTTAACCTTTTCCTCTCCAGCAAGCATGTGGAATTATTGGTGTCATTTAGAGGAAGAGGGTTAGGGTTTAAAAAATGGATGGGGATGGGGGTTTTTGGGAAAGTTTTTTGGAGAGAGTAAAAAAAACACAGCATGGACAAACAACAAATGAAGAAAAACAAATTTTTGGATACGAAGATATCCATAAATCTTTTAAGGGACACAAACGAAGTGCATGCATGAAGTAGTTTGCTAAATGGATGGTTAGGTTACTGAAAAGTAGTACTTACTACATCTTACTAACTAGTACTAAACAATTAGACAGTACAGGGCTGCAGTAATTATGCAATTTCACTTTCCTATCTGCCCTCAGAGAGAATAAACACTTAGTAGTATATTACGTTAGTTTTAAAAATAGCAAAGAAAGTTATCAAATAGCTGTACGGATATATTTGAAGCAGAGCGCAAACGCACAGAGTCGCACTCATAGAAGTACACAACAATAACATTATATAAAAGATAAGGACAAGTGAAGAGGATACTGTAGCTGTATGTTGTAGTTGTCCTGGTCAAATTGGGAAGTTACATGTATCCAGCCATTCCTCTTATTCGCGGTACTCCTCCATTCCATCGGGCGCTCCGTCGATCAATCTTGGTGACCACACTGTCCACTGCCTGCCTGGCGGATGCGGAATTGCGGATTGCTATGGTAAGCCTGAGTTAATGTATTTCCCATCGCACAGGGTAAGTGTCGGCTTGTACTTATTGATGGAAAAACAGAAAGGGATATTAAAATACCCCAGAGGAAAAATATAAGGTACGGTGTGTAGTGCAAAAATAACACTTTCAATTTCAGAGGCAACAATATTACATACATGCATCATTTCTAAAGTGCCTACTCTGAGTCTCTGTTTCCCGGATAATAATTAGCACACAGCAGGCCAGGGCCATGCAGACGGTAAAGGCAGGCACCACTGAGTGAACCAACCTCCAGGTAGCATACCTCTTTGACACAGACAGACAAAGCAGATCTAATTTTATACAGCAAGCCACATAGCCACAATTTAACATGAACCGCTGTCTGGACTCTGGCATAACACTACACTGGCTTGAGCACTCCATACCACGACTAGACAGACATGTAGCCCTGCTGTGGTTGTTGTTGACTAGTTTACCTGTTTTCCACTCATGAAATGGCCATAGTTCTTCCGTAAATCGACAATGATGATCCATCCATCCAAATAAGTAACTGTAACAATATTATGTAACTTTGGTCATCATGACTCATAATCAATCATCATGTTGTTGGCAAACTCAATGTTGTTCATGCAGTCATAGTCTACACACAGTGAGTCCAAGGACAACTTCCATATTAAAAAATCATGCAACGTAGTGGACCCTGCAGTAGAAGAACAATTTACATTAAACAAGGTAAACAGAGTAGACTTGAGTTACATTTAGTGTGTAAAAGATTAAATAATAACAGAACACATAGGATTCATTTCATGCACAACAAACAAACAGCAATTGCTTTCATCAGAGCCAGACAGCCAATGTTGTCCACTGCATGCCATCTCATCATTCATTACATGTTCCACTTTTTGTCAGCATCTTATTCTTAAATGAAGGGCCACAGGGCAGCCTCTTGTGTCAATTTCAGAAGTAACAGTCAGCATAGTCAGTCATTCCAGTCCCACTTCTTTTGAGGGGACTAGTCTACGAAGCGACAGTTTCTTGATTCTGCGTAATCCGGCCATCTGCCTTGAGGGAAATGGATAGGGGTAGTCTGGAGGAGGAGGATAGAGGCGCATGACTGAGTTGTGAACTTGTGAACTTCAGGAATGCAGACAGCGGTACCTTCAATATGAAAATAAGACGAAGACAGTGCTGCTGATGGATTTGTTGTGATTAGAGTTTTGTTGTGCTAAAAGTTGCTAAACAAAGAAAGACACACAGAAATAAAAGTGAATAAGGACGGAATTTTTTTTTTAGTATTTCAAGCCTAGGTGTCAGGGAATTAAAGCTCGTCCTCAAACTCTGTGAATTGAAACAGGAGTAGGTCAGCTAACAGAGAAGAACTTCCGTCCCCTAAGTCGGTGTCCTCTTCTTCCTGTGTGGATTCACGTGTTTAGTAATCTGGTGGTAAGAAGTGCTGATTCATCTTAATCATTGTTAACCTCTCCACATTTTTGGGCAAGATGCGGGTCCTTTTTGAAGTTACAATGGCACCAGTAGCACTGAAAACACGTTCAGAAGACACACTTGTGGGCAAGCCAAATAATTTATAGCCAGCTTGGTGATCAGTGGCCATTGAGGCCTTTTCCCATACCAATACACCAATGGGTTCTGATCAAAGAAGACCTCTATTGGGTCATCCAGATACGCCTGCACCATCCACTCAAGGGCCTCCAGGGGTGCTCCACTTTGCGTACCATCTGTTGCATTTGCATCAACACTGGAACAAGCAAACCCTTGATGAGTTATCCAATCCGATTCCGACAATATTATGGCTGGGCCTGGTGCAGGTGATGATGAGACGGTTGCTGGTGTCGGTAATGGCTCTCAGGGAAAGTGACTGCCTTCGGCCACAGAAGAGGACCTTGACGCCGGATGGCCTGCTGCTTCAGTAGTACTTGTGGTGGTTCCTTCAATTTCCTGCCGCTCTTTTTCGAACTGAGTGGCTGACAGGGCTATCCAATGTTTGTACTTGGAAACATCTGCTTCAGAAAAAGGAATGAATATATTGCTGGCCAGTGTCTTTTTGTACCGTGGATCCAGAATAGTGGCACAAATGTAATGTTGTTCTGAATGTATTGCTTTAAGCCTTGCATTATCAACTAGGCAGCTTAATAAGCTCTCCGCCAACCGATATGCATCTTGTTTTTCAGCATCAACTTGGAACGTTGAAGACAACGCCTTCAGTTGGTGCTCTAGCATTCGCAACAACGGGATAGTTTTGCCCAAAGTACAGTCCTCCCTGCTGACTTTACGCGTGAAGTCCTCAAAAGGATGAAGCATGTCTGTCAGGCTTTTAACTAGGTCCCATTCCTCCACCTCTAGCCTCATGTCTTTCATAGAAGCACCCAGTGCGTGAAAGACATACTCATTGATTACCAAGTACTGCTCAAACAGACGCTCAAGCATGTAGAAGGTTGAGTTCCAACGTGTTGCCAACTCCTGGATGAGTCCTCTGACTGGCACTCTACGGTCATGTTGAATGATCCTCAGCTGCCTCCGGGCCTTAAAAGAATGGCTGAAATGTGTGCAGATTCTTCGGCAGGTAGTAGGTAACTTGCTGACCATGTTTTCTTTTTTCAAGAAATCTTGAACAATAATGTCAACGCTGTGCGCCAAACACGGCACTCTGAAATAGCCACCATCAGCCATGGCCTTAACTATATTACTGCCATTATCCGTGGAAACATAACCAATAATGCGCCTTCTTGGCTGCAGCCATTGAAAGACCTTACTGTTAAACTCCTCCAAAATGTTTACTGCAGTATGAGATTTCTCCATGGCAAACATGGCTACTTTTGCATGTTTCCGAGTAGCTTGAAAAATTGTGACACTGTAAACACCTGCAGCTATCTTCTCTCTAACCCCCTCAAAAGAGACCCAGTGTGCAGTGATGCACATGTAATCAACAGCTTGGCAAGTGGTTCACATGTCTGTTGTCAGGTGGATAGTGTGTACAGCACTCTTCTGCAGAGCTGCCCCAATCACGTCTAGCACATCTTTATGTAGTGCTGGAACTGCAACTCTGGCAAAATAGAACTTCCATTTAGGGCCGACTGTTGCCACAAATTCTAGAAAATGCACCTCTTCCATGAAAGAAAAAGGGAGAAGGCCCAGCGCTAACATTTTAGCCAGCATTGCATTATACAATTAAACCGATTAAACAATTAAATTAAACCGTTGGGTGGTTGCGTTCAAATGGTGCCTCTGACCAAAACATGCTTTTAATGGTGGTCTGGACCGTTTTCATATGTGATGATGATCCAGACTTCTTCAACCTAGTTAGGATCATTGATGTGATTTTTTGCATTGGTGTCTCTATCAGACTTTTACTGTGCCTCCTAGATGTTGCTGGGGGAGAGGGTGTGGGCGCTACCTCTGCAGTGCTGCTGCCTGGGGTACTGTGTGTACCAGAAAAAATGTCTCTCACTTCTTCACTTCCCCCTTGCACGATCAGCTACTCATCATGAGATGCAATATCAATGGTTACATTTGCATTTGTACATTTGGCTTTCTGGCTGTTACTTAGGTGCGCCTCCCACCGGATGCTGTGGTGTTTTTGGAGATGACCTCTCTGGCCTCCGGTACCATAGTTGATAACAAGCTTACCCCGACTTGTTTACAAATTGAACAAATAACTTGGTTTTCCGCCTTTTTTGCTAATACTAAAGAAGTCCCAAACTGGGGAGTTGAGATTTCTGGTGGTGGTGGAGGTGCCACTTTCAATGCCAGATGAAGTGGAGGATGGGAGTGGCGGAATTTGACTATGTTGTGCACTTACAGCACCACTACTTGAGGTAATGGAGGTCGAGCTGGATGGAGGTCCCTGCCGGCCCTTCTGAAGAGAAAATATGGAAGCTGTAGGTCGTGTTGGTGTAGTAGTTACCTGTGTTGGTGGTGGCACCAGTGCCACACCGCCCACATCCCGTGCAGAATATCGGGAAAGGGTAAAAATGTCTGTCTGCTACATGCCCACTGGGGCTGGAGTGACGACTGTGTCGTCATTGTCAGACTCTTCATCAGTAGCAGAATACACCACTTCTACTTCTTCTTCGTCAAACTCATCATCACCCATAACTGAAAGCCTTGCGGGAACATTCCTTTTACCTAGCTTAGTCGACTCATGGTGTTCCTCCCTCTCAGACTGAATTGGTGGGTGCCAATCAAGATCTAGATCATCAGAAGGAAGGGGGCTTGAAGAAGAAGTTGTACTAGCCCTTCTTTTCCTTGTTTGGGATCTGGAAGACAATGGATCATCAGGAGTGGCTTGCTCGGCTGATACCTCCGCATGAATCCCGATTTCCTGATGTGCCACTACTTTTGGAGGTACAAGTATTGTGGGCAGTAGTGCTTCTCCTTGTGCCTCTCCTTGTGCCTCGCCTTGAGCCTCTCCTTGCGCCTCTCCTTGCGCCTCTCCTTGTGCCGCTCCTTGTTGCACCTGTGGTTGTCGTTGCGGCTGTGGTTGAACACTCGTCAGATAAGTTACACCCTGCGTTGATTGGATGCTACTTTGCGATGAGTCAACGCCAACATCACTGGTCGATGGTGAACGACCAATTGGCAGTGGCTGCCTCTGCAGCACTCATGGGCTTGGGCCTAACTAGGCGTGGTGGCTTGGTCCCCGGCGGACACCGCTGCTGCAGGCGTAGTTTTTTTTTCCCCAAAAAAGTTAGGGTCGGCACACCAGTCTCCTTGGTAAGTGGCGCCACTTGCTTCTTCTGCTCCTTCTTACTGGCAGTGGCACTGGCAACTTTCTTGGTAGAGGAGCTACGGCCACCTTTCTTCTTCAGATGTCAGACGTTGTGCACACACTGCAGCAGGACGTCTTCCTGGCACTACAACAAGTGATGAGGATGAGGATTATTCCTGGTTCTCAGTCTTTTTGCAGCTAAAAGCAAAGAAGCAAGAGGAGCATCGGTTAAATAAATGTTGCATATGTTGTGCTTCAATTAATACTATTGTAACTAGGTATTTATTATTATTAACATAACACACCCAAAAATGGAAAGACCCAAAATAATCCATGTCCTAAATGATGTTTAAATTCAAGAGACCCCACAGAAAGACTTGGTCCATGCACCAATGAGTGCCCCAGGGCATAATGGATGAAAGCAAGGCAGACTGGATGCAGGCCTTTGGCACAAAGCACACTGCCTGGCTTCAAAAAGGCCCCTAGACCCCCACCCACATGGCCAGGCCCTGGAACAGGCCTCAAAATGGCCCCCACCCACATGGCCAGGCCCTGGACCAGGCCCCAACAACCACCCAAAAATCAAAATACACACACAAAACACCCCAATCCAATGCCATCCATGCCCTAAATGATGTATAAATTCAAGAGACCCCACAGAAAGTCTTGGTCCATGCACCACTAAGTACCCCTAGGCTTAATGGATGAAAGCAAGGCAGACTGGGTGCAGGCCTATGGCACAAAGCGCACTGCCTTGCTTCAAAATGGCCCCTAGACCCCCACCCACATGGCCAGTCCTTGGACCAGGCCTCAATATGGCTCCCACCCACATGGCCAGGCCCTCGACCAGGCCCCAACAACACCCCGAAAATTGAAAAACCCACAAAGATCACCCCAATACAATGCCATCCATACCTAAATGATGTTTACATTCAAGAGACCCCACAGAAAGTCTTGGTCCATGCACCACTGAGAAGCCCTGGGCATAATGGATGAAAGCAAGGCAGACTGGGTGCAGGCCTATGGGACAAAACACACTGCCTGGCTTCGAAATAGCCCCTAGACCCCCACCCACATGGCCAGGCCCTGGACCAAGCATCAAAATGGCCCCCACCCACATGGCCATGCCCTGGACCAGGCCCAAACAACCACCCAAAAATCGAAATACACACACAAATCACCCCAATCCAATGCCATCCATGCCCTAAATGATGTTTAAATTCAAGAGATCCCACAGAAAGACTTGGGCCATGCACCACTGAGTACCCCTGGACATGATGTATGAAGGCAAGGCAGACTGGGTGCAGGCCTATGGCACAAAGCACACTGCCTTGCTTCAAAGTGGCCCCTAGACCCCCACCCACATTGCCAGGCCCTGGAGAAGGCATCAAAATGTCCCCCACCCACATGGCCAGGCCCTGGACCAGGCCCCAACAACACCCAAAAAATCGAAATACACACAAAAATCACCCCAATCCAATGCCATCCATGCCCTAAATAATGTTTAAATTCAACACAACTCCCAGAAACTTTGTACATACACCCATGACTAACCCTGGGCTACTGGATACTGTGGCTACCCACAATATATATTTTTTAAAGTTGAGAAAAGGTTTATAAATTGTAGTAGCAGCAACTGCAATGCCCCAAAGAAACAACACCAACTTACTTGTAAAATCTCAAATCCAAAAGTGATCAAAACAAAAAGTCCTCAAATACAAATATCCAGCAGCAGCCACAAAGAGTAATCCTTCCAGCTCCAGATCCAAATGAAAAGTGACCAGGAAATGGACAAAGCACTGGGAGGAGCCTGCTGGACAGGAACAGGAAGTTGAAGACTCTGGGGCACTTCCTTTCTCCCACCCCCCTAAAAATGGACTCCTTACACAAAGAAGTTCAGCCAAATTTCAATCTGAGGAGTTATTCTCATCCAAATCATCATTTTCAGAAGGTTTATGCTGCCAGAGATAGATTTCTTGTGCAGATTTGCAATTTTTGCGACTTTGGGAAAGCGAGCTGTTCAAATCTCCCGCCGGATGTCAACTGCGCGTCGCATCTACGTATTTGCTAATATTTACTCTTGCGATGCGTGATCGCGGGCCCTTATGACGTATTCGCGTTCTCAAAGTCTCGCAGTGCAAGATGGCGGGGCTTCATGGCGTACTGGTGGGTGAAAAGTCTCGCGCGATCATGCAGCCAGATCCAAAATGGTGTAGCGCATGCAAACCGGGAGGAAAACAACTCGGTGAACTCAGAATCACTGTAAGTCAACGCCGCCCGCGCAAGATTGTATTTTTGAAGTGCGACCAAGCAAAAAAAATTCGCCAACTCACGAATTGCGAATTGTTTGGCAATTTCGCGCGAATCGTGGACCACGAAATTGCCAAAAATTCGCAAATTCCGCGAGCGGAACGAATTTTCAGCCCATGCTTAGCTGTATATACAAAAACGAATAATGGATATGTGACAAAGAACCCACCAGATTACCTATTTTTAGTCACAAAATTACAATGAAACCTGAGGACTCCAGTATCAATTCTTCAAGCCAAGAGGGGGAATTAGCCCGCGAGCCATACTGCGGCCTGCAGTGAGAAAGAAAGAAACAGAAAAGTAAAACATCATCCTTCTTCGAGCTAACATTATAAACAAGCTATACGGTAGCTTAGACAGAGAGACATTTAAGAGAACATATTGAAAAACCGAAACTCCAAAGAACCTTTTTAAGCTCCTTTTACCGATCTTAGCCCATTCGATTTTAATCAAAAAGGGGAAACCAGAAGGGACAAAATAGCATGATTACTATGTTGAAAAACAGAACCCCCAGGGGAAATTTTTACAACAAAATTGTCATCTACATGCTTTGTTCCGGAAAAAGCCCACCTACGGCCAAATATAAATCTATGGCCTATAGCTAGATGAGTGGTCCAAGAATAGAGGTCAGTAGATCAGAGCATCCCCGTTACTTAAAAGAAAAAGGGGGGTGTGAGAAACAAAAGGCCCCACGCTTACCTTACGAATATCAGCAACGCGCCCGAAACGCCGAACTCGAAGACCACTAACTTGAGTTGCTTTAAATATACCCATCATATCCAGGGCATACGTGATGGCATAAAGTCATGAACTATAAACGTCGTCAATTCGGTGCAACGACCAATGCACACAGGCAGGAAAATCAAACCACTGGAACGGGTCCATTAAGTTAAAAGGAAGTTTCTGAAAATAAGTCGTTAGTCCTTCGTTTACCGTACATGACGACATAACGCCACCAACCTATCATATCATCCTTTATACAAACGTGCAATGGAGCATGTCAGCAAAATTACCAAACCCCCAAGAACTGAGTCACGCCCATAGTCAGGCCAGAAGTGCGTACACCACATGCCCAGAGAAGTTCAAGCTACACTAATCTAACCACCGCAGACTAAACACTAAGCTTCCGCACGGCAAAAAATATATACATCACTTATTTAGTGCTCCACCATTGGTGCATTAGACACCAAATTTCTAACTACAGCGCAAACCTCCAAAATGTAGATAGCACCTAATTTAAAATAAAGCAGACAAAAACTAGACCGCGCCCTTAGGTAAATTAGTCAATCATCGCGCGGATGAAATAGGTCGCTTGCGGGCATTGCCCAGCCGCTAGAGCACTAGATAAATTCATTACGGAAATTTTGCAAAAACGTTCATAACAACCAAGGTTAGAATTAATCTATACCTCACCTTATCTACAAAAGTATCGTTATAAATCCGTATAATGGGACACTTCGAAAATTAAATATTCTCAAGATCTCACATTCTTGATAAAAGAAAGATCATGGGTATATATAAATGTATGTGAACATAATAATTATTCGAAAAACGTGTTAGAAACAAAAGGATAGAACTACAGAATATATATGAGGAGAGAGACTAAGTCTAGATGAAAACATATTGAATTAAAAATACAGAGGCTAAAAACAAACAATCGGAATAAAGTCGAATTCAGATTATAAGTATACTCAGGTCTAGATAGAAATATATTTAGAATGTATTAAGACCATACATATAAAAGACAAAAAACCAAAGATCTAAATCAAATCAAATTCCAATTCTTATTCAAAGAAAAGGGGGACCATAGCCCAAATAGCACCAACACCATAGGACACATAAACCAATTATTAATTAATTCTCATAGAGAATAAGCAAGAGACACAGACACAGGAATATACATTATATAATTACATCGGAGTAATCAGTTCGTAAGAAAGAAGTGCATCTCATCATCAGAATTATGGCCCTTTATAATCGCCCTCAATTTGCATATCCATCTTGCCTCAGTCTGTCTTAGGGTGAGTTCTCTCTTACCACCCCTTTTGCTTTGAGCTACATGGTCAATTCCATAGAACCAAAAATCACTATTATCATTATGGAATTTTAGATAATGTTCTGCTAGGGGATATTTATTGTCCCTGTTCAAACTAGCCCTCCTGTGTTCTTGTATACAAGGAGTTTAAGCTGCTTCTTAGTGCGGGACAGAGCGGTGAGAGCGCGCTAGTCTCCGAGATAAAAGGAGCCCCCAGACAGTGGTCGCGAGCTTAGCGAGCACACAGGCAGCGTGTTACTCTGCTGCTTAGCACAACGCTAGATGACATTCTCAAGCTGTTTTTAGTCGAACTGAACAAATTTTAAAAATTGCATTTGTTTCAATACTTTGTACTTATATTTTTTAAAAATCACGAAATTGCAGATAGCATACTTGTCGCTGACCCGCAATCCCTTCCAGCACATACTCGCTCGATACCTGCCGATCTAGGGCAAGGCACCGAGCATTAGGGACTTTAGTGGCGGCCATCTTAGGGAGGGACAGAGCGGTGAGAGCGCGCTAGTCTCCGAGATAAAAGGAAACAGTTCCACTCCGCGCTAGCGGACGCGCCTCGTCTACGCCGGAGTCCAGCCAGAGTCGGCCCGTCTGTGCCCGTCCGGGCCAGGCCGGGACATAGGGCACAGATCTTTGCCCCACCCTTTTCAGGTATGATAACATGTGAGCAATTTAGGGCGTTTCGCCCCATCAGCCATGATAAAAGCATAACACTGGACCCGCTATTAGCTGGATTACAAACATGTCCCAAGTGTACCCTTTGTTTAACAAATCATCAGCCCTATTCTGATACTCCCCACGGTACCTTTCACATACCCCACTGTCAGGGAGAGAGTACCAGTGACTTTACATTCTACCTGGTAAATTGTCGTTCATTACCACAACATAAATTAGATATTTTCCATCTTTTAATGGAGGAAAAGCCCAGCGCGATATTCTTAACGGAAACTTGGCTACATGATGGTGCAGGTCCAGATGTTGCAATTGCCCTCCCCCCGAGTTATGCTATTGCAAGGAAGGACCGTGCTGGCCAACTAGGAGGGGGCATTGCCATTATTCACAGTAGAGATCTTGTGTGTAATTTTGAACCTGCAGACATTCCTAACTGCGAAGCGGCATCATTTAAAATTACCCTCAGTCCTAATTTTACTTTCTCTGGCCTACTTATTTATCGTCCGCCAGGAAATAATCCCTCATGGTCAGACAATTTGGTAAACTTCATTCTACCTCACCATTTGAACGCCCACACTTTTACAGTACTTGGAGATCTAAATCTTCATTTGGAAGACGACAATAACAAGATCCGTAAAAATCTTATTGATGACTTTATGGCCCTAGATATGACTCTACGCAATAAGGGCCCCACCCACAAAGCTGGACATTTGTTGGACCCTATCATATCTAACATGAGAGAACTTTTATGGCTGAACACCACCCCTATTTGCTGGTCAGATCATTTCCTCACACTTTTCTCTATTTCACTTAAACCTGCCAAACGCCCTTCCACGATTCCCTCTGAAACTTTTAGGAGAAATTGGAAAACCCTAAACATTGATGATCTCAATAACGCATTGAGGAAAGACCACCCATGTTTAAATGGGGATATGGAAAGCATATCAGAGGCCACACAGATATGGCTAAATGGCGCAGTGAATGCTTGCTTGCCCCTATCCTGTTGCAAAGGGAAAGTGCATCGCCCCCCCGCCCCCTGGTATACAGAGGCCCTTAAGAAAGAAAAATCTACATGTAAGACCTTGGAGAGGCAGTGGCATAAGAAATATGAACTGCATCAAAAAGAGGTCTATCGCAAGGCCAGAAATAGCTACCACTCGGCCTGCATGAAAGCCAAAGCATGCTATGTCACTACTACTATTAACACGGCCGTAAATAAATCCCAGACCCTCTTTAACACTGTAAAAGAGCTGGCTGGAGAGAATTCAAGAGCGGAGGTTAATCCTCTTAACACTCAGCAGTGCCAGGATCTGGCGTCTTTTTTCACTGAAAAGATCGAGAATATTGTCTCTAACATCAACGGAAACAGTATCAATACACACAAGCAAGACAACACCCCCCAAGTCCCCAGAGGAAGTTGTCGCCTTGAAGCTTGGCCCCCATTAACTTGGATAAACTGAAGGAACTGTTAAAATCTATCAAATCGGGTTCCCCACGTGACCCCATTCCTATCAGCATCATTGGTCAGCTGGAGGACTCCGCCATGACTTCCATAGCAGAGATACTTAATGCCTCCATAGAACAGGCCACAGTTCCTGCTTTATGGAAACATGCTATGGTCAGTCCTCTGCTCAAAAAGCCAGCCGCGGACCCCACGTTATTGGCCATTTATCGTCCAATATCGTTATTGCCTGCTTTTTCTAAAATCTTGGAGAGGCACATTCATAAGGCTCTTTCAAATTATGTGGAAAACAATGACTTGCTCCATTCGTCCCAATCTGGTTTTAGGAGTGGTTACTCCACCGAGACTGCCTTGCTCGGGGTCACAGAAAAGATCAGGGAGCTCATGGATGATGGCCAAACGGTAGCATTGGTCTTGTTGGACCTAAGTGCGGCCTTTGACACCATTTCTCACTCCAGACTGCTTGTCAGGCTGGAGGAGAGTGGTGTCGAGGGCAAGGCACTAGAGTGGATTAGATCATACTTATCTCTCCGCACCTTCCAGATCGCCACTTCTGCGGCTTATTCTGATGTATTCTACTCTCCCCATGGTGTACCACAGGGATCTATCCTGAGTCCTCTATTTTTTAACTTGTACCTGCGACCACTTGCCAACCTTGCAGAAAATTATGGTCTTGCCTTAATGACCTATGCAGACGACTCCCAAATTCTGTTTTCACTCTCTAAATCTGACCCGTCTGCTCCATCTGCACTAAAAATAGGCCTTCATGAAATATTTAGTTGGATGTCGGCTAACCAACTTAAACTAAATGGGGAGAAAACCGAGATCCTCCTCTTAGGGAATAGTAAAGATCTTTGGAGTGATCCCCATTGGCCGACGTCGTTAGGTAAGCTCCCGCCACCAGCTTCCCAGGTCAGAAACCTTGGGGTCATCATAGATGACAGTTTATCTATGACACAGCAAGCCAATAAAGTGGCAGGCATATGCTTCACCATTCTTAGATGGCTTCGCAAAATTGTCTGGATGTTACCAACTACCACCCAGAAGACCGTAGTCAATGCCTTAGTTACATCTCGGCTTGACTACGGTAACATCTTGTACCTGGGCTCAAACAAAGCAGTAATAAGACGCTTGCAACTCGTGCAAAACGCTGCTGCCAGACTGCTTTGCAGAATCCCTAGATACGCCAGGATCACCAAACATCTTAGGGACCTGCTTTGGCTCAGGGTTGAAAATCGGATTCGCTTTAAAACCCTGAATTATCTGTTTAAAATCAAAGCTGGTACTGCCCCCAAGTATCTACAAGACCTTGCCAAGCATTACCTCCCCAATCGCAGCCTCCGTTCATGTACAGCAGCGAACTTCGCGGTGCCGAGGTACAAACGGGCCAGAATGGGCGGGAGATCCTTCTCATATCTGGGTCCAACTCTCTGGAACACACTGCCAATCCATATACGCAAGGAAGAAAACTATACAAATTTCAGGAAAAGCGTAAAAACCTGGTTGTTCAACAAATAATCGCCTGCCGATTGCTTTCTCTTTAGTTGTGTCATGTGCTTTGCTAGTCCGGCGCCGGGAAACCCTGTGGGTAGCTGCGCGCCTTATAAGTGCTATAAAATAAATATATAAATTAGTGCTTCCAACATATCATATTGCAGGGACATCCGATAATATACACAACATATGTTGTGTTGCAATTAATGAATTGCCTAATTTGATATATGGGCGAGTCATTATGACAGAAACTTTTTGTTTTATTGGACACAAACCTACAAATATTGCAGGAACAACAGGTATAGAAACCATTGGGTTTTTCCGGTAACCACGTATTTCGCCTTTCAGTTGTGATGTAACAGGGACAAAGTTTGTTTTTAAGAGTCACACCACTCCTATAGGTAATAGAAGGATTATTAGTGATAGATCCCTGTAGGCTCGGTATTGCCTTATAGATCCCTGTAGGCTCGGTATTGCCTGCAACAGGTGCCAATTACGTCTGAAAAGATAAAAAAATGTCACTACTATGTGTGGTGTATTGCGAAATGAAACGTACTTTATCCTTCTGTCCTACACTCCTTACTTTTCGAGTGCTATTAGATAGCGTCATCTCTCGATCTAATTTGAGGGCTCTTTCTTCAGCTTTATACAAAGTGCTTTTAGCATAGCCCCTGTTTTCGAATCTTTTTCTTGCTTCCCTGATGTTAGTAGTGAATGTCTCTTATTCACTACAATTGCGCCTAATTCTTACTAGTTCGCCAAAAGGTATATTCTGGATAACTGAAGTGCCATACGCACTACTCGCATGCAAAATGCTATTGCATGCCGTACTTTTCCAATAGAGAGTACTTTGTATGATCCCTTCTTTCAGATAGAAATGAAGGTCAAGGAAGTTGATCGCATCATGGCTGAATTCCATAGTGAAGCTTCCATTGAAAGGATTAATATTGAGGTATTCGAAGTATTTTTGTAATGAGATTTCCGCCCAAGACCATAAACAAATGATGTCATCGATGTACCTCCCCAATACACAATGTGTTCCATCCCGGGGGAGGTACATCTACCCCAGGCATGCTCTCTCTCGAACCAGCCCATGAACAGGCAGCATAAGAGGGAGCAAACCTGGATCCCATCGCTGTTCCACGTTTTTGATGGTACCATACTCCATCATGTATAAAATAGTTCCTAGTTAGGATCAACTCTATTATTTCAATAGTCATCTGTTGGTGCTCAAGTTGGTCTGCACCCCCTTGGTCCAGAAATGATCTTACAGCCGTAATGCCAAATCAATGATCAATACATTTGTAAAGACTTACCACGTCAAGGATCACAAACAATAAATCATTTGACCATTGAAAGTCTTTCAGTTTGGATAAAATGTCTTTGCTATCACGAATGAAGGAAGGTAAGTTTTGAATATACGTCTTCAATTTTAGGTCAACATAATCCGAGATAGCCTCAGTTGGGGAGCTCATACCAGAACTAATCGGTCTCTCTGGAGGGAACAAACTCTCTTTATGTATCTAAGGGAGAATATAGATACAAGGGTGTGTGGGACTTTCTTTTTTCAGATAACGAAATTCACTATCGGAAAGCAACCAAATGTCTTTCCATTCAGTAAGTCTAAGATTAATATCCCTTATGAAATCCATCATAGGGTTGGTTAAAAATTGTTGGTAACACTGATTGTCATTTAATTGCCGTATGATTTCACCCATATAGTCCTGGGTATTCACCACAACAACATTTCCACCCTTATCCGCCTCGCGGATGACTATACTCCTGTCATTCTGAAATCTCACAATGGCTTTCTTTTTACCGGTGCTTAAGTTCGTTGAAGGTTTCATCTTAAATCTATTGGGTTTCTCCATATTGTGGAGTCCTTCAGTTATTTTGAAAAGAAAACAGATCAATATTGGGATGGTAAGATGTAGCAGGTATAAAATTCGACTTAAGCTTCCACCCACTCTCAATGTTAAGATTCCCAGTGATGTTTAACTCATCTAAGATCATATTCATATCTATTTCCTCTTCCCTTTCCAATGAGGATAAACATTAAATACCTCGAATTTCAGCAACAGTATGAGAAGATAAAGTAGCAGTAGTCTCATGCAATGACTTATCCACAGGTTTATTATGGAAGAAATCTTTTAATTTGACAGAGCGGATACATTTGAATAAGTAAACAAAAATGTCAGTTGTATTGCCATCCTGGGTCGGGCAAAAACTCAAGCCCTTACCCAACAACCTGCGCTCATCAACATCAAGTGGTCTGCTGGAATTACAATATGATCAAATTTTTTTGCAAAAGTATAATACGACCGTCTCTATAATCACGGTCGTCACGCCTTATTTTGCGCATTTTTTTATCTTTCAGATTACTCTGGTGTTCCTCAATAACTTTCTTCAAAATCTCATAGTTTTTCTCTATGTGCTCCTGTGGGGATTCGGCCGGGGAGTCAAACAAATCCACTGACAAAGGGGTTCTGGGGAGTGCAGGTTTTATTGATTTGTACAGTCTACGTTTGGCTACCGGGACCCGGTAGAAGGGAAGAGGGTTTGCAGCCTCTTCAGCGGCCTCTCGTGCTCCACTACTTCTCCTCGTCTCCCGGTGTCTGCTGGGATTCGAAGTCCGGATTTCCGCCGTGGTCGCGTGGAGTCCGGGGAAGTTTGCCAGAGTGCAGAAAATAAAAGAGAACCAGGATTACTCGGCTATTCTAGCCGCACAGAGGTGAGGGGAGGGTAGTGAGGAGACACGCTTGCAAGTTATCTACCCCGCTATAAGTGAGGGATGGTGCAGGGGAACGTCGGGGATTCCAGAGAACTGAGCCGCGTAAGGGTCAAGGTGGTTTGCCCAAACTATGTCCCGCCCAGCCCAGGAAACGAGACCGTACCTGTCCGAGCCACACTTCCCGGGAAGCGTGGCTGGGCGATGCGCCTTCTCGTTGGCCTCCTGGCGTGTCGCTGCTGTCTCGCGTCTCCGTGGGGGTGAATCCGCAGCTCTCCTCTCCCGGTCCGTCCTGGTCTCGCCTCTTCCCGCTGTGGCTTGGGTTGTTGCCTTCCTCCGCTCTGTCCTCGGTATTCTTCCACTCCTCTCCGTCCTGGCTCGTCCTCAGCTCCTCTCCGTCCTCGATTCTCCACCACTCCTCTCCGTCCTCGTTCCAACGCCTCTCCGCTCCGTCCTCGCACTCCAGTCTCCACTCTACTCCTCCAGGTGTAACACACACCTGTCTCAGTTCTGGGCAGGGTTTTACAGAGCTGCTGTGGGATGGTCCAGGTTCCGTTGCCGCCCACTTAAAGGTGCAGGGGCCCTCACTTTCTAGCACCGGTAGACAGCTGGCAACGTCGGATGGTTTCCACGAGTCTGTATGCTGAAACAACATAGGCAAGACATGAATAGGCAGGCCAGGGGGGCCCGAGTCCGGGTCCCCCGCGTCACAGCTCCTTATTCTCAAATGCCTCAATTTCCTTTTCTACCTCTTATATCTCAGTCAAAAGTTTAGCCCCTTTCTCAATAGCATGGCGGATGAGAATTTGCATCATCACCAGCGATGCCCCCTCACGATTACAATCCCATTCCTTGAGGAGGTCATCGCTGAGATCCTCAAAGGTGGGAAATATGAGGATAAGCAGACCTCTTGGGGTCTTCTTCTGATCTACATATTGCTGCCTATTCCTGTTTCTTTAGACGTTCTAATTTTAAAAAAAAGAGCCCAAAGACTCATTTTACTCTCAGTAACTTTGAATGGTAGTTGTAAACTCGCATTTCTTCCAAATAAGTCATGTGCCCATTCCTCCCTTCTATCGTTAAAACGAGCCATAGTAAGCTGTTTCAAAAATAACAGAATAAATAATGAAAGGTTCAAGAGTGCAAGGAAGTCCAATATATCAGCAAAAAGGGAAACACATTATACGGTGGACTACACTACCCGCACCTCTATACCAGTTTCCTATTTTGTCAATGTTGAATCCACGCTACAGACCCAGACACCAACCGCCCTATGGTGCAACTGTTATCCAGATTATAGAATAGTCTATAAATGGTGTGCGCAGGAAGAGGTAATGTCCAGGAATTTGCTCTGTAAATTTCCAATAATTCTTTATTGAAGATATTAAGATACGGTTCACAGAAAGACAGGGTTTTTCAGCCAGCGCATTTCGTTCTCGATGCAAACTACATCAGGGCATAAAGGGAAGAATCCAAACCAAAACATGTTCAGATTACATGTAACACATATATAAGATTCACCAACAAATATAAATGACAAAAAATTATATCAAGCAATTTAAACAAAAGGAAAAGATATTCATATATAACAACCATATCAAATACAAAAAATACATATAACAACCATATAAAAAATAAATTTTAAAAACAACATTTAAAAAATAATTAAAAAAGACACAGCCACAGTAATTAAACTGCGTGTACATAAGACTCATAAGAACAAGCAATAGAAACAGTTTAAGAAATTGAATGTGTTTCCCTTTTTGCCAATTTATTTACTATATTTAAACTAATTTGATATGGATTCAAAAATGTAGTTCATAGTGCTCCAGTATATATAACTAATATACATTGAAATTTCACACAAAAAACATTTTTGCTATTTACTATAGGTAGACTCCATAGTCAGGGTAAAGTACTGGGAAAATTTAAAAAAATGTAAACCTTCAATCAATCAATCAATCAATCAATCAATCAATCAATCAATCAAGGGTGTATAAAGTGTGCTACTTACGCATGAGGGTCTCAAGGCACGGGGGGGAAGCGGCTTTGGATCAGTCAAAAAGCCAGATCTTGAGGTCCTTCCTGTACAAGTGCAGGGTCGGGGAGTATCTGATGTTCACAGGGAGTTTGTTCTAGGTCTTGGCTGTGATGTAGGAAAAAGCTTTCCCACCAGTTCTGTTTCTGTGGATGCGGGGAACCACTGCCAGGGCATGGTTAGCGGAGTGGAGGTTCCTCTTGGGTACGGGGAAGGATAATGTCTCATTGAGGTATTTGTTTCTGATGTTGTTGAGGGATTTTTAGGCGTGGGTGAGGAGTTTGTAGGTGACCCTCTTCTCGACAGGGAGCCTGTGGAAGGCTCATTGGTGTTGGGTCATGTGCTCATGATGTGGTGTCCCGAGTAGAAGTCTGGCAGCGGCGTTCTAGATGGTATGGAGTTTGCGTAGAAGAGTTCTGTTGATTCTGGGGTAAAGGGTGCTGCCGTAGTCCAGTCTGCTGGTTATGAGTGCGTTGGTGATGATACTTCTGCAGTCGGGGGGATCCATTTGAAGGTCTTATGGAGTATCTGAAGGCAGTTGAAGCTGGTGGAGGCGACAGCATTTATCTGGCGGTTCATAGAGAGGGAGAAGTCAAGGGCGATGCTGAGGTTCTGAGCGTGGTCTGTAGGGGTGGGAGGGTTCCCAAGGGCAGAGGGTCACCTGGTGTAGGGTCCAAGGATGAAGACCTCGGTCTTCTGAGAGTTGAGCTTCAGACTGATGTTTTTCATCCATGCTGCCACATTCTTCATTCCTTCCTGGAAGCCGAGTCTGGTGTCTTTGGGACTCTTCGTGAGGGAGAGAATGAGCTGGGTGTCGTCGGTGTAGGATACGATGCTGATCCCATGCTGTCTGACGATGGTGGCGAGGGGGGCTATGTAGATGTTGAAGAGCTTGGGGCTGAGTGATGATCACTTAGGATACTCCGCAGTTGATTTCCGAGGGTTCAGGGAGGAAGGGAGGGAGTCGGATCCTCCTTGTTTGCTGGAGTGGAAGGATTGGATCCAGTCAAGGGCGGTTCCTTGTATGCCTGCGTAGTGAAGTCTGGCTATAAGCTTGTGATGTGAGACATGTCGAAGGCTGTGGAGAGGTCTAGAAGGATGAGGGCTGCAGTGTGTCCCTGGTCAAGTAGCATGCGGATATCGTCAGTGGTGGCGAGGAGGGCGGTCTCGGTGCTGTGGTTGCTGCAGAATCCAGACTGGGAGGCATCTAGGATGGAGTTCACTTTGATGTAGGCGGTCAGCAGGGCGTTTACGAGTCTCTCAGTGACTTTGGCTGAAAAGGGGAGGTGAGAGATGGGCCAGTAGTTTTTCAGGTCTGTAGCGTCGACCGTAGGTTTCTTGAGGAGGCGTTTCACCTCTGCCCGTTTCCAGTCGTCTGGGCAGATGCCGGATCTGAGGGAGGCGTTGATGGTCTGTCCTAGTTTGGGTGCGATGGCGGCAGTGGCCCTGTGGAATAGGTGTAGAGGGCAGGGGTCTGTTGGGGCACCTGAGTGGGTTTTCTTCATGGTCGCAGTGATGAGTTCGTTGGGAGCGGGATCCCAGGTAGTGATGGTCGGTCTTGTCGGCTGTGGTGGGTAGGGGGGTGGTGTTTGGCACTGGCTCGCTGAAATTGTCATAGAGGACCTTGATCTTCAGGTGGAAGTAGGAGCTGAGCTTGTCGCAGTATTCCTGGGAGGGTGTGACATCTGTGGCTTTGCTGGTGGGTTTTGCAAACTGCTGTATAACATTGAACAGTTCCTTGGCGTCGGTCGCGTTGGTCTGGACTTTGTCTCTTAGGAAGTACCATTTGGTGTCTCTTATGTGCTGGTGGTATTCCTTCAGGGCTTTCCTGCGGTTGTTCTGTGCTTCCGATTTTCTGGTTTAGCGAGGTTTTCTCTAGGCGTCTGCAGGAGCGTCTGGCTTCTTAAAGTTCTGTGGTGAAGCAGGTGGCCTTCAGAGGACATAGTTTGGCGGGCTGGTCGGAGGGGTGCAGGCTTGGTGGGGCAGCAGGAGATCCAGCGGTGAAAATCCATGGCTGCGGAGTTGGTGTTGGTCATGGCGCTGGGGGGGGGGGGGTTTGGAGGAGGTTGGTGTTGTTTGGTTCCTCCGTGATCTTGCTCCAGTTCTGTCATGGCCGGCGTGGTGAGGGCTTGGGTGCTGTGGTGGTGTTGAAGGGGAAATGGACGCAGTGGTGGTCCCTCCAGGGGAGCTGGGTGGTGTGGCTGAAGCGGATGTTTGTTTTTCCCACGAAGATGGGTTTGAGGGTGTGTCCAGCTCTGTGCGTGGGTGTGTTGACCAGCTGCTTCAGTCCGAGGTTCCCGAGGTTGTCAAGGAGAGTGATGGAGTCGGGGTCATTGCAGTCGTCAAGGTGGAAGTTCAGGTCCCCGAGTAGAATGTAGTCTGTGAAGGTGATGGCGTGGGGTGCGTTGAGCTCTGTGATGGTATTAGCGGGCTGGGTGCGAGGTCCTGGTAGTCTGGAAGTGGAGGTGTTCTGTGTTGGAGCAGGGGTCACTCATGCTGGATATGGTGGGGGGTCTTCTGTGCGATGGCGAGACCTCCTCCCGGGCTGTGCGAACAGTTTTTGCCCTGGATCTTGTATCCGTCAGGGATGGTAGTGGCGATGTCGGGCTGAGGTGGCGTTGGTCCAGCTTTCCGTGAAGAAGGCGACATCGGGCGAGATGGTGTCGATCAGGTCCCAGATCTATATGGCATTTTGGTGCAGGAAGCGCACGTTAACGAGGATGCATGTCAGGGTTTCGGAGGTGCGTGCATCACCCGGGCCTTCGGCGGCCATCAGAGCTTTGCTGATGATGAAATTTCTGCGGCAGTGTCTGCACGAGAACTGTCCATGGGTGGTGTTCGGCGAGGATCTTTTGCAGTCGGCCTGTCTTCCAGGATAGAGTGCGTGGAGGGTGGTTGCGTTGTAGCGGTGGGGCCTCGGGGAGCCAGGGTACCTGGCGCTGGTCACGGGCGGGTCACAGATGGGCGCAGACCGGCTTGCCTTAGGCGCACCAGCGGTGCGACCGCGCAGCGGTCAGCATTAAGTAGGGAAGGAAGGCGGGACCAGAGGGAGGGTGAAAGGAGCAGGACTGTGTCGGGGGTGGTGCAGCAGGGGCATCAGCGGCGGGAAGAGTAAAACAGTACAGAGTACACAGTAAAATAAACCAACAAAGTAAACAGCACACAATGGACAAGGCAGTAATGAAAAAGAGTAAAAGGGGGGTTTACAATACCATGCAAGGCAAAACAGAAACAGCAGGCAAGAGGAGAAAAAAAACACCTGAGACGTGCTGCCGGCGCGAACCTGCCAGTGGAGGGGCTCGGAGCGGTGTGAGCCGGAGTTGCTGGCATGGACCAGAGGTCAAGACTATCAAATAGGGTTTAATAGTTAATAAATAGTCTGAGCTTTACTTTGGCCCACCGAACATAGACCATTGGGACTGCCCTGAATAGTGTAGTAGATCTAATGAATCGAGAAAATACAGACTTCATGTAAAAAGTCATTTGTTATCACAGGCAATGAAAATCACAAAATCACAATATTAGGATTGGCAAATGGACATTTCCTTTGGTACAAACATCCTCTTATGAGATGTAAAATTTCTTTAGAGATCCTTTCAAAGATACAAAGGGGAAGGGGAATGAAAGGGGAACCACCTCTCCTATTTCTGATTCAGAAAGGAATATATCAATGCTCTGTGGCCGCAATTGTGGTTGCAAACAATTGATGATATATTGATCCCCAAGTTGGGGTGCTAACTGATTCACAATTGAGAAGGGGGTCAAGTAGAGCTTTTATAGTGAATCAAACTCATTAGCTGGAGCCACACCCAAGAGCTGAAGTCACAGGAATTTTCACAGTCAAGCAGAGAGGATTCAAACAGGGTTACACGACAAGAGCATGGCCGATGCGTAAATACTTACACAAAAGCTTAAATTATGCACTATCTAAGTGAGTTTGTCTTTTCTGTTGGCCTGCTTTCCACCTTCTCCGAATTTGATGCCATGTGGGTTATTTTCTGTGCTACAGTGCCTAGCAACCTAACACAGAAAATATTGTTAATGTGAAAATTATATTGTATTTGTGTTTCAATGTGCATTCCATTTTGAAATTTAAATTGCAATAATTGTTGTTTCATATCTATTGTAGATAGAAATACATGAAAGATAGTGATTTGTTTATCAGGGATAGAACATAAACTGAAGAATACATTATTGTTATGGTACTAGCCTTGAATTTTATGAAAGAGAGATGGGCATAATATATATATTTATGAGAATGCTTTTCATGCAGGCACAGCTCAGCTTTAAGTTATTGGTTTCCTGCGTACTACCCCCTTTTTTGACTATGAAAAGGAAGTCTTGTTACGTGTATTTGTGGTGCAGTCCTTAATTACCCTCCCATTAAGTGCAAAAATAACTCCTTTAATCCTTTCACGATATTCTTAATTTAGTCATTGCGCGGATTGCTGTTCTCCTTAATATTTCCAATATCATCATTTATAGTTGAGGTTCACCAACAGGACCTTTTATACTAAAATTCTGTGCATTTCCAATAAGCATGTACTTTTGTTATACTTTCCTTTCTATAAGGGATACCCCACATATGCTAATAAGGCATTATGGGATCTGTGAATAATATAAATCGAAAACATCTTTCTTTTTAGAAAAATCATTTTTTGTAGACATGCTTTATGTTTGTTTTATTGCATTTAATGTGTTGCTTTAGTTCTAAGGTGTTGGTGGTGTTCTCGGCCAAAGTAATGGACTTCTCTGTTTTTATGGGTCGCCTCTTCTTTTTCTAGACTGGTATTTTACTGGCCCTAATTGACCAAATTTTAAATGTGTTTACTTAACTTCTACATTTTTTATCACTTATTGTGCTAGAAGTGTGTATGTGCATACATGTGTGTACGTGTGTGCAAATTTTATTTTGTATTTTTTGCAAATAATATGTTTTGTATGTTTTCCTTATTCTTATCTTTCTATTACATTTATTGTTATTATTTTAAATGATAATCTTGTTTTTGATAGTTTGGCTGTTATACATCATTTTTACGTTACTACATATTTTAAATAAAATGCTTTCTCAGATTGGCACAAATGCATATTGTGTGGTTAGAAGTCAGAAAGAGACAGTCAATGCAACACATATTACGATGGACGGAGTGCTGAAACATTTCAGACTTTCACCCCAGTAGTATTAGATCTGGGTGACATCCATCATCGTTCTTCTGCTCACTTCACCACCCCAGGTCAGACCCAGCCATATGCAAATTAGCCTTGACCCTGTTCCTCAAGGAAACAGTCCAGCCTGAACGGCCAGGCCAGGTCCTACCTGGACTGGATACAAGCATTCTGGGACCGGTTTCGGTGTTATACCCCTCATCATATATATTGAATATAATTTAGGTAATTACATTTATTGCTTTTCCCAAAAAGTTTAAAAATTATGAAAATAATCAATACATATTTTAAATATTAAAATATGATTTGTGAATAATAAAATATAACAAATTAAAAAATACATTTAATGTAGAGATGCTTTGTATTGATCTGGTATATATATATTTTAGTTAATAAAAATGTGTAATAATAAGTTTAATAATAATTTAACATTTAATATAGTGACTAAATGTTTCAATGTTTTGGTTTGTCATTAATAATGTTAGAAACATGTAAATTAATAAAAATATTGGAATATTATTTTTATATTACTTTTAAAATTAACTATAAATAATAATCACAATTTTACAAAAACAAAAATATTCATGTTATTATTTTTAGTTTATGCAAATACAAAATATGGAAAAAATGTTGTTTACATTTTTGTTAAATTGTGAATAGGGTAACAGGTATTTTTCAAATGTATTGTTTTATAAATACTTAGGATATTTAATTTTGGGGTATTTTGATTTTATGTATATGTTGTTTTGAAGTTTCATTGAGTTGATATAGGTTTGGTTGGGAATAGAAAATTATATATGTGTAATGATATCCCCAATGTGACCGTGGTACATTCCTCTGTATCCAACCGCCGGGGTCGCAAACAGTGATGAATGGGAGAGTCGGAGGAAGGCCTGTAGCATGGCCATCGGTGCTGACGCTCAGTGAAAAAAATGCCTGTTGTCCAAAAAAATAACAAGAAGGCAAACAAGTGCACATAGCAAACTAACTTGGCCCACCAAAACACCATAATTTCAAAAAGGGGGTGGTGATGGACAGAGTATCTGAGTTAATCAGAACACTCCTACCCAGTCAACAGATCAGGGCTTGATCCATCACCGTTTTTTAGCTCACTGCACCATCCCAGTTCAGAACATGGCTATATGCAAATTAGTCTGTCCCTGGCCCAGTGCATCATGGGAACAGGGCAGACCAAACTACCAAGCCAATTTTTCACTGGAAAGGAAACAAGCTTCCGGGGGCCGGTTTCTGGCATTACAGCCGTCTTCGGCCCGGCTTGCTTGAATCCTGATGGTGCAATGAGCAAGGGACTCATGTCTGAGCATACCCTTCCATACTCATGGTGGCCAAAATAATTTCAAAAAGGGGGTGGTGATGGACAGAGTATCTGAGTTAATCAGAACACTCCTACCCAGTCAACAGATCTGGGCTTGATCCATCACCGTTTTTTAGCTCACTGCACCATCCCAGTTCAGAACCTGGCTATATGCAAATTAGTCTGTCCCTGGCCCAGTGCATCATGGGAACAGGGCAGACCAAACTACCAAGCCAATTCTTCACTGGAAAGGAAACAAGCTTCCGGGGACCGGTTTCTGGCATTACAGCCGTCTTCGGCCCGGCTTGCTTGAATCCTGATGGTGCAATGAGAAAGGGACTCATGTCTGAGCATACCCTTCCACACTCATGGTGGCCAAAATAATTTCAAAAAGGGGGTGGTAATGGACAGAGTATCTGAGTTAATCAGAACACTCCTACCCAGTCAACAGATCAGGGCTTGATCCATCACCGTTTTTTAGCTCACTGCACCATCCCAGTTCAGAACCTGGCTATATGCAAATTAGTCTGTCACTGGCCCAGTGCATCATGGGAACAGGGCAGACCAAACTACCAAGCCAATTCTTCACTGGAAAGGAAACAAGCTTCCGGGGACCGGTTTATGGCATTACAGCCATCTTCGGCCCGGCTTGCTTGAATCCTGATGGTGCACTGAGCAAGGGACTCATGTCTGAGCATACCCTTCCACACTCATGGTGGCCAAAATAATTTCAAAAAGGGGGTGTTGATGGACAGAGTATCTGAGTTAATCAAAACACTCCTACCCAGTCAACAGATCAGGGCTTGATCCATCACCGCTTTTTTAGCTCACTGCACCATCCCAGTTCAGAACCTGGCTATATGCAAATTAGTCTGTCCCTGGCCCAGTGCATCATGGGAACAGGGCAGACCAAACTACCAAGCCAATTCTTCACTGGAAAGGAAACAAGCTTCCGGGGGCCGGTTTCTGGCATTACAGCCGTCTTCGGCCCGGCTTGCTTGAATCCTGATGGTGCAATGAGCAAGGGACTCATGTCTGAGCATACCCTTCCACACTCATGGTGGCCAAAATAATTTCAAAAAGGGGGTGGTAATGGACAGAGTATCTGAGTTAATCAGAACACTCCTACCCAGTCAACAGATCTGGGCTTGATCCATCACCGTTTTTTAGCTCACTGCACCATCCCAGTTCAGAACCTGGCTATATGCAAATTAGTCTGTCCCTGGCCCAGTGCATCATGGGAACAGGGCAGACCAAACTACCAAGCCAATTCTTCACTGGAAAGGAAACAAGCTTCCGGGGACCGGTTTCTGGCATTACAGCCGTCTTCGGCCCGGCTTGCTTGAATCCTGATGGTGCAATGAGCAAGGGACTCATGTCTGAGCATACCCTTCCACACTCATGGTGGCCAAAATAATTTCAAAAAGGGGGTGGTAATGGACAGAGTATCTGAGTTAATCAGAACACTCCTACCCAGTCAACAGATCAGGGCTTGATCCATCACCGTTTTTTAGCTCACTGCACCATCCCAGTTCAGAACCTGGCTATATGCAAATTAGTCTGTCCCTGGCCCAGTGCATCATGGGAACAGGGCAGACCAAACTACCAAGCCAATTCTTCACTGGAAAGGAAACAAGCTTCCGGGGACCGGTTTATGGCATTACAGCCGTCTTCGGCCCGGCTTGCTTGAATCCTGATGGTGCACTGAGCAAGGGACTCATGTCTGAGCATACCCTTCCACACTCATGGTGGCCAAAATATTTTCAAAAAGGGGGTGGTGATGGACAGAGTATCTGAGTTAATCAGAACACTCCTACCCAGTCAACAGATCAGGGCTTGATCCATCACCGTTTTTTAGCTCACTACACCATCCCAGTTCAGAACCTGGCTATATGCAAATTAGTCTGTCCCTGGCCCAGTGCATTATGGGAACAGGGCAGACCCAACTACCAAGCCAATTCTTCACTGGAATCATTTTGTCCACCATAAGCGTGGAAGGGTGTACTCAGATGTGAGTCCCTTGCTCATTGCACCATCAGGATTCAAGCAAGCCGGGCCGACGACGCCTGAAATGGCAGAAACCGGTCCCCGGAAGCTTGTTTCCTTCCCAGTACAAGAATTGGCTTGGTAGTTTGGTTTGCCCTGTTCCCATCATGCACTGGGACAGGAACACACTAATTTGCATATAGCCAAGTTCTGAGCTGGGATGGTACAGTGAGCTAAAAAACGGTGATGGATCAAGCCCTGATCTTTGGACTGGGTAAGAGTGGTCTGCTTAATTCAGGCACTCTGTTCATCACCACCCCCTTTTCTGAATCATTTTATCCACCATAAGCGTGGAAGGGTATACTCAGATGTGAGTCCCTTGCTCATTGCACCATCAGGATTCAAGCAAGCCGGGCCGACGACGCCTGAAATGGCAGTAACCGGTCCCCGGAAGCTTGTTTCCTTCCCAGTACAAGAATTGGCTTGGTAGTTTGGTTTGCCCTGTTCCCATCATGCACTGGGACAGGAACAGACTAATTTGCATATAGCCAAGTTCTGAGCTGGGATGGTGCAGTGAGCTAAAAAACGGTGATGGATCAAGCCCTGATCTTTGGACTGGGTAAGAGTGGTCTGCTTAATTCAGGCACTCTGTTCATCATCACCCCCTTTTCTGAATCATTTTGTCCACCATAAGCGTGGAAGGGTATACTCAGATGTGAGTCCCTTGCTCATTGCACCATCAGGATTCAAGCAAGCTGGGCCGACGACGCCTGAAATGGCAGAAACCGGTCCCCGGAAGCTTGTTTCCTTCCCAGTACAAGAATTGGCTTGGTAGTTTGGTTTGCCCTGTTCCCATCATGCACTGGGACAGGAACAGACTAATTTGCAGATAGCCAAGTTCTGAGCTGGGATGGTGCAGTGAGCTAAAAAACGGTGATGGATCAAGCCCTGATCTTTGGACTGGGTAAGAGTGGTCTGCTTAATTCAGGCACTCTGTTTATCACCACCCCCTTTTCTGAATCATTTTGTCCACCATAAGCGTGGAAGGGTATACTCAGATGTGAGTCCCTTGCTCATTGCACCATCAGGATTCAAGCAAGCCGGGCCGACGACGCCTGAAATGGCAGAAACCGGTCCCCGGAAGCTTGTTTCCTTCCCAGTACAAGAATTGGCTTGGTAGTTTGGTTTGCCCTGTTCCCATCATGCACTGGGACAGGAACAGACTAATTTGCATATAGCCAAGTTCTGAGCTGGGATGGTGCAGTGAGCTAAAAAACGGTGATGGATCAAGCCCTGATCTTTGGACTGGGTAAGAGTGGTCTGCTTAATTCAGGCACTCTGTTCATCACCACCCCCTTTTCTGAATCATTTTGTCCACCATAAGCGTGGAAGGGTATACTCAGATGTGAGTCCCTTGCTCATTGCACCATCAGGATTCAAGCAAGCCGGGCCGACGACGCCTGAAATGGCAGAAACCGGTCCCCGGAAGCTTGTTTCCTTCCCAGTACAAGAATTGGCTTGGTAGTTTGGTTTGCCCTGTTCCCATCATGCACTGGGACAGGAACAGACTAATTTGCATATAGCCAAGTTCTGAGCTGGGATGGTGCAGTGAGCTAAAAAACGGTGATGGATCAAGCCCTGATCTTTGGACTGGGTAAGAGTGGTCTGCTTAATTCAGGCACTCTGTTCATCACCACCCCCTTTTCTGAATCATTTTGTCCACCATAAGCGTGGAAGGGTATACTCAGATGTGAGTCCCTTGCTCATTGCACCATCAGGATTCAAGCAAGCCGGGCCGACGACGCCTGAAATGGCAGAAACCGGTCCCCGGAAGCTTGTTTCCTTCCCAGTACAAGAATTGGCTTGGTAGTTTGGTTTGCCCTGTTCCCATCATGCACTGGGACAGGAACAGACTAATTTGCATATAGCCAAGTTCTGAGCTGGGATGGTGCAGTGAGCTAAAAAACGGTGATGGATCAAGCCCTGATCTTTGGACTGGGTAAGAGTGGTCTGCTTAATTCAGGCACTCTGTTCATCATCACCCCCTTTTCTGAATCATTTTGTCCACCATAAGCGTGGAAGGGTATACTCAGATGTGAGTCCCTTGCTCATTGCACCATCAGGATTCAAGCAAGCTGGGCCGACGACGCCTGAAATGGCAGAAACCGGTCCCCGGAAGCTTGTTTCCTTCCCAGTACAAGAATTGGCTTGGTAGTTTGGTTTGCCCTGTTCCCATCATGCACTGGGACAGGAACAGACTAATTTGCAGATAGCCAAGTTCTGAGCTGGGATGGTGCAGTGAGCTAAAAAACGGTGATGGATCAAGCCCTGATCTTTGGACTGGGTAAGAGTGGTCTGCTTAATTCAGGCACTCTGTTTATCACCACCCCCTTTTCTGAATCATTTTGTCCACCATAAGCGTGGAAGGGTATACTCAGATGTGAGTCCCTTGCTCATTGCACCATCAGGATTCAAGCAAGCCGGGCCGACGACGCCTGAAATGGCAGAAACCGGTCCCCGGAAGCTTGTTTCCTTCCCAGTACAAGAATTGGCTTGGTAGTTTGGTTTGCCCTGTTCCCATCATGCACTGGGACAGGAACAGACTAATTTGCATATAGCCAAGTTCTGAGCTGGGATGGTGCAGTGAGCTAAAAAACGGTGATGGATCAAGCCCTGATCTTTGGACTGGGTAAGAGTGGTCTGCTTAATTCAGGCACTCTGTTCATCACCACCCCCTTTTCTGAATCATTTTGTCCACCATAAGCGTGGAAGGGTATACTCAGATGTGAGTCCCTTGCTCATTGCACCATCAGGATTCAAGCAAGCCGGGCCGACGACGCCTGAAATGGCAGAAACCGGTCCCCGGAAGCTTGTTTCCTTCCCAGTACAAGAATTGGCTTGGTAGTTTGGTTTGCCCTGTTCCCATCATGCACTGGGACAGGAACAGACTAATTTGCATATAGCCAAGTTCTGAGCTGGGATGGTGCAGTGAGCTAAAAAACGGTGATGGATCAAGCCCTGATCTTTGGACTGGGTAAGAGTGGTCTGCTTAATTCAGGCACTCTGTTCATCACCACCCCCTTTTCTGAATCATTTTGTCCACCATAAGCGTGGAAGGGTATACTCAGATGTGAGTCCCTTGCTCATTGCACCATCAGGATTCAAGCAAGCCGGGCCGACGACGCCTGAAATGGCAGAAACCGGTCCCCGGAAGCTTGTTTCCTTCCCAGTACAAGAATTGGCTTGGTAGTTTGGTTTGCCCTGTTCCCATCATGCACTGGGACAGGAACAGACTAATTTGCATATAGCCAAGTTCTGAGCTGGGATGGTGCAGTGAGCTAAAAAACGGTGATGGATCAAGCCCTGATCTTTGGACTGGGTAAGAGTGGTCTGCTTAATTCAGGCACTCTGTTCATCACCACCCCCTTTTCTGAATCATTTTGTCCACCATAAGCGTGGAAGGGTATACTCAGATGTGAGTCCCTTGCTCATTGCACCATCAGGATTCAAGCAAGCCGGGCCGACGACGCCTGAAATGGCAGAAACCGGTCCCCCGAAGCTTGTTTCCTTCCCAGTACAAGAATTGGCTTGGTAGTTTGGTTTGCCCTGTTCCCATCATGCACTGGGACAGGAACAGACTAATTTGCATATAGCCAAGTTCTGAGCTGGGATGGTGCAGTGAGCTAAAAAACGGTGATGGATCAAGCCCTGATCTTTGGACTGGGTAAAATGGTCTGCTTAATTCAGGCACTCTGTTCATCACCACCCCCTTTTCTGAATCATTTTGTCCACCATAAGCGTGGAAGGGTTTACTCAGATGTGAGTCCCTTGCTCATTGCACCATCAGGATTCAAGCAAGCCGGGCCGACGACGCCTGAAATGGCAGAAATCAGTCCCCGGAAGCTTGTTTCCTTCCCAGTACAAGAATTGGCTTGGTAGTTTGGTTTGCCCTGTTCCCATCATGCACTGGGACAGGAACAGACTAATTTGCATATAGCCAAGTTCTGAGCTGGGATGGTGCAGTGAGCTAAAAAATGGTGATGGATCAAGCCCTGATCTTTGGACTGGGTAAGAGTGGTCTGCTTAATTCAGGCACTCTGTTCATCACCACCCCCTTTTCTGAATCATTTTGTCCACCATAAGCGTGGAAGGGTATACTCAGATGTGAGTCCCTTGCTCATTGCACCATCAGGATTCAAGCAAGCCGGACCGACGACGCCTGAAATGGCAGAACCGGTCCCCGGAAGCTTGTTTCCTTCCCAGTACAAGAATTGGCTTGGTAGTTTGGTTTGCCCTGTTCCCATCATGCACTGGGACAGGAACAGACTAATTTGCATATAGCCAAGTTCTGAGCTGGGATGGTGCAGTGAGCTAAAAAACGGTGATGGATCAAGCCCTGATCTTTGGACTGGGTAAGAGTGGTCTGCTTAATTCAGGCACTCTGTTCATCACCACCCCCTTTTCTGAATCATTTTGTCCACCATAAGCGTGGAAGGGTATACTCAGATGTGAGTCCCTTGCTCATTGCACCATCAGGATTCAAGCAAGCCGGACCGACGACGCCTGAAATGGCAGAACCGGTCCCCGGAAGCTTGTTTCCTTCCCAGTACAAGAATTGGCTTGGTAGTTTGGTTTGCCCTGTTCCCATCATGCACTGGGACAGGAACAGACTAATTTGCATATAGCCAAGTTCTGAGCTGGGATGGTGCAGTGAGCTAAAAAACGGTGATGGATCAAGCCCTGATCTTTGGACTGGGTAAGAGTGGTCTGCTTAATTCAGGCACTCTGTTCATCACCACCCCCTTTTCTGAACCACCAAAACACCAAACACATCCCAAAGACAAACCCACATGGAAAATTCAACAAGTACCATTCCCAGGACAACCCACACAACACACATGACAGCAATACCCCAACTTGACACACCCACTTAGCTGAGCATAAAAACAGCCCCTTCCCTGCCCATTATCCTTTCCAATACTCCACAACTGAAGAGCTCAACATCCCAGGACAAAGGAGAGGCCAACCTGCACACATCACACCAGCAAAACACACACACACACACACACATCACCTACACCACCGCACCACCCTCACAACTTTACCCCAAAACATTAGCACAGCACACACCATGGCACCACAGAAAATGCCCAAATTCGTGGACAGTTCTCAGTCATGGTAGATAAGATAATCAGAGTAGAACCACAAGTTTTTGGCAGCCTGATCCAACAGACACCATTAGCTGCAAGAGCACAAATGTGGGCAAGGATAGTCGACAAGGTCACTGCAGTAGGGACCACCCCACGTTCCAGAAATAAAATCATAAAGCGGTGGCATGACCTGAAGAGGATTGTTAAAGAAAATAGGAACAAGAACTGTAAGCTGGCTCAGAGGACTGGCGGTGGTCCTCCCATCCCACCAAAAACATTCAACGCATGGGAGGAAAAGGTGCTTGCCACACTGCATCCAGAGAGTCTCACAGCAATACCCGGGGGAGTGCAGGATGGTAAGAACAAACACATGTAAACCATCGCACTGCCATGTACAGTCTTGCACAACTACAAAGCTACACCTCCTAGGCCCAAGTACATCCATATGTACCAGAATATCCAACACAGGTCTCACAGATGTAACATCCACCCCATCTAAATCACCCCAAAGGTAGGCTGCAACATTCCCAGGGTTGTATGTGTACAGGCAGCCTTAACCACTAATCCTACCATGCCCTCGTCACACCCCTGAGCAGAATGGAGCACTCCCTCCCACCCAGAAGCATGTGTCAACCACTGCAGTGTTAACCTTCATCTAACAGGTAGGTGGATGAGGGTTTATTGGGGTGGGAGGCCTGCACTACAACTCCCACCATGCCCCCTGTCTCGCCCCTCAGCAGGATGGGCACCCCCCAGAACATTTGTCAGCCATTGCTGTATTCACCTCCATCTAACAGGTAGGTAGCCTTCTTCCCAGGTTGTGCTGTTTGGGTGTGGGAGGCCTGCACTACTACTCCCACCATGCACCCTGTTCACCCCTCAGCAGGATGGAGCACCCACCCTGAAGCATATGTCATGCATTGCAGTGTTCAACTTATCTAACAGGTAGGTAGCCATCTTCCCAGGTTATGCTGTTTCGGTATGGGAGGCCTGCACCACTAATCCCCCATGCCCCCTGCCCCATCCCTCAGCAAGATGGAGCACTCCCTCCCACCCAGAATCATGTGTCATCCACCGCAGTGTACACCTTCATCTCACAATTAGGTAGTCATCTTGCCATGGAGGGCTGTTTGGGTGTGCGAGTCCTGCACTACTACTCTCACAATTCCCCCTGTCCCACCCCACAGTAGGATGGAGCACCACCAGAAGCTTGTGTCAGCCATTGCAGTATTCACCTCCATCTAACAGTTAGGTAGCCATCTTCCAAGGTTGTGCTGTTTGAATGTGGGCGGCCTGCACTACTACTCCCACCATGTACCCTGTTCCACCCCTCAACAGGATGGAGCGCCCCCTCCAGAAGCATGTGTCAGCCATTGCAGTGTTCACCATCATCTAACAGGTAGGTAGCCGTCTTCCCAGGTTGTGCTGTTTGGGTGTGGGAGGCCTGTACCACTAATCCCACCATGCCCCCTGCACCACCCCTCAGCAGGATGAAGAACTTCCTCCCACCCTGAAGCGTGTGTCAGCCACTCCAGTGTTCACTTTCATCTAACAGGTAGGTAGCCATCTTGCCATGGAGGGATGTTTGGGAGTGGGAGGCCTGATCTACAACTCCCACCATGCTCCCTGTCGCACCCCTCAGATGGATGGAGCAACCCCAGAAGCTTGTGTCAGCCTTTGCAGTGTTTACCTCCATCCAACAGGTAGGTAGCCATCTTCCCAGGTTGTGCTGTGTGAGTGTGGGAGCCTGCACTACTAATCCCACCATGCGCCCTGTCCCACCCCTCAGCAGGATGGGAACACCCCCGGAAGCGTGTGTCAGCCACTGCAGTGTTCACTTTCATCTAACAGGTAGGTAGCCATCTTGCCATGGAGGTCTGTTTGGGAGTGGGTGGCCTGCACTATAACTCCCACCATGCTCCCTGTCCCACCCCTCAGATGGATGGAGCAACCCCAGAAGCTTGTGTCAGCCATTGCAGTGTTCACCTCCATCCAACAGGTAGGTAGCCATCTTCCCTGGTAATGCTGTTTGGGTGTGGGAGCCGGCACTACTACACACCATGCGCCCTGTCCCACCCCTCAGCAGGATGGGGCACCCGCCCAGAAGCATGGGTCAGCCATTGCAGTGTTCACCTACATCTAATAGATTGGTAGCCATCTTCCCAGGTGGTGCTGTTTGGGTGTGGGAGGCCTGCACTACTACTCGCACCATGCACCCTGTTCACCCCTCAGCAGGATGGAGCACCCGCCCCGAAGCATATGTCAGCCATTGCAGTGTTCACCTTCATCTAAGAGGTAGGTAGCCATCCTCCCAGGTTGTGCTGTTTGTGTGTGGGAGGCCTGCACCACTAATCCCCCATGTCCCCTGTCCCTTCCCTCAGCAGGATGGAGCACTCCCTCCCACCCTGAAGCATGTGTCAGCCACTGCAGTGTACACCTTCATCTCACAATTAGGTAGTCATCTTGCCATGGAAGGCTGTTTGGGTGTGCGAGGCCTGCACTACTACTCCCACAATTCCCCTTGTCCCACCCCTCAGCAGGATAGATCACCACCAGAAGCATGTGTCGGACATTGCAGTATTCACCTCCATCTAACAGTTAGGTAGCCATCTTCCCAGGTTGTGCTGTTTGGATGTGGGAGGCCTGTACTACTACTCCAACCATGTACCCTGACCCACCCCTCAACAGGATGGAGCACTCCCCCCAGAAGCATGTGTCAGCCATTGCAGTGTTCACCTTTATCTAACAGGTAGGTAGCCCTCTTCCCAGGTTGTGCTATTTGGGTGTGGGAGGCCTGCACCACTACTCCCACCATGCCCCCTGTCCCACCCCTCAGCAGGATGGAGCACTTCCTCCCACCCGAAGCGTGTGTAAGCTACTGCAGTGTTCACTTTCATCTAACAGGTAGGTAGCCATCTTGCCATGGAGGGCTGTTTGGGGGTGGGAGGCCTGCACTACAACTCCCACCTTGCTCCCTGTCCCACCCCTCAGGTGGATGGAGCAACCCCAGAAGCTTGTGTCAGCCATTGCAGTGTTCACCTCCATCCAACAGGTAGGTAGCTATCTTCCCAGGTTATGCTGTTTGGGTGTGGGAGCCTGCACTACTACTCCCACCATGCGCCCTGCCCCACACCTCAGCAGGATGGATCACCCCCAGAAGTATGTGTCAGCCATTGTAGTATTCACCTCCATCTAACAGGTAGATGGCCATATTCCCAGGTTGTGCTGTTTGGGTGTGGGAGGCCTGCACTACAACTCCCACAATGCCCCTTGTCCCACCCCTCAACAGGATGGAGCACTCTCTCCCAGATGCATGTGTCAGCCAATGCATTGTACACTTCAAACTAACAGGTAGGTAGCCACCTCCTTCTCTCTTGTCCCACCCTTGAGCAGGATGTCACAATTTAAACCTAAATTTGACAACAGAACAGGTAAGTAGACAGTGCATGCACTCAACCACTCCTCACAAAGAACATGCTCCCATATGCCAACACCAGCCCTCACATCCCACAAAAAATCACAGATCCAATTACCACTCACAGTGTGCAGACAGCTAAGCAAATGTAACTGTCACTGCATCCATAGTGTGAATCACCAATTCACATGTAGAAGAAAGTATGTGCACAATTATGCACAACACTGAATGCCATGTGTAAGTGCCATGTGGGCAGAGCATCAATGACCATATGAAAAGCAAAGCAAGCATGGTCTGTACTACAAATTGAGATTTGCATGACATGACAAAGGTATGCATGAGACAACAATGGCTAGTGCATGCTCAGATGAAATGTCTACCAGGCAGAGTAAGCAACAGAGATGCCACTTATAAAGTTGTGGCGCTAGCCATCAGATGACAGCATGTCCTTTTAATCACAAAATATGCATGTGCCGCATGGTATGTACTGACATGTCACACCATGGACAAGTAATGCATGTACCTCCACGTCATGTCAGGATGCACACTAGTGTGCAGACCAATAATGTGATAACTAGTAAACTGTGTGGTATATAACCTGTGAATGAGATACATCTCACACCAAACTTGAGGGGTGCACTACATTGACCATTTCCCCTCTGTCCCACAGGTGACCAAGAACTGACTGCAGAGGACAACAACAGCAACCTGCAGAAACAGTCTCTCCCTACCCCCCGGAACATGGACTTTCAGATGAGGACTTCCTGGCACTCTCGGACGTGGAGCTCGCAGGTGGCCATCTGGTATACCAGGGTGCAACAGGTCCCAGGAACTCATTGTCCCCCCACCACATCTGCACCAACGCCACATCTACTCAGACAGCTGCTGTAGTGGCCTGTGCGGCCTCCACCACCACCACCACCAGTGCTCCCTGCAACACTCTCCCTGCCACAGAGGATGACCACCACATACCAACAACTGAGGAGGCAACAGGTATGTGGCAGCTGGTGAGGCAACAGGTATGTGGCAGCAGGGCAGGTGGGAGGGCAGGGTCAAGCACAGACAACTGGACATTGTGACCGAAGTCCTTAAGAACATCAACATAGTCCTTGGGGCCTATGAACGGGCCCAGGGACAAACAGGCCAGGCTGAGAAAGATTCACGCGAGCTCCTTCTGCTGATAAGGTCCATGGACACCCGAATGGGTTATATAGTGGACCTCTTGGGCCAGCTAGTGGCGGTCCTGAGGGACAGGCCTGCACCACAACCAACACCACCACCTCCCTCTAGTGGTCTGCAAGATGACAGTTCACCATTCTCCCCTGTGGTCACAGAGAGGGGGGAGTCTTCAGACCCCACTGGCCCCACAGCAGAGGCCCCCCTGTCAAATGATCAATGGGCTGTCCGAATAACAACCAGGGAGGATCCCGTGGCAAAGCACCTGCCAAATGTCAGTTACGGAGCCAGCCATGATGGCAACCCTCTTCACCACTGCATTGACTTTTTGGACTGTCTTTCCCCACACTGCCTTGTGAATGGCATACGTCTGTGGACTGGGTCACCAAATCAATGTGGTGACTACTCGATTGTCTCATGTACCATCACTGACAACTCACTGCATTACCAATCACCTTTTTATAAATATACACCCCGTCACATGTCCTCATTTCAATTAAACACTCCTTACATACACATGTCGTTGTGTCTGCTCCGTCTTTATTCCAGGATGTGCAGTCTTCAGCATGATTACAATGTACCTGGAGTATGTAATGTATGTAGGTGAGGAAAGGCTGTAGGGACATAGGAATACACAACAGAACATTAGTCACTAGTCAGGTATTAGCATCACAGCCATCACACAAGACTAGTCATCAAGGTACTATAATGTACACACATTACAATGAGCTACTATACCAACACAAACATCCAGGAGATTTGTCAAACTCCCCTGTCCCACAAACATTGGCAGACATCACTGAGTCAACAACAGGCTGCAGTCACAAATCTCACATACACCTTGCCAACAACAACAACATCAGCCGACAACGGCTCAGTTGTACATTGTTACTCACCTTCAGGTGAAGGAGCGGTTGATGAGCTGTTGACGCAGTTTGACACCTTGCTCCTCTCCACTATCCTCATCACTGGACATGTGTTGCTGGCGGGATCTCCTTGCACACAGCCAGGTTGTGGAGCATGCAGCATGCAACTACAATCTGACACACCTTCTTGGGCGACTACCTCAGTGCACCTCCAGTCTTGTCCAGGCAATGGAAACGTGACTACAGAAGACCAAAAAGTACGCTCCACCACACGACGTGTCCTTCCATGGACATCATTTTGGCGGACTTCACCCGGGATCCTGGAATTCTGCAGTGAACTCTGCAACAAGGACGGTTGGGATATGCTGAATCACCTAGGTGTAAGATACACAGAGCAACTTTGTAATGTAACTTTGGCAGAGAACAGTATGTCACACACAGCATGCTAATGGATTCTTTGTACTCACTCACAATCCATGCATGCTCCGGAATCAGATTATCCATCAGTCGGGGGACAGTGCTCTTACACATGATGAACGAGTCATGTGCTCAGCCTGGGAATTTAGAACACACGTATGAGATGATCATATCCGCCTGGCACACCACTAGCACATTGATGGAATGAAAATTCTTCCTGTTTCTGTAGATGTGCTCACGTGCCTGTGGTGGAACAAGGCCTACATGTGTGCAGTCAATGGCACCAACAACATTGGGGATGTGGCCAAGAGCATAGACAACTCCCTCCACAGCCACACCTCATGCCTCCTGGGGTAATGGATATATCTGTCCTTGTAGATCATCATAGCAGACAGGACATCACGTAGCACCATGCTGAACATAGGTTGCGCTAGACACCGTGTACTGGAAAGCCCAGAAGCAAAAAAAATTCAGTGCCCCAACAGCTTAGACATTGGTGTGAAAGCACCCGGATATGTCCTGCGAGGCTGCAGGTGGTGCTCCAACGTAGCAAATAGGTCTTGGAGGATCTCAATCCAGATGGAATTTCCGTATGACCTCATTCTCCATATCTGCCAGCACTGTGACGGAACGATGCACATTTGGCCTCCTCCTAGGTGAGATGAAAGTGGACACATGTCAAAGCAATCCATCAGCAAATGTGTCCAACAACTTATGCTCTGACAGACACAATGCAAACAGTGACTAGCATCACAGTTCAGCTTAAGGGACAACCTTAGCTACACCATCCATACACCTGTCTACTAACAGCTGGCACCTCACAAACAATATCCAAATATGTGAACGACAAAGGTACATGGCCACATTTTGCATAGGCAGCCCTGAGAGTAGTACCAACAGCATATGTTGGAAACTGCCACACTACTGTCTCCTACCGAACTACTGTATCTGCCACACCTTCTTGCGTAAGTCACACAGGACACACATCAACCACACACTGACCCAACAATTGTGCGTTGATTGACAAGTATGTGCATGCTACAAGAAAATTAGACAGTCAAATCTGCACATTGTGAAGTCAGGCATAAAATGCCAATGTTTCTAATGATATTCAACAACATGGCATGTGTAGTCAGCAGTGGGGTTCAGGTTACATTGGCATTGAGTGCACAATCTTGTGCCATGATTCTAGTGTCCAATATGCACTGTTGAGGCCTGGCCATTGGCCATTCACACTGCATGACGTGCCCAAAGGTGCTGTCAAGGTGATCTAACACACAAATCACGGTCATCCATAGCAATGTATGGCACAAAATCACGGTAGCTACCGCCTGGTCACTGCGGTGTGTCACCGCCAATGTGCAAAACACAATTGCAGAAGTGATAGTGATGTGAGTATAGCCAAATGGCGGCTGGCATGCACCGACACCGAAATCACAGGCATTCATTGCAATGTATGGCACACAAATCACTGTAGCTACCACCTGGCCCCTGCCGTCTGTCACCGCCATGGCCCAGGCCATGGGAACCGCATTTGCGGTAGACTAATGCAATTTTGATAATGGCGGTAGGCGTGCTCTGCCACCGCTGAGCTGGTCATTGGATGCAATTGAAAAATGCATGCCCGCGGTAGAGACGCCTGGACCTTGAGGTGTGTCACCCCCATGGACCATGCCCTTACAGCCAATGGGAACCGCAATCGTGGTAGACCAATGCAATTTTGTAAATCGCGGTAGGCGTGCTCCACCAGCGTGGAGCAGGTCATTAGATGCATTTGAAAAAAGCTGACCTGGAACACCATTTGCAGCAGCTTAGAACCACTGTACCTACCCCAGGAGGCTAAACAT
Source organism: Lissotriton helveticus (assembly GCF_964261635.1). NCBI lineage: Eukaryota > Metazoa > Chordata > Amphibia > Caudata > Salamandridae > Lissotriton > Lissotriton helveticus. The sequence goes on along the minus strand of NC_136062.1, from coordinate 349,453,230 downwards.
ATGTGGGAGAGAGCCTCAAATTTCCACAGCTTCTAGAGCCTGCTGCCTGCCACCCCTCACCACCAACTGCTGCTGTTCTTGTCTCCAGAGCCTGCTGCCTGCCACCCCTCACCACCAACTGCACCTGTTTCCATAGCCTGCTGCCTGCCAGCCCTCACCACCAACTGCTGCAGCTGCTGCACCTTTCTCTAGAGCCTGTTGCCTGCTACCTCTTACCACCAACCGCTGCTGCTGCTGCTCATTTCTCGAGAGCCTGCTGCCTGCCACCCCTCACCACCAACTGCTGCTGCTCCTGTCTCCAGAGCCTGCTGCCTGCCACTCCTCACCACCAACTGCTGCTGCTTATGCTCCTGTCTCCTGGACACAATGATGGCAAGGACTGAGCAGATCTGGGCCAGTCCCTTCACCACCGAGGAGCTGGTGGTCCTGGTGGATGACGTGCTCACCCAGTATCTGAGGCTATATGGTGCTCCAAGTGTTGGGGTAGGAGTTTCAGAGTGGAAGTGAGAGTGTAGGTGGGGCACATATGACGTTCATCTGCTGAAGTATGTGCCTGAGGGTGTGGGGTTGTGTCATGCACTGCCTAGCATGCTTTCCCCAGGGGAAAGGTGTGTGTAGCCCACTTCACATGTTTCCCTGCCTGCACATCAAGTTTGGAGGGACATGTATTGTCTTGTCAGCCATACAGTGACGCATCATGTAGGTAATGCTGTAGTCAGGACAGTAATTGTTTGTGTGTATGGCTGTGGGGATCCCTGATGTAATTCAGTGGCTCATCTGTGGCCTTAGCAAGGGTTTACGTCCAGAGGGTAGTGATGGAATTGTGTCTGACTCATAATTTGCATCAGCCATGGCTCAGTACTATGTTCAGGACTTCAATACCAAAGGGTGACACTCCTAGGGGTCATTCACCTATGACACAGCAGATTGTCATACTTTTGTGCACAGCCCTTCCATTTCTTCTAGCATGTGTACTGACTGGCATGTGTAGGTACTGTTTCTGCTCTCATATTGTCCTTTCATGTGACATTTCTGATGCCCCACATTGGTACACAGTGTGATCCCGCATGGCCTGCACAGTCACTGCCCAATCTGACTAGGACACATCACTGAGTAACATGTGTGTAGTTTTCTGTACTCTCCATCAAAGAGCCAACTCAGCCCTTTAGGATGCACATGACAGGCCTTGTGAGTAGACTGTTGGATAGTAATGTCATGTGCCTCGTTGTGACCTCCAAGACACAGTGAGCCATTTACAGGGATAGGACATTGTTGGATGCACAGTGTTGAACACAGTGAGCCGGCCCCTAAACATATATTGAAATGTGATGTATGTCTTGCTCACCCTCAGATTGGATAGGAGATGTGGGCAGCCTACACATGACTTTCTGTGCTAGTATTCTGCATGTGTCTGAGATGTACAGGTACTGTGTCCACTCTCATGCCTGCATTCATGTTCGTCTGATTCTCCCATGCAAATGTGCCATATGAGATGCAGTATTGTCTCAGCTTGACATGTCAGTGGAGTTGGGCTGAGTTAGTATCATGCACCTCTACTGAGAAATAGTGTTACAGAACACTGTCACTGATTTTTCACCCTCTGGTCTCCCATGCCTGCAGCTCATAGTCCACCAGCGTAAGGCTGTGTGGAGGACCATTGCACACAAGGTGCGGACTCTGGGTGTCACTAACCGAGGGCACACATACTGTCACAAGAGGTGGGTTGACATCTGCCGGCTGAGCAAGAACGTGGCAGAGAGGATGCTGGGGCTGCCCCCTCGGACTGGCAGGTCGGTGCGCTGGAGCATGACACCACTAATGGCCCGCATCTTAGCTGTGACAGAGCCCGAGCTGGATGCGCGTTTGAAGGAGCATCAGCAGCAAGATGGGGGTGACTATTCTGGGAAGGGTGACTTTGGTTGTTAGTGGCTGCATGTGTTCCAAACCTGGGCCAGCGCTGGTCACTGTGATGTTGGTAGTGTGCTACAGTGGCTTGTAAGTGACCTCTGTGTTGTGTGCAGCTGTCATGCATTTGCCCTACCTGTACTTGCTCATGTCATTGGAGTAATGGCCCTTGACATTTCATTCTGAGTAGTGGCCTTCTGTCATCATCTGCATTCGGTGAGTCGGGGGCATCCCATGGAAAGGAACGGCAGAGTGCATCATCTGAGTGTGCGTTCCCCAATGTGTGCATTGGCTTAAATCAGATTTGTGAGGACTAGACATCTGACACCAATGTGCAACTGTAGTTGTGCCCCACAGAACGACCTGGTAGATGGCAGGAGCTCATGGCCATTGTGGAGTGTTATGTTGAAGTCTGTATCTGTGTTGTCCACTTCTACTCCCTTCAGATGTGATAGTGGCAGCATGTTTGGAGGTACATCTTTGCCCCTCTCAGGCCCCTAGGTGTGCTCAGAGGGATTTTTGTGTCTGGTAAATGGAGCCCACGGCAGGCTATTTGGCTGTGTGGTCATCACATGGCTCACTTATACCACATTTAAATGATGACACGTAAAATCGAAATTTGAATTGAGGTTTCACTTTGTTACTGCACACGGTGATGTGCAACATGGGGATATCATCAGCTTGTTTAGTGCATTGCTTGCATATGATGTTTGTGTTGATGCCACTGAACTGACCCTACCTATCTCTCTCCTGCAGCATCTCCCGTGGGCGCAGAAGGACAGGGGACAGACACCAGTGGTGAGGCATCAAGAACGACTGCTGCACACGAGCACAGTGACACTGATGTGACCAGCGCCTCGTAGGGGCACAGGAGTCTCCTTGAGGAACCACAGCCAGAGACACCAACCTCAACGTCATCTGACACCAGCGGTGATGCATCTATCCTGGCGGGCACAGGGAGCGGGCACTCTGCCTCCTCTTCCTCCACACAGCGTCCAGAGCCCACCCTCCCACCTACTTCCACTAGTGGTGCCCGTGTTCGCACTAGTAAGAAGGGAAGAGTGTCCTTCACCCCAGGCACCGCTGTCCCTGCCCCCCCTGCTGCCATCAATGCAGAGTCTGTGGACGTTTTGCGCCAGCTGTGTGTGGGCCAGACAAATCTCATCAATGCCTTCCTATACCACAACAAAAAATTGGCACAGGTCGTTGCTTTCATGGAGGGCATTCATTCAGAAGTGGATGGGCTACACCGGACTGTCCAGTCTTTGTCCACTGCAATGACGGTGGCCATTCAACTGGTACATTCTCAGAGTCCAGGTCCATTCCCTTTGGCCACCCCGCTGCCAGTAGCTACATCTGATGATAGTGACCAGACAGCACAGACCTCAAGAGCAGAATACAGCACAGACAGCACACAACAGCAGCAGCCCAAGCAGTCCAGGGCGCAGACACCATCCCCACTGAAAACTAAAGCCACCCGGAGCGCAAAGGCCCTACAGGTGACCCCCAGGGACAAAAAGCCAGGAAGCAGTGAGTACACATAAAAAGAGCTCCAAGGGTGATTCACCCACAACATCAACTCCCATCCAGAGCCCTGTGAAGCAGGTTAACCCCTTCGCTGCGGGGGTTAATTTCCCGCTGTGCTGGGGGGGAGGGGGCGCACATGGAGCCCGCATGCTCATGACGAGATAAAGAATTTGTCTACCACATGTGGATCTCCATCTAGAAGAAATGAATAAAAGGAAGAGGGAAAAACATACAGCAATGTATCAGTATACATGTAATTTTACACGTTCGTGTTTCCCAAATATGTGCTTAGTTGAAAGAGTGGGCCCACCAGTGCCAAAAGATGTGCTACTTAGTAGTATTCAAACTCTTTCAATCTTGTGCCACTCACATCAAGGTCTGTACACTATCAAGATTTGTGATAGAATATAGTGGAGTGGCGAGCTTTGCTCGCAAACTGACAGTATCAACATGCCAGGCAGTGCGTATTACCAATGAATCAGAACACTTTAAAATCTCTCTCATCACTCTTCCAGGGTCCATTTTAATTCTTTATGTAAATTCGCGACAGTTAAGATACTCATACTTCTTGTGCTCCATACACAACACCACACACACAGTCTTACACGATTTTCTGTGGAATCTCCCGTGGCCACGTGGTGGTAGCCCTGTAGTCAAACCCTATAGAGTGCCCCAAAAGGAGAAATAACTCTTAGCTCGTTTCAGGGTTTTGTGCCTGCTAGTGGTAGTGACCTAGGGCCATGACTAGCAAACAACATTATAAAGAAGAGAAAACTAGTCTGGAATGGTCCCGCTTCCCTGTGCACATGCTCTCACTTACTTTGTCCACCTTCAAATCGGATAGGTCTCCGTCCCCCGGCTTTTGCATGGTTCTAACGGGGACCGGCGTATTTGTAAGTAGTCTATGCCTGCGAAAACGCCACTGACTGCCGGCACCGCCCTACGTTGCGTGGCGCAAGTGGCTCAAAGGGTTTTGGGGATTGTAGTTTAGTAGGGGTGTCACGTACTACAAGAGCCCGCATAGTGATACAGTGATTAGCGAAAGAAATGTGTATGAAAATTACAGGGGGATAAATATGGAGGGCGTGAGGACCGTTGCTCGCTTGCGGAAAATTGCATTTGTCGCCAGAACCGCGGTGGTGCCTCCGCCCGCCATCATACTGGGCCCCTTAGTGTCCAGCACCTTCTCTGAGTTATTATAGTTTGGAGTGGGAATAGTAAAGTATATATGTTTTGTGTCCAGCACCTTCCCTGAGTTAATATGTTTTGGAGTGGGAATAGTAAATTATATATGTTTAGTGTCTAGCACCTTCCCTGAGTTAATATAGATTCAAGCCGGAATAGTATATTATATATGTTTAGTGTCCTGCATCTTCCCTGAGTTAATATGTGTATAGTGGGAATAGTTAAAATGTATTCATTATTTTGAAATAAGGTTATTGATATAAATATACATGTGTATTAAAATAAAGAAATATAAAAGTAAATTCATGTTAATATTTTATTAGATATGGGGGAATTAGAAAATTATAAATTAAATACAGACACATGTCAATATTTTATTTATGTTTATATTTTTATAAAAATATTATGCATGTTATTTTATTTACAAATCTTTGATATATGTATATAATATATATATAGTATAAAATGAATTCGAAGTGTATAGTTATGCATTTGGTTATATTTTTGCTAAACATATTGAATATTTTTGATAATAACATTATGTGTGTATACATGGTTATATTGATTTATGTACATTATCAAGTTGTATATTATGTGTATATTTATATTATCATGCGTAATTTGCACAGAATATGTATTGTCGGGATATCTACGATTGTGATACAATAACTATATGGCACTAGGCCATGAATTCTGCATTAATATTTTGCAAAACGACTATGCATAGCTTTGGAGTCGAAGGGGTTAAAATAAGCAGGGTGAATGCAATGTGGCTCCTCCTCAACCCTTTGAAGAAATTGTATAAGTATCCTCTTTGATTTCCGCAACGTCATCATGTGACCAAGCCTCGTGTCGGAGGCGAAACGCGTCATGCGGACTTGCTGGGTTTTATTTTTTTAAATAAACCACTAATTGCACGAAGAAATCTGGGTCTGTTCTGTTCGCCTTTCTTTTGTGTGAGCTGTCTGGAAGGAAAACGGACAGGGGTGGGACGGCTGTCTCATCGGGCGGAGTTCAAGAGATTTTCAACACCGTAGTTGCTTCTAATGTGTAGTACAGACCACTCCCCGGAGGATTGGCTCGGCGGCTGGAAGCAGTTTGCTGCCCTAACCCGGAAACAAACAGTAGCACAGCTTCGGCGAGAAGCGTACCGCGAAAGCCCCTGGATGCTGGTTGAACCGCCTGCCTGGTATACGGGAGTCGAGGGCGCCGCGTGTGGAGGAATCCGACGGCGTCAGAGACAGCCCACGAAAGGTAGGACGATACCCAGAAAGTCCAGTGGGGAGTGAGTGCAGTCGGTGAAAGTATACGGACTAGCTCGGGGATCCGAGGTCTGTTTTTTGAGCCGATTTAAGTGTGGTTTTTGAAACAAACAAATTACCCCAATAGTGGAAGCAACTGTTGCTTTAAGCAGGAATGTCCGCGGATACGTTGCGGAGCAGGGAGGAGGCGGCGGAGAGCATGTTCGACAAAGCCCCGGCTGGGGGGTCGAATCCGCAGGATCAGTTACCATCGGACACTAATTCGAGCGCCAATCCCACACTGAGAGAGTTATTTAAACAACTAGAAAAACTCACCAAAAAGGAACAGGCTAAGTGGTGGGAACACAAGTCTCCATCTAGATACTTAACTGTTGGTCGAGTCCCACAAGGCCTTCGAATAAGCCTTGCACCAAGTTATGAGACGCCAGATCCCGCAATGCTCACGACATGAGCAGAAATAAATCTTGATTGTTCCGCTAAATTGATGGGGGTACTAGTTGAATACGCTGAACGTGACCGCCTAAAAATACAAGCGGAAATCGAGAAAATAGAAACAGAAATAGCGGGTTTTGGACCTAGTGAACAAGCTAACAAAATGAGTAGTGATATGGCACAAAGAGTTAAAAAAGATGAAGAGATAATAAAGAAACATAAAGCCTTTAAATTTGAACGCGACCGTCTTGATTATCTTAATGGACACATTTTCACTTATGTAAATGTATGAAACTTATATAGCGCAGGACTTACCCTGGGGCATCTCCGCGCTTGCTTAGGGAACCCGTCCTGGTATTCCCCTGTGAGAAACCCCGGCAGGGTATCCACAAGGTGAAAGCCAGGCATCCCGCCGCGAGGGGCCGATGTGGAAATTAAGCAAGCTATTGCCCAGAGTCGCAGAGTGTGACCCCGTGAGTCGAGTAGGCACTGGAGCGAGAATTGTCGAGACCTTGGAATTTATGAGCCCGAGACCCGCCGAGGCGGGGAATCGAACCCTGGTCCACGGTCGATCTCAGATTCCGGGTCTGCCGCCTCTAACCACTGAGCCACACTTCTCACACTTATGCTAAGAAGTATGAGAGTGTTAAAGCTCGAGCGAGGAAAACCAGACAAACTACAGGGGAAGATGGAAATGTACTGGTTTCATCCACAGACGCCAGCTTAACTTCTGGAAGTGAAACGGAAAACGAGGCCGCAGGGCCCTCCACGGTGGGGTCTGTCAAGCTGTCTTTAGCACAGGAGGTGAGCTGCTTGTGTCAAGACCGGCGCGACACTTTATGACCAAGAGTGAAAGGCAAGACACAGGCAAACAAAACCGTGCCAACCAAAAGCGGCGCGCAAGGAGAAAGTGCCGCAGCCTCAACACAGCCCAATGCAAAACAAACCGTGAGGGGCCATTGGAACAAATCAAAGAAAAAGGCAAATTAACAGCATGCAGCAAAAAATCAATCATAAATTTAACAGATATCACTTTGACCCCAAAAGAAGAAACCATTTTAGGATTGGGGTTAACCTATTGTCCACCAATGGATTTCAACTACGCGGATGCATGAATGGACTCTTATCGCTTCATAAGAAAATTAAAACTTAAAAAGTTTTTTCTCCAACAACCAAAAAGAAAGAAACCGACGGAAACATTGAGTAGCCCTTCTCTGTTGGTAGCAGGAGAACGCAATACATTTGAGACGATATGGGATTTACAACAAGAGGATATGGTATCGAATGACTTGCCTTTAACCACATCTTCTGAGGACTGTGCTTTAAGTTAAACCCCATTCAAACCAAAACCAACCTTTTCACCGGTTTCAGTGCACGATAATTTTGAGGTATACCATGAACTTGTTACCAAAGAGTTAAAACAACTTTACATCGTTACAAACAACAAGCGAAAGTTATAAACAAAAAGAACCAATGTTATCAAACTCTAATCAAAAAACTTGAAAAGAAAAACGATGTGATAGTACGCCAGGCCGATAAAGGCGGGAACATTGTCTTATGGCCGAGACAAATGTATGTTGCTGAGGCTGAGAAGCAACTGCTTGACATCACTTGCTATAAGAAAAGTAACATCACTTTGGTAAAGGCAGCATGGCAAGAGCAAAACATGAAATTGATGGCGTGGAGAAGTGCCAAATTGTTGTCAAATGAGGAATACAAATTCATGAAAAATGATCACCCTGTGATACCATCATTTTATCTAATACAAAAAGTGCACAAAGATATTAATACTCCGCCGGGACGTCCGATCATATCGGCTATAAATAGCGCAACTGAGAACATTTCGCCCTATATAGACTTTTTTTTACAGGACTGGGTAAAAGGTTTGGACTCATATGTTCAAGATACTTCTGATTTCATTAGAAAGTTGAACAATGTGGTTTGGCAGGACAATTGTTTGCTAATGACGTTAGATGTATCATCATTGTATACATCGATTAAGCATTCAGATGGACTCAAAGCGGTGGAATTTTTTCTAAATCAGAGACCTATGAATTTCTCAGCGCACAATAAAATGTTGTTATCTATGATTGAGCTATGCTTAGAACACAATTTTTTTCTTTTCAACAACCAGCTATATCAGCAGGTCAGAGGGGTCGCAATGGGGGTCTGCTTCTCCCCGAGTCTGGCATACTTGCACATGGGGCTCTGGGAGGAGCAGGTCCTCAGAGGGGCACTGAATGAAACAATGACGAAACATGTTTTACTATATCTGAGGTATATAGATGACCTTTTTTTGATATGGCGAGGTACAATGGTTGAAGCAACAGAGTTTGTGGAAGTGATATATAATAACGGCCTCAATTTGAGGTTTACCTCAAATATTGATGCCAAATCAGTTGCATTCTTGGACACTGAGGTGTTTGTAACGGAAACAGGTATAGCTACAAGAATGCATAGAAAACCCACGGCAGGGAACACTGTTTTGCACGCCTCTAGCCAACATCCGCAACATCTAATCAGCAGCATTCCTTTCGGGGAGATGCTGCGAATAAGGCGAATTTGCAGTTTAGAAAGAGACTGCAAATCAGCACAGGATGAGAGCAGAGAGCGTTTTTTGGCACGTGGGTACTCGGCAAAAACTGTCCAAAGAGCTATTAGCCGAGCTAATTCTATCACCAGGCAAGAGGCATTGGCAGTGAAAATCAAAGCTAAGCCTATGACACATGAGCCGGAAGAGTCAGTGATCAAACCACGGGTTATCATCAAGTATAGCAGACAGCATAAAGAAATTCGCAGGATATTCTATAAGAACTGGAATCTAGTAACAGGTGATCCGATTATCGGTAAATACATCCACGAAAAACCAGATATAACTTTTAGAAGATCTGGGTCCATGGCAGATAGGTTGGTACACAACTTCCTTGAGAAACAAGTCTCGGATACTTGGGCTGCCTTAGGAGGCGGTTTTAAAAAATGTACAGTTTGCAAGGCTTGCAAATACAGGTGCAACAAGACGCAATATGTTGTACCTTTCAAAAAAGAGCCAGTGAAAATAAGAAAGAGAATGTTCTGCAAAACAGATTTTGCAGTTTATGTGCTGCAGTGACCGTGTGTTCTCCAGTATGTGGGTAGTACTCGCTTGCCGGTGCACAAGCGGATACTGCAGCACATCAGGGCTATCGTGGGCAAAGACCAGACATACCCGGTAGCCCGTCATTTTGAAAGTGTGCACAAAAGTGATCCTGCTTCCTTAGAATACTATGCCATTGACTGTGTCCTCCCTCTTAAGAGAGGGGGTAACAGAAATGCTAAGCTTCGGTTGTTGGAGACGAGGTATATATTAGAATTTGACAGCAAGACTCCACACGGTATGAACGCAAGTGAAGATCTTTACACTTGCCTCTAATTCTTGATGTATATACTGTCTCAGTAATTTACCTGTAAAGTGGTCCATAAAAGGTGGGTTTAATCTCACATAGATACACAGTTCCCTGGTGCCAAATGAATAATAACAAATATAATAAGATCTCCAGAGGTGGGTGTCAAGGTGCTCATTAGGCCCGTAGTGGTAACAGATGGTCGAATAAAATCTAGTCCTTCTCCCAAAGGTTCATTAATATAATTTTTCAATTTTCAATATTAATTTTGTTATATATGAAAAGGAATTTGAACACCATTTTTGCACTATAATATTTGTTTACACACACAAGGGTGCAAGTCTTTTTAAGGATATACAATTAAAAATAATAGATCCATATGAATTAGAGTTGTGGCAATTTCAATTGAAATATAGAAGCTATGCATTAGTATAAGAAATTTACGCCTATTAGTAGGCTTGATGTATAGTTATTGTTTCAAATGAGATGTGATTGGGCAGTGATCTTTTTATAAGAACCACAGGCCACATCTTGACACAGTAGTACATATGCCAGTTTAAAAAAAAAAAAGGATCAAATTGGATTACTTTTTGGTCCACACGCTTTGACACTGGTCTAGCATTGTATATAATATGTATATAGTATAAAATGAATTCGAAGTGTATAGTTATGCATTTGGTTATATTTTTGCTAAACATATTGAATATTTTTGATAATAACATTATGTGTATATATATGGTTATATTGATTTATGTACATTATCAAGTTGTATATTATGTGTATATTTATATTATCATGCGTAATTTGCACAGAATATGTATTGTCGGGATATCTACGATTGTGATACAATAACTATATGGCACTAGGCCATGAATTCTGCATTAATATTTTGCAAAACGACTATGCATAGCTTTGGAGTCGAAGGGGTTAAAATAAGCAGGGTGGATGCAATGTGGCTCCTCCTCAACCCTTTGAAGAAATTGTATAAGTATCCTCTTTGATTTCCGCAACGTCATCATGTGACCAAGCCTTGTGTCGGAGGCGAAACGCGTCATGCGGACTTGCTGGGTTTTATTTTTTTAAATAAACCACTAATTGCACGAAGAAATCTGGGTCTGTTCTGTTCGCCTTTCTTTTGTGTGAGCTGTCTGGAAGGAAAACGGACAGGGGTGGGACGGCTGTCTCATCGGGCGGAGTTTAAGAGATATATATATATATATATATATATATATTACCTACTGGCGACGGTATATATAGTTAGGATTTTTTCTCTATGGGATTTTTGAAAATTCTATGTCTAATAACTTTGGCGTTTGTGGACGGAATTGGCTGAAACTTTCAGGAAAATGGAACATTTTGTTTCTGAGCAGCCCCTGAAAATTTGGGGGGGGGGTTCGTCAAGGGGGGGCCGAGAAAAAAGGGGGGTCCCAAAACGCGTTTTTCCCATGTTAATTTCCATAGGGCGGTTGGCCTCACTTTTAGCCTGAACGGCTGAATGGATTTGCACGAAACTTGGCAAAATTGTAGGGACTGGTAGCCCGAAGTGCCTTTGCTAGGTCTCAATATATGTGCTCCAGTGAATTTTGAGAAATTAACGTTCAAAAAAAGATATATATCTGTGACAGCGTCCCGGGCAGCGCTCCGCTTCGCGTACTTTTCGCGTTACGGAGCTTTGCAAAGCGAAGCTGATTGGCTCTCCGGTGTCTGTAAACATTCCAAACAGTACGGAGCGGCCGCCATCTTGTCTCTCGGTAGGATCGAGAGACAAGAGGAGGCCAAAGCGAAGGGGCAAATGACCATAAGGGGGCATAGTAGATCCTCCCTGACCCCCTAGGTTTGATGTGGAGGTTTTAAAAGGGCCCCGCGGGGCAAAAAAAAAAAAAAAAAAAATCGAACGGGTGAATGGATTTGCATGAAACTTGGCAAAATTGTAGGGACCGGTAGCCCGATGTGCCTTTGCTGGGTCTCAATATATGTGCTGCAGTGGATTTTGAGAAATTAACGTTCAAAAAAAGATATATATCTGTGACAGCGTCCCGGGTAGCGCTCCGTTTCGCGTACTTTTCGCGTTACGGAGCTTTGCGAAGTGAAGCTGATTGGCTCTCCGGTGTCTGTAAACATTCCAAACAGTACGGAGCGGCCGCCATCTTGTCTCTCGGTAGGATCGAGAGACAAGAGGAGGCCAAAGCGAAGGGGCAAATGACCATAAGGGGGCATAGTAGATCCTCCCTGACTCCCTAGGTTTGATGTGGAGGCTTTAAAAGGGCTCCGCGGGGCAAAAAAAAAAAAAGAAAAATCGTTTTTTTTGGTGGGGTGCGCCCGGTTAGCGTAACGGGAAGCGGACTGGGGAGCGTACTACAAGGAAACAAGAATGATTGACTTTTAACTTATTGTATGTTTATAGACTTTTTTTTCTTTTTTTTCTGCTGAGTGACGTCTCGGCCTATCTCCACGGGATGCAGTCCCTACCATCTCGGCGTTTAAGCCCAGGGGGACCGGAAGTGTGGGAGAGATAACGTCTGTTAACGTTCGATTCGAAGGAAATCAGGAAGTGTTGATAAACATTGTCTGCGCCATCTTGCCTTTTTTCAAATGCCACACTTTTGTCGTGCACGGCAGCCATTTTAGATGCCTTGACCAGACCCACTCTCTGCACGCTGTCGATCCTTAGCATGGCTCCCCACCCTCGCAAGCATCTCCCCCAGGCACTGGTCACCCCCGCTCTCTGTCTTATGCATGGGCAATAAACCTCCCCCCATCTGCGCTGCTCTTCCCAGAGAATCACACCCTGTGCCCGCCCGACACCTCCCTTTCGCCCTATTCACTACCGCACCCTCTGACACTCCTCTTCCTCTGTGTCCGATTGTCCAGGCCGGTCCCAGGCTATCAGGTAGCCCTGCAGATGTAGAAAATAGAACAAGGAACGTAACCCCGCCTAATGATGTAATGGTCCTAACAATAGGATCCCAATATATATGGGGTGATTAGCCTAGGAGTTTAGCAGTGCACAAAATTTAGTCAATCCAATTATACTCAACAAAAGGTATTTAGAAAATATATATATATTTTTATTTTTTTATATATTCTTTGGATTGATGTAAAAAAGGTTGTACAAAAATAGATAACATTTCAAATCCACAAGATATCAAACAACATACATTAGTGCAAAAAGGGGATAAAAATAAGAGAGATTCGTTTTACTTTAGAGCCTGCCCAGTAACAAAACATACTTCACTCATACTCTCATGTTCACAAATTTCCATAATAACCTACCTAATATTCTCTCATTCAACTTTCATTCTTCCATGCATTTATTCATCCCTATCGTCCTGGAATATGTAACACAAAGATGGTAAATTTGTTACATAAATCAGAATGTTATTCCAGATAGATGACATTAATACGGCTTTTGATGATTATAAAGCAGTACGCCGTATTTCTGGAAACACAAGCCGACGCGCGTTTCGGTGACAGGCCTGAAGGGCCACACCTTCGTCAGGGCTGGGGGTTGTTAACTGGGAGGGAAATGAACAATGATCTGGAAATAAAAAACAATGTCTTAATTTTTTCATTCTATAAAAATACAGTCATAACGTGTTGGAACATGTACTTTTTCACTCTTTGATACAATTTAATACAGAAAAATACATTGATTATTAGTATTAGTATGACAACTATATAGTTGACTTTTTGTGGCTATGCACCGCCCGACTACCTAGTGACACTCCCTAGAACAGACTCCCGGTTAGGTGAGATCTGTGAGAGGTATAGAGATAACCTTAACTAAGCGACCCATCGAGTACATTTCATCACAACTTTCGTCTATCACAGTACATCATACATTCTTTCTAGAGCACATTTAACCAAATAAAAGACAGATTCTTGCAATTGCAAGTGACGCTCAGGGACAAAAAAGGTCCACCCATGGGGTGAGTTCATTTACTCTAAAGGGAAATGGAGGAATAGTAGGCTTCATCTTTGGACAACTTTTGTTTCATTACTGGGATTTAGAGAACATATATGGAAAAAGCGCAGTATTTTGGGGTCAAACCACAATGGTACCTAACGATTTCTCCTTCTATTCTTCATAGCAATTGTTTAAACCACTAAAGACAAATTATAAAAAAAAAAATGTTTTTACCTATTATAAAATTGTAGTCGTAACGATACAGAAACTTGAGACCAGTAATCCTATGTGCAGTAGAAGGTAGTTTCTATTTCCGCTCACACTGGGTACCGCGAAAAAGAACCTATAAGTAAAATGATACTTTAAGTAAACATTATATTATATTATATAATAACATTATATAAATATTATTATTAAATAATAACATTATATAAATATTATTAAAGACTGAGGTGTCATATTTAGTTGGAGACATAGTTGGATTCCGATTCCAATTATAAAGTTAACAGCACTAAATCCTACGTTCTGGTACACATTCGAGGATAATATGTTTCTCACAATACCTGAGATAATCTTTAAATGGTTCTTTCGTAGTAATGGGAATTTAAGGTGTCACCAAATGCTGGCAATCTTATAGATCCTAATAAACAAACAGGGATACTTATTATATATGGTCTCGCGTTGTCTAGTCAACCCACAACGATTGCACAAGGGGAGCGTTTCATTACCTAAAATAGATGGTTATCAGGTGGCAAAGAATAAGGGAACCGGTTCCAAAATTCAGCAATCTATGATGTGAATTCGCCACACTTCCGGCTATCCGAGTAGGTAAGAGCGGGTAGGAAACTATCAGTCAAAAATCCCTAATAGAGGATAAACGGCCAGAGTTAAATGTGTATTATTGTTGGTATCCTCTGATTAGTACAAAGTAGGATAGAGGGGAATCTGGCAAATATACACACCATCAGCTTAATGAAGCAGGTTTCACAGGTGATAGAGATGTGGATCCGCCGTTTTTCGTCGCTATTGAAATAAGTTGATGGCTGTCAATAAGAGTAAAGAATAACGCGCCTATGATAAGTAAACATTATTGAATTAGTCTACTAGTTATTTCGAAAATCAAGTACAGGCGTATACACACCGTTATTGGGTGATGCGAAATGCCACTGTCTTTTCCGCTGTAGGGAGGGTACAGAGCTGCGCATAAGGCTACCTAGTGGGGTATAGAAGGTAGAACAAGAACAGTGATCAGAATATGACTAAGCATGTTTTGGGTCTAAGTAGTAGCATGTCGATGTGTGGAACATACCTTCGAAAATAGCGGATCAGTCTGTAGAGGGGGTTCCGCCGATGGACCGCATCGACCTTCCGGCGCCGGAGATAGGACTCTCATTGATTCAGAGCCGGTTTGCATTTAAATAGCCCGCTTTTCGCCTCACAGAGAATCGGTATCACCTGCGTAGAGTGGTAAACATCGACGACAGGCTAGATTTTCCCGGTGGATAGATGGCGGCCATCTTAGAATGGCTGAGATTAGGCAGATGTAAGGTAGCAAACATCGACTGCCGACTAGATTTTTCTGATAGATATATGGCGGCCATCTTAGAACGGCTAAAATTCGGGAGCTGTAGTAAAGGAAACTGGACCTCATTCCTTTAGTTACTTAATAATCACCATTTTTTAAAAAAAGGGAATTATATTCTATTTTATTCGACTAGTGGGTATATTTTAGGGACATTACATTTTTAAATTTTGCACACCTATTCGAAAGTTCTCCCTAATAATGTGCAAAAGTGTCCAATAGACAGATGTATCCAAACGCAAAGATGTTTCCATCCAGTTCATTATAGCTTTTATCCAATAGGGTGGTCGGACATTATTGCTGGAGAGATCATTTTTACAGAAATGCCTGGTGCCAAGGACATTCTTCATTGAGTCCTTTGTCCACAGCGTTCAAAAAGAAAATCCAGAATACTTCCCGTTTTTTTCGTAAACCCACGGGGTCCGTTCCTGGATTCGCTTTAATTTTTTCTAGAATGAACCAACGCAGTTCTAGTTCTTTGTGTCCCTTTTCTAGCCAGTGTGTTACAATTGGGGCCGCAGTTTTTTGATTCCTAATATTGGATCTATGCTCCCCTATTCGTACTCGGCACTCTCTGCCTGTCTCCCCAACATATGGGAGGTTGTACGGACACAGAATTAGGTATATGATGTTACTGGTGCGACAGTTCGTCATAGTGGCGTTCCGTCGTACAGATATCGTGCGGGTGTTGGTACTGACAATTTCACCCACGATAGCCTGCGGGCAAATATGACATGTCCCACATTTGTGGTTGCCATATATAGGTTCCATTCCAGTTATGGTGGTTTGAATATTTTCTGGGGTTTCTTGAATTTTGCCTCTTACCAAGTGATTTTTCAAATTGCGGGTTTTTTTTAAGGCGAATATAGGTCGATTCAGATGTGGCTTCTCACTTTCCAAATTTAGAATGTTCCAACTCGAGTTGATGGCTTGTCTAATTCTGTGATTCATTTCTGAATGGCGAGTGACACAGACTAGTTGGTTTGTCTTTTCATGTTTTGCTCCTGTGAACATTGATTCTCTATTAGTATATCTTGCCCGTTTGAAGGACTCTTTGATCAATCTGGCTGGATAACCTCGAAACCGGAGTTTTTCTTGTAAGATATCTGCTTGAATTAGGAAATCCTGCATATTTGAACAATTTCTCCTAATTCGGAGAAATTGACTATAAGGGATACTATCCCTCTGACTCCGCGGATGGAAGCTGGAGTACTGGAGCAAGGTGTTTCGAGCTGTCGGTTTAGTGTAAAGCGATACCTTGATGGAGTTTTCGTGGTGTTCAATCCAGATATCCAGGAATTCAATTTTAGTTGTACTTGTGTGACTGGTAAATCTTAAATTGGCATCCGCCGCATTAAGCCATTTGATGAATTCAGACAATTGTTCTTCAGCCCCCTTCCAGATAAAAAAGATGTTGTCAATAAACCGTTTCCAGTTTTTGACGTTCTCGAAGAAGGGGGCCATTTCATTGAAAATGTTGATTCTTTCAAATTCTCCCATGTACAGGCAGGCTATACTAGGGGCACAGCTAGCTCCCATGCTGACTCCGGTAGCCTGCCTGTACATGGAATTATCAAATTCAAAGTAGTTCTCAAAAAGAACTATCTTGAGACATTGTAGAATGAATTCGTCATTGGTGATATCCGAGTTCCTTGAAAGTATGGTTTCAATCACTTCATATGCCCCTCTTTGAGGGATGTTGGAATACAATGATTCCACATCAAGGGTGACCATTATCTCAGAGTTTTCAAAGAATGATGTGCCTTCTATTTGTTGGATGAAATGTCCCGTGTCTCGCACATAAGATTCTAATTCAGTGACCATAGGATTTAAAAATTTGTCAATATACTTTGACAATGGCTCGGTGGCAGAGCCAATTGTAGAGACAATTGGTCGCATGGGAGGATCAGTGCTATTTTTGTGGGTCTTGGGTAGCCCATATATAATGGGTATTTTGGTGTTACTCGGGGTTAGAAATTCAGCTTCCGCCTCACAGATATGATTTAAATTAACTCCTCTCTGAACCATGGTTAGAATCCGTTTTTTCAGAGCATTTTCGGGGTTCCGTGTAATTCGTATGTAATGACCTGAAGAGGAAAGTAAATTGGTCATTCTTCTTTTGTAGTCAGAGGTATCAAATACAGTAATCCCTCCCCCTTTATCACAGGCTTTAATTGTGATATTTTTGTTCAATTCAAGTTCTTTTAAAGCTTTGTTCTCTGCTACAGGCAGGTTAGCTTTGGGGATGGGTACATATTGAGTCATTTTATTTATTTTGTTCATGACACTCTTTTCGAATATGTTTACCTCAGGGCCTACCATTTCCAGTGAGGGCGTGAATGACGACGGGGGTTTGCATCCAGATCTGTTATTGTCTTTGTTAGTAGGTGGAGCCTCCAAGAAGAACTTTTGAAGACGGACCTTTCTAAAAAATTGCTGCAGATCCCTGTTTAATTCAAATTTATTGAAGTTAGCTGATGGTACAAAGGATAAGCCTCTCGTTAACAATTGAATGGCCATAGGGTCTAAAGTTTCATTTGACAGATTAAACACAGGGAGCCCCCTTATGTTCGCCAATACTGTTGATGGCGGGTCTGTACATACATCTGCGGTTGTCCGCGACCCTGACGGTAATTCCTCGTTTGAGGGGCTCTCGCAGGGGGACGGGTGTTTCCCCGGCGATTCCCTAAAAAACTATTCTGTTGATGATTGTAGTTTCCATTTCTATTCCCTCTATTGGAATTATGCCCTTGATTAGGATTATATCCTTCGTCATAGCTAGGATCATACTCTTCAGGGGCATCACCTTCAGAATCGGTAGTTTCTGAGAAGGTGGTGACTTTTCTTCCCTGACCCCAACTGGGTGCTTGCCCGCGAGATGTATTTTCTTCCTGGGCAGTATAGAAGTTAGCTCCCAGGTATGGGTATGCCCTTTCTTGGGAAAACATTCGAATATCTTTCCGCAGTTTTTCTGTTTTCCTTTTAAGAAGATACTCAGAGAAGGATTCCAGTTCGAATTGGATCTCTTCAAGTTTTCTTTTGCCTTCATCTACTGCATCTCCCTCTTTCAATTTATCCTCTAATTCACAAATTTCTTTGTTAAGAATATCAATCACGGCCCGAGCTGTTTCCACGATGAGCATCATCCAGTCCCTGGAGCAACGGTTGGATATGAGGGCCCATCGCTCCAGGAACTGTCTGATTTCTATGAACATCCCTGGGATGTTACGGACTCTAAGTCCGATTGGGATGGTGCCGGCGCGTAAATAATCGAGCATAAATTTGGCGTGTAACTCTGTCCTTTTAGATTTTTTTCGAAGATTGAGTAGTTTGTTCCAGTCTCCATTAAGTCCTTTAGGGACAGTGAAGTCCTGGTTGCCATCCGCAGGGAGACCAAGCATTTTGGCAAAGTCATCATCGGTAAAACCGAATGTCTTTATAGTGTCCATTTTGGACATTATTATAATGGGGCTATATCGTATTAGAATAGAGTGGACAAAAATAGGTTCTGAGAACTTGGAAAGGAAGTTAGGTTAGGCGTGCTCCACAGTCAAACACACATTCATATCATATATCAACTCTCTCTCATAGCCCGTCTCGCTCAGGTCGCTTAATTTTCAAATACCCGGACTACCCCCACAGCACAGGGCTGTGAGTAAATTAATGAAAGAAGGGGGTTCCCCAGTGGGTTTTTAAGGATGTAGGCAGGCCGTAAGGGGGAGAGAACAGAAAATAGAACAAGGAACGTAACCCCGCCTAATGATGTAATGGTCCTAACAATAGGATCCCAATATATATGGGATGATTAGCCTAGGAGTTTAGCAGTGCACATGACAAAATTTAGTCAATCCAATTATACTCAACAAAAGGTATTTAGAAAATATATATATATTTTTATTTTTTTATATATATTCTTTGGATTGATGTAAAAAAGGTTGTACAAAAATAGATAACATTTCAAATCCACAAGATATCAAACAACATACATTAGTGCAAAAAGGGGATAAAAATAAGAGAGATTCATTTTACTTTAGGACCTACCCAGTAACAAAACATACTTCACTCATACTCTCATGTTCACAAATATCCAAAATAACCTACCTAATATTCTCTCATTCAACTTTCATTCTTCCATGCATTTATTCATCCCTATCGTCCTGGAATATGTAACACAAAGATGGTAAATTTGTTACATAAATCAGAATGTTATTCCAGATAGATGACATTAATACGGCTTTTGATGATTATAAAACAGTACGCCGTATTTCTGGAAACACAAGCCGACGCGCGTTTCGGTGACAGGCCTGAAGGGCCACACCTTCGTCAGGGCTGGGGGTTGTTAACTGGGAGGGAAATGAACAAAGATCTGGAAATAAAAAACAATGTCTTAATTTTTTCATTCTATAAAAATACAGTCATAACGTGTTGGAACATGTACTTTTTCACTCTTTGATACAATTTAATACAGAAAAATACATTGATTATTAGTATTAGTATGACAACTATATAGTTGACTTTTTGTGGCTATGCACCGCCCGACTACCTAGTGACACTCCCTAGAACAGACTCCCGGTTAGGTGAGATCTGTGAGAGGTATAGAGATAACCTTAACTAAGCGACCCATCGAGTACATTTCATCACAACTTTCGTCTATCACAGTACATCATACATTCTTTCTAGAGCACATTTAACCAAATAAAAGACAGATTCTTGCAATTGCAAGTGACGCTCAGGGACAAAAAAGGTCCACCCATGGGGTGAGTTCATTTACTCTAAAGGGAAATGGAGGAATAGTAGGCTTCATCTTTGGACAACTTTTGTTTCATTACTGGGATTTAGAGAACATATATGGAATAAGCGCAGTATTTTGGGGTCAAACCACAATGGTACCTAACGATTTCTCCTTCTATTCTTCATAGCAATTGTTTAAACCACTAAAGACAAATTATTCAAAAAAACATTTTTTTACCTATTATAAAATTGTAGTCGTAACGATACAGAAACTTGAGACCAGTAATCCTATGGAATCCTACGGAAACACCCTCTACGCGGGCACTACCGCTAAACTCCAGAAAAAACTCCAACGAATCCAAAACGCCTCAGCCAGGATCATATTAGACATCCCGCGTAACGAACACATCTCTGATCACCTGAAAAACCTCCACTGGCTACCCGTCAATAAGAGGATCACTTTCCGACTTCTAACCCACGCACACAAATCACTCTACGATATCGGACCAGAATGCCTCAACTCACGACTGTCCTTCTACACCCCCTCCCGCCAACTACGTTCTTCCAGCCAAGCCTTTGCCACTGTACCTCGCATCAACAAGACCACCATGGGAGGTAGATCCTTCTCATACCTGGCAGCTAAAACATGGAACTCACTCCCCACTTACCTTCGCCTTACCCAGAACCACCTAGCATTCAGAAAGCAACTTAAAACGTGGATATTTGACAAGTAATCCTCCTCCCATCCCTAAGCGCCTTGAGACCCTCCGGGTATGTAGTGCGCTATATAAATTCTTTGACTTGACTTAACTTGACTTGTGCAGTAGAAGGTAGTTTCTATTTCCGCTCACACTGGGTACCGCGAAAAAGAACCTATAAGTAAAATGATACTTTAAGTAAACATGATAATATTAAAGACTGAGGTGTCATATTTAGTTGGAGACATAGTTGGATTCCGATTCCAATTATAAAGTTAACAGCACTAAATCCTACGTTCTGGTACACATTCGAGGATAATATGTTTCTCACAATACCTGAGATAATCTTTAAATGGTTCTTTCGTAGTAATGGGAATTTAAGGTGTCACCAAATGCTGGCAATCTTATAGATCCTAATAAACAAACAGGGATACTTATTATATATGGTCTCGCGTTGTCTAGTCAACCCACAACGATTGCACAAGGGGAGCGTTTCATTACCTAAAATAGATGGTTATCAGGTGGCAAAGAATAAGGGAACCGGTTCCAAAATTCAGCAATCTATGATGTGAATTCGCCACACTTCCGGCTATCCGAGTAGGTAAGAGCGGGTAGGAAACTATCAGTCAAAAATCCCTAATAGAGGATAAACGGCCAGAGTTAAATGTGTATTATTGTTGGTATCCTCTGATTAGTACAAAGTAGGATAGAGGGGAATCTGGCAAATATACACACCATCAGCTTAATGAAGCAGGTTTCACGGGTGATATAGATGTGGATCCGCCGTTTTTCGTCGCTATTGAAATAAGTTTATGGCTGTCAATAAGAGTAAAGAATAACGCGCCTATGATAAGTAAACATTATTGAATTAGTCTACTAGTTATTTCGAAAATCAAGTACAGGCGTATACACACCGTTATTGGGTGATGCGAAATGCCACTGTCTTTTCCGCTGTAGGGAGGGTACAGAGCTGCGCATAAGGCTACCTAGTGGGGTATAGAAGGTAGAACAAGAACAGTGATCAGAATATGACTAAGCATGTTTTGGGTCTAAGTAGTAGCATGTCGATGTGTGGAACATACCTTCGAAAATAGCGGATCAGTCTGTAGAGGGGGTTCCGCCGATGGACCGCATCGACCTTCCGGCGCCGGAGATCGGACTCTCATTGATTCAGAGCCGGTTTGCATTTAAATAGCCCGCTTTTCGCCTCACAGAGAATCGGTATCACCTGCGTAGAGTGGTAAACATCGACGACAGGCTAGATTTTCCCGGTGGATAGATGGCGGCCATCTTAGAACGGCTGAGATTAGGCAGATGTAAGGTAGCAAACATCGACTGCCGACTAGATTTTTCTGATAGATATATGGCGGCCATCTTAGAACGGCTAAAATTCGGAAGCTGTAGTAAAGGAAACTGGACCTCATTCCTTTAGTTACTTAATAATCACCATTTTTAAAAAAAAGGGAATTATATTCTATTTTATTCGACTAGTGGGTATATTTTAGGGACATTAAATTTTTAAATTTTGCACACCTATTCGAAAGTTCTCCCTAATAATGTGCAAAAGTGTCCAATAGACAGATGTATCCAAACGCAAAGATGTTTCCATCCAGTTCATTATAGCTTTTATCCAATAGGGTGGTCGGACATTATTGCTGGAGAGATCATGTTTACAGAAATGCCTGGTGCCAAGGACATTCTTCATTGAGTCCATTGTCCAACGCGTTCAAAAAGAAAATCCAGAATACTTCCCGTTTTTTTCGTAAACCCACGGGGTCCGTTCCTGGATTCGCTTTAATTTTTTCTAGAATGAACCAACGCAGTTCTAGTTCTTTGTGTCCCTTTTCTAGCCAGTGTGTTACAATTGGGGCCGCAGTTTTTTGATTCCTAATATTGGATCTATGCTCCCCTATTCGTATTCGGCACTCTCTGCCTGTCTCCCCAACATATGGGAGGTTGCACGGACACAGAATTAGGTATATTATGTTACTGGTGCGACAGTTCGTCATAGTGGCGTTCCGTCGTACAGATATCCTGCGGGTGTTGGTACTGACATTTTCACCCACGATAGCCTGCGGGCAAATATGACATGTCCCACATTTGTGGTTGCCATATATAGGTTCCATTCCAGTTATGGTGGTTTGAATATTTTCTGGGGTTTCTTGAATTTTGCCTCTTACCAAGTGATTTTTCAAATTGCAGATGTAGTTTATGTCCCCAGCTGTAAAGAATCAATCCCTCTTCAAAGGAGTTACAGTAGATCAAGGCCCCCACCCGATGATATCCGTCACACCACACGCGTTCCTACTATCTGAAAACCATCCTGTATTGTGATTGGGAAGGGGAAGATTCCAGGGATGCCTCTTTGTACATCAAAGTTTTTACAATTATGTGTCACATTAAAAATATATAGCACTCCAACAAAGTAGTCGGATTATAAAACTTTAATAACTTATAAATATATACAACGCAACAAAAACAGTAAAAACATTTAAACATTTTTAGGAAAAAAGAAGCAACAATGGTCAGTAGCGGTCGGTTGTGCGAATAGTCCCAAGGCAGCACAACGTGCTGAGTTCTGGATGGCACCCAGGTGATGTTGCCTGGGTGCCGCACTGGTTTTGGGTATCCTACAATGCTGCTCCGAATAACGGTGTGGGGCGTCCCGGGGGGTGGCTCGTCAGTAGCGGTCTGTTGTGCGAATAGTCACAAGGCAGCAGAACGCGCTGAGATGTGGATGGCACCCAGGTGATGTCAAGTAAGTTGCCGCACTGGTTTTGGTATCCTACATTGCTGCTCCGAATAACGGCGTGGGGAGCCCCGGCGGGGGGGTGGGAGGGTGAGGCGGCGTGAACGGGCCTCCCCAGGTGGAGGCTCGTCTGCCGTAGTGGGGCGCCCCTTTACCGTTTCAGTTGCCATTCCGGCCGCTTTTGGTACACTGTGCCAAAATCCGCCATTCAGCTGAGTTGCGCCCACTCTTGCGGTGCAGCGATAGGCGGCTGCCACAGGACTCTCAAAATGGCGGCAGGCTCTTTCCTTTTTGGGCCTGGTCCACTGAAATGGCCCTGGGACAACTTGGAAATCGGACGCTTGTCTGCTAGGTCTTGGACCCCATTCTCGAAAGCGTCCCCTCAGCCTTGAGGATTCTACAAAAGTCTTGGGGGCCCCCGACTCCTGCAGGCTTCCGGTGGGGAGCGGCTGCCATGATTGCTCGCGGAATGACCACGACGGAGCCACGAGATGGTGGTGCTCTCATGCTGACGCCAGCTTCAGTCTGAAACATCCAGAAACAAGGTGGGGCTTTCATCGTTTGGGAAAAAAAAAAGTTTTCATCCAATGAAAAGTGTTATTTTTAGGTCATATGATCAAGCCTTCCATCATTAGGAAACCAAAAGTAAAATGAACCAATGAAAAGTTTTATAAACAAGTCACATGACCTGTTATGCGGCATAGGGTATAAAAAGCGTAGAAAATCCGTTGGCACGTGAGGCGGCGTCAGTAGCGGACCGATGTGCGAATAGGCCGAAGGCAGCACAACGCGCCAAGATCCGGATGGCACCGAGGTGGTGTCTAGCAAGTTGCCGCACTGGTGTGGCCATCCTACAATGCTGAAAATCGGCGTGGGGCGCCCCGTTGGCCTGTGAGTTTGCGTCAGTAGCAGACCGATGTGCAAATAGGCCGAAGGCAGCACAACGCGCCAAGATCCGGATGGCACCGAGGTGGTGTCTAGCAAGTTGCCGCACTGGTGTGGCCATCCTACAATGCTGAAAGTCGGCGTGGGGCGCCCCGTTGGCCTGTGAGTTCGCGTCAGTAGCGGACCGATGTGCGAATAGGCCGAAGGCAGCACAACGCGCCAAGATCCGGATGGCACCGAGGTGGTGTCTAGCAAGTTGCCGCACTGGTGTGGCCATCCTACAATGCTGAAAGTCGGCGTGGGGCGCCCCGTTGGCCTGTGAGGTGGCGTCAGTAGCGGACCGATGTGCGAATAGGGCCAAAGGCAGCGCAACGCGCCAAGATCCGGATGGCACCGAGGTGGTGTCTAGCAAGTTGCCGCACTGGTGTGGCCATCCTACAATGCTGCGCCGAAAGTCGGCGTGGGGCGCTCCGTTGGCCTGTGAGTTCGCGTCAGTCAGTGGGGGTTGTTTGAGGATCTGACTGCATTGGAAAGCAATGTGATGCTGTGCGTCGCCCCCAAGATGAAGGTTCCTCGGCTGCAGTGGGGCGCCCCTTGGTGTTTCACTCGCTATGCAGCTGAGTTGCGTGCGCACTTGCGGCGAATAGGCCGAAGGCAGCACAACAATATTTTCTGAATAGAAGACACCACAAGGCGCTGAGATTCGGTTGGCACCGAGTTGGTGTCTAGCAAGTTGCCGCACTGGTGTGGCCATCCTACAATCCTGCTCCGAATAACGGCGTGGGGTGCCCGAAGGGGGGGGGGAGGCGGCGTGAACGGGCCTTCCCAGGTGGAGGCTCGTCTGCTGTAGTGGGGCGCCCCTTTACCGTTTCAGTTGCCATTCAGCTGAGTTTCGGCCGCTCTTGAT
Source organism: Lissotriton helveticus (assembly GCF_964261635.1). NCBI lineage: Eukaryota > Metazoa > Chordata > Amphibia > Caudata > Salamandridae > Lissotriton > Lissotriton helveticus. The sequence goes on along the minus strand of NC_136062.1, from coordinate 349,428,080 downwards.
GCTACAGCGACAGGCGGCTGCAACAGGACTCTCAAAATGGCGGCCTGTTCTTTGGATTTGGGCCTGGTCCACTGAAATGGCCCTGGGACACCTTAGAACTCGGACGCTCGAATTTTTTTTCCTTTCCTCTACATGCAAAATAGGTAAATGCCCGGTACGTTACCTGCCTCATCTGCCACGATGTACTCTCCAGAGGAACCGAAAAAAAAGTATAGTTATGGTAACTATACCATGCATCATCATATGGAGAGGTGGCACCGATTAATTATAGTGCTGCACAAAAGAGAGATTTGGAGGAGAACCCCCGACCTGCCAGTACATTCACCAAAGAAGTGGCACTGACAGCATCAGAGGCAAGGGAAACGGTCCCAAATATTTAGAAGAACTTTGGAAAGATTAAAATGACATGTTTAGATTGTGGCAAATTAATTTCATGTGGACAGATGAGTGTTACTCTAATAAATACAGCATATGAACATCATCATAGTCGATGGTTGGTAGAGACATTTTGACTATATCCGGGACCTGCCCGTCCTCGCCCAAAATGGCGCCGGAATAAATGGGACTCGTAACTCCTTGTTGTGTACTGGTTGCAGAACCTTGATATCACGAGATACGTATGCAGTTTTGAAGCACATGGCGGGCGGGGACGAGAATTGATTGAATATTTTGACATCCCTATTGATATTAAGTTCTGATGTGTTATTGATTACTGTACTATTGAAAGTTCGAATTAACGTCACCCATGGTACTTGCCCGCAAATGTATATCTAGATAATTTTATTGTAACTGGCTCTGTCGTATTTTAATTATAAAATGTACGTCCACCGATTCCGCAACTGTTAGACACCTTAGTTCTTGCAACCTAATGGCCCGCCCGTTACGTTCCTCTACAGTGTAAATGTCTACTCATCATATACGATTACAGTTTGCTCCGTGGCCGGCCCACGTGGTTATAGGCCCGTATTTGTATACTGACATTTTCACAATAAAGGTTTTTAAAAGAAAACCTGGTAGTAGTATTTACATTGGTAAAGTTTTTAATAATAGTCACTGTTTTAGAATCAGTAAAAGGCAAGTGAAATAAAGCAGTCCAATTACATGAAGGGTAAAAGGTATAATACGCAGGAACGCAGTAAAGATAAATGGTCAAGGGCTGTTGTGTTTCTACTTCTGCAACATAAAGTGATCCTTAAGAATCTGATATTCAGGCGTATCGGCGACTAAGACAGCAGGCCGAGCCTCTTTTGCTCAACGGCTCCGTCATGGGACGAAGAAACGCCCTTTTTCTCGAAAAAGGAATATATTTTACTTGCAGGACAGTTGTAAATTTTCCGGGAAAGTACATTAGCCTGGAACATTATAACATATGTTTAAGAAAAAATAATGTTCGAAAGTAATAAAAAGCGTACTTTTTAGGTCATATGACCAAGCCTTTCATCATTAGAATAAGAAAAGTAAAATGAACCAGTGAAAAGTTTTATTAACAAGTCACATGACCTGTTATGCTTACGTAACGCGCTGCGCGCCGCGCCCCGGATCGCTTCCGGGAAGCTGCGCTTCACGCACCGGAGCACTTCCGGATGCGCTAACGCGCAGTGATGTCATCAGTGATGTCACTGACCATGTCATGAATGATGTAATATGCGACATCATCAGCAGTGGATTGCGGGTGCGCGATATATAGTTAGTGCAACTAACTATATATGGAATTTCAATGGTTTTGTGTGAGTAAAATAAGGTTTTTTAAATGCTAATTCCTAACTATATATGGTCTATAACCTATGGTTTTTTCAGTGAATTTTCAAGGTTTTTTAAATGCTAATTCCTAACTATATATGGTCTCTAACCTATGGTTTTTTCAGTGAATATATATATATATATATATATATATATATATTGTTATACAGAGAAAAGAAAATATTTTTTTATTTTTGAATACATGGCATATTTTGTATGTATTTATAGATTAACATATCAATTAGTAGTATAGTTAGCATTGAATATTTTTCTGTTTTATATAAAAGTGATAAACATTTTTACAAAGATAAGATATGTTATCCATTGGGTTTTATACAAATTGTTATACATTATTTATTTATAATATAAATATGCATTACATTATTACATATAGTTATATTTTTAATAACATTTATTTTGCAACAATGTTTTCATTGTATAACTTTTATATAAATAATTGTATATTTTAATAAATAATCTAATAGTTTGTGCAATAATATTTATATTGAAAATATAAATAGTATTGTTAAGTAGAGAAAGCATTTTGCAAAAAAATGACATTTAGCATTTATACATTTTTCACGTTATTTGCAAACAGTATTTTTTTATTATGCATTCATAATTTTCTCTATATATATATATATTTGTTTTTAATGATATTAATACATAATATTTGTTTTATCATATACATTATTATAATTTAACATTTGAAAAATATCTTAAACATTTTTTTATACATAACTATTACTAATTACTATTTTTAAAACATTTTTTGTAATATATTTGTAATGTACATTGAGTTTAATAAAGAAAAATATAATTCTTTTTTAATTAAGGAAGCCATTGTTTAAACTAAGTTGTATGTTGTGTTGTTTTAGGTCATTTCTGAAAGGAGAAGCTCACGTTTGGAAGCTGCATCACATCGGTTAATGTAAGTTTAATTTCAATTATTTAATATTTAATTTAGGATTAGTATGAAGGTCGTTAAGTAGTATGTAGTGTATGTCGTGTTTGGATTTCGTGTTTTTTGTGAGGTTTAGGTTTTAGTCCTGCCTTTGTGAAATGTGGTTAGTTTATTTATCGGTCGATGTTAGGGTTTGATATATATGTTTAATTGTGTTTAGAGTATGGTGTTTGTGTGTATTTTGGAATAATGTTATGGTATATTTGTGCGGGAGGGAATGTTTTGTTTTTTCAAAAGATGTTGTAAAGATAAACAACTGGTACAAGTATGAAAGAGCCACCGGAGGGACAAGCATGCCTTAGATAGAGTAAGTCCAATCAATCCCTCTTAAAGTACAATGTTTAGCGATTAGACAAAATGTGTTCTGCATGTCTTCCCCTAAAGTCCATTCATTTTAAGGTGCAGTTTGTTAGAAAAAGTGAATGGAGAGTCCTAAAGTTTCAATAATTCTACCGAATGTCTACCAACTTCAACGGCATTCAGTGCGATCGCCACCATCTTGGTGTGCTTAAACCTTCTAAACATGCATAGAAAGCGGACTGTTGATAGGTGTTCAAGCGCAACTTAAAATAGTGTTGTTACCAAAAGTGTGAACCGGGGTGCACTGGAATGAACAAAAGGTCATCGTAACGGAGATCGCGCCCAATTGATAACGCTGTGTCAGAACATTATGAATCCTAAAAGCTACAAAAAAGTGCAATGAACCACCACCATGAACAAAATTCATGGTGGTGGTTGCAGCCTCCTAACATAAAAATATAATATAGGTACATCACCCATATGTAAAAATAAATGTCTGGTATATGGTCAGCATACACGCGTTAGGAAATCGTTCTTGTTACCACAAGGAGTCAGCAGATTGTAATGGTCACCATACACAATCATGGTATCGAAAAAGGTACAACATGTTAACAATAATCAAACTACTTGTATCGACAAATGTACATGGTTACACTATCATAGTGTGCAAAGAAAGAGTTTCATCATTACAACTTGCTATAATCCCCATTGGTATGGAAAAACATAAGCCGGCAGGGGGATGACTTCTGGGACATGATGTGCTTTGACACCGTATATCCTACTTCAGTTGCAGGGATTTACCCATCGAGCCTGGGCCATCACTGCAAGCTGCAGTGAGCAAGCTGCTATATCCTACAGCCACTGGGTTCTATGTTGCCCACAACCTTTTTTCGTGCAAGTCTAGCTGATTTAATTGGTGCAGGTATTTATGTGGCGGCCGGGAGTAATACTGGATCAAGAAGCTTGATACTGTTATTCCCAAAGAGTTAAATGATCGTATGGTATTTAGCTGTTACCTGAATGGACAATCACATCATATAATACTCTGTAATATTTTCATAGCAAATGTTCACAACATTTGTAATGGCTTCACTAGAGTGAAAGAAAGCTTCACCTTTAGGAAGACTTTACACTGTAGCACATACTGCCTAGTTTATTTGGACATTAATTTTTTTTTTTTGCAGAGTTTTATATAGTGCGAACTTGACCTGAATTGGGTATCAGAGTGCTTTACATAGCACCAGTTACGTTACATGAGGACACACATTCATTTTTGTTAGGCACTGGGAGATTAGGTGATGTGCCCAGAATCACAGGAGGTTTTAGCGTCATTACTGAGACTCGAACCCAGTTCTCCAGGTCCGAGGTTGAGCGCCCTAACCCTTAGGACAACAATAGTGTTCTTGCAAAATACGCAGATTAACTGTAACCTCTGCATGTGCTGCTTATGCTGAAACCCTCCCCCATTTACTGTTTTGCCTAAATATAATCTATCTAATTCACCTCAAACAGTTCAATCAGTACTTTTGTAACTGTAAGTAGCCCATCATGTAGAGTGGAGAAGTGTGGCTCAATGGTTAGAGCGGCAGACCCTGATGCAGAGGTCTGGCCCGGGATCAGGGTTCAATTCCCCGCCTCGGCGGGTCTTGGGCTCAAAATTCCTCGGACCTGATAATTCTCGCCTCGGTGCCAATCATGGGTCCCACTCTGCAACTCTGGGCAATAGCTTGCTTAATCTCCACAACGGCCCCCACAATGCTAAGGATGCCTGGCCTCCACCTTGGGGGTGCCCAGGAGTGGACACCTCACAGGGAAAGCCAGGATGGGTTCCACAGCGGTATTCGTACAAGGGCCTTGAGACCCTTGCGGGTGAGTAGTGCGCTATACAAATATCAATTTACATTTACAATTTACATATACTTTGCTGCAAAGCCTGCAGGTAGGTCTATATTTTTGTGGCATTATTGTATAGTGGACTTAAGTTTGCAACCAGGTTATTTCTTCTTTTTTGCACACTGCTGATGCAGCAGCTTCATTAATGGCTGAATTAATTTTTGAGTGGATTCCCTGACTTTGGTGGTCCAGCAAGTGCTGAACATCCATCAATAGATACTGCGTTTTGAAGTCAGCTATTCCTGTCCAAATGTGCTCATTTGTTAGTGTCTTCTTCTTGAGTCTTTGTAATATTGGATTTTCAATGTTTTAAATCTAAATTGTATTCGGTACGCAAAATGAGGAGTCAGAAATAATCAAACCTGACACTGACGTTGGAATGGGTAAATATGATGTAATTGAATACCGTGATATATGGAGGCCAGACAACTGCAATTCCAATAAAGAAAATGTCAATGTGTGCACTCACCTGAGCTCTTACAGCCATACTCATACCAACAGTAACAATGTAAATGTATGCTATAATCCATGTAAGAATGACAATGTTGTTACCAGTAAAAGTGATCTCAATGTAACTCATGATCAAGGAATGCATAACTATGTCAATATCAGTAAGGACATTTTCAATGTACCCAATGACATCTACATATGCAATGTTGAGAATTTCGATTAAAATTACAGCAGTGACTGCCATATCATTTTCAATAGTTCCAGTGAACTTGCATCATTGCTAACATATTTTCCCATGGTGACCTCCCAAGCAACCCTGAGTGAGAGATACATGGTCAGATAAGCCCTGAGACCCACACCCATGCCTATCAAAAAACAGGTCATAGGTGGGGTCTCTCATTACCCAACGGCAAACACACACCCAGGGAAAAACCCTGATCAATTCCACAAATAGATATTTGCACTACAAACAGTTTCGAGGCAATTGGCCTAAAAAAACCTGTTTGGTCAAAGACACCTGCTCCACAAAAATACCCCAAAGCTAGATACCACATGTAGATAGAAACAGTCAACCAATCAGGACACAACATGCGTATCATACACATCATACGTAATTATCACACGCTTCTCATGCCGGACCCTGGCCCACACTAGCTCTCCCCAAGGTCGAGGGCCATCTGTGTCTTTATCAGATGCACAAACTTGTTAATTTTTGAATGAGATGCTTTTCAAGAATGCAGAAATTGTGTTATTATACCTCACAAGCTGTACATAGCACCAGATATAACTTTGTACAGCGAGAGACTCTACTGAGACACATTCTATTGAGACTCTCCCTACCACTGCATTTAATTAAACCAACTTGTTCCTGTTTTGCCCCATGCCTCTTGTCTTTTCATTTCTTTAAGGTAAATTAACATTCAAGCATTACTGATGTATTCGCTTTCTGAAGTGCCAGGAGGAGAGCATGTACTTCAGATATTTGTGTTGTTAAATTACCTAAAGGTTTCAAGTGTATATGCTTTATTTTAAAATCAGAATTCTAGAATGCTTCTTCTACTGCTACTGGGGACCTGACTATCACTGTTCTATAGTTTCTGTGGTTTGTGGTTATTCACCTCTATATAAGGTAGTTTGATAATGACTGAGTCACTGTTTTTTTCCGATGGGCTCTTTAGCATTACTTGCTAATATTGAAAGAATTTCTATGTTTTTACTTAGGGACAATTAAATATATTAAGTGACCTAGGGCCAGATGTAAGACCCTTTCAATTAGCGCCTCGCAATTTGCGACTCATTCCGTGTCGCAAATTGTGAGGCGCCTAATAAAATGTATAACAGTTTTATTACTCACTCTTTCGCGTTTGCCAATGGGGTTGCAAATTGCGAGGCTCATTAATAATAATGAGCCTCTCTCACTTTGCAAGGCCATTGGGAATGCCAGCCCTCCCAGGGATGTTGGCCTGCTGGGCTCATCAGACCACCATGTCTGGGGCTGCTTTTTAATAAATCAGCTTCTTTTTTTTTTAAATGCAGCCCGTTTTTCTTAAAGGAAACCGGGATGCATTTTAAAAAAAACAGAAATGAAACATTTTCGTTTCATTTTTTAAGGGCAGGCAGTGGTCCCCGGGACCACTGCGTGCCCTTAAAAAATATTTTTAGAGCCAGTCATAAAGTGGAAGAGGTCTCCTGGGTACCCCTTCCAAATTACCACCCTCTTGAAGAGGGTGGTAATTTGCGAGTGTTTTGTGTACGCCAATTGCAGTCACAAAACATTCTAAATAAATAAATTGCAATTCACTATTTAGGAATTGTACACGGCCAACAGTGATTTTGCATGCTTAAACAGGTTTGCAAACTCGTTTGCGTATGCAAAATCATGCTGTACATCTGGCCCCTAGTGAAGTGCCTATCGCATGTATGTCTCTAGAATTTAGTATACTTGCTTTATTATCTACCTCCAGGGATTTCATAACTGTCGCTATAATCAATTTATTTTCCCTCTCTTCAGGGTCTACCATAAACTTTTTGCCTTTTACTTGCCACGTTTTGCTGACTCCTGACTCGAGTCTCAGCGACATAAAGCACCGACTACCTTGAACCCAGCACCTGGACACTGCCATCTGTGAGTCTACCCTGCCTCCCTAGATAATGGGGTTTCTTTTCTTCATGCATAACATGGTAAATGAATGGGTAAGTGGCCGACCTGGTATAAGCCGTCTGTGTTTCAACTCTACTGGGACAATAAGATCTGGTCACCTAATTGGTGGCCTGACAGCTTAGGCAACTGTCCGCCACCTGTGGACAGTGTAAGGAACCTGGGATTCATGTTCGATTCCAAAATCACGTGAAGGCCCAAATTAACAAACTCACTTCCTCGGTCTGGTTCACCCTGAAACTAATTCGAAAACTACTGCCTTACATCCCTCCAGTTGCCTGTAAAACACTGGTAACTATGCTGGACTTTTCCAAAATGGATTACGGGAATGCCTTATTTGCTGGGCTACCCAAAGAGCTTCTCTTAAAACTTCAGCGGTTGCAGAACGCTGCAGCCCGGCTGATACTGAACATCCCCAGGTTTGAGCCAGTGGCTTCCAATCTTAGAAATCTTCACTGGCTACCGGTTGAGAAAAGAAACCAATGTAAGCTAGCATGCCTGGCATATAAATCTATGCATGGGTCAGGGCCGAATTTCTTGAAAACAAACATGGCATCTTACATCCCAGCTAGGACTCTAAGATCTAGCAGTGCCAACCTCCTCCGCACCCCCCATTTCAAACAACTGAGATGGAAGAGAGGTTTTCTACTGCACTCAGCGATAACCTGGAATAAACACCCTGCAGAAATAAAAAACAGCTCATCTCTGCTAACTTTTAGAAAGAGCATAAAGACCTGGCTCTTCTCTGGGTAGCCTGGCCCAGATTCCTGCACGACATACCCCGATGCCCTCCGCTCAAACAGTCTCAGCCTGTAATAAGTCTGGAGCCAAGGCAGGGAAGACAGGATGCATAAGGACTTCACAGAGAAAGTCTAGAAGCTTCTCCCACCTTCCAGCAGAAGAGCACCAGGTATAAATATTATCCTCAGACACCACTTCTTGAGCATACTTCTGAACTTTTGGATACTCTGCCAGAAAGAAGGAATGCTATGCTGCTTAAAAGGATTGGCACTCCTCTGGACCACTCCTCTGGAATATTGCCCTGATGTGCTGGGCTGCTGCTTGCTGCCCTTTTGCCTGGGTAAGAAGGGCTGTACCTGTATCTGTTAGAACCCAGTACCCAGAGAGACTCCAAAGGCAAGTTGGCTGCCTCCTGAATTATGCCTCATGGACAGAAGGCTCCAACAATCTTGACCCCAGCATCTGGTCTGGTCATCTGTGAATCTACACTACGAAGTGGTGCCAGCCCAGCAATCTCTTCCAAGTTGGCCTAAGGTGCACTGCTAGCATCTGTGGAACCAGTGAAACCAAAGCATCTCCTCTGCTGTGTGGTACAACCAGAGCAGACCCAACATGTCATCGTTGCAACATGGATTTAATCCATCACAAAGACCTGCATTGGCTTTGCAGCCAACAACTTCTTCAGAACCTCTGCTGCGCGATGCATTCTCAGAGCAGGCCCTTGCACCCATCATCATACTCCGCATCTCAGCTTCGCAGCTCCTCAGAACCAACGTATCACCCTGACCGCGCAATAGATCCTCAGCACTGGACTTCATATGGTAAGCCCTCATTGATGGGATCTGGAATGATGATGCAGGACATGGCAATTGCAGCCTCACTGTATCTCGAGAACAACGTCTAATTGAGGCTGCACTGTAGTGTAATTCCTACATTCTCAATAGGCTCTGCGCATTGGAATAGTGTATCCTGTAGTTTAGACGTGGGACTGAAGTCGACTAGATCACTACGGAATATACTAAACTTAATTGTGTGTGTGCCAGCTAGCTCAGAGGTCACTAGAAACTTTCTCGAATGAACAAGAAGGGATTTGTTTCTGACAACCGCATAAACATGACAAGTTTGTTTCCCAAGATTAAGAAATATATCTCTAGAGTAGCGGAAACAATAGATAGTTATTTCACTCAGTCATTTGTGCATGCTTCTTTTCACCAGAAGTGCAGAGAAATAGAGAGACGGGCGTTTTCAATAAAAAGGTATTTATTGAACAGTCTTCTTTCTCAAGCATAAGAAATGAACTGCTGCAATCGTAATACTTGCGGTAAAGTACAAAGCGTACAAGACGAAGAGTATTATAAAATAATATTGTAAAAGGATGATATGGTTTCTAAGCCATACAATACCTAAAATGCATAAAATATATACAGTAATAAATAGTGACTAAAAAGTACTCAACTGGTGCTTCTAAAATACGCCTACCACGGTGTACCTAACCTAGGTCTAGTACAAGGGAGGAAGTAAGTGAGGTGTTGCTTAGTTTTAGTATTTTTTGCCAAGAATCTAATCCAATAATTCTCTTAGGGTCTAATCAACTCTGTACCTTGGTCTTTAGAATGTAGGAAGTCTGGTATCTCTCTCTTAGGACTCAATTTCCCAGCAACCCGCAAGGGTAGCCTGGAAACACTGGAGCTGGAGAAAGTACAGCGTCTCTCAGTGTGTCAGCTGGAGGGTCGGCTTCCTTCGGTACTTGCTGCTGCAGGGCGCGTCGGGCAAGTAGATAGTCGAACTGCTCCAAACCACTGTGTGTTTGTTTGGACAAGTGTGGGCATATTTATCCCTTGAAGGTGCCGAGTTTGACGTAAGATTGGACATAATAACGTCATTAGAGACTTAATTCTCTGAAAACTCCAAGAGTTCTTGGATAAATTAATATTCATGCAGGGGGAAGTCCCTGACTGCTGAAAGCGGGTTTTTCCAAGAAATCGCTGTGGAAGTAGCCAAGCCGTATTAGGACTATTTGAGCTATGTCTTAATATGGTTGTGATTTCTATGCCTATATTAGGATATGATATTGTTTACCTATATAAGGGCATGCACCGGGAGAATTACACTAAGGTCCTAAAACGCTATACAACAGCACAATGCATCTTTGAGGTGGATCCTCGCAATGCTCCTCAAACCAAGAAATAAAGTACTTTGTTCAGCAGGTAACTGGGTACCTATAGCCAGCCCACACTCCATCGTAGTTGGCCTGAACTTGTGACATTTTCCTGGGCCTGCATGACCAGATATCTATAGTTGACACTTTGTGCTTTTTGGTGCTATTTTAACAGAAATCTTTAAAAACCTGCATGTTTCCAATTAGACTGATTGGATTTTTGTTGTTTCAATCTTTTTTTATTTATTAAAATGGACTCTATTTTTCTAATCTGGTTTGGAATCCTTTTGGGTGGTGATTTCACATTTATTACTGTTAGTCTTGCACAAATACTTTCCACAATGTCTCTAATTTAAGCCTGATTGCTTTGTGCCAAGCTGCCAGAGGGTTGCGCACAGGTTACTTTAGAGTTGGATTACGCCTCACCCTAACAAGGATTGTGGTTGCTGCTTAAAGAGGACTTGTACCACTGCCAACCTACAAATCAATGTCTTACAAGGACTATCTGCACTCATGTGAAAACTTTTTGGAGGGACCTGCTTCCCCACTGTGAAGTTTGACTTGTATGCAATTTACATAGCCTTAGTTTGGTCATACGTTTTGTAAGTAAATCCTGGCTGACTCAGAGCTATTCCTAATGCTTTTTTTATGCATTATCCGATGCAATGGTGTCAATATAAAGTGTCTTTATATATGTGAATGTGCCCTACTATCCAGTCCTTCCCTGCAAATGTAGTGGTTATCAACTGGTGCAATAGTCTAACTTTATACAACAAATATGGCCATCCAAAATTCTGAAATTCCATTCACTCTTGTAGCTTTTTCAGAGTATTAGACCTGGCATCATTTGTGTGGGTTTCCCCTGTATTTTTGCCCTTTGCCTCCTGTGTTTTTATTGTGTGTTGGACTTCGTTTTGCCCTACTAGATGCTTTGGGCACTTTGCCACTGCTGATCAGTGCCAAAGTACAAGTGCTCCCTTGGTAAATTGTTGTTATGGATTGGTGGTTCCATGGTTTACATATTTGATTTACCTCCCTAGTCCCTAGTTTAGTGCACTGTGTGTGCCCAGGGCCTGTAAATCAAATGCTGCTAGTTGGCTACAGCACTGATTGTGCCACCCACATAAGCAGACTGTAAATGTAACTCAGGCCTGCCGCTGCAAGAGCCGGTGTGCAGTCTGGTACTGCCATGTCGACCTGGCAAGTGCACCCACTTGCCAGGCCCTAGCCTTCCTTTTTCTTACATGTTAGTCAGCCCTAAGGTGCCCCTGTGGGCAGGGTGCAATGTATGTAAAAGGTAGGACAGGCCCTGGTGTGTGGCAAGCCCTGATTGGGAATTACTACCCATTTCGTATTTCACTATTGCAAGTCTACCTGTTTCTATAGGATAGAATGGGTAGTTTGCTTATAACATCTTATAAACATAACTTCCCCTGGGAATAAGGTAGGAAAATAAAGTTTGATATGCCTGAATGTTAAAATACATCATTTAGTGACGGTGAATTATACATTCTGTGTTTGAAAATACCACATTTAGAAAGCAGGTATTTTCTTGCATAGCCATCCAGTGTGCCTCTGTTAGTTTTGTGTATTGCATGTCTGGCTTTGGAATGACATTGGCTGGGGAGGAGCAGTTGCTCCGGAGAGTCTGATGAGTCAGGACTGAGGTAAATAGACCTGGGCTGCATTTAGAGTAGGGGGAGCAGATTTCTTTTTGCCTTAATGGGCCTGGTCTGCCTTTCACAATGCTGTCTCCTTTTCCTGCCAGGTAGCTGCACCAGAGAGGACAGAACTGGTTTTGACTGACCACAGGGCTTTTCTGCCACCAGAGAACAAATGATTTTGTTAAATTAATATTGGGGCCCAGACCCCTGAACTTTAGATCACTTCGGGGAAATCAAGAGGAACCTTTGCCAAGGGTAGAGCCGGAGAAGCTGAGGAGGAAGACTGTGCCTGGCTGTCTGTGGTTGGCTTGCAGTGGCTACTTGCTGCCAAACTTGCTGTTTGCTGTGTCCCTTGTTTGAGGAAGATCTCCAAGGGCTTGAAACTGTGCATGCATCCTGTTCTGAATTCTTAGGGACACAAAGACTTCACTACCAGCTCTCCTGAACTACCTTGCTGGGAGGTCTTCCTGCGGTTGTTTTGGGACCTCTAGAGACTGTTTTCCGCTGGGAGCATGAAAATCATTGCAACACCAGGAAGCGTGACACATCCGTATCTCCTTCCGACGCATCGCTGAAGTGACCATCACAGCGCCTGCCGCTGCTTGAGAAATCGCCACACTGCACATCGAGTGCACGCTCTCTGAAGTCCAAGATCGCAGCACCAATTCCAATGCAAGACCTGCCGTGCGGCTGCAAGAATCCACGCATCATACTGGACCATCACATCGCGTCAAGTTGCCAAGTCTGTTGCATCATTGGGGAATGCAGTAAGAAACCAACGCATCTCCTCCCCATGGAGGAACAAACCGAAGCATTACCTCCTCTCTGGTAAGGAACCAACGCATCACTACTCTGCACAGTAGTAAGGAATAACCCTGGGCAAAGCACTACTCTACGCTCATGTAGTTTGCGAAGTTTGCGCAACTTCCCACTATGCGAGCTGCACGTAGCACAGTGCGAACATGCGTAGCGCAGCGTAGCGTAGTGCAGCGGTCATTTTTTGCTTGTTTGCGGTCCTCAACGTCATGTTCGCCACCTCGAGCAAGCAAAATGACATCCCGGCGAGACTCTGAACGCGGGGAGGTCAGGTTTCTCATTGCGAGTGGTCGTGCATGCTCGCAACCGCTCGCGATGAGAAACTACCAGTTTGCGTTGAGAAAGCTGCCGCTCGAGTAAAAATCTACTTGAGCTGCTGAAAACTACAGCTCGCACTGTGCAAGATGCCGTTTTCAATGATTGCACAGTGCCGGATGCTTGTTTGCACTGTACAATCATTGAAAATGCATCTTGCACAGTGCGAACATGCTACTACGCAGCTCGCGTAGTGCTACATGAAGTTCGCGTAGTGCGAAGTGCACTTCGCGTAGCTTCGCGTAGGGCTACTGCACAAACTACGCCCACCCCTAGTACAGGAACAGACGCATCACCTCCCCTGGACCAAGGAACCTATGCATCACCTTCTCTGAATGTAAGGAACTGACCCATCACCTTCCCTGCAACCATTTTTGTTTGTGTGTGCGACGCATCCTAGGTACTTTACTTGAAAAGTGTTGCATCCGCAATTTGCCTTGCACTGAACTATTCCTACCATTTGAAAGTAATATTTGTATTACTGTATTGTGGATTTTTGTTGTTTGGTCTTGTTTTGGTGTAGATAAAGATTACTTATTTTTCTAAACTGGTGTGGTGTCCATTAGCAGTGTTTTCACTGTATTACTGAATGTGTTCACAACTGCTGAGATAAGCCTACCTGCTCATGCCAAGCTACCAAGGGGTGAGCAGGGGTTATTTTAAGAGTGTATCCCCCTTACCCTGACTAGAAGCAAGGGTCCCTCTTTGGCCAAAGGTACCTACCTCTGCCAACTAGAGACCCCCATTTCTAACACAGAGTGTTGGGGGTTCCAATCTCCCAGATTTTTCTGAGGACTCCGGTGCTAGTTCTTTACCTTCACAGGAAAACTCTTTTCCGAAGAAGATTACATTCAAATAGAATGATTTGTAATTCCTGAAGTTCAGCTTAGAGCCTGCTTCTGCAAGTAATGTGGGTATCTTCTCTGTATGTTCAATATGTTTATTTAATTCTTCATCAGTAATGTATATATAACATAAACACCATCTCACCCCCCTGTGACAAGTCAATGATGCAGGCTTAAAAGGCCTCTTTGCTATTTTATACACTTTGGATAATCTTGTAATCCTTATGTGTTCCCGCAAATGTGAATGATGTCATATAGTATCATACAGGAGCAATGCTTTGGGATGAAAAACAACAATGATCTTCCAGTTTAGGAATGACTTGATGCATCTCTTTATTTAACACTACATCACAATGCATTAACATTGTGAAAACCAGTTACATCTCCTATCACTCACTAAATTCATGATTGCCTTTGAACTTGTACACCTCTCAGCTGCCTTATGGATAGGTTTGCACCACAGAAATACCACATACATACACTCATACATGCATGCATTGATGCTTACCTATGTACACATGAATTTGCTATATCAATAGTGGTTTTGTTTTATTTGTGTGCAGTGGCAGCTGCTGCCTATGTAAAATTGTGGGGCGGGGAAAGAAGGGGAGTTAGGCAATAAAATAAAAGCATACAAAACTTACCTGCCACTCCACTCCCACTAATGCTGCAGGTCGCATTGTTGCTCCTCGGATGTGGATGTGCCTCAAAGCCCTGGATTCCTACTAAATCCTATGCCAGTGGTGTAGTAAGGGGCATAGGAATGGCGGTACTCCTGGGCGGCACGAGTTTTCGGAGCGACAGCCTCCCTCCACTCTTACCTGCCGTCTCAGGATGGCAATCACCAGCACCCGGAATATCAATTCGCCCGCCATGGGTTAAACCGAGAAATCTTGCGAGCCCCACCCCCGTTTTCCAATGCAGCGGCCGAGAGGGGGGCAAATGCAGAGACCACCATGGGTGGCCAAAGGGCTAACTACGCCACTGCCAGACACTGCTCTCATGCTATGAGAGCATGACCAGGATTGGTCTGAGCGGCCTGGTTTGCCGCTCAGACAGTGCCTGGTAGTCTGTGCTGTTTCACCAAGCCGCCCCTATTTGTGTGTGAATGGCATCATTATTACAGTACTGTGTGACTAGTGAATGGTGTATATTTTACAAGGTTCCATGTTGAAATATCGATGTAAAAAATGTAGTTTACAAAAATATTGAGGTAAAAATATTGATTACAAATATATCGACTCCCCATACTTAAACAGGTAAGTACAATAATATTGAATCAAAGATATCGAAGTAAAAAATATAGATGTAAAAAATATCGGCTTAAAAATATATATATAACTTAAACAAAATATATTAAATAATATTAATATTTTAACACAATAAATTACACTTAATATATATTTTAACTGAATAAGACACAAGCTTAATTTAAAAAATATAAACACACAAAAATACATATATTTACAAATATTTACTTAAATGCATTGTATTAACTGTTATAATTATTTAATTTATAAATTCTTAAATTATATACAAAATATATATCAATAATTTCAAATAAAAGAAAACATCCTATAATTCATTAACACATTAAGCTATAAAAAAACACATATTCACAACAGAATACTTACAAAGCAGGGAAAATGTTGGCTAGCAGAGGGGTAAAAATTACTATTCCCACTCCAGTGGGTGCAGAAGCAGGGAAAGTGTTGGATAGCGGAGGGGTAAAAATTACTATTCCCACTCCAGTGAGTGCGATAGTAGGGAAAGTGGTGGACAGTGGGGGAGGGGGAAATCACTATTCCCACTCTAGTGAGTGCAATAGTAGGGAAAGTGTTGGATAGCAGAGGGGTAAACATTACTATTCCCACTCCAGTGAGTGCAACAGTAGGGAAAGTGCTGGATATCACAACAATAACAAAAAACATCAACAGTTTTATGAAATAAAATGTCCATTATTAACATAAATGATATTTAAATTAAAATATATTATTATTAAAAATAATAATAAACATTCATTAATTACACATTGTTTAACACTATAATTTCCACAACACACACCTAACATTTATTACACAATTGTAATCAATAATTAATTAATGCAAATTAATTAACAAATAATGAATAATTCATCAATAAAAAATTAATTACTTCCGACCCTTCCCACCATTTACACCTATAAACACGTCAACACACATAAACTTAATAAAACAATTACCATAATTAATTAATAAGTGATTAATTTAAATTAATTAACTAATTATCAAACAATAATTAATAAATTAGTGTACACATTGAACTCAATAACATCGCAACTATACAATTATGAATAAATATAAATTACTAAATAAGTTTCATATAATTATTTTACTTTCCACTCTATTCCCCTATAAACCCACAACCTGCTACAGAACTAAAAAAGCAAAATTACATTTAAAAAAATGTATTAACTACTATAAATAATTAAAAAATCTATGAAATTAAATTTCTTCCCACCCTATTCCCCTATAAACCCACAACCCACTACAGAACTAAAAACGCAAAATTGTATTTCAAAAAATATATTAACCTCTAAACTTTTAACACATGTCCAAAAATTACAAACAATTTTCATACAAAAACTAAAATACACAACATTAATAATAGTTTGATGTTTTTTACAACTATATTTTTGTAAACGATATTTAACACTTCGATATATTTTTGCAATCGATATTACTTATCTAACAATCACTATTCGTGACCAGGATATTTTTTCCATGGATATTTCTATTGCACAATAATTTTACCTCGATATTTCTGTACATTGATATTTAAACATCGATATTCTAGCTCTGTACCATTTTACAATGCTGACTTATCTAGTTTAAAAACCATAAAAATAGTGGTGTTCATATAAAGATTATCTATGAGGTGAATTTGTCTAAAATTTATTTTGAATTCTGCTTTACTTCTGGTTCATCGTATACTGGTTCTGAACATTCAGTGTATCTTGCAAGGGGATATCATGAAGAACTCGTTCCAACCAGCGAGATTTCTAGATAGCACTTGAGCTATTTGTAATGCCTGTTTTATTGCACACCAGTCCTCTCTGGCTGGGTATTAGCAAAGACTCGTATAACTTCCTCGCCTTTGGGAGTAATTATTATGACTTTGGGGTATAGTACTCAACCAACAATATATTACAAGCAATTCAGTCTAGAAGACCATAACGATAGTCTGCCTAATGGCCCCTTCAATGTGAATCAAGGTTTTCTAAATAAAATCAGTGCTTATTTAAATGCATGGCTGGTGTTTCGATTTGAAGATACTAATTAGTTTCCTCTCTGTTCATGTGGGCTATTGTGATTTTATACAGCACAAACTAAGAAGGCAACCACTTTTTGCCGCTCTTCATCAGAGCATTCTTCCTGCAAGCCTACCTGCCTTCTGGTCGCAGCTACTTCCACCTTTTTTGTTTGATCCAGAACATGTTCCCCATTTGTGCCTTCTGACTGGCTAGGTTTGTCCTTTGTCACATTCCAGGGAGAAATTAACAGAAATTGGGTTTGGTCTTATTTTTCCACACCCCTGTGAATGAGAACAATGCTCATCAGAGGTTGATATCTCACTGGAGGCCTAATTTCTTTCGTAAAACTCAGGTTAGTAATTCTCTTTGTTTTTTTGAATAATATTGGTGATTCTGTGTATTTTCTTCTGGGGTTGTTTCATTCTTTTCATTGACTTTAGCGAGGTGTGGTAAATAAATAATTAATTACCGGTACTATTTTTGAATACAGTGAATAAAACAGATAGCTCAATAAATAGGAGACAGGATTCGAGGTATCGAAGTCTGACAGGCTTTAATCAGGCATAAGGGAAGGGACAGGAACGGGATAGCCTGCACGGAAATAGACTGATGGCAGCTGCCGGGGAAATGGGAATCGGGGGATTTGGCAACCTTCAGTAACAGTACACAGTATATATATACTTAAACAAATACATTACAGTCAATAAAGTAGGCGTAGCAGTAGGCGTTTCTCGTAGCAGTCGCGAAAGATAAGAGTAAAATGGGTGTAACAAGAAGGCGTGTACAGGGCGTACACATAGACATGTGATGTAAACGTAACAGAAGTGTCATGAATGGGGCGGAAACATGGAGGGGGCTACCTGAGCAGCTGGGACCTTTAACCTAGTGGTGCGCGCAAACGGGCAATGACGTGTTACCAGGAGGAACTGGGGGCTATGACTTCTGCGCTGGAAGAGGAGACTAAAGTCTGCAGTGTCAGAACGACTTGTACCTATGGCATATCTGGTATCTGGTGTTTGGAGTACATGTTGATAGAATCCAAAAGTTATCAGGGCAAAGGCTACTTGACACTAAGACTGGTGCATGCATAATTCTACATATATTGCGTGTGCTAGGAATATTCTATAAATATTAATACAGTATTTCTCTTACATGGAGACAGGAAGGCTAGACCATGGCTGAAACTGTTGATGCGATTCAGTAGCTTAGGAATGCAGAGAAGGAGGGCTGGACTCATAACTAGAAGCATAACATACTCTTGGCAGACAGGAAGGCAGAGCAAGGCCGGGCCGGGCACTGTGAGGCAGGAAGTAAGTGAAGGGTCAGGGATGCAGGTGGGGGCTGTATCGCTCCTCGGAGAGGGTTCAGGAGACAGGAGCTGAATCTGATGTCCGGGCCCCTTTTGAGGCCTAGAAACGGGGACAATTCAATGAATTAACGTGCACACTGTAAAATGTGGCAACATAGGCCTAATACTCGTTGCTTTCACGAGAACTGGAAACTGGCATACTAGAGATGGACACAACTATAATTGCGTCTTTAATCGGTCATAGGGGGATACATGCATATCGATCATGCACATATAGCATAATATGGGGAACACGTAGGCACATATAACATGGCAAAATTTACTTTTCCACATTCCCTCCTTGTGCCCTACGTTTCCATCAGGAAACATCAATATTCATGATACCATCTATCTGTTCATGTAGCATCATTTGCTCGTCTCGGATTGTCTTGGAACGGGATTTAGGACTAGGAATACAAGAGGTAGCACACATGCCGCAAATCGCAGGGCCACATTGTAAACAGAGGCAGCAACTGAAAATGATCATTACTGCTATACCTAGGAATGACAATACTTTCCATCCCCAGGCAGATATGATACTCCAGAGCCAACCGGACCACGTCCAGGTGCCTGGATTCTGGTGTAACTGATGGGCAATTTTATGAAGTCTGGTTATAGCTGAATAAACAGACGGCGCGTTATTAGGAATGAAAATGCAGCAACTAGATCCGATGACTCTACATGCTCCTCCTCTATCGGCCAGTATGACGTCAAGAACGAGACGATTTTGGAGCACGACAAATCTCATAGCAGATTGTTCTTCGGTTAAGTTACCTAGAGCGGAAGTGGTCTCATTCACTACTGCTTCAAGGGTTCTGGTTAACCTACGTATTAGCTTACTATTCTGGACAGGTCCTATAAAGAAAAAGAAACCTTTATTGAAGTCTTGATATTGTTCTAGAGCAGTTTCAGTTTGATCGACAATTGGGGACTCGGTCTCCCTTCTATGTCTAACGTGTACTAGATGTGTGTTTCTGTGATAATCAGATGGGGCTAGAAAAACTGGTGGCAGTAGGAAGGCAATATAACATGTTCCATCCCAATCGAGGGGCAGACGAACATATGCGGTCTGACCACAAACAAAATAAGAATGACGTGAGGCTTTGAAAATAGATTTCCCACTGTCACTATACTCGACAGTAGTAGTACAATCACTATGTCCTACATGTGCGGAACCATTCTTTCTGACACATAATTCGCCTTTGACTGGTAGTACTGAAATAGCAGGCAAATCTGGAGTAGTATCGGACTGAACATTCAGGACCATGAAATTCGAGGAATAATTACCTAAATCATATACTTCATTTTCTAGATCTAACCCTGTTCTATGGGAAAGACCTTGCTTGTCTGGGAAACATGTTCGATTCAGAAAGGACATATCAGTGGAGGATGACGTTAACGTAGACCATGCTCCACACGAACCATTATGTGAAAACGGATAAGGAAAGAGTGGCAGAACTCCCTTCGGTGTCTGGAAAGGGGGGAGTCGACCACACACCCAACAATTAGTGGCATTGCTGGTCTGATGTGAATAGTGCAACATTCGGATAAATGTGTTGTTACGCATAGCAAGACGATAGGATAGCTCGTGAGGAGGCAGATCACTAAATGTGTGCTCTACTGTAGCATTAGAAAACATATGTACATGTGAAATTGGAAAACATAAATGTAAAGCATAACTTGTGCAGGTGATCATAAGACTCGAAAATAACAAGAAGAATAGAACGATAATACATCTTTTAGAGTTTTGACTAACTCTCTCACTGTGTGGGTCTGTCTCATACATGTCAGGAACCTGTCTAACCGTTTCACCCGAGAGGGACTTAGACAATTAAACTGGCTGACTTATTTTACTAGACCTCAACTTGGCTTTATACTCCTGCTGCGGAGTTTTCTCTAACAGGGGAATTTTGAACTCAGAGTCTGTTTTTGGGTAGTCCTTAGGAATAAGGCAGTCCTTAATAAATGTCTTTTGTCGTAATCCATGGAACTTCTTGATATGACTGGTGTGGACCCATCCCTTCCGGCCCTCTAGCTTGACCGCGGTCCTTGTTGTCAATAACACCATTCGAGGCTCTTTCCAACGGGGCTCCAGCGGACTTGAACGATCAAAATTGCGGACCAAAACATATTCTCCCGGAACGACTTCATGTGGTTTCACCTCAGTGTTGTCTGGAAATGCAGCGGCAACCTGTGAACGACAAGAGTGTAGGGCAGACATCAAGGAAGCTAGGTAATCTGTCAGCATATTACTGGAAACGTCTGTAATACTACGGGGTCTAGGTGTACCCCACATGTTTGGAGGACGGCCGAATACGACCTCATACGGGGACAGACCTGATCTGGAATGTGCAACCATCCTCATATAGAATAGAGCAACTGGCAGAGCTACTAACCAATCTACACCTTTTTCTCTACATACTTTAGCAATGCGGATTTTCAAAGTCTGGTTATGTCTCTCTAGGAGACCGGCTGCTTCAGGATGGCGCACACAATGGAACTTCCACTGGTACCCTAACAGAAGGGAAACATGTTTCATGAGCTCGGATGAGAATGGCTGGCCGTTATCTGAATACAAGACCCTAGGGAGTCCATAGCGGGGAAAGAACTCACGAACCAACTGCCTGGCAGTGGTCGTGGCTGTGTAATCTGGAACTGGATATGCTTCTGTCCACCTGGACAAAGCGCATACAACTACGAGGACATACTTGAAACCTCGACATCGCTCCATCTGAATATAATCCATCTGGAGGACTTCAAAAGGGTGGTCAGGAGGTTGGAATCCACCTTGTTCCACCGGGACACTTTTACCTGGATTGAACTGACTTCGGTTTCAGTAGTCACTGCATACGCGGCTACTAGTTCTCCTGTACTTGTCCTCATACATGAACCATCCACATAAAGTGTCAGGTCTGGATTAGGTAATGCAATATCGGTCAGATCTTGTCTTGGCTTTGTCATAGTGTTAACAACTTCCACACAGTCATGTGTGGCAGGATTTGAAGTAACTGACGGTAACAGTGTAGCAGGATTTAGAATATTGCAGCGTCTAATTTCTATATGTGGCTGAAACAGTGTCAGTTCATAGCCTGTTAAACGTGCAATTGTCAAGTGCTGAGTCTGGGTTCGGTTTAAGAGAACTTTCACGGAGTGTGGAACTTGTACTGTCATGGAGTGTCCTAACACTATGGAATCACTTTGCCTGATCGCTAGAGCTGTGGCTGCAACTGACTTGAGGCACGCAGGCAGAGCCTGGGCCACTGGATCTAATGTGCTAGAAAAATAAGCACAGGGCTTGTATTGTCCTGCTTGATCTTGTGTAAGAACAGATAATGCAGTACCATCACGTTCTGTGACAAAAAGTGTAAAAGGCTTACTGTAGTTCGGTGTTGCTAGAACTGGTGCTTGACATAAGGCTTTCTTTAACTCATTAAAAACAAGAGTATGTTCCTGGGTCCAAGGGAGGACAGTCGATACGGCTGCCTCCTGTGTCGTTAATTGTATCAGTGGTTTGGCTAGAAATGCATACTGAGGAATCCATTGTCTGCAGTAAGAAGTGAGGCCGATAAAAGCTCGTACCTCCTTCTGTGTCTTGGGCTGTGGAAGACTTGCTATTAACTGGATACGGTCAGGTGTCAACTGCCTACCCCACTTGGACAGTAAGTGTCCCAAGTAGACCACTTGCTGGACACAGAATTGTAATTTGGAAGGGGACACCTTGTGCCCCATCTCGGCCAGAAAATACAGGACTGTAAGTGACGCTCGCTCGCAGTCACGTTCAGAACGGGCTGTGATCAGTAGATCATCGACATACTGGAGCAGGGCAGTGTCAGTTGGCATGTGAATATTGTCTAGTTGTCTCTTAAGTGCTTGACTGTAAATGCTAGGACTTTCTGTAAAACCTTGAGGAGCTCGTGTGAATTTATAGCTTCTTCCATTTAAACAGAAACCGAAAAGGTACTGGCTGTCTGGATGAATGGGGACACTGAAAAATGCGTTCTTGAGATCGATAACTGTGAAGAACGTAGCTTCAGAATCAATGGCTGTCAAGAGGGATGAAATATCTGGGACTACTGGGTACTGGGGTATGATACATTTATTAAGCTCTCGAAGATCAATCACTAATCGATATACTGGAGGTGCATTTGGATCAGTACGTTTCAGGACTGGGATGATATGAGAATTACATACATTGGAGTCAGTTTCTACAACCACTCCTTGAGCAATAGGCTCGTCAATAATTTTGGATAAGGCTGCTACAGCCTCAGGTGGCAATTTGTACTGTCTGATTCGTGGCAAAACTACACCTGGATTCAGAGTCACACGATGGGGTGTGATATGCATACAACCTACATCAGTTGGACCTTGCGCCCATAAATGCTGTGGTACATTCGATAATCTTGGATCAAAATCACGTAATACATAATGACCTTTGAAGTCTCTCAAAAACAAGCGGACCCCCACTGGGGAACAACAAATTACTGCTCCTAATTCTTTTAATGTCTTAATGCCTAACACATTTTCTGGACAAGATTTCGTGAGTAACAAATCAGTAGTTCGGGACAATGGACCGACTTCTAGAGTAACTGGTTTTGATATTTCATTAACAATCGGCTTTCCTGAAAATCCAAGGGAAACATTTCTAGAGCCTGAGAGCGGAGCCACTGGAACCTCGTCATGACTGATGGTAGTCCTACTTGCCCCTGTATCAATCAGAAACTTTCTGTCTTTCCCTAATACTTGACTGTGTACATAGGGACCCTCTTGATCTACAGGTATCTCGATGAGAGGCAAGCCTACCTCCCTCTCTAGGCTGTTTCATGAATACGGCTGATAATCTGGATATTCTGTCTGGGCATACTGGTACATCTGCTGTGTAACATGCTGTGTTGCAGCGATAGGCTGCGGTGCTGGAACTGTCTGTTGTGCATTCTGTGGTGACTGAGAAGTCTGTGAAACTTGTTCTTGTCTAGGCGGACGTGGTCTTTCTTTAGTCTTACCAGTAGCTATGTTGTGTTTCAGAACTGCACACTCGTTTATAAAATGACCTGGCTGTTTACAGTAGTTGCATGTCCCTTTAACGGGAGCTGCAGGATGACTGGCTTGATTCGGACCCCTCTTCTGACTGTCTGGTGGAACAGATTGTGCAACTAATACTTTCATTTTCGTGTCTTTCATACGTCTCCTTTCGTGTTCTTGCTCTTCCCTGATTCTGTTCTGGTGATACTGTAGCATCTGGAGCATCTGTGACGGAGTAATAGCTTGCCAGGTACTTTCGACTTTCAATACTCGATTTTTAACTTGTGGACTTGAGTTCTCGACTAGTTTGGTAACAAAAAGATGAGGGTACGATTCGCTACTTGTTTTCAGACCACTGTTAATAATAAAACATTTTTCAAATCTAGAATAAAAATCACTAGTGTCTTCATCTTGTTTCTGTTTACAAGCTGAAATGGCATCCCAATCTTCCTTTTTCGTGGCTAGTAATCTTGGCAAAACTTGTATCAATAGCTCGGGCAAATCTTTACATTTCTCCCCAAGACCGGTACCTGGTACTCGTAAATTATCTTCAGCTTCTAGAGCTGTCCAATCAATCTTTTTCTCTCCCACCTCCCATTCCTTTTCTTTGAGTTTTTCATATACCCCTGCGGGCAACAGGACCTTTAACATTTTAATGATATCAGGATACGTGTATTCTCCCATACGGAGCATGTCTTTTAATTCGCGGTGGAACCCTGCTGGATCTTTATCGTGACAGGGTATTAACTTTTTCATCTCTAAGAGTTCCATCTTAGTGATAGGGGTGTAAACAAATACTCGTTCTAGATCACCACCCGTTCCTCTAACTGGGTGTACTTCTCGTAACGGATTCTGTCTATCTATGTAGAATGATTTACTTTCTGGGGGTGAGACGTGATCAAAATGTGGATTCAGAAACATTCGATATTTGTGGCGCTGTTCTAGAATAATACTAATTAAATCAGTACCTAGACCTCTCCATCTGTACTGGAGTAACTCGTTCAAAACATCATGTAGCGGACCTGGATCAGAATGCTGTCCCTCATACAGTGTAATGAGGTGCTGGATCATATACATACCCACCAGTCGCTGCTCGGCTGGGGGCAGTTTCAGAAACCTTTGTGCCACTATTTTATCTGGAAAAGTGGTAGAATCAGTAATCCATCGGACTGCTGATCGGGCTAGTTCTTGTTCATGCATTGTACTAAGCTCACTATAACCGATTCGTGATTTCAGAATGTGATCGGTAGCCTGGAATACTTGTTCAAGAGAACCCTGTTCTGGTACGGGAGGAGGAAAAACTTTCTTGTGATCTAGGCGTGAATGTCGGTCGGGAAGTCTAGTTCTACCTACATACGCTATTCTGGAGGGATTCTCGTCGTCTACCTCTTCATTTTCAGAGTTGTCTTCTTTCTCGGTTACTTGTGTTGCTTCTCGTTTCTCGTGTAACTTTATTATTTCCCTACGAATTTTCTTGTACATACTCTCTATACAGTTCTGTGTCTTGTGTCTTCCCTCGGCTATATGGTCACTCCACTTGGTCAAAACTTTCATTTCTTCTGGATCTTTATCTGGATAATCTTGTTCTCTTATTAAACAATTAATTAAAAACTTTAAAAGCATGAGCTGAGTCTCGACTTTTCTCTGAACCATGGCTTCGCGAACACTTTCTGGATACACTCCTGTACGGATAAAACGATATATTCTGTCTAGATATTCTTTCATATTGGGCAGGGTGTCCAAATAGTCGGTCACCCGTCTTAAACGTAATGAATATATGACCATGGTACCATCGCCTGGAACTGGATCATAACGACATTCGGTAAGTGCTCGCTTGATATCTGTGAAGGTATGAACTTTTGGCGTACGCTGTAACGCTAGTTCATGTAGCGTCATACGTCTGTGTTGAGGCGGGGTACCAGGAGGACTTCCCCCCGCGGCTCCTAAACTAGAATCGTCGATGGGTATTGTACGTGCTGGGAGAGTGACTGATGTAGCGGGCACATGTACTGTGGGCTGGGCCGGGGGTGCTGTAACAGATGCTGTAACGGGTGCTGTAACGTGGACTGTACCCACGGCCCCGGTGGCTGGAGGAACAGGAATTACATTATTTACGGGACCAGGCGGAATAGGATTTGCATATTCTGGGACTGTGTCGCCCAAATAGGACGAGAGAAAAATATCAGCTGCGGTCGGTTTGTGACGTAGCTTAATCGGGACCAATGGTGGCGGAAAATTACATGGTGCTTCCGGGGTTGCTTTTGGCGAGCCCTCGGCAAGAAGAGGATACATACCCTTAATAAGGGCATTTCTCTGTCTGTCTGACTGTTCTGCTTTAACCCGTTCACCTACTTCGATCAATTCCCTTTCTTGGGCTCTTTCTGAGGATTCCCTACTTAATTCTGTTTTTCTGATCTCTTTTTCGGTTCTTCTATGAGATTCTTTGCGCCATAACTCGATGGCATCTTTCTGGGACTGTCTGGCTTTCTTTTTCCATAATGCTTCTTCTACTCGCATGATGCACTCGGCATCCCATGTACCTGATATGGGCCATCTATATTTCTCTTCTAACTCCTTGGTATAGTCCACCCATAAGTCTAGATATAATATGGCACTTAAGCCATGCTTATGATACATAAAATGACCTGGACTGTCCCTAGGCGGGACAGGAACTGCTTCCTCTAGTAACCCTTTTCGGGTCTTTAACTGACGTAACTTGGAGAATAGAGGCATTGTCTAGGCTGGAATTCGAACACAATACAATACACGATGAACACAATAATGACTGGAAAACAAATCATTCATACCACGACATTGAAAACACATTAAATAACATTTAGAATAACAGTTCGGACAGAAATATTACCTGGTATACTGAAAACAGAACACATGAATTTCTCGAGAACGGAACTTACTAGAATTACTAGATGCACTGCTAAACAGTACGAAACATACCGGTCCCATAAAGAGACACGTCAGGACCCGCATCCACCTAGGTGAACACTTCGGATTGGATCTGCGTACCCAAACCCACGGACCAGAGACAAATTAATTGACCCTGTCTAGATACTACCCCAGCAACGGTACTCACCGGGCAGCAAGAACGGAAGGCCTCGGACTGGACTGGACTGCTACGACGACGGACTACGAACTTCGGACTTCAGTTACAGGTGGGCCTCCGGATACCTCGGACCTTGGACTCTCGGCTTGGGCTCTGGTCGGGACTCGCCGCGTTCCTCACCGCCTCGTCTGGATGCTGGACCGCAACCTCCGTCTCCTCCGTGAGCCTGAGGGATACTTGAAGCAGAAATATCTGCACGTGCACGGTATGGTTCCGTCACGGCTGCAGAGGATCAGGGGGCCTGCGTGGCTTCACCGGCGCGTGGGGAAAGGGCAAGTCCCTATTCGGGCGCCATTATGTGGTAAATAAATAATTAATTACCGGTACTATTTTTGAATACAGTGAATAAAACAGATAGCTCAATAAATAAGAGACAGGATTCGAGGTATCGAAGTCTGACAGGCTTTAATCAGGCATAAGGGAAGGGACAGGAACGGGATAGCCTGCACGGAAATAGACTGATGGCAGCTGCCGGGGAAATGGGAATCGGGGGATTTGGCAACCTTCAGTAACAGTACACAGTATATATATACTTAAACAAATACATTACAGTCAATACAGTAGGCGTAGCAGTAGGCGTTTCTCGTAGCAGTCGCGAAAGATAAGAGTAAAATGGGTGTAACAAGAAGGCGTGTACAGGGCGTACAGATAGACATGTGATGTAAACGTAACAGAAGTGTCATGAATGGGGCGGAAACATGGAGGGGGCTACCTGAGCAGCTGGGACCTTTAACCTAGTGGTGCGCGCAAACGGGCAATGACGTGTTACCAGGAGGAACTGGGGGCTATGACTTCTGCGCTGGAAGAGGAGACTAAAGTCTGCAGTGTCAGAACGACTTGTACCTATGGCATATCTGGTATCTGGTGTTTGGAGTACATGTTGATAGAATCCAAAAGTTATCAGGGCAAAGGCTACTTGACACTAAGACTGGTGCATGCATAATTCTACATATATTGCGTGTGCTAGGAATATTCTATAAATATTAATACAGTATTTCTCTTACATGGAGACAGGAAGGCTGGACCATGGCTAAAACTGTTGATGCGATTCAGTAGCTTAGGAATGCAGAGAAGGAGGGCTGGACTGATAACTAGAAGCATAACATACTCTTGGCAGACAGGCAGGCAGAGCCAGGCCGGGCCGGGCACTGTGAGGCAGGAAGTAAGTGAAGGGTCAGGGATGCAGGTGGGGGCTGTATCGCTCCTCGGAGAGGGTTCAGGAGACAGGAGCTGAATCTGATGTCCGGGCCCCTTTTGAGGCCTAGAAACGGGGACAATTCAATGAATTAACGTGCACACTGTAAAATGTGGCAACATAGGCCTAATACTCGTTGCTTTCACGAGAACTGGAAACTGGCATACTAGAGATGGACACAACTATAATTGCGTCTTTAATCGGTCATAGGGGGATACATGCATATCGATCATGCACATATAGCATAATATGGGGAACACGTAGGCACATATAACATGGCAAAATTTACTTTTCCACAGAGGATTTAGTAGCTTTGTACCCAAGGTGCCGCTTCTCATTGTAGCAATGCTTTTAAAATCCCCAGTTACATTTGTGTGATCCAACTTACTTTATATTTACCGGGCAATGAGGAGCATGGTGTACGTTTGGAGCTGTGTTAGGTTACTCCAAATTTATTGAGGTCGCACCAGAAAGAATCCTGGAGCCTAAAAGGTGAAGGCAGTCTTTTCAGAGAGGTGTTTTCTTCTCTCTATGTGTGCTGCAGAATGCAAATAAAATGTATAAACAAGTTGGTCTGTCTTCCTCAATTCTAGGTCTTCATTTTCACTCCACACAGAGCAATTGAATGCAAAAGCAATGTTAGGATAGCAGGTACCACATCCAATTCGGGTCTGTAGTGTATGTAACATGAAAAACACATAAAAGCTATGCCACAGGTATCCCAATTGAGGAAACTGGCCATCCCATTTTAGAAATAGATATATGAACCATACAGCTACACAAATACGTGGAACACACTCATTTTTAAATGACAATAATATGTCCAGCGAATTGATACTGAACTTTATTTATTCACATGCAGCCACATGCATCATTTCAAATTGCATTCGCAAAATGGGTGAATCGCAAAATTCGCCCGTTTGCAAATGCAATTTCAACTTCTGGGATGCATCATGTTCAAAGTGTATTTTCTCAAATTAAGGAATCGCAAACCTTTTTGCGATTCCTTAAAAAAATCGCAAATTTAAGGATTCATTAATTTTTTGACAAAAAGTGCATGCATGATAATTCGCACTTAGCGATTCCTTAAAAAATCGCAAATTGGAATTTTTAGAAGTCAGACCAGGAGGTACATTTTTGAAAAAAAAAACAATGCAGGTGAAACTCATTAGGAGTGCATTTAAGGGGCTCCAGAAAGCATCAAAGACTGTTTCACAATGGCAGCACTCTTTGTCGTGGCACGTAGGTTGAGATTGAGAGTAGCAGCAAGGAGGAGAAGGATGGTACATGAGAGAATTTTCAGAGTGCGCATCACCTTACTAGGACAGACAGAGGCAGAAATCTATGATAAGTATAGGCTAAATGCTGACTCAATTTTAGATTTGATAGATGAATTGGACCCAATCTTGCAGAGACATACACGCAGGACACAAGCCATACCTACCCATGTACAGATATTGTGTTCCCTACACCTCCTTGCATCGGGGTCCTTTCAGGGTATTATAGCCATTGCTGGTGGTGTTTCCCAGAGTTCCCTTTCACGTTTTTTTAATGCTTTCCTCAATGCCATGTTGCAAAGGATAAGGCATCACATTAAATTTCCAAGCACATAACAGGAATAGCTACAAAGTAAGTTAGATTTCTACAATATTGCACATTTTCCCAATGTTATTGGCTGTATAGATGGCACACATGTTCCCATTTGTCCACCATCTGAAAATGAGTACATTTACCGCAACCGGAAATGTTACCATTCTCTCAACATTCAAGCAATTTGCAATTCAAAAACAATCATCACTCACTTAGTTGCAAGTTACCTTGGAAGTGCCCATGATTCCTATGTTTTTAGACATAGTGCCATCCACACACGACTGCTTGCTGGAGATTTTGGAGATGGATATTTGTTTGGTAAATATATTTCAATCAATTGTTACTATTCTCTGTACCATGCTGTCCCATTTTACTCATAATGTGTATCTTCCATTGCCCCATTCCATGGGTGACAGTGCATACGCTGTGAGGTCATTCATACTCACACCCTATCTTAATCCAGCAACCCGTAAAGAACAGCAGTACAACCATGCGCACATAGCAACCCGCAATGTAATAGATAGAACATTTGGTGTTCTTAAATCTAGGTTTCGCATACTACATAAGACAGACGGAGCATTACAATATCGTTCAGATATTTGCTGTAAAATAGTTGCAACATGTGCCATGTTGCACAACTTAGCCACTAGGAGAGGCCTAGAACTGGAGGAGGGAGATGTACTACCTCCCATTGACAACCAGCCTCAACAACCCTGACCAAGATTACGTGGACCAGACGCAGAAGAGGGGAGAAGAAGAAGGGCAGAGATAACTCTACATTACTTTTAACAGAGGTAAGAACCACACAACACAATCTTGTGCATAAATGTAATCAATTTATTTTTAAATCTTTTTCAAGGATCCAGGGTACTCAGGACATCTTACTGCATGCATTGTTCTGACAGTAAATTATTTGGCATTTACTTTTTTCAGTCTTAGCAATGCTTATATCTTCAGACGTCCTCCAAATCTCAGCTATGTTGTTCTTGGAAGTCACATACTACTATTTGCCTCTTCGCACCCCTAATGCCTTGCCTGTAATTCTCCCATCGCCCTTGGTTATGCTACTTGCAAAGTCTTGCTTTCTGGAGCTACGGCGTCCACCAGATACAGCAGGTTCTAGTGGGCTACTGACATTTTCTCATCCATCACTACCCCCAACATGTAGTAGGTTTCCAGTTGCTTTATCATTTTGCATTATATCAACAACATTCTTGAGTGTCATCATTCCCCTTGCAATATCGACAAAACATTGTGTCATCTCCTTTTGCATGGCAACTGTATGCTTGGTTAGCTGAGCAGTAGCGCTGGAAAGACGATTCATTGCCCTGGTGATCCCCTGCATGCTGGTCATTGCCCTACTATGCCTACTGGCACTTCCTACTTGCTGAGCCTGTATTGCTGTACACAGTGTTTCCATGGCTGTTGCCATACGGTCAAGTTTCTCAGATGATGCTCTATGAGCTTTCTCAATTACATTTGTCATGTGCTTCAGACTGTTGTGTATAGCACCAATATCAGACTGATGTGAACAAGTTTGCCCTTCATAACACGTATGTCTTTGCCTTGTAGGCGCTGGACTTTCAGGAGTTTTAACTCCACAACACTGGCGTTGCTGTCATCTTCTACTGCTGCTCTATTTTGTGATGGACGTGCCCTACACCTATAAAACTGTTGTATCCTATTCCGCCTGCTCTGCTGTGTGTGTAGGGTTGCTGGGATTTGAGCAGTATGTCGTTCTTGGACATGGACATTTGGTTCTTCATCACTCTGAGACTGCTGCAGTTGGCGCACTCTGTTTCTTTGAATTCTTGGCTGTATAGTGGGTGAAGAAGTGGCTGAATTTAATTCATCTGTGTTTTGACATTCCAGAGTATGTAACTCGGCCCATTCATTTGTATTACTGTCCTGTTCTGTATCTATGATTAAAATTGTGCAAACAGTATGTTACTTTTCAGTTTTGCACTTTTTGCAGCATAAACTGACATTCATTTCAAATAAAAAGCACATGTAGCATGGCTAGTCTCCTATTCTAACAGTGTTGATGTGTAATTTTCATTTAAGTACTCTTTGCCTAACTATTTCAAACTGTAATGGTACATGGACTACAAATCCCATGATGCATTGCTTCTTTCATTAAAAATGTTATTAAGTACTGCTTTTTTCAAAAATAAAAGTGGTACATAATAGGGATTTTTACTAAGCAGCTATGACATCATTAGAGGTCTCATTCACTCACATTTTAACTACAAAAACATGTATGAATTTTTACCTTGAGATGGGCCAGCATGCTCTGAGGTGTCAATTTCTACGAATCCAATTACTGCTTCAGTTGCAAGGGTTCCTTCCACCATGTCCTCAAGGGGGTATTAGGCCTATTCTTGGGTGTTCCTCCACCAGTACTTTTTGCAGCCTAATCCGGTTTGCAATTCTTTCCTTTGCACGACTGCGCAGGTCATACCATTGTTTTTGTAAATTATTAATGTCACGGTGGGCCACCCCAACAGCATTCACTTTGGCTTGTATTGCAAGCCACAGTTTTCTCTTCACTGCTTCAGGCACCTTCAAAGATCGCTTCCCAAAAAGCTGGTCCTGCCTCATAGTGACCTCCTCAATCAGTATTTCCAGCTCCTGGTCACTAAATTAAATTTTTCTTTTCCTGGCCTGCAGGTCTTCTCCAGAAATTTCTGAGGCCATTTCCCCTTCTGCTGCAGACAAACACACTGCTCCAGTTGCTCAAAGCAGAGCTCCAACTGCCAACAGCCACTCCTCTAGTTCAAACATGGGAACAGGTGTGTGTAATTAGTCTCCTGGCTTCCTGGGTGTGATGTCATTGTTATGCAGCAATTTGCGAATTCGCAATTTGCGAAATCGCAAATTGCGTAATCGCAAACAAGGAATCGCAAAAACGGTGAGAATCGGTAAAAACTGCCATTTTTACCGATTCGCAAAAAAATAAAGAAAATCATGATTAATTTCAATTAGCGATTCTTTATTTGCGATTCCTTATTTTTCGCAAATAAGGAATCGCAAATTGAAATGTTGATGCATGTGCCCGTTAATGTCGGAAATAGTTTCCGAAAACAGTAAGGAAGCATTTTTTTTTTGTGTAGTTCAATATTATATTACATCTGTTTTCAGGGCTGGAAATGTGCTATCTGTATGCAGAGCTCTTTCGGCATTCATCTATATTGCAGTCTTCCACTGAAGGTTTGTAATTTAATTTAATCAGACAGTAATGGACTGTCAGATACTTAAACAGAATTCATAGTTCAGACTGTCCATTCTGGTAGAAACCAAAAATACATCCAGGCAAGATTATTGTCTCTGTGAATGTGATGAACATAAAAGAAAAAATGTTGCAATATTTCTCTTTGGATTGTGAAGCTGTATGTTCTCGATCATATTGCACACTACCATCCACCAAGAAATCCTGTATGCTCTTTTTTATTTCTGGGATTTGACAGGTATTCGGAGCATTACAAAAATGAAAGTTACCTTTCAATAGGTGTGGAACCAAATACTGAAATAATCGTATTACAAAATACATTCTTAGCAAGATATCAAAATAAGATGCCTGTAAACCAACCCAAAGTTAGCTATTCATCCTTAAATACCTGCAAGTAAAACACTGAACCTGCTTTTTTATTGATGGATTTGAGGATATTTCTTTTACTATCTTGGATAAATGAAATATCCCGGGACTCTATGCCTAAAACATATCAGTGTGATATTACTGTGGTAATCAGTTTGAGCACCAGTGACAAGTGTTACATCTGTCTTCTTTTAGTCTGGGATTTTAGATATGTAAGCACTTTTATTCTGTGCTGAACATTAGCATCATTGGATATTACAATTCAACATGTACTGAATGACGGTAAAGCATTGTGCGTTGCATACATGTTTTCTTTTCGTTGAATATGTTTCAAAAATTGTTAATGTGTGACTTTTAAATGTACAATTGTTTTGCTGGTTGGTTCCTCTAGTTAGTCTTCCCTAATGTATTTGTAGATCCTCTTTATTGTGCTCCTCCTTCCGCCCCTATGTTTCTGAATATATTACATTGTGATGTAGTATTCTAGCAGTTGACCAATGGGCGGTGCGCTCTACTGTTGCATTTCATGTGTATCTAGGCTGTATTTTAAATGTCCAGAAATGTTTAGGTAACTTATTAATATGCTCGGTTTTTGTGTTGATATCTTCAGAAAAGTGCACCATATAAGCACTCTTATACTGTGGGGGTACCTACCCTTTATGTTAAATTTGACATGATATTTGATATTTATTGTGAGAGAACTGAGATGTACCTTTACTGTGTTTAGAGGTATCAGGTCCATGCCATGCACCCCTGAGGCATCCCGGGTCAGATGCATTCCTCTCTGGATACCTGTTTGTTCTACCTGTCTGTCTATGTATATCTATCCTGCTTTCACATAGATACTTTCACATGGATCCTCAATGAGGATGACTGTTGAGTGACAGAGACTCGGGAAACTGAAGGCTTTGAGCAAAAAACACCTGGGTTTGACTATTCTGGAGAAATGTATTTTCAGAGTTGCCAGATTTGGAACAGGCAAAAAGGTGAGGAATGGAGACATGGCAGAAGAGTGATGGGGACAGTGGTACTCACAGCTGAGAGGCACTGGACATGATTCATGTTACACAACACATGGATGTAACCCCCAATGACTCTTCAGGTCGGCTCAAACTGGAAGAAGACAGGAAAATAAGAATTTAGGGTTGCAAGTTTCTGTTGGAGTCTGGATTAGGAACAATTACGGATGAAACAAAGGAGCCCCTGAGATTGCATTATGTAAATTTACTTTGTCCTAAGCACCATCACTCTGATAGCTGACCAGGTTGGGCAGAGGATCTCTGGAACTGAACCCCCCAAAGTTCATCCACTAAGTACTCAAGACTCACATGGACCAGATTTGAGGGGTGCAAGACTCCATTTTATTATGAATCAACATATGAAGATAGCCCACACCTAATGTGCCACCTATCAACACCAACATACTTTGGAACTAAAAACAGTACAGAAGATCCACTGGCATGATGTAGACCGATATTTCCCAAAAATAACGAAGAGGTCAAGAAATCCCAAAAACGGTGTACTAATCAAGCAACATGTAAAGTAACATAACATAACAATATAACATGTGATGTGTTGTACTCTTTGAGGATGTCACAAATATTACTGATAATATTCTTTCTATGATAATGTTCTGTTTGTTGACGGGGACTACAAACTGCACCGAGGAGTGGTTTGCAGATCTACAATCGTTCATATCTTGTTATTTTCCTAGCGATTGTGGTACCTCTCCCTTCCACATCTCTTCCATTTGTCCACAACCCACTTAGAACTCCAACATAACTCCAGCATACGCATTCCAGTCACACATTCCTCCAATGCAGAAATTTGTGGGTGACCCCAATCACGGAAAAAAGTAGAACAAAATCATCCAATAGCCTGAACACAAAAAATACTGCTGTTGTATCTTCCATCCACCCCTCATGTACATGTTGTTACGCCTAAAGTAAATCTAAAAAACAAAAGCATTTCATTCATCAGGAGCTGCGGTTTCCCTCTTTACAAATAACCTCTAAAATTATCTTGGTTGGATCTTTCAGAAACCCAATTGCTCAAGGATTCTGAATAAGATCTATGGTTGGTCTGACAAGGCCTTGTAAAAGATTAGTCAAGTGTAAATGTTTTGGATTAATAAAAGAAAACATTTTTTCCAGGCATGCAGCAGTCCAGCATATGTTGGTCCTCTTTCTCAGCAAACTGTGATTGTGTCTCCATTAGTGTACTGTCAGATGTATATGGAGGAATGCCTGGGATGTGACAGAGTCACAACCACTTCTAACCAGCAGCCGACATTGTCCGCTATTTAAAAAGGTGCACTTGTTGAGACCTAAAACTAACGGAGATGTTGCTGCTATGAATCCTTGATCTAATTATAAACTATTGCTATTTTCTTCACCTTGTTTCGATCTGGAAGAGTGTCACTTAATGTGGGAGAGTGTTGGCTTGCTTGTTCAGAAAATAGAATGCATTGCTCTGTCAAGACTGCAGGCTTACAGTCTCATGAGTAAATGCCTACAGGTATGGTCCAGTTGTATCCTCTAGACATCTTGGGCCATATTATACAAGTGCCTTAGGGGCGCAAGGGGTGTTTTCACCTGCTTTGTGCACCCCGGTGGCACTTTGGTATTACAGAAGGGGCCGCAGACGCTTGTGCGGCCCCTACTCTAATACCGATAGCGCTATCTTCATATAATGTCCCCTCATTTGCATGAGGGCGTGCCCATAAAAATGAGGGAATCCCCTTGTCTCTCTGCCCACGCCCTATTACAGACATGGGCCCAGAGGTAAAGAAACTCTTAGGGGGCGCACTGACAGTAAGCCACTGTCAGTGCGCCCCCTGATGGCAGCCCTCTGGAGGGGGAATAGAGTGTTCCATGGACACCCCTACACAGACATCACCTTGCAGGTGGCTGCGGTTACTCACTGCCACCACCTGCAAAGGGATCGCTATCCCCATTCAAGGGGCAAGCGGTTGCCACCTGCATTGTGAAAACATGGAGCGGCTTCAAAGCAGCTGCTTCGTTTCTCACATGAATGCTCTGCCCTCGGACACCGCATGTTCGTTACTGCCCTGGGGACAGCACATTTGCATATTACAGAGCATTTTCCTTCATTGTGTAGGACACACCATTTAAAAGGTGGGGGCGCAATAAAGGGAAATGTCCCACGTGTATATACAGCCCCTGGAAATGCCGGCATCCATGATATATTCTGCTGCCAGTTCACAACAGCAGGGTGTGCTACCAGAATATCAGCTTCTAAACATTGTATTCGAAAAGTATTGTCACCGGAGTATCAGCTACCATCCTATAGTGAACTTTGGTTTACATAGATAAGTATAAATTTCCTATTCACACATCCACAAAGTGATACATATGTTTTCTAGGCACATTGCGGCCGGCTTAGCTTTTATTTTGCTTTGAATTGCTGTAGTCAAAGAGTGTTTGCTACAACCTATCAATGGAGGACTGGTAAGTGCTTTGGGGTCGAGTGTGTTCACCTCTCCCTCCATTATCCAAGGGGTCTACATTTAAGGCAGGGCATCAGTATCATATCTAAGGGCCAACATGAGACTGTCCCTGGGGCATCCTTGAACTACACGGAATAAAGCACATCGGCCTAAAGAGACACGGGCAACAATTCACCTTGGTAATCATTAGCACTCAGTATCTGAGCAACCAATGAACTTTGCAGCCCAAGCTCACCTCTTTCCTAGTTATGCGCTAGGCTGCATTTCAGGATACGGCTGCTGGCAGCAATTTTCGAACCCGTTTTGTACAACCTTATATTTGATGGACACCTTAGAACATAGACTGCCCATAGTTTCAGAAAACGCCATACTTTGATGCTACAGCATATAATTTCCCTATAGAATAACATTTGGACCTAACAAATGTTAAGGAACTAGTTTTTAAAATTGATTCATATATTTTTGCCGCTCAACTAACAGAAGCAAAAAAGGTATGTGTGTGTGCGCCCGTCTGCCAACGCTGCAATTCTCCATTCAAAGGAACCCAGCAATCAAAATGAAATCTAAGCATAGGCATCAAAATTATGGGTGATTATTATAACACGTCTTTAAATAGACTTCATCGCTGAAAATGTTAATAAGAGCTAATTAGAGAACTTGCAGTTTTGCTTACAATAGTAATAAGGGAGTGAATTCAAATGCAATTATGTCAGGTCTCCATGGTGCCATAGGTGCCATAAAGAATGCGTTCATTAGAGCAGCCAGCGAATGTTGCTGCGAGTACATTGTCAAAAATGTCACTGCTGTTTTTGGCAGATTATAAAATCTGTCTCTTTCGCGGGAATAGTAAATTGCACATGAAACCCCACGCTCATAATAGCTTATACTTACATGAAAATTAAATGCTTGATGTTACCATGTTATTATATGCATCAATTTCAGCAAAGTAGATAGGTAAATATGAACTAAAATATTTGTACGTTTATATATTTATTTATTTTATTTATTTATTTAGAAGTTTTCTATAGCGCTAACAAGACCCGAAGGTAGCAGAGCGCTTTACAGTAAAAGGAATGAAAAAGTGAACAACAAGACACGTAACAAGTAAAGGCGATCAACGAAAGACAATTTGGAAGGAGGAAAAGTTCGTACAGTAGGACTTCTTGGTAATAGGATACAGAGATACCACATAGTTCTGGGGATGCTTGCTGATCCTAGTTACCCACGACCTAGGGAACGGATAAGGAACAAGGATTTGAGTTGGCTCTTGAATTCCGCATAGGACGGTATGGTTCTGATGTGCGGGGGATAGAGTTCCATATTTTGGGGGCATTTCCTGTGAAGGAGCAGTCCGCAGTTCTCTTCTTTCTGGTTTTTGGTAGGATGAGCAGCAGGGAGTTAGAGCTTCTCAAATTTCTAGCTTGGCCTGCTTTTTTGAGCTTGTTTGCCAAGTATTCTGGTATTCCGGTATGGAGGGCCTTGTGGGTTAGGCAGGCCGTTCTGAAGGTACTACGCATTTCCACCAGGAGCCATTCGAGTTCTTTGAGTGCTGGGGAGATGTGGTCAGATTTTTTGCATCCTGTGATCATTCTCGCTGCCGCATGAAGTGTTGTTTTTAGAGGGGCCAGGTGCGATTTGGGGATGCCTGTTAGGATTGAGTTCCCATAGTCCAGTCTAGATAGGACTAGAGATTGCGTGGCTAGTTTAATGTTCGTGTTGGGAATGAAAGGTCTGATTTTGTTCAGGAGTCTGAGGTTAAAGAATGCACTTTTTGCTGAGTTCTTAATGTGGTTTGTCAAGGTTAGTTTGAGGTCAAGGGTGAAACCCAGAGATTTACCAAGTCTTGAGTACCAGACATTAATTCACCCGCACCCCCGATCAGAGCCCCTAGGCAACCAGGACCTGTTTGCACAAGGATGGACATTCTAAACTCCCTTCAGCACCAATGGCCCAAGCCCTTCATGGGCCAGAGTCGCAACTTAATACATCAAAACCTCCTTGCAACTCTGATGCCTTCCACTCAGCTTCACCATTCTAAAGCACTCCTACCCTCAATTACACTGATGCTTTCCAACCAACTTCAACAAGGAAAGTCTCTGCTATTACTCTTTAGTGCTCAATGTCACCCTCACCACTGCCCCTACAATTAAAGCACTTCAAAAGTCTCGCCCAACTTGTTTGTCTCCTCGACTACATCCCTACCTTCCTTCACAGCGTCTCAGATACTCAAACAAGGCGCTTTTGGTGACCTTACTTCAAGATATAGGGTCAGATCTTTCACCTCTACATCTCGTCATCACTGGAATAGACTTCCTCTCAGCCTTCACTCTTGCACAGATTTCCCCTCCTTCAAGAAGGAACTTAAGACCAGTTCATTTTAGATGCCTCCTATTTCTGTTCTCATGCAGCGTAGCGCTGAGATACTCTTCCAGGAGTGAATCGTTCACTGTATCAAATAAATAAATACTGCAGCACTCAGAGTCTCCTACTTCCCTTCTGCAAGTTGACGTGTCCCCTCAAACCAATAATATCCCATTGCAACTGCTTCTCTTTGGCAACCATATTCTTCTCCTCCTGCCCTTTAGACTTCAAATGCAATCCATTATCTTTTTTTGCTTCGATGCTCCATCTCCTTCCATACGCAATGTTCTACCGCCTATCCATGGGGTCGCACAACGCTAAATCATCATCATGTAGTGCTCTAATTGCCATAACAACCTTTGGTATGCTATATGTGCTTACATAGTGTGTTGTACCCCTACTGAGGCACAGAAGTCCTTTGAGGACTAATACCCCACTAGTCTGATGACATCAAGAGTTAGTGATTAGGTTGTGCATAATGGTTACAGTTTGCCATGCTGTTCATCATGCAGTTGCCATGTGGCTTGCTACTGTTCTTATCCATTTATATTATTTGCTTTGTTTATATAAGGAGATTATATATTGTTGCCATGTATTTGGGTGATAGATGTTGCATACTAATATTGACTTCACAGTTGTTACACTCCTTACACCTGATGTTTGCTACCTAGGAGTGTTATCAGCTGATGACTGTTGCTATCTCTTGCCAGCTGTTGCAAGTTTATTGCAATGCAGTTAGTTTAATGTGGGGTGCTAAATACCTTAGTGGCTATGTACAGCCCAAGTAAGTAGAATTGAGTTAGCAAGTTGGTAGTAATGTGTTGGAAATTCAATTGTATTATAACATTGTTAGTTACATGTTTTTCATGTTTTCATTACCTACAAATTACACAACTGGGCCTGGTAGAGAAATCTGTTGGCAACATCACGCCGTGGAGGGTTCCGGTAGCGGTCTTAGAAACGAAAAGTCTAATATATATACCCGAACAAAAGCGCCATACTTAGGAACACGAGCAAGCTTTCCTGCTTTGCAGCGTGACATCTGTTAAAACTACGAAACCAGAACGATTGAAATACCGAAGGAAGTGGAATTAGATACCCGGTTTGCATAGGATCCAGTGATTCAAATATCACCTATTTTAAAATCTGTGAATCTGAGTAAAGCACCAAATACAGGTTCAATAGGCACTATAGATACCGTAGAAGTTCGTGGGTTGAAATTTAAAGAACTATTGACCAATTCAGATCAAGACGCACCACTAAAGAAATACTCACAGGACAAGAACATCAGGAATAAAATACAGGTATTATTTGGGGCTATACAGAATTCCTGAAGAAGGCATTCGCCGAAACGCATTGATTGGATATATTGGTTCTGTATACCATTATTGTGACTGCAAATCAGTTTTTGTATTCTTATCTATCTATGTGATGAAATAATATATATGTAATGTGGAAAGAAAACCAATAATCGCTAAAAAATACAAATGAGATTGAGTATCAAAAAAAGACAGAAATAGATGTACATTTTAAAAAAAAGGAAGGTTGGTTTTTATGTATGCACAAAACCTGGTGCTGCTTTCTTGTTTTCAAAAAACATATATGAATGTCATAACATTGTTAATAGTTAGCTGTATTTATGAGGAGAGTGACGCAGCCATGCAGTTGATCAATTTGTACTTTAAGTACATCCTGCTTCATCTATAGGCTAACAGATACCTTATGTGAGTTGAAGATGGTGGGATATAGAGAGTGTAATTTGCCTATTAACGACTCACAATCACTCAGATGGTTTCAAAATGGTTAATTGTATTTAGACAATCAGAAGCGTTGATTGCCCTCTTTTTTTTACAATTAGCAGTTATGGAGATTTCAAATCAGTCCGAAATGAGTCCTGTCCTCATTGAGGTCGAGATGAGTTAAAAAGAGTACTACGATGCTTGGATTCACTTGAAATTCTGCTGGGAAAATATATTTGTGGGTTTTCGGTTTCAACTGGAGAGGAAGCCGAGTAAGAATCATCCTTTTCCATTGGTTTCACCTTG
Organism: Lissotriton helveticus; assembly: GCF_964261635.1. NCBI lineage: Eukaryota > Metazoa > Chordata > Amphibia > Caudata > Salamandridae > Lissotriton > Lissotriton helveticus. Next base: position 349,387,001 of record NC_136062.1, on the reverse strand, counting down.
GAAAAATTAATTTCTTTACCATTCACCTGAATTCCATGTGGGCCTTGTTTGAAGCGAGTTCCATTAATTTCAGCATAAATTACCATTTTTTCTTCACAAGAGAGAGTTCTGTTACGCTAGCGCCGAGACACCCGTAAGGGTATTTGCGCGCTTTAAAAATCGCATAAAATAAATAAATTAATTAATTTATTAATTAATTAACCTCATGAACAAAAATCATTTACCTTGAATAGTTTTCTTCTTATAATTAGAAGTGGTGCTAATCTGGACCTTTTTGTGACCATTTATTTCTGCTTAGCTTGTAGTTAAACTGATGGATTGTAATGTACAACCTTGTGGGTAATAAAAATGATCAGGTAAAGGAGAGCCAGTGGAGATCTATAAGCAATCGTAGTATAGGCTTGCATGTAGTAGTTTTATTGTTGCTGCATTCTGGAGTCTCTGAAGGTACATTATGACTATGGCTCAGGCCTTCATATAGGCCATTTACGTACCCGAGACATGACATGACAAGTGGCATAGTTACCTAAATCTTGTACAGAACTTAGCTGAGGGAAAACACGTTGTAGTGTCCTCATCGTATAGATGTTCGTTATGCAACAAGATAACGTTGAGAATTAAAGAGAGGACTGAATTTATATCTCCTAAGTTGTTTTTTACTTTTGCTAATGTTATGGTGCTGTCTCCAATTTGTCTGTCCAGGAGAGATTGGGTAAGCTATGAGGCAGATTTACAAGCCGCTTGCCCTGCCAATATGTCACTTTTTGTGATGTACTGGCAGCGCAATTCTTTGCCTCATATTTACAAGGACAGGAAAAGCCACCATGCGTGAATTTTCTTGTCCTTGTAAATATGGCCCCTTTACACACAGCACTTTCATGAAAGGGGCGTTCCATGGGTGTTGCTGTGGGTGTTCCTCTGCAACTTCCATGGAACCAGACACATTACCAGATTTACAAGGAATCGTATACCTGAATATGCGTCAGTATGCTACGCCACCCTAGGGGTGGCGTAGTGAGGTGCAACAAGGAGAAATGTTTTCATTTCTCCTCCTTTTTTTTCCTCTTTCAATGCATTCTGTATTCTACAGCATGCATTGCAAGAGGAAAATGCCTGTAATTATTGTTTTCGTGCAGGAAGGTGCCCCTTCCTGCACAAAAAAAAATCTCCCCATGACGCGGGCATCCTTGCGAGGGTGCCTGCGCTGGTGCATGATAGCTATTTTTGCGTCAGCGCAGGGCAGAGAACAGGAATGCAACATATCATTGTAAATATGTTGCATTCCTTTGCTCTGAAAGTGCCGCAGAGAGGCGCAGCCAAAAGGCTTGTGGTGCCATGCTGCGGCACTTCCCTGTTAATCTGCCCCTATATTCCACTTTTCTCCTTGACAGACAAAATTTCCAGTCCCCACATATAAATGTCTTTATTTTTCAATAGTGTACAGTTGTTAATTATTTTGCAGGGCTTGGTAGTGATATGGCATTCTCCTCATTTTGAGTTTTTTCCAGTTGTAGCGTTATCTTAGTATTACCAACATAGCCATAGAGTATTTGTTGAAAGAATTTATTCGACTTAAGTAGTATATGGTTATATAAGCTGTAGAGGAGATGAGCTGTGATTGATTCGTGAGGTACTCTTGCGTTGATGTAGTGATATTAAGAAGTGAAAGGTGATATTGGGCTCAGGCTAGATCGATTCTTATGGGAGGAAGAGATCCACTATGATAACGCCACCTTGAACAATTCTGGTGCAAGCTTCTCTGGGTAAGCAAACATCAGAACTCAAGGCAATTCTGGACGCTAGTGAACAGGCAAACCAATGGAACCATCAGCCAGGGGAGTGTAAACATTGCAGAGGCAGAATGGGCAACATTTTTGAATGGCCATTTTATGGCCAATGGAGGAGCAGAACCTACAGCAGTTAATAATTCCATACTGATTAGAGATGCCCCTATGGAGTGCCAGGACTGTTCACAAGAGTCTCGGCAACGTCAACGCAAGAAAATCTTTATCACCCAAACAAGGCTAGCTAAAATACCATCAAAAGCAAGACCAGATTGAGCGCCAGGTACAAACGGCTTGCCAAAGGTCCTGCTTAAATCGAATATCCGTCTTTTGACAAAACAACAAGCAAACCTCTTCAATTTTTCACTAAGGAGTTCAACTATACCTGACTCCTGGCGAGGTGCAATAATCTACTCAATCGATATGTCTGGCTCCCATTTGTCCTCAAATAATTACAGGTTGATAGCCTTACTGGACAACGAGGTAAAGTACTTTGTGAGTATTTTACTCAAAGAAATGAGCTCTTGGGCTGACCTAAAAGGACTGATCCCCAAACATCAAACCAGCTTCACTGCAACCACTGGCACCATGTCTAACTTACTGGCACTATCAATACTCACTGACAAAGCACTAGTTTCATCTAAGGTGGTTTACTGTTGTTTTGTGGACTTTAAAGCTGCCTTTGACCGGGTCACAATAGCAGCACTTTGGGCTAAGTTAACAAAGTGGGCAATCCAGTCAAACTCTTGGAGGCAATAGTCCAACTACATACCAACACCTGGATACAAGTCAAGCTTGGCATTGGCTCACATCTGTCTAAAAAAATCAAGATGACAAGGGGAGTCAAACAGGGATGTGTGCTAGCTCCGTTGCTTTTTATCCTGTTCATTGCCGATCTCTCAGCAGAACTAGAGGCAATAAATAGTCATCCCCCTAAGAATGATGGTGTTCAGTTAAGCATCATTCTGTATGCCGATGACCTCGTCCTCCTTAGTCTCACTTGAGTAGAGCTACGAGTGTTAAACAAATTACATTGTTACACCACCACAAACAACCTAGACGTAAACCTAAAGAAAACTCAGGTGGTCATATTTGGCAGGAAGCACTATTGAATAACAACTCTGGACTCGCTGTAGGAAAATCTTATAAATACCTGGGGATCGACTTCGACTCTAGGGGCACTTTGCCAAACATCGCAGTGACATCACAATGAAAGCTATGGCTCTTCAAGTGTATTTCTCAAAACGTTAAAAAAAAATTAACAGGCCCAAGTTTAACTTCAATGTTGGACATCATGAGAGCCAAAATAGGCCCCACTTTGTCATACAGCTATGAAAGTTCCCTGGGAAAACTCAGTACAACACTAAACCAACATGTGACTAAGATTTATAAAAGGGTTTTTTAGCTGCCAAAATCTGCATACGCTGTATAGATTAGATAAGAACTGGGCCTTCTAAATTACAAAATGCTAAGCCCAGGTGCTCATTTCAAACTGTGCCACAACCTAAGGCAGGCCGGAGTTGGTTCCCTCGAGTCACTGTTGTGGTTCGACATCAGCTCTAGTTATCCTGGTGTGTCATACAGTTGGTTCTTTTATGAATGCGTACAGCAATTATCAGCAAGCAACCTCTGGAACCTTCACTCTAGCAATACAGTTTTTAAAACAAGTATTAGGAAACGCATCGGTATGTGGTCCTATTCTACTGATAAAGTGTTCCTCGCCAAATGCAAGCATGCCAGGGCAGTAATCAACTCCTATCAGCTGGCCTGTCTTCTTCAATACATGCCAGGCACATACCCTCTGTATTTAAAACTGAGGTTTATGGCACTCAGAATGGGGGAATGGCACTTCCTGAAACATTTACCACTTTGGCCTCGCCCATCAGACGAGCTTCTGGGCAGGGGCTGCGGGAATCAATGGAGTCTTTGGAGCACATTGTATGCCTCTGACCAGCATTGCTGTCTTTGCACAGACTAAAACTGAGGCCAGAGTGGGATAGATTGGAAGTCCGGTCTTGCAGGCAGGCTATCATTGCAGCATTAAAACCGGAGAACACCGCTATAAACATAAGCTTCACACTCTTTATCCACCTTGCATATCGCTAGCTTAACCAGAAAACTCCAGGCCCTGTACTAAGACCAAGGAACGTGCAAAGGTGGCTGGGCTAAAATAACGGTATATCTATGAAGCAGCATCCTATCAAAATCTATGTACTCTGCCTCTGCCACAATATGGAACGTGAACTCAATGACCTGTCATCGACTATTGATTATTGATTGTTGTCACTATGAACTGTACATTAACTTTGGGACACTTTCTTACCACTTGGTGCTTTATCTGTAGTTTTTATAAGTAACCTCCATTTTACTTTTTTATTAATAATAGTTTTTAACAATGCTATGCTGCCACATGGTTTTACGTAAGCGATGGTTACCTTGTATTAGAAGAAACTTTATATCAACAATTGTATTGCTTTACTTCTATTGAGAATGATGGGTGGAGCCTAGTGAAAAAAATGATTTTAATGTTCTTCTATGTTTCGACTTTTTACATGTGTTGGACTTGTAATATTTTAATTAATCAAAACAATAAATATATATATATATACATATTTATATATATTTAAACACAGTTCCCAAGCGCAATGAGGGAGCACTCGACAGTTCTCGGCCCTCCGGCAGTGTAATGCAGCCTGCTTCTCTGCTCCGAATTCATTAATTAAGCCAACGCGTTTCACAGCATCAAGCCACTTCTTCATGGGCTGCTCCAAACACACACTGAGGCATGCATTGAATGCCATTTCTGGCTCCTTTAATTGGATTTACATGCATGCCCCCAATGGGCGTGTGCTAACGAGCACATTTATTTGATGTATGATGGACTTTATACTTCCCAAATGCGAGCTAAGACAAATTGTCACTTTAAGTAAGTTCAAAGTGTGTTTGATTTAAAAGCACAATTTTTCAAACCTTTAGTAGGTATCAGAGCGTTGTTGCTGGCTCATTTTGCATATTGAGTCCTGTGCTGTCTTGATCACAAAAAGTTCAAAATCCCAGCCTCTTTTAACTGGATCTGTACTTTCTTATCCAGCTGAAGATGGTGCCCTCTCCACGGCAGGGATGCCGTGCGAAATGTAGTTAAACAAAGTTCCCTAGCGCATTAAGGGAGCACTCGACAGTTCTCGGCCCTCTGGCAGTGTAATGCAGCCTGCTTCTCTGCTCAGAATTTAATAATTAAGCCAACGCGTTTCACAACATCAAGCCGCTTCTTCATGGGCTGCTCCAAACACACACTGAGGCATGCATTGAATGCCATTTCTGGCTCCTTTAATTTGCTTTACATTCACGCCCCCAGTGGGCGTATGCTAAAGAGCACATTTATTTGATGCATGATGGACTTTATAGTTCCCAAATGCGAGCTAAGACAAATAGTCACTTTAAGTAAGTTCAAAGTGAGTTTGATTTAAAAGAACAATTTTTCAAACCTTTAGTAGGTGTCAGAGCGTTGTTGCTCACTGATTTTGTATATTGAGTCCTGTGCTGTCTTGATCACGAAAAGTTCGAAATCCCAGCCTCTTCCAACTGGATCTGTACTTTCTTATCCAGCTGAAGATGGTGCCCTCTCCACGGCAGGGATGCCGTGCAAAATGTAGTTAAACAAAGTTCCCAAGCGCAATGAGAGAGCACTCAACAGTTCTCGGCCCTACGGCAGTGTAATGCAGCCTGCTTCTCTGATCCGAATTCATTAATTAAGCCAACGCGTTTCACAGCATCAAGCCGCTTTTTCATGGGCTGCTCCAAACACACACTGAGGCACTCATTGAATGCCATTTCGGGCTACTTTAATTTGATTTACGTGCACGCCCCCAATGGGCGTGTGCTGAAGAGCACATTTATTTGATGCATGATGGACTTTATAGTTCCCAAATGCGAGCTAAGACAAATTGTCACTTTAAGTAAGTTAAAAGTGTGTTTTATTTAAAAGCACAATTTTTCAAACCTTTATTAGGAATCAGACTATCTTTCCCCTAAATTTCTGAGGAATTTGGTAATTTATTTTTTGCCGAAGATCCATAAGAGGCTGAATGCCCCCCCCCCCCCCTCCCACCAGGGAGACGGTCTCCAGCAGTGATTCTCTGTTGGAGCCTATCTCAAAATACGTAGATTTTTTCTTGAAGCCATTTTTGTAAGATTTGCCATCATACCGGAATCGATGCCACAACTTCATCACTAAAGTGGAAGGTCTAGAATTTGATGATCGAACACAATGGATGGTCTCCTTTGATGTCACCTCTCTGTATACACAGATACTGCAGGATGAAGCGTTACAAGTGATTGAGTTATCTGGAAGATCGACCAAGTCCACATAGAGTGCAGACGACATCCATTTTACAACTAGCCGGGGTGGCGCTGAAGAAAAATTACTTCCAGTTTAAAGATTTGTTCTACATCCAGGTGAAAGGGGCCGCCATGGGTTGTCCCTTGGCTCCAGAAATGGTGGTCTCTACAAGGCAAAGTATGAGGAAAAATTCAAAGAAAATATTTTGCAGTGGCTGAGATATATAGACGATATTTGGTGCCTGTGGCGGGGAACCAAAGAGGAATTGGAAATCTTTTGTGGTTGGCTCAATACATGCCACGAGCATATGAAATTCAGTCTGAACATGAGCAACACTAGCCTGACATTCCTTGATGGGGAGGTTTCGCCCTATGACAAAAGATTGACAACCTCACTGCACCGTAAGACGGCTGAGAAGAATATCATCCTACTTCACAAAAGTGCTCATCCTAGGATACTGAAACAAAATCTTCTGTACACTTGAAATTTTACCTGCGTTGAGTTGAAGAACGCCGAGGATCTTTGAAGCTCTCTCCTTTGGTTTTCTGCCCCGTGGTCCCGTGGGCTTTGCTACCGCCTCCCCTCCTTGCAGCCACCGCTTCGCGGGTACTGTTTCATCTGGCTGGAGGTGTGTCAGCAGTGGGACGGTTGGGCTGACTGCACACAGGTGGTGGTAAAATCGCGCTGCAGGGACACGCTCTCCCAGGAGTCCCTGCACGGCCCTAGTCACCTGGCCTGCGAACCCTGTGAGCCCCGCCCCCGGACCGGCAAACGAGATAAAATCTATGCTCTCCCTCCTGTGATTGGGACACTTGAAATTTTACCTGCGTTGAGTTGAAGAACGCGAGGATCTTTGAAGCTCTCTCCTTTGGTTTTCTGCCCCGTGGTCCCGTGGGCTTTGCTACCGCCTCCCCTCCTTGCAGCCACCGCTTCGCGGGTACTGTTTCATCTGGCTGGAGGTGTGTCAGCAGTGGGACGGTTGGGCTGACTGCACACAGGTGGTGGTAAAATCGCGCTGCAGGGACACGCTCTCCCAGGAGTCCCTGCACGGCCCTAGTCACCTGGCCTGCGAACCCTGTGAGCCCCGCCCCCGGACCGGCAAACGAGATAAAATCTATGCTCTCCCTCCTGTGATTGGGACACTTGAAATTTTACCTGCGTTGAGTTGAAGAACGCGAGGATCTTTGAAGCTCTCTCCTTTGGTTTTCTGCCCCGTGGTCCCGTGGGCTTTGCTACCGCCTCCCCTCCTTGCCGCCACCGCTTCGCGGGTGCTGTTTCATCTGGCTGGAGGTGTGTCAGCAGTGGGACGGTTGGGCTGACTGCACACAGGTGGTGGTAAAATCGCGCTGCAGGGACTCGCTCTCCCAGGAGTCCCTGCACGGCCCTAGACACCTGGCCTGCGCACCCTGTGAGCCCCGCCCCCGGACCGCCATATCCTCTATTTGTTTGGCCCGGCTCCACGTTCCGCGGGACGCGAGCGGGACGGCCGGACGAAGCCCGGACAAAGGGCGGACAGTCCGAGACAGGCCGTGACTGAACTGGGCACGACATACTGCCCGTGCTGATATTAAGATACTCCCTTAAAGTAAGACATATTGCGTATGATCATTATCTTACTGAGGAATACTATCTAGTCTTACCCTTTCGTATTGTACATTATTATTGTATGGTATCGAAATCGCGCTGTAATTAATATTATACAGTATACCCAAAAAGATTTCTGCCGCTGTGTCTAACACTATGGATAATTATTTGGTTCAGGTAGTAACAAAAATTAATAGTGAAAGAAGACAGTCACTAGGATTAAACCAATCCCCCATTCTCCATTTCTTGAGCCCACCTCCAAACTCTCCTTGGATAGATATACCATCCCAGGCTGTAGGTAGTGAAGTCCCTGACACTGAACTTCGTGACAGCGAAACTTTTAATCAAAGTGTACTTTTAGAGGTTGACCCAGAAACTGATCAAGAAATTGACCCCGAGTCACAGGTTGATGTTATAGTAGAAGATTCTCCCACACAGGTGGACGCAATAGTAGAAGAACCTCCCATCCCTGTGCCTGTAATTAGGGCGGTTAGAACATGTAGAAAAATCCAGTCTAATCGTGGAGGATCACGATCAGGGAGAAAAAGGGTTCCATCACCAGTGAAAACAAGGGATAAAAGTAGGGGGTATGGGGAAGATAGTAACAAACAAATCACGGATGATGAGTTATTCAATAGGATAGCGTACATGATCGACTGTAAGATCAAGGCCATCATCAAACCGCTGGTGGCTAAAATAGACAAACTCACCGCTGAAGTAAAGAAATTGGGTGGGGCCCAGAACAAGATAGCGGAGGAGGTGGCTAACACAACAACCCTAGTCTCAAATCTAGCCCACACAAATAAAGAGCATACTGTGAGTGGGACAGAGGGAGGTGAAAACGTGGCTCCGACTATCCCCCTTGGACAGGTACCAACAACAGAACATAATCAGCCAGAGATAAGAGAAGATTCCTTACTAAGACCAACTGTAACGACCACACCAGGTTTAGAAAAAGATTCCTTACAATTCATAGTAGAAGCCTCACCCTTGGTGTTGGTACTGGCAAATGTACCTTCTTTGGCACCTGGCCAATCAGAATCTTCAACATCCCTGATAGGCAAGGCTTTGCATTGGCTGTCAGGCAATATGCAGATGGCTCCCTGGGGGAAACAACAGTTAGCAGGGGAGATTAAGATGGCTAGAAGGGTAGCCTGGATAGGGAACTGCCCAAAAAAGTTCAAAGGAGATTGCATAGTATTGAACTTTTCTAACTCGGCTGTACTCCCCAATGTCTTGTTAAATATACTCCCCCCTCAACGTAGGAGTGGTACTATCGTTCCAATTACTTTAGAATTTTTTTGTGGAAAACAGCGAAGCATGACATATCCCAAGACATACCCTAATACTACAAGGCCAGGGTGGAATGCAACGATAAACAGATGGGGCATAGGTGCTCCTGTTAACGATTGGGGGATTAGTTTAGAGAACAGGTTTGGTGTTCTTTCAGGATTAAATGACTGTGACTGACTCAAGAGGGATCAACCCTCGGCATATAATAGACCACATAATGTCCTTAGAATGTGTGACCCTTTAGTTCAGAGAATATACCCCACAAGCAATAACCCCATGCACGAGGAAAATAGGATGGACGATTGTAAAAGTCTATGGTATCTGGGAAGGGCAAATGGCTTTGATCAACCTTTTAATTTAAACATTCCAGATCCATTTAATCATTATGGAAAAGAATTACCAGAATTTCCAAAGGCATTGGGTAATCCGCCCACTGACGTAACATCTATCCCTAGAATAAAGGGTGGTACCGAATGTATCTTAGGAGCGATTGATCCAACCAGCCTAGTGGTTCTTCCTTCAGATACAGATCTAGTAACATCAGGGACCAGTGGTAATGCTACTATGGCTCCAGGACAGGTTTATTGTAGCAGAATAAGGGAGGCAAAATTAATTTCTTGGAACATCGCAGGAATAAAAAAGAATTTACCCGACCCAGCTTGGCATCAATACCTTGATAATGGGGATCTTATTTTATTCCAAGAAACTTGGGGGGTAGAAAACTTTCATAAAGTTGGCTATAGGTCCTTTTTTATCCCAGCTGTAAACACACATGGGGGTAGACCCTCTGGGGGCTTGATGACATGGGCCAGAATCACAATGGGGACTACTTTTTTTTTTTTTTGTAAATTTGTTTTTATTGTTGCCATCACACGTTAAACATCGACGGTTAGCCATTTGTCATTGCAGCTTCAACATTCAGCTGCCTGCAATCATTGGAGCAACTTTTCAAATTTTATGTTTTCCCCCCAAACTCTTAACTTACAACTCTATGGGTCATGATATACATTCCGTGGCAAAATTCAAATACAGCATCTGCGTGAATAGAAGCAATCAAAGCATTTCACTTTTCCTATAGCAAAACATGCTTGCCAGTATTTTTTCAGTACATAGGGCTTTGTGCATCCCGCTGTGCCCAACGCCCTTCCCCTTTCCGTCGCTCTCCCCCTCTACTCTATATCCTCGTCCTCTCCTGAGCTGTCCATATCTTCTTCTTCAGGCAGTGGCTCACAGATATCCCCCCTGTATGTGTTCCAAGGTGACCATATTTTGTTCCACTTACGTGGGTTAAGTCTTTGTTGGTAGATTGCCCTCTCTGTTAACATAAGCATGTCCATAGTTCTGCACCACTGAGCCAGGGTCGGGGTATCTTGCGCCCCCCAATTCTTCGCTATGTCTCGTTTTGTCAGCATCATACCAATGATCACCCATCGCTTCCCATGTGGTGTCAGGTCTGTTGGGCCCCACACGTTCAATAGGCAAACCCTAGGGTCAGGTGTGAACGAGGTCTGTAAAGTCTGGCCGATAGTGCGTGCTACACGCCGCCAGTAGTCTCGTATATTAGGACAGGCCCACAATGTATGGAACAGCGTACCCTCCTCCTCGCAATTTCTCAGGCAGTACGGGTGTTCCGCCCTGTGGATTTTGTGTAGTGCCGTACGGGTGTAGTAAACCCTATGTAATACTTTAAATTGTACAAGTCTGAATCGGGTGGATATACCCGCCTCCCTGGGCAAAGCCAATGCTGCATTCCAGTTCGCCTCATCCATGTCCCCGATCTCATCCTCCCAATGTTCTTTCAGCTTCACCAGTGGATCCGGTAAGTTGTTCAGCAATTTACGGTATGTGAGGGAGGTAGCGCTCGCCTCCATGTAGTCCGTGAGCAGTCGGTCCTCTAACGGAGCAGACTCTGGGACGGTCACACTGGGCTCTAACACGGACATGAGTGCGTGTCTAATTTGTACATATCTGTATGTTTCAGTCACCCCCAGATCGTATTGTTCCCTCAGGGTCGCAAAGGAGAGCACGCCATCCCTTGTCCACAGATCCCCTACCGTGGAGATTCCGATGGTGTCCCATTGGTCAAACCCTTTGCAGCTGCGCAGATTACCGAGGACCTTAGCATCCCATAGCGGTGTGAGTTTGGTAATCACCCCCTCCCATGCCAGTCGCCTCTGAGCTTTGTGCCATATAGATACAGTGTGCTTGGTGGGGCCTTCCAGTTTCTTCACCAGTCCCTTGTTGTAGAGTGGGGCCAGGAGGGTATTCGTGCCCAGCTGGCGCCTATCCGCCAGGTAGGCCGGGTCGTCCTGTGCACCATGAATCCCCTGATTGATCACCTTCAGGTGAGCTGCCCAATAATACAGTTCAAGGTTCGGGAGCGCTATCCCCCCGCTGTACCAGTCTCTAATCAATTTCAAATGTGCCACTCTGGCCGGCTTGTCTCCCCACAGTAGGCCTGACAACTGCGCCGACACTTGGCGGAAGAACGACATCGGGACCAACGCCTGCGTGTTTTCCAGGACATAGAGGAAGCGAGGCAATGCCATCATTTTGAAGAGCGCCGCTCTCCCTAGCAGTGTTAAGGGGAGGGTCTTCCAGTGGCGTACGTCTGCCTTCAGCCTATCCAGCAGGGTCTTAAGGTTCAGGTCCAGAAACGTCGCATGGTCTCTTGTGATTTGAATGCCCAGGTATTTGAAGGAAAAGGGTTCTACGAGCAACGGGCAATCAGTAGTTAGGCTCGGTGGATCGCCGTGTATCATATAGAGTATTGATTTTGACCAATTGAGTTTATACCCTGATGCCGCACCATGTCTCTCACACAATGCCAGCAGGACCGGAATACCATTCGTGAGGTCCGTGAGGTAGATGAGCATGTCATCAGCATACAGGGAAACTCTATCTTCCCAATCGCCTTCCCACTGTATGCCCTTCAGCAACTGGGTGGTTCTTATAACCGTGGCCAGGGGTTCCAGCACTAATGCGAATAATAGCGGCGAGAGTGGGCACCCTTGCCTCGTGCCTCTCGCCAGCGGGAGCTCCCTAGAGATATGGCCATTGGCCGTCACCCGCGCTACAGGGTTGGTGTACAGCAGCCTGACCCATGATATGAATTTCGAGCCAATACCCATGTGTTCCAGAACCGCAAAGAGATAGCGCCATTCTACCATGTCAAACGCCATTTTGGCATCCAACGACAGCACCGCTGCCGGTTCCTTCAGCAGTGGGGCGCGTGCCAGTACCCCGTGGAGCCGTCGCAGGTTCAACGCCGTACTCCGGTGCGGCATGAAGCCCGATTGATCCGGATGAATTAGGTGCGCCAGATGAGGCAGCAGTCTCGTGGCCAATAATTTTGCCAAAATTTTACTTTCAGCGTTAAGGAGGGAGATTGGGCGGTATGATCCGCATTCATCGGGGGGTTTGCCGGGCTTAGGTATGGCAATGATAGTGGCCGTGCGCTGGTCGGGCGGCAGATGCCCCCGCTCATGGCATTCTTTATACATGTGGAGTAAGGGTGTAGACAGCGTCTCCGACATGATCTTGTACCATTCAATCGGCATTCCGTTGGGGCCCAGTGCTTTACCTGGGTGTAACGCCGCTATAGCTACTTGTATTTCCTCGGCCGTTATGTCCGAGTCAAGCTCGTCCCATCTGTCCTGGGGCAGAGTACGGGTAGGTACTCCTATGAGAGATCCTTCTGCCATCTCCCGTGTGACCCCGAATTCAGGGGAGTACACTGATTGGTAATGATCGGCCAGGAGTTCCACTATTCGTGCCGGACTGGTCTGTACCCCACCTTCAGAGTCTTTCAGTTGCAGTATGGCCCTCTGACCTCCCTGTTTTTTTTCCAACCAGGCTAGGAGTTTACCTGCCTTATCGCCTACGTCATATATCCTGCTCGTTGTCGCTGCCATACTGTCCACTACCCTGCGGCGCACATGGTTGGCATGACGCTGCTGACACAGCCGGAGCTCGTGTTGTGTAACCCCAGTCGGGTCCCTCTCGTGGTCTCGTGTGGCCCTGGCAAGTCGCTCCTCCAATTCTACCAATTCCTGACGCAGTGTGCGCTTATGTTGTGCGATAACAGAAATGGCCTGTCCGCGAAGAACCGTTTTATATGCTTCCCACAAGGTCGTGGGGGAAGCCACCGACCCTGCATTTTCGTCGAGGTAGGATTTCGTGCCTCTCTTTAAAGCCTTGGCTATAAGAGGCTCCCTGAGGTACCCTGGGTAGATAGGGTAGATGCGTCTGTGGGTCCGTTCCTGGCTGGAAAGAGTCAGTGTCAGCGGGGAATGATCTGAGATCCCTCGCGGTCTGATTTGAGTTTCAGCGATAGTGAGGAGGCCACCCCCCAGTGTGAGGAGGTAGTCAATTCGTGACAGACTGTCATGAACCGCCGAATAGTACGTGTATTGTCGGTCCTCTGGGTGAAACTGCCTCCATATGTCTACTAAGCCCTGTGCTTCCATGAAGTCATGTAATCGGGAGGGCCCCGGTGAATGTGTGCGCACAGGGAAGCGGTCTAGGGAGTTGTGTGCCACCGCATTAAAGTCACCCCCCACAATGAGATCCCCCTCAGGTAGGTCCAGCAAGAATTTTCCCAGCTCTGGGAGAGCTATGGCCTGCAGTGCCGGCGGGATATACACCGAGACCACGTTTAGCGGCTTCCCCTCCCACTGCCCATGTACCGCCGCAAAGCGCCCCTGTGTGTCTATGCTAATGGATTGAGTTATGAACCTGGACGATCGGTGCATTAATATCCCCGTACCCCGGGATCCCTTAGTAAACTCAGAGTGAACAATCATGCTGTAACCTTTCCTATCCAGGGCCCGTGTCGCTGTGCCTGTTAGGTGCGTTTCCTGTAGTAGGACCAAGGCGGGATTAAACCTCTTTATGCTCTGTAGTACCAACCCACGCTTTATCTTGTCTCCCAACTCTCTCACATTCCAGGACATGAGGCTCAACGGGGATGCCCGCCCCATACTAGCTTCTCCCCCCACCATGCTTGAAGGAGTGGATTGTTAGTCTATTCTCGCAAAGAGTCATGCAGCTTGTGGAGTGAGCATGAGTGCTATGCCGTGATACCGCTACTCTACGCTCGCGTGCCATATGGTTCCGTTCCTGACCCCGTATACTAACTAAGAACCCAAAACATATCCTACCCCCAACTCCCCCCCTCCCTGCCCCCCTGCTTAACGGACTCAGAACTGCCCGCCCCCCCAACTTAGCAGAGTGCCTGACCCCAACCCAAAACATAGTACTTGCTCGCTGGGGTGAAGGACTCTCCGGAGTCAGCGGCCCTTCTCCTCGGCCGCGGAGGCCCTCAGCCCAGTGTCCAAGGCGGCACCGCCGGTCATCGATGCATTTAGTTCAGCCAGACAATAGCAGTGGATCATTGTTCCCCGTCATCTTCCCCCTCCTGAAATTCGTTGAGAGGGGAGTGTGTCTCTGCCTCCTCGCCGGTGGATTGCGAGCCCGGACGGGACCCAGCACCGCGGTGTTTGTTCTGCCTGTTGGAGCGACGAGGGAGGCCCACCGTTCTCCATCCCTCCAGCCATTCTTGTGCCCCCTCCGGGGAATCAAAAAACCAGGTTTTATTATCCGCCACTACCCGAAGCTTGGCCGGAAAAAGCATTGAATACGGGATCTCCCTCGCTCTCAGTTCCTTCTTTACTTCGAAGAAAGTTCTCCTCCTCCGTGCGACCTCCGCTGTGTAGTCCGGAAAAAAGGCCAGCGTAGAGTTCTGGATCTTAACAGGGGGTGAGGTCCTTGCCGCCTGCAGGATGGCATCCCGATCCCTGAAATTAAAGAGTCGTGCAATGATTGGCCTGGGGTTAGCGCCCGTTTTCTGGCGTCCTCCAGGGACCCTGTGCGCCCTTTCCACAGTGAAAAAATCGGAGAGTCCTTTAGGCTGTAGGTTCTGCTTGATCAAGTTCTCTACATACAGGTCCATCGCCCTCGTGTCTTCCGATTCCGGCACACCTATTATACGGATGTTATTCCGCCTCGAGCGCCCTTCCTGGTCATCGAGCTTGGCACGCAGTTCCTTGTTTTCCTTCGAGATGCGTTCCACACTAATCTGCAGCTCCGACACATCTTCTACCAAGGATTTGGTCACTACTTCCATATTATTCACTTTCTCCGTCATCTTATGGAAGTCTGCCCGTATTAGTGTGATTTCGGCGGAGATCGACCCCACCGTGGCTTGCACTTGCGTGAGGGCCCTCATGACATCATCCAGGGTCGCCTTCTTGCCCCCCGCCGCTTCCGCGGTTTTGCCCGGCTGTGATTTGGCGTCTGGCGGGGGGGTACTGGGTTTCTCATAGGTGAACCAGTCAAGGCGGGATTGCACCGCTCCTGTTTTCGGTCCCTTGCCGGCCATCTTGGCAGTGGGGCTCGCCAGAGGTGAAGATAGTCGATAACCCAGTCCCTAGACAGGCGCACCCGTCCGTCTGCACTCTCACCTGGCTCCGCCTGGGCAGTCCCTCTCGTGCCTCCCCTGGATGGCTACGGGTTCACTGTTCAGTAGCCAACGTGGCACTTAGTGGTTTGGCGTGGTTCCTGAGACTCGCCTCCGGTCCAAGCGAGTAATAGCGACAGTGGTTACCACAGGGCCCCTCTACTCTTCCTCTGCTCCTGCAGTGGCGTGCTAGATCAGTGGGATGAGACTGCCAGCGGATGCGTAGCCCAGCCGTGGGGCTGCCGATAGCCCTTCTCCCCTGTTAGTGCGTGCGCTGCGCCTCACCACTCTCCCATGCGCCGCCCCTGCTCTGCGTCAATGGATTCTCCCGTCTGACTCCACAGTATCTGCCGCAGGGTCCGCGGCACTAGTAGGTATGCCGGCCCGCCTCTGAGGGGAGAGTCCTGTGTGGATAATCGCTAGGGCCCGGAGGCAGCCCCGTGACCATGTGCAATGAGGTCCGGTGTCCGCCCGGGCTCCCCGACTCGCGATGCTCCCCCGCTCAGTGGGGGGCCCAGGAGCTATACTCTGCCCTGCCGGGCGGGGGGAAAATCGCCCTTTGCCTGTCCCTGTGCTCCGCCGGCGTGTCCGGACCTGCAGCGGCTTCTGCGGGACTCCCTCCGTGTCCCCAAAATGGCGGTCGCTCCTCCCGATGTTGCCGCCCCGAGTGCTCCTCCTCGCCCCTGCAGGACGTAAATGCATCTCTCCTCCTCACCTCGGAGTGGTGTCTGGGCTCGTGCCTCGGGCTCCTGAAGTCCGGTTGCAATTGTAGGATGCTGAGGCTTTCCCCTCTCCGGTGGCGGCCGCGGGCGGGCGCTTCCGGTGTTCCTCTGCCCGGGTAAGTGCACTTCCTGTCGGTGCAGCAGCGCAGTCCGCTCCCCGGCCCCAAGGCTTCTCCGAGGCCCACCCGGGGTCTATTCAGAACTGGACTTCTCGACCTCGGATGTCAGTCCCGCTAGTCTGCATTCATGCCGCCCGGTCCTGGGCTTCGGTACCTTCCCGCCTGGCAAATTTTGTGAACGGATGAGTGTACGGATTGCTTAGGAGGCCGCTTCAGTCACGGAGCTCTCCTCCTAAGGTGCCGCCATCGCCGGCTGCTGGCCACACCCCCCCAATGGGGACTACTTTTAAACAAATAGATTCAAATAGCCCCGATATTCTGATTATAGAACTGAAAAAGCCAAAAAATGGGTCACTTTATGAGATCAATATATACAACAGGCTGCATAACCCATGTAGGGAATCAGAAGTAATAATCCAGCTATGTAAAATCATTTCGGACTTAGGCCACAACCCTATGTTGATTATCTGTGGCAATTTTAATAGGAATTTTGAGCCCATATTGGGCTTGGAAGACATTTACAGTGATGAGGATAGTGCTAATAACATCCCCTATGTTGATGCAAATCACAAAGTAGCCTGCACAACTAGTGCCCTACAAGTACTGAGTATGACACTGGAATATGGATTACGCGCATGTAACGGACGCTTGCCCTCTGACTGTCCTAGTCAGCCAACGTTCACTAGAGGGGGCTGTTCAAGCCACCTAGACTATATTTTAGTCTCCTTGGCCCTATGGCCAACGCTGGTGGACATAATGGTGGATAAGCGTATAGAAAGTGATCATTTTCCACTTTCCTTGACTGCCCAGAATTTACTCTTTGCCTCATCTAATATTAGGGATAGCAAAGATCCTAAACCATCACCTGAACCTATAGAATCAAATAATCGTAGGTCCTTGAGGTGGCCCGTAGTCTTGGGCAACGGGGGAATCATTAAACAGATTTACCAACTTTTTGTCAAACACATGACCCCGCTAGCTGATACTGATACTGATAACTCCCCTATCATAGAAACCCATGGTGAATTAATTACCCAACTTGGTGGAATCCTAACAAAAGCTATAAAAAAGTTAGAACCTGGTCGCCATCCTCCCCCACAGGAAAATCTCTGGTATAATAAAGCTTGCCGAAGTGCTAAAACAGATCTTATTAAAGCAGTGAAGGGGAATCAACTAGATGTTGTTAGAGCTAAAAGGACTTATTACAAAAAAAAACATCCAATTAGCTAAGAAAGAGTGGGATGAAAGACTATGGTCAGATTTGCTCGAGGCTTGTAAGTCAAATGACCAGACTTCCTTTTGGAGCCTCATTGCAAGAGGCACCAAAGGGGCTACAGAGTCAAAAGATAGATTCCTTGAGGAAAGTACCTGGGTTAAACATTTCTCCCTGCTTTACTCTTGTGAAGTAGATGAGGAAGATTGGGCAATAAAACAAATTAAGCTAGCCCCTTATGATAGCCCTTTAACATTTAGCTTGAGTGACACTATCTTAGCAATCAAGGCGGTGAAATCAGGCAAAGCTCCAGGTCCAGATAGAATACCCGGGGACCTCCGGAAGCACGAGGATTTTATTTGGGCACCCTATATTAACTTGCTTACAAATATAATAGCACGGGGGGCTCCAATCCCGGAGACCTGGAAGGGTGCAGAAATCAAGACAATTTTTAAGAAAGGCGATAGGTCTAATCCATCACACTATCGACCAATTAGTTTGATCGATGTTCTGCAAAAAATGTTTGCCCGTCAAATTCTTAGTCGGCTTAATGCATGGGTCGAGGACCATTTTATTCTTACAAAGTACCAGGCTGGTTTTAGAGCGAAAATCAGTACAGTGGACCAGGTTTTTAGGTTTTTATGCATACTTTGGAAATACATTAACATAAAGAGCTCCCACATATATGTGGCCTTCGTTGATCTAAAAGCTGCTTTTGATCTTGTCCCCAGGGGGAAATTATGGCAAACGCTAAATGATATGGGTGCCCCTGGGAACATCCTTCAACAGCTGATTAGATTACATGAAGAAAATTATGCAAGAGTGAGATGGGGGCCCATTTGGGAGCTAATTGAGAAAATAGATATAGTGAAAGGTGTTAGGCAAGGATGCGTTATGGCGCCAACCCTATTTTCTCTCTATGTTAATGACATCCTAGACACCCTCTTGGGCTGCAAGCATGACTCTCCCAAGCTGTGTGGTCAAGCCGTACCGGCATTATTATTCGCGGATGATACCATTTTAATTTCCCAAACCCCTAAGGGACTTCAGAACCTTCTTAACAAATTTAGGTTGTATTGCCAGGATAAGAAACTTGAAATCAATTCTTCGAAAACTAAAATAATGACAATCAACCCACATAAAGGTTTTAACAAAATGTTCACTATAAATAATGAAAAAATTGAGGAAGTCCAAAGTTTTTAATACCTGGGTATCACCTTAGACAGCAAAACAACTTGGAAACCACAATTAGAAATTTCAAAGATCAGACTAGTCCAGAATCAAGGCCCTATTTTAAGGAAACATAGAAATAGTCATTTTAAGTCAATCTCGCCAGCAATTAGTTTGTTTAAGTACAAAGCGCAATCTGCTTCTCTTTATGGGGCAGAACTGTGGGGACATATTTCAAATAGCACCTTTTTAGTTCCAGAAAATAATTTTATTAGACAGCTTTTAGGTGTACCTGGTTCTACTCCCCTTATCCCTCTTTTATGGGACCTTAACTTTCGCCGTTCTGATGACCATGCCCTTTTACGCCCTCTGTTATATTGGGTTCGTCTGTGGTCCACTGACGAGCTAATTGACTACAGAGAGGTGTTAAAAGAGATAATGTCTATAAAAAATTCCACACATTTAGCATGGCTGGCTTACATTGAAAAGTGGTTCACAAAATTGGGGTAAAGTAGCTTTTGGTCAGACCCGGATTGAATTACACATAGTTCAAAAAAACTACTTAAGAATAGATATTGGGAATATAAAAGAGATTCCCTATTGGAAAATTCCAAACTGGGGACACTGACACTTAAGTTTTTTTAACTAAAAATGGATATGAAATTAGAAAGCTTTATGGATGAAATCTACCCGCCTATGGCCAAATCATTATATCTAAAATTTCGTTACAGTATCCTTCAAATAAAATATAGGACCTCGAAATGGCACTGTAACAAAGGCCCAGGGGGTAGTATTGGCTCTGATCTATGCGAACTATGTGAAATGGGCTTCAGGGAAGATGAGGCTCACGTGCTATTTATATGCCCTGCTTACTTACATGCAAGAAAAAAATGGCTAAAACCAATATGTCAACTTCTGGGCCTCCGCCATATCAAAGATGGCGAAAGAGTCTTTAAAGGAGACACTTCACGACCAATAGTATTTAGCTTGAGCCGTTTCCTCCTATCGGTAGCGATAGTTAGAAAAAGGAATGGCTACCAAATGTAAATAGATAGCTGGTATTTACGAAGAACAGCTACTGAAATGTACTTTGATTTGCAGTTTATATTGTACTCGAACCAACTATTACAATTGCAATGTATGTTGAAATAGGTGTGTTATATGTAATGATAAATACAACTAGATTGATAATTATTAGTGGGGTGTGAAATGGAATTTGCTTTTTTTTAAACCTTTAGTGTGTTCAGAGTGTATTGTCCAAATTTAGGACAGCGACAAGGGGAACTGGTCTGATAGTAGTAATTAGTGTTGTGCTTCTTTTTAACCCTGGTGCCTTGTTTTTATAGAATGATGTATTAACTTATTAAATTATTTAATTTTATTATTAATTGTTCCTCGATTCATGGATGTTAATCTTACTATGAGGTACTGTTGCTGATAGCGATTCCTCCTTAACTATAATTTTCCTCGGGCGGTCAAATATTGTTAAATATTGTACTAGAGTATGTAAGAAATGTAATGTATTATTTTAAACTGTTTCTTTTAAGGTTGTTAACCGAAATAAAGAATAAATGAAATCTTCTGTATGGTCAACACTTACGGATACGTAGAAATTGCTCTAGAAAAACAGACTATGAACAACATGCAGGCATTTGTTTGCGAACATATGATCTAGAGGGGATATCCCAAGAAAATGTTAAAACATGCTACAAAAAGAGTGTGGTACACTCCCCGTGAGGAAATTCTGCGAAATAAAGTGAAACTATCATTGGACAGATTGGTCTACGTTACAACATTTGGGACAGATACCAAGAAATTCAGGCAAATTGTCTTAAAAAATTGGCATTTGCTAGAAAATTTGGACTGCTCCTTCCAGAAACGACTGTTTGCATGAAGAAAAATCAGAGCTTTGGCCAGCAAATAGTAAGGGTCCACATTGTTTCTGCACAAACTAAAAGCAGCTTACAAACTCAGTGGCAACTCAAACTAATTGAGGACCATCATTAATGTGGAAACTGCTCTGCTTGAGATTCTACAAAGTAAGGATCGGAATTTATACACAATGCCATTAAATGGCGACACTCAGAGTTTACTAATTGTAAAACTAAAAATATTGTGTATGCTATGCTTTGCCCATGTTCTGAACTGTATATAGGTGAGACCAATTTGTAATCAACAAAATTGGACACTTGTAACCCTGCTCAACCTTTGGTTCAGTGCAAATAAGGAAACCCTCAGAGAAGTCAATGTATGATTGGAAATTGCGGTATATTTGTTTCATCCGCCCCACATTGACATTCACGCAGTTATCATAGGGTTATTCCTATTAGTGTGTACTGCTCACCTCATCCAGAGGCACCTCCAGTCTCGAGTGCAGTGTCCAGAGACAAAAGGACTTTCCCCAAAAAATGGTTTAAAAATGAAAATGTGCACCAGCAAAAATTTATTATAGGGCAAACTTTCATTAGTTAAAAAATAGTAAATACTCAGTTATTGGCCGAGTTACTAGGCCGTGTAGTATTGCAGGGTTAGGGTTGTCGACATGTTTCAGCTCTATTGGGCCCGGAGGTCTGTAGAGCTTTCGTCAGGACTTACATAAAAAATGAACAGACATTCGGGGGCAGAGTCAGCACAAGGCTGGAGTATAGCCTCCATGCGGCTCTGCAGCACATGAAGGCGTCCCCCGCTGGAAGCAGAGTTTCCTCTCACGACAGATCGTGAAGAACACAACACTCATATAACTGCTATGAGTTTGGGATTACCGCACAAATCGTGTGAGTAGCATTATATGTGTATATAAATATTGTCTGTTCATTTTTTATGTAAGTCCTGAGGTGAGCAGTACACACTAATAGGAATAACCCTATGATAACTGCGTGAATGTCAATGTGGGGCGGATGAAACAAATATACCGCAATTTCCAATCATACATTGACTTCTCTGAGGGTTTCCTTATTTGCACTGAACCAAAGGTTGAGCAGTGTTACAAGTGTCCAATTTTGTTGATTACAAATTGATTACTTTGGGGAAAGAAACGGACACTCAAAATCCTCATCCCTCCTTGTTGATTAACTGTGTATAGGTGAGACCAATCAACTGTTCAATCAAAGCATTATGGAACATCGTTCAAGAATCAAAAAGAGAGTTGTAGCAGCACCGATGAATGAGCACTTCATAGAAAAATCTCATAGTGAAAAGGATTTTAAGTAGACAGTGTTGTTTGTCCTAGATACAACTAAACGTCTAATGGACATTGATGCAGCCCTATTACAGAAGGAAGCGTACCTTATATTAAAATACAATTGGACAGTCACAGGTCTTAATGGCATGACAGAACTCACATCAGGCATCATCTTAAACAACACGTCCCAGAATGCCCCTTTCTGGTGGTCAGAAGTTGCTGGCCTGAAATGCATCCTGATTGGATGCAATTTTGTGAACCACAAGTCCCATGAACATTTGCTCATTAGCGCGTGCGATATAGTTCTGACCTGAAGTGCCCTCAGTTTCTTAATATGTACCCTTGCTGTTCAGAAGTGCATTGAAACTGACATAAAATACAGAAAGTTCGTGCATTCCCTATGTTGGCCTGAGCTGTCTGCCGACGTTAAGGTCCATAGCTGTTTTTTTACAACTGTGCTTCAAATTTGTTTTAGGAAATGTGGACGCCATTGATCGACTACACGCCCTGTCAGCAATACTGCTAGTTGAACTAAGGTATTTCACAATCTTTTCCACAACCAATAATGAATTGGTTGTGAATGTTTCTCGTGAAACTGTTTAATGTATCCTGTGTAGATGTGATTTGAACATTAGTGTTTCCTTTTTGTCGCATTTGAAATCTCTTAAAAATATACAGAACAAATGTGAAAGGAATGGTTAAATAAAAACCCATTCAAACAGAAAAGGTAATTGTTTGAGTGTTACATCTAAAGTAATAAGAGCAAAAGTTGCAAAGGAGTCAGGTCCCTTTCTTATGGTTGATAATT
Organism: Lissotriton helveticus; assembly: GCF_964261635.1. Lineage (NCBI taxonomy): Eukaryota > Metazoa > Chordata > Amphibia > Caudata > Salamandridae > Lissotriton > Lissotriton helveticus. The sequence continues at coordinate 349,364,328 of NC_136062.1, read as the reverse complement.
ATCACGGCCCTACCTGACCCCTGTCCTTTGGGCCTATCCCCTCCAGTGGTGGTAACTTTCTAAAAGTGGCATTTTGAGCACTGTTACTTGAAATCTAACTTTAATATTAAAGAGGTTTTTAAATTACAATTCTTTAGATATCAAACTCAACATTCCAACAGGCACCCAATTGAAAGTTTATCAGTTATTAATTGTAATTAGTTAATCCAATCTTATCCTATGTGAGTGGCAGGCCTTGCAGTAACAAAAATGAATGTAAGAGTTATTCACTGCCTGGGTATTTAAAATAGAAAATTGCATGGCTAGTTTTTTTAATACACTGCACTCTGCTTTCCGAGCTGCATAAGGCATGCTCTAGGGGTGACTTATATGTTTTTAAAAGGAAGATTTATGCCTGGAAAAAGTTTTGTTTTGCCAGGTTGAAATGGCAGTTTACACTGCACACAGGTTGCAATAGTAGGCCTGAAATATTTTTAAAGGGCTACTTTAGTGGGTGGCACATTTAGCACTGTAGGTCCCCAGGTAGCATTTAATTTTAAGGCCCTGAGTACATGTAGTACCGCTTTACTAGGGTCTCACAAGAAAATTCAAGGTGTTAATTGGATCTAAGACAATTTTACGATGTCTAAAGGAGAGAGCACACACACTTTAGTGCTGATTAACAGTGGTAAAGCACACCGAGTACTACCGCCAACAAACACAAGTTCAACAAAAGTTGAGGATTAAGGCAAAAGGTTTGGGGGAAGACCAAGCTAAGGCTGACAGGTGTTACACAATGCGCAACCATCGAAATAACTATTAACATTGTAAGATACAGAGACAATGATGAGAACATAGTTGGTGAATATACCTGTCAGGTAAGGATCAATGAGTAATTTACACAGATTCCAGATGATGTTTCCTGGAAGGAAAACAACTCTTGTTTATTCAGGATTGGGCAACTCATCTCCTGGCAATAGAATTTCAGGCACCATTAAATCTCTTGAGCATAGGAGTCGTTCAGGTATATGTGTATCATTTAGATATTGGTGTATTTGGAGGCTGTTGCCTGTGAGTAGAGTCTAAATATCTTGTAGAACTTGAAAATAACCAGGGGCACTATGGAATCCTGGGGGACTCCACTGTTGATGGATATCTTCTGGGACCTACAGGTGCCAAAATAAATGAAGTGAAGATAGTTAGATATGTAGGAGGAGAACCTGTGACATGATGTTGCCAGAGAATTCCCTTCAAGACCTAAGCATGTGTATGAGGGTGGGTTGGTCAATGGTGTCAAAGGTAGCAGAGATGTCCAATAAAATATAAGGCAAGAGTCATCTTTATTTATGGCCAATAGGACATTGCAAATTTAGGATAAGGGTATAGTGTGGGTTTCTTCTGGGCAGAATGATTTGGCCTTTCCTGAGAGCTAACAGAATAATGTCTTTGATGAGGAAGGTGTTACCAATAGTGAGTAGAAGTAAGAACGTTTGTTTGGAGAGTGACTTGGTCTAGTCGATGGGCGGTCAGGTCTTTAGCTTTCTGTCACTGCAGAAGAGGTACATATAATTGCATTTGTCTGTAGAATGCCAGATAGGAGGGGCAGGCATTTGGTAAAGTGCTTGATTGTCTTCAGAAGTGTTCTACTTCACTTGTCAGCTTCATGGATGATGTTGGTGTAATACTTGGTTTTGACTGATGTGATGAGATGTCTACATTTATGCATAGTAACTACAGTCTCATGAGGTTGTCATAGGTTTTCTTTTTAAACTATGTTTGTTCCTCTCAGCAATTGGACAGTTTATTGTCAGTGAGGACTTTGGAGTATCTGGGTGCTTTAAAATTGAGCCAGTACTTGTGTATTTTACTTGAAGTGGTGGTATTCACTTGAGTTATTAGAAATGTGTACAAGTCATTTAGAAGGACAGGTTGTCATAGACTGAGAACTTTGTTTAAGCTTTAGGTTGCCAATGTGGATACCGAATGATCAGAGGGTTGGCCTGACCTCGGTGTGTTGGTTAGAAGCAGATAATTACAATAGGATTTATAGGGATGGTGAAGTGGTTGGTCTAGTACAGGCCCATGCAAGGGTTGCATTGGATGGTTTTTGATGTTGAGAAGGGAAGGTCAAGGCTGTAGCAACTGTCACCAAACCCCAAGATGGCAATACAGGAATGTATTATAAACTTTACCTATATTTGTTTTTGATATTGCATGTCATATTTTTGGAGTAGTTAGCCTGATAAAAGCGCCAGTTTCAAACAGAGTAATATTTGTTGAAAATACGACTAGCTATCCTGTTCTGATATGTATCCTTCTCTCTTTCTCTGTCTCTAAGTCTCCCTCTCCATCTCTCTCTCTTACTCATCCTTTCTTTCTGGGGTGGACCATCCCAAAATAAGAAAACACACTCTAAAGAAAATATTTCTGCAACAATGGGGTCCTATAAAAGATAGTGGTGCTGAAAAATTAATTATAAGATGTTATTTTTAAGTGGAAGCAATTGATAAGAACTTGCTAAAACAGCTAAGATGCTTGGCAATACATGATATGTAAGGAGGGAAACAATGTAAACAGTAATTTGTAGTATGTATACTGGAATGCTCTTGCCATCAGAGGAAGACAGGGAGCACAACGTGTTCATTTAACAGACTATCAGAACATATAGGTGTATTACAAAATGGAGAACAATCATATGCTACGACAAAACACTACTCCCAATATCACTTATGACAATTGAACAAATCCTATGTTTCTTTAGCGTCGATATGGTGCCAAAACATGAGAGAGAAGGGCAAATGAAACTGGAATAAATATTTAAACTAAGTATTAACCTTCCCTTTGGATTTAACACATAAGGAGCAATACATGCAATTATGAAATACAAGTTAGTCAGCTTCAGAATTAAAATAGGTTTGGGTGTGATGGAATAGTTGATTTATAAAGAAAAATAATTTGGCCAGATTAGAATAAAGGTAATGTAGCACCTGCTAACAGGAATATGGAGACAGTAACTTTACAACTGCATATTACCTTAAACTAATTAAAGAAAAAGACAGTTGTGAATACCATGGAACTTAGAAAATGAGAAAATACTTTGTTTACAATTAGCGTCATCAATAATACACTAAAAAGGAAATATCTGTGAATGAGAAAACTGGAAAAAACTAAAACAGTTTGAGTTCATAATGAAAACTATCAGTGACACAAAATAGGAATGATCTTATCAGTGATTTCATTTGCATGACAAGGCTGATGTCATATATAATAGATCCTTCAGAAGACAGAGAGCATAACAACCCAACTTATCTCATAGAATCCAGACAAACAATACTTAGTTATATAAAATGCAAAAGACTATGGGGTATATTCTCAAGAACGTGCGTTATCATCGCTAAAATAGGTTAACGCAATTTCAAATATCGCTGCCTATCGCAGGAAAATAACTCTGTGTCAACGTCACATTCTCAACACGGCGGTAACATGCAATAGTTTTCCCATAACGCGGCAAATGTCCACGATAACATTACCGGGACGGCAATACAAATCCAAACCCGTACGTGAAAAAAAGCTGCATTGGGCCCAACTGCTATAAAAAAAAGTCAGCGATAAGCAGGGCCAGGCCTGCAAGTCCCACAAGTCAGGCCGCAAAAAAACAACATAAATGCAGCAACATAATACACAAACAGAACACAAACAACTGCAAAGCACCATGGAGGTAACCAGAGCAAGTACAGAGGACAACCAGAACCCCACAAGCCCCACAGAGGACCAACCTGGGACCCCGGGGTCAGGAAAGGGCAAGGAGAAGAAGAGGAAGACGCTGTTCAGTCCACAGGAAAACAGGATCCCAAAAACGGAGGTGACACTGCCATCATCTAATTGCCATTGGTGAAATTGTCAGCACTAAATGTTGCACTTACACTTGTCAGAGTGATGGGCAAATGCAGAGGAGTGACATGCATACAGGGAATGTGTCTTGGAATGAATTGATTTGCACATGCTGTGTCTGTGGTCTTTTTGACCTGTCCCATGATTGCTAAGGACAGTCCTAATGTGATGTGCTCATGTGAAAAAATTATTAATGATAGTGTCCCTTTTGGCTATTTCTGCTGCTGCTCCACTGGGGTGTGGTCCACCTGCCTCATCCTCATCAACATTGTCCAGTGCATCTGACACATAAATCCATGGGGCATTGGTGCATGCACATATGTTGTGCAACACACAACATGCAATGATCATCTTGCATACTATTTGCAGGCTTACAGGAGTCTTCCAACTGTGATGTCCAGGCACCTGAAATGTGACTTCAACACATCAAATGAACGCTCCACAATGCCCCTGGTGCATTTGTGGGCTGCATTATACTGCCTCTGGGCCTGGGTGTTCTGGGCTCGGAGGGGTGTCAACAGCCACGATCAGAGTGCATATCCTTGATCACCTGTGACATGAGAGAGAGATGTGTCAATCAGTGGTTCTGCATTCTGTGTTGGCAGGTATATTGGTGTGTGATGTGTGAGACTTTGGAATTCATGTTTGACATGTCTTGCAAGTGGCAAATGAGCGGCATCCATGTGTATTATGTTGCCTCTCAGCTGCTCCTCACTCCCCCAAGCCTATCTACTTATGTGCGCTGCGCGGTTGCACCACTTGCACTCCTAAGACACACCATTGTGATGACTGTCTGTACATTTCCACAAGCCTGACAATGACACTGATATTGGCCATTGAAGGCAGTCGGCCACATGTGTGTAGGCCTATGGTTAGGATATGGCGGACACAGAGACACACGCAGTAGTCGCTTTGGTGGGAATCCTGGAAGTGAACCAAGCCCTGAGCCCCGGGCAATTAATTTCCACTCCTATGCTGGCCCAGCCCACACCGCTTATGCTTAAAGGGGGGGACTACATAGCTACATGTCCAAGGTCTACCCCGCTGCCTGAGGTAACATGGTTGCTTCCATGTTTACGACACTACACACACCAGCAGTATATGTCCACATGGACATGTCTGTGCTCTGCATACTTGAGTCTGTCCTGCACATCAGTGCCTCACTTGGCGTTGTGTTCATTCTGATACATGGGTCACTTGCCTCCTTTGCACATACTTGGTTCCCACCTCTCACCACATCCTGCTATTGTGTGGCAGAGGTGCCATGATGTGGATCGTTTATCTACATGGCTGGACCCTGTTACACCGTTCCTTGTGTTGTTGTGTCTGGTAGAAGGGCATGTTGTTTGGCATGTTGTATGTGATGTTGTAACATGTGCATTCCCACAGTTGTGAGTTGCATAATTGTGGGGTTGAGGTGTGTGGTGTGTTCATTTGGTACTTGCCAATGAGCAGTGCATTTCCGTAGGTGCCATCCTCGAAGTGCTGGTTGATGATGGACTGACAGAAGTAGTAGGAATCTTGCACACTGCCTGGGTAGTTGGCAACGACATGGGGGAAGAGCCCCGGTGGTCCACTATTGCCTGCACAGTGATGAAATGCGTGTGCTTTCTGTTGCAGTAATTGTGTGCAGTGTCGGCAGGGGGCACATGTAGGACATTTGTGCAGTCAATTGCCCCCAACACATGCGGGAAGTGCCAAGCCAGCTATGGCGAAGAAGCGTTGCTTGGTCTCCAGCTGTTCCTGCGCAGTGTGGGGGAAGTGAAGGTGCTGGAGTACCAAGCTGATGATGGCATCCAAGACAGTTGTGATGAACTATGATAGGGCTGGCTGTGGGACTCCTCCGACTCTGGTGGTTGTCGGTTGGTAGGTACCAGAGGCCAACAGCTACAGCACAGCCAGCAGCTTTGTCTGTGGAGGGTTGTTGGTTGTTCGCTGTGTTGGTACCGTTAACCTGTGGGCAATGTGGGTCAGGATGCGGAGGAGGGTTGTCCTTTTGAGCCTGGGCAATGACTTCCTTTGGCATTAAGTTTGTGAGGCTGGTGCATTTTCGGAAGGACCGCTGTCCTATTCTGCACTGCATTGGTAGTAGTCTAGGGGGAGTGGTCCGGGGGGGCTGGGGGTGGTGGTGGTGGGTATTGTGGGGCTCTGAACTGCATGATCAGTTGCTCCATGACATGTGTTAGTCTGCCAATATAGCTCTGGGCTGGGTTCCCTTTTATACTGCAGGTTGTCATCCTGCTTAACACCAGTAAAAGGCAGGTGTAAATCCCTTCTGCTAACGCGCCTTATTGCCTGTTTTTGGATTGCTTTGCCGATCTGGCTAATTGTTGAGAATATCACAAAGTGGTGTTTTCCTATGTTTTTGCACGGGAACGCCTACTCTCCATATAATTAGCGTTAGTTGTCGCTCTCATCCATGGCGATTTTTTTGGTGGAGACTATCACTGGAAAACTGTCAATTTTGGCAGTTTGCACCAGCTTGAGAATGGCACAATGAATATTTCGCCACATTTGCTGCATTAAAGTGCCGATTACTCTGCAATAAGTCCTTGAGAAGATGCCCCTGAATCCTAAGACAATAATCACTAAACGAGAAAGAGTGTACAGATAAAGGTGTCCATAGATATAGACTTATCAAAATGAAGACCAATCACATCTTCACAAATGGCTCAGCTCACTCTTTAATGGAATTTCTAATGCATAACTACAGATAGGTTGCAATGCACCAACTTATTTCAAACCTGAATAAGAAGCATGATCGTGAATGTGTATTTGTAAAGTAAACTTTTTCACAGCATCTGATTTTTCTCATCACTTTTGGATCTTCCTTATGAAAATAAAAAAATAAGTGTGACAGACTGTTATTCCAGCAGTTCTTGCCAATACTTAAGAAATTACCACCAGCTTGGTGGTCATTTCTAAATTTGGCAGGCCCAGTTTCCATGATTTCAGTTTATTTGTCAATAAATTGCCTAATCCCTCTTAATCCTTCCTCCTCCATGAACACTAACAAGGAGAGCTAAAGAATAGGTGAGAGAACCTGAGAACCGTTGCATTTGACAGTCTTGAGAACAAATGTTCAGATATACTTAAGGTGTGTGCTAGCACTAGTGCTGTTGAAAGCAAAGCAAAGCATCACCACTGGGGATAAAGTGCAGCAACAGATCAACCCTCTTGTGATATAAGTTGACTTTCGTGCCACACCATCCCTTTGTTAATGTATGCAGGAAGAGCATGTTTGGGGAGGTCAAGCACCCAAGCCTTTGGTTTTGGCTCAAAGCCAGATCCCCAAAAGTAGCATGACCTTTTTTTTTTTTTGGGCAGAGTTTTATATAGCGCAAACTAGATCCTAATCGAATCAGGTATCAGAGCGCTTTACATATTTTCCAGTTACGTTACATGAGGACACACTTTCATTTTAGGCACGGGGAGATTAAGTGATTTGCCCAGAATCACAGTAGCTTTTGGCGTCGTTACCGAGACTCGAACCCAGATCCCCAGGTCGAGCGCCCTAGCCGTTAGGCCAACTCCTCTCCTCTCACCTTGCTTTGCCCCAGATCCCTACACTAAGTCGGAGCAAGTCCAAGCAAGAGGCCACTCGGTATATTGCCTAAATACCTACATGTAACATGTGCTTTACCATGAAGAACACATTTACATGTTTGGCCCCTCTGCTCTCCACATACGTCTACACTCTGTATAAAGGGATTTGTAGTGCAGGATGTACCACCGCTACCAGGTTTGGCTTTGAGGTGCAGTGTGAGCTGTAGCATCATTCCAAGAAGCCAGATTTAGAATAAACACAAGCAATTATGCCATCAGAAGATCTGTTTTTGCATTTTTTTCTGCTCCTACAAACAATGCAACTCTTCAGTTTTTCAAGCAGCACTACATTGCATAAAAGACTATAAATATGGTCTCCTTCTATTTGCAAGCAACCCCCTAGAAAAAAAAATTAAAACTCTGATTTCCCAATTAATTGCAACGTTTTGCACTATAAAAGCATACTTTGTGCTTCAAACAAATTAAAAATAGAAAAGAAAAATGGTTGCAAGAAAAAGGTTCGATTAATAAAGCAAATCCCAAGAGCTGTAGAAGGACCCTCGAGAAATGATAATTCTCTAAACATTTTTTTTTGTGTTTTTTTAATTTATTTATTTTTTTGTCCTCATTTGCCGTCTATCTCACTTCAATGTCTACCCTGGGCGTCTGTACTCACTCTCAACACTGAGGAAAGTAGGCTGTTGGAATGGGGCCTCGCCTACTAGTACCAGATCTACCCTGGGTATCAAATGAAGGAACCACTGAGTTACCTCTTCTACCAAGCTCCAAAGGCTAGTTGACTTTTGCCAATAGTTGGCCATATTATTTGACCTCACACGGCTTAGCCCGAAGAGTATTATCAGCATAATCATAGGACACAGGGAGAAAAAAACCGGAAAAAAACACGATTTCTCCTTGTCATCTAAGAGCCACATCTAAGTTGCAAAAGATTCCAGAATGCCTTCCCTTTGCTACTACCCTGTCTGGCTAGATCCAATTTGGATACTGCAAGAACTGATGACTGCCAGTCCACAAAAGTAGGAGGACTAGATTCCGTCCACTTTATGCAGATTTGCCTACTGGCTAACAACACAGAGAAAAAAGCAGAGTTCCAGCAAGCCCGGTGATGTTTTCTGCGAGACCAACTATTATTAAAGGTAGGTTTAGGTTAATAGCACATCCTAAGATACTTGTCAAAAAATCTTTGACCTCCTGCCAGAAAGTAGCTAGAGAAGGGCACTCCAAAAACATGTGAATATCTGAGGCGTAGACCAAACCACATTTTTTACAGCTGACTAGTGGCCCATCTGAAATTGTTGTCAGTTCACACAGGACTCTTTACTTAAAATAGTCTCATGGAACATCGCAGGTCTAAAGGGAAAATTAGACATAAGTGAATGGGCAGATTTTGCAGCTGAGCAGGACATAATGATTTTTCAAGAAAGTTGGGCTACTGACCCTATTTTCCGTGTGGGGTTCTTAAATTTCTACAAACCCGCTATACGGGGGAAATAAAGGGAGAGCGTCTGGTGGTTTAACTATTTGGATCCGCCAGTCTCTCAATTATAGTACGGCAGAAGTGTTAGTTCATAATCCCGATATACTTGGGATCAAGCTCAGCAAAGTAAACCATCAGGACATCTTCATTATTAACATCTATGCACGGGGCTTACCAGGAGAGCGGTGTCCAGCAATCATTAATGATCTAGACCTACTCCTTGATGGTATTGGGAGGGATACGTTTTTAATTGTGGCTGGGTACATAAATTGCACTTTTGAACCCCTTCTTTCTAAAAGTGAGGACATATATGCTGAAGAAGATGAGATATGGGATGTCCCGCAACTTACCCTAAACCCGATAAAAAGGGGAATCGAGGCTGCTCTACATTGGTTGGGTCTGTGCCTTGAATGGGGGCTGAGAGCAGCAAACGGTCGATCACCTTCTGACAAAAATGGACGTGCAACCTTTGACAATGGTACCAGCACTAGCAGGATTGATTATTTTTTAATTAAAATTGAGTACTGGTCACTCTTAAATGACATGTTAGTTTCAGCACGTCCTGAAAGTGACCACAATCCATTGATCGTAACACTGAAATTAGAGGATAGTCCAGGGCACTCTATCGCTACAGATTGTGTCACAGCAGAAACTTTTTTAAACTAATGATAGACGCAGAGTCCGATGGAGCAGGGTACTAGGAGACCCTGCCATTCTAGAATGGGTCTCTCATGAAGTTTCTTCTACCCGGAGCGCTATCCAAAGACAAACCGATTTCCCAGGGTTCTTGGTACACATAAGTAATTATCATGAGCAGCTGTTTAACACCTTGAAATAACTTTTTACCAGGACAGCCAAACCAGGAACCGCTTTAGTAAAGGAAGGGTCAAAATGGTACAATAATACTTGCCGACAGGCACATAGCTCACTGATCAAAGCCATAAAAACCCGAGTGGTTGCAGACATTAGAAAGGCTAGAACAGCGTACAAAAATGCCCAAAGGGTGGCTAAGAGTGCCTGGGGCGATAGTCGCTGGCAGGATTTGTATGAAGCATGCAGGTCCTCAAACCAGATTAAGTTTGGCAGGTCGTTAAATGGGGCGGGAACACAGACTCGCAAACCCCGGCGAATCATTTTCCCGCAGAGGACTGGGTCGAGCATTACGCATCACAGTTTAGGGGGCCTGAGGAGGCTCAACCTCACGCACTGGCTAGCCCCTACCTAGAGTCACCAATGCCAAGTGCGACTCTAGTATTCACGAAAAAAGATGTTGAGAATGCTTTGAGGTTGGTCCAGGGTGGAAAAGCCCCAGGCATGGACAGTATTCCGGCTGACTTGTTCAAGTTTGATCTGTTGAATTGGGTACCATACATCACGATGCTAGCTAATGCTATTGCTAGGGGGGCACAGATCCCAGATTCATGGAAAGGGGCTGAAATCTTACCCATCTTTAAAAAGGGGGACCGTTCGTCCCCAGGGAACTACCGCCCGATTAGCCTAATAGATGCACTACAGAAAGTCATAGCAAGGATGGTGCTGGCTAAAATACTGGTCTGGATGGAAAATGAGAAAATCCTATCCCTGATGCAAGCTGGTTTTAGATCAAACATCAGCACTATCGACCAGGTATTCAGGTTCATCTCGAAATATTGGAAGGTGGTGTTCCTGGGTGGAGGAACCATTTATGCTGCGTTCGTGGATCTTAAATCTGCGTTCGACCTTGTCCCAAGAGATAAGCTATGGGTTGCTCTGAGAAATATGGGATTGCCCAAAGAACTCCTGGACATAGTAATTAGATTGCACGAGGACAATTTTGCGAGGGTTAGAAGGGGTAGACAGGGTCAGGTGACTGCCCGATTCCCTGTCACTCGTGGCATCAGACAGGGGTGTGTACTCGCACCAACTTTGTTCTTGTGATTCATCAACCAAGTTGTGCAGTTTCTAGCAGACACACCCACAGATGCTCCAGCTCTGGGCGGCACTAAGTTTCCACTTCTAATCTTCGCAGATGATGCTCTTATCCTCTCTAAAACTCAAAAGGGTCTCAAATTAGCGATAGACAAGTTTGAGGAATTTTGCAAACTTAACAAGTTACACGTGAACATGAGCAAAACTAAATTCATGGTCTTAACAAAAAACAGGCCATTGAAGAGCCACGTCAGAATGAATGGAACTGAACTTGAACAGGTGAAAGTGATGACCTATCTTGGGGTGATTTTAGATTATAGGCTGCGATGGAAACCACAGATTGATGCACTCTGTCTTAAATCAGCCAGGTTAACAGGGTGCCTATTAAAGGAACAAAGAACATCTCTAACCAAAAGGATAATGCCAGCGTTAAAAATCTATGACGCTAAACTAAGTTCAGCAATCCTGTACGGTGCGGACTTATGGGGCTTCATGGACTTATCCCCACTGGTTAGAATCCATAAAAAAATTCAACCCCAATGAAACCTCTCCGCCTGGACATGGGCTGTCATTCCATCAAAGACTTAGCACAATATAGGATGGTAGCTCTGTGGAGAAGAATATGGTCAACTCCGGAATTGTCTCTTTTTGCTAATGAGATTTCAGATCTAAGATCAATCACAGGCTCTGGCAACCTCCCGTGGTTTGAGAAGTGAAGTCCATATTGGGGGATATTGGCCTGAGTTTGCAATGGTTGGACCCCAGAAATAATGTTTTTCCAGCTAAAGATGAATTTAAAACTCTCTTCTGGGCGTCCGTTAGATATCACTCCGCAGTGAAGACAGAGTCATTTATCTTGTCTGGTCGGTTTCTGGCACACAAGTTAGACCCCCAACTAGAGGACTATTGGGATACCATTACGAGAAGTATTGACAGGAAGCTTTATCATCAGTTTAGAGTTGGTACGCTCCCTGTGAGGTCCTTTACATATAAGTGGAGGGGCCAGTCATCCGCAAACTGTCCTTGGTGTATTGATCAAATAGAATCGATAGAACATATTTTCTTTGTCTGTCCAACTTATTTAGCCCCCTGGAGAAAATGGCTTAAACCAGCATGCCTCAAGTTGAGAACGCGTGTGAGTGCAGAGGCGCTATGGCTCTTTAAAACCAACACATCGGAGCTTGTATCGATAGCGGCAGCAAAATTCCTGGGTTGGGTTTGGATCATTAGAGCAAGACAATCCGAAAGCTAGTTGATCTATCGACCTAATTATAGTTCTAGTTTTATCTAATTTTGTACGTCATTAAGTATGGATTTAATCATGTTTTATTATCCATGTCTGAAGAAACATTTTATGTCTACAAGTTTTTACCAATTATGGGAAATGTTTTTATGCTGGGAAAATGTGTTTATTATGTATAGAGCAATATTTATGGTAAACATTCTTTTTTTTATATATTGTCTTTTATGATGAAATTTCTCAAAATAAGGACGTATGAACTGAACTGAACTGACTAGTGGCCCATCTGAAATTGTTGTCAGTTTATGTGGAGAAAAGTAGGCCCTGTGGATGTTGAACAGGTGATTTCTTTTCAGCCAAGCGCGTTTCACAGTTTCATACATGATTTCTGCCATAGCTAAGCACAATCCTGTGTGGGCAAAAGCCCCGCCACAATTCCTCGGCTAGATTAAATTCGCCATCTACTTTCACCAACATGGTTTGGTACCAAAGAGAGACTTCTTTCTTCACTGTGGTCTTAGTCACAAGCTGGTGTTCTAAAATGCTACCACAACCCAAGACCTGCTTCCGTGGGTGAGAATGCACCCCGCTTACAAGTTGATAGTGCTTAAACCGAGAGAGACCTCCCCCAACCCTATCCTGAAGATGTTCCCAAGGGATGAGGGTGCCTCCAACGTGAAGATCTTCCCAAACCAAGAGCCCTGCATCACTCAAGGGTTTTGCCAAACTGTCCCTTAAACATTCTGGGGTGCCAGGCGAGTCCCAAGGGGGAGCTTAGCTGGAAAAATAGTCGCGCCCCACTGCCCCCCTGATTTGGGCCCAAGTTTTAGCTACCCCCTGAAGAACCTTCAGCCTCATTTTTTTTTTAAACTTCAGATCTCCGAATTTAAACAAAAATCCGGTCTCTGGCAATTTAACACTGCTCAGCATGGCCAAAAACATCCCTCCAGCCCCGGTGTCAACGGATATCTTCAATAACATACATGAGTGTGAAAGTTGGAAGGCCCAAGCATATAGCTGGAGATCTGGTAAGGCTAAGTCACCCTTTTCTCTTTTCCGCTTCAGCTTCTTTCAAGCAATCCTAGGTGCCTTAGATGCCCAAATAATGGAATTGATGTCACTCTGAAGTTTCGCAATCATGGATCTTTCAAACTAAAGGGAGATACAATTAAAAGGAAAGAGATCTTTTGGAGTAAGGTCATTTTAACCAGATTGGTTCTTCCCAAGATTGATAATGGGAAAGAGGCCCAAGATTTCATGAGTGTTCTACATTCCCTTGCCACTATGCTAAAGTTTACCTCTCGGCTAACTTTGTGACATCCTGAACCACCTGCACTCCCAGATATCTCATTTCGGAGCTAGGCTGGTAACCCTGCTGCGACTCTAACAAATTCCAAGTCATGATTTCAGTTTTTGAAGCGTTGCTCTCATATCCGGAGACAGCGCCAAACTCCCGGGCTAAGCTAATAACTGCTGGGATAGCTGATTCTAAATCTAAACCAAGATATCATCAGCATACAGGGCTATCTTCTTCTCCCACTCCTCATACTTAAATGGCACTATGTTGGAATCTGCCCTGAGCCGTTGGGCAAATGGCTCAATATAGAGATCAAATAGAAGAGGGGAGAGTGGGCAGCCCTGTCTAGTTCCTATTGTGATCTTAAAAGAATCAGTAACATTCCTGTTAACCAACAGCCTAGATGTGGGGTGCTGGTAGATCAGCTGGACCATATGGCGCAATCTTTCCTCTGTATTAAACTTCTTCAAGGCCTCTGACAGGTAAATCCAATTTACTCTGTCGAAGGCCTTGGCAGCATCCAATGTCATTGCAGCCAATGGAAGGGAATACGTAGGGGCAAGATCGATGGCACCAATGAGATTAAATGTGAGATCAGATAGCTGCCTATTCCTTACAAAACATTTCTGGTCTAAATTAAGGACATCTCCCGCAATAAGACCCAATCTCGCTGTTAGAATAGAAGTGAACATTTTATAATCCATATTTAAAAGCAAGATCGGTCTATATGACCCACAACTTGACGAAGGCTTCCCAGGTTTTAGTATCAAAATTATTAAAGCATCATTCCACGATCCTGGGATCCTGAGATTAGCCTCCAGCACATGATTGAACAACTGTGTCAAGACGGGAATGGTCTTTTCTCCCAGCATCTTATAAATTTCTGCTGGGAGGCCATCAGGGCCCGCTGCTTTCCCTGACTTAGAACGTCGGATGGCTTCTCTTACCTCTGTTTGAGTAAAGGCTTGATCCAAATGTTGCTGTTGGTCCTGGAGGGCAACATCCACATTTTTTTCCTCACAATAGATGTCTTGGAAATACCTCTGAAAGGCCTGGCTAATACCCCGATCCGTCCGAAAGGTCTCATCTCCACTGATGATCTCCTTAATCTGATTACTTGCCCGATCGGACTTAGCCTTCCAGGCAGGAGGAGTGTGGCTCACTGATTAGAGTGGCAGATCCTGATGCAGAGGTCTGGCCCGGGACCAGGGTTCAATTCCCGACGCGGCAGGGTCCTGAGCCCAAAATGTCCACGGACTCGATAATTCTCGCCTCGGTTCCTATTCTAATCATGGGGTCCCACGCTGCAACCCTGGGCAATAGTTGCTTAATCTCCACCCGCTGCGGGATGCCTGGCTTTCACCCTGGGGATACCCAGTAGGGGTTATCTCACAGGGAAAAGCCAGGACGGGTTCCCAAGGCAAGCGCCTTGATGCCTTCGGGTGATACGTGCGCTATATAAGTCGCAATACAGGCAAGGAGTTTGACAGCACCTTCTCCATATTCAAAATGGCCAATTTTACTTGCTTCCCATCTACGTATAAGCCTGGACTGAAGTACACTTTCTACTTGCCCTTTTAATTTATCCCTTTTAACTTTCCACTCTTGGTGGGCTTCGAGCACAGCTAACGGGAATGCATTGGCTTCTAGATCTTTCAACTTCCCCTCAATGGAAGATACCTCCTCTTTATATTTCGTGCTCCTGTAGCTTGCCCTGCTAGTGATCTGACCCCGCAAGAAGGCCTTAAAAGAGTCCCACACATTTAATATTGATGTTGGTTCCAGGTTTCCTTCAAAGAACCATTCAGTTTCTTGTTGCAAAGAATCTTTTTCATGTACAAATGGGCACTACAGGTGGAGCATCCAGGCATAAAAGAACCCCTGAGTGGTCAGAAATATGATTAGCCAAATAGGTGATATTATTAACACTGTCCCTAAGCAAATTACTTATAAGGATATAATCAATTCTAGATGGATTGCGATTTTCATAGTTTTTAAATGACTCCCCTTGCTGCAAGCCTGATCTTTCTCTCCATATGTCTAAAAGACCATATTGCTGCATCGATTCTAAGAGGAAGACACGCAATTTTAAATGGACTACTGCTCTGCTATTTGGAGTTTTGTCCAAGTCCGGGTTTAATACTACATTAAAATCTCCAGCCATAATTATTGGCTCAGGAAAGTCTAGTAGATAGGAGAAGATGGTCTTGTGGAGAAGTGTGGCTCAATCGTTAGAGCGGCAGACCCTGATGCAGAGGTCTGGCCCGGGACAAGAGTTCAATTCCCGCCTCGGCGGGTCTTGGCTCAATTTCCTCGGACCTGATAATTCTCGCCTCGGTGCCTATTCTAATCATGGGTCCCACTCTGCAAATCTGGGCAATGGCTTGCTTAATCTCCAAAACGGTCCCAACAGCGCTGGGATGCCTGGCATCACCTTGGTGGTGCCAAGGAGTGGGCATTTAACAGGGAAAAGCCAGGAAGGGTTCCACAGCCGTATGCGTACAGCGCCAAGAAACCCCATGGGGTATAAGTGCGCTATACAAGTACAACTTCATTAAGTATTGAGGGATCATCTTGGTTAGGTCCATAGTAGCCGACCAACGTATACAGGGTCTCCATCATCTTAACTTTAACGATGACCCATCTGCCAACTGGGTCAACTAATTGTTGTACAACTTGAGCTTGGGATGATTTCTTAAATATTATGAGAATTCCTCTAACGTTAGCTGTCTGGTTCGTGCATATATATGAACCTTCCCATCCTTTATTTTTAAGAAGAGAACATATCTCTTCTTTTAATAGATGTGTTTCCTGAATGATTAGGACCTGAGCCAAACAATCTTGGAGATACTCCACTATCCTATCTCTTCTAGGTCTGGTTTGCAGGCCATTAATGTTCCAAGACAAAATCTGTATAGAACTCATATTATATCGATTGAAGAGTACAGCTTAAAAACCGAGGTTTGAATATATAATAACCAATACCAACCATTATTCCCGCCTCGCTCTAATACCCTGACATGAGTACATCTAACAAAAAATAAGAAGGGCAAATGAGGATTTTCTTTTTCCTGCTACACCCAACCCCATCCCTTACCCCTTGCCCTCACCCCTCCCTCTCCCCCTCCTTAACCCATACCCTAATTATCTTGACAGATGGAGTCCAGGCAATTGCGTTCCAGAGAAATCTGCGCCGCCACCACCTTGATAAATATAACTTGCCTGACACCTAAAAAAGAAAGCTAAAAAGAGGATACAGGGGACAAAAGAAAAACAGAGAGGCCTTGATTATGCTAAAGCAACCCGAAAGGGAGCACTCCCCACCGCACCATACAGCCTCTCAAATTTAAGAAATCTCATTACTATACACTTCACTGTGTGGGCGGGGTATCACCCCACTGACTACCTTATACTTTGGGCCCACTATTGACTTCCCTTACTGATGATGATCAGCAACTCATCCGCTTCCTGTACCGACCTTATATTGTACATTTTATTATTATACATCACCTTTAAAAAGGCAGGAAATCCTAAATGTGCTACCGCCCCATGCCTTTTAAACTCTTGCAGCTTCTTGCCTAACTCCCATTGTCTCTCTAGAGTGCATTTTGAGAGGTCTGACCGAATCTCAAATGAGAAGTCCTTCGCCCGCACTGATTTGGACTTCAATGCCAAGTTTAAGATCTTATCCTTCAAGGCAAATGTGAGGAAATTGATGAGGATTTTTCTAGGTTTGGGTCTGTTAGGGTTCCTCCAAAAGGATCCCTATGTACTCTCTGAATGTCTCGGCTAAGTTCTTTCTCAGAGAGTTCGAACTGTAAAGAGGTCTTAAGTAGAGCAACAACGTAGGCCCGAATGTCAGATCCTTTGCTTCCTTCAGGTATATTCAGTAAACGTAGATTGTTCCTGCGTGCGTTGTTCTCTAATTTCTCCACTCTATCTCAGAGTTCCTGGTGCTCTGATTTTAAAAGTCCGATTTCCGATTTTGCCTGACCCAAATCTTCTTTCATTTTCCCCACTGCGTTGTCTAGAGTCACAGTTCTGGAATTTATAAGATCAACTTTTTGTTCCAATGATTCACAATAGTTCCTGATCTCTCCCTGGTTTGCTGTTGAGGCAGCAAATCCTTACTTTATATCCTCTGTTAGTGTGACGAAAATACTCTCCAAACCTGCATGCAAAGATAAAGTCGGCTGTGCCGGTTGCGCTGGGGAGGGGCTGATTTCTGGGACTGCTACAGTGCCGTTATAAGATGCTCCTGATAGTGGTTGTATTAAACCTGGGATGCTAAGCAAAGGGTCATCTCTAGGAGCACATAAATTCCCTGAAGGCACCCCGGAATCTCCCATTTGGACACTAAAACCTGTTGTTGTTTGGGGAACTAGAGCCATTGGTATGGCCGTATGGCCGTGTCTGTTGCTTTCCCTAGGCACTAAATTAGGTGCAATATCTGAAAAAGTATCCGATGGCATAGATAATAGTGTGGAGGGAGTATAACTTGCTGAACCCTGACCCAATGGTCCAGCACGTGTATCAATAACCAACACTTCTGGCTGAACTCTGAAGTAGGAGCGTAGTGAAGTAGCCACTTTAACCACACTACTAGCCGCCTTACGTTTTTGCTTCTTAGGTTTGATAGAATTCCCATTCACCTGGTAGACCTGGAAAGCGGAGTCGCCACTAGGTAACTTGGCTCTTTCAGCTGTTGTCAACTGTGCTTCACAGGAAGAAAAGAGCTCAGCTGCAGTGAGGGTTTGTAATACCACAGCCTCAGGGGGATCTTTACCAATATTTATTATCCCTGCAGCGTTTTTTTTTATCCTTTTACTGGTTACACTAGCTTTCTTAGAGCCCCTTGTGGTCCCTCTTGCTGGTTTCTTTTGTTTTGCCCCTGCTTCTACCTGAGGACTTACAGGGGCTGGAGGAATAACCTCCTGTATATTAAGGGGAGGCTGTGGTTTACCAGAATACTACAGTTAAGGGAACTGACCCCCTACACTCAATAATGCACCTTCACTGCTTCTCTTTGATATACCAGTAGCTTCCCCACCGTCCACTCCGATCTTACCGATGACTCCGTCCTCCTCCTGCTCCTGTCTCTGCTACTGTTTATTACCGTTATCCAAATCCTTCTCTCGCAGGAAAAAAACGGTGATGCTGGCATTATTACTCCCCCTGAGGAGCCCCCGCGCTACTGCCATACACCCCTTCCGGAGCTCCAGCGCGGCTTCCAACAGGCGGGGAAGCATAGGAAAACGATTCCTCGCCTCCTCTCAACACATCCCTAGCTGCCCTGGCTCTCTCGGCGTCCGGCTCCAGTGACTCGCTCCTCTGCCCAAAAACCCCATGAAAACAGCCACGCTACACACCACAAATGCCGCCAAAGCCGGGGAGAGCAGCGAAAGTCCCAGGCGCCACCTCCGTCAAAAACACATCTCAGCGTTTCCCCGCTTCGTCGCCCGCCCTAGGCAAAATCGCGCCGCCTCCTGTATTGTAATGCTTAAATCTGTCCTCAGCATTTGACACAGTAAACAACTCTAACAGTGGGTGCAAGTGCAGCACTGTATGCACCACCATCCTAACATAACGCTCTCCTAATGGCTGGTGCACAACCCCTGGCCAGCCTTCTTGATCTGAAACAGGACATGGTTGGCATTGAAGTAGCAGCAACATATCAGTAATGTGGAAAATATTTTGTTTTATTTTTAGCACTTCACATAAGTCATTACATTACTAATATTTGTATATGAATTTGAGTTAGTTATATAATACCCAATTGTTACCATTTCATTTGATTTTAGACTCTGTTTATGTAGGTGCGCACACACACACACATAAATATGAATCAAATTGAGAAGGTGATTTAGCCACAGTGTTCTGGTTCCTCATATTCCTCTGAGACACCAGGAGCTGACTTTGATGGAAAGTTGAACACCAGTGTGAATGCCAGCTTGGGAGGTGTCATATGGACAAGGAACAGTGAACTAATTTTCATATTTTAGTATTCCCTGTAAAACTAGTTTTTATACTACCTTTTGTGCAAGAAAAACACCGAAACGTTGTTAGGGCAATTAAGTGCCCCACTAGTCAAAACCTCTTCCCCTACCCACGAGGACACAAACTCACAGCACATCTCCTAAGAGTGCGATTGAGTGCACATTCTCTCAGAGATGTTGTGGAATCCTACGTAAGGTCTTGCAGGACCTCGCAAGTCCTGTCAAGCATCTAGGGTGCTTCCTTGTATAACGGCTACACCAATCCCAAAGCCAACCGCCAGTTCTACAGAGACTTTAAAAGAGACGTATTGTGCATGTGTCCCCATGACCAGGAAGCCATCTGCACAGTGCAGTTGGTGTCCGCTCTTTGGGCCTTGAAGATCCTACGTTACACAGTACATGGTTCATTCACCATGAGTAAGAGCCATTGGTGTTCCGATATGTCACTAGAATACCAAAGCTAAAATATAATCTGATAATATTTGTTTCTCCTGCATATCATTTGCACTCTGTTTGTGAGGATTCCTGACATGAGAGCTGAGGTGTGCAAGGTGCGCAACATGCGCTAGAGGTGGAACAACTGTGGTGATAGCAGCAGCAAGAAGCAAACCACAGTTACAGCTTGCATGCATTACCTTGTGGATCACTGGGCCCCAGCGAACGATCAAACAGCAGAGAAGCACAGTGGAGGGGCTAAGGGCCACAGGGCAGCAGGCCAGCCAGATGGTAAGGGCATAGGCACTTGTCGGCGACCTGTGTGTGGGCAGAGACGGCCAGCACTAGGTTGGCGCAGCGTGTTGACATAGAGGGGCCTGCCAATTTACCAGCTGTCCCCCCACCTGCTTCCAACTACTTTCAACTCCCTGTTTGACTTCCAGTGGCCATGCTTCTGCACCTTTACTGAACCTCTGCCCGGTTACATCATTGCACTGAAGCAGCAAACTTGCCTCCATGCAGAAGAGTGCTGAAGCAATGGTGTTCCTGGCACCCAAAACTGCCACTGCTCTTACCCCAAAGTGCTGCCTGCAGCATATACAAAGAGCTCCTCAACAGACAAGCAGGACCTGTCAGCGTGCTTGTGCCCCTTCCCAGTGGTACAATTTCTTCACACAGTGCCACCTAAGGTAAGGTGAGGCAGCAACCACTGCTTGTCCTTCTCCACTTTGCCCCCAATTCCAAGCAAATAACTCATTGCCTTCTCTATCCTCCACGCTGTGCAGCATGCTGTGCAGCACTTTCGCTCCTCCCCCCTTCACCTGCATTTGCAACAACAGGACCAGTAGCAATGACTTACGATGAATATGAGGAGGGTCCAGGTGTTGTGAGAAGGATACCCGAGGACTTGATTCATTGGCCAAGATGTGTGCTTCCATAACTTGACTCTACAGCACAGTCTCACAGTTCCCTATCCCCGCATCATGCGGAGCCTATTATCATAATGTGCAAACAAGGGCTAAGATTTGGGCCACCAAAATGGAAATGTATTACAGTGTAGAAATAGCAAGGACTGACAAGCCCTTGGGGGAAGGCTGGAACCAACAGAATCGATTCAGTGCCATGGTCAAAAGCTGTCACAGCAATACAGTTGATTATGAATGTACCAGCTCCACCCCTTTGAGCCTTGATATAGTCACACCGTATTTCCCAGCAAGGTGTACAAAACATTTGTAGATGAAGGAACAACGGATACCTGCCATGGTAAGTGCCAACTAGAATCACCCAACGCACTCTCAGGAGAAAGGATGGAGGTGGGATAATTCCCCATGATGACTCAATCATAGCAATGAAATCAAATCTAAGGCAACAAGTGGTCAACACAATTACAAATTATTTTGGAAGCCTCCCTCTGAATGTATCAGTTAATGATTCTGGTGCTGATCCCAATCAATAATATTTTGTGAGGTCGTCTTCCTTACTGCAGCAGTCCATACCTAAGCAGCTTTAACCATCATATCCTATCCACCCATCCCGGGCAATATTACCATCAGATACAAGGCTTCCATAAATATGAAAGCTAGTGAATGATGCTCTTAGAAGCAATGGAATGCATGCAGAGGAGCAGGGCTTTCCTAGTATAGACTTCAAAAAACATCTAGTACCGGCAGAAAACCACCAAACACAGGCCAGAGTACTTGATTCTCCAAGGGACTGTTGCTTTGCTACAATTGGTCCAATAAATGGGTCAGTTAAAGAAAAAGTAGTAGCCCAGGATTTCTGCTGTTTGGACAACGATCAATGAAGGCACATCCTAGGTCCCTACTGGACTCTAGGTCCCCACTGGACTCTTAGAGACAATGATGATTTGATTAGCATGAAATTCAACAACGAAGCAGGCTTTCAGCAGCCAGGAATGCCACTTATGGATTGTTCCCACTGGGATTTTTTAGGGCTACCCTCCTCCTCAGAGGATGACAATGTCAAAAAAAGGCTCTCTAAGGAATTCGAGACACATTAGATCGAGCATTCGTTCAAAATAGATGAATAAACACAGGGATTAGGAGAATCCCAAAACGCCCTCTCAAAGAAAAGCTAGAATTTAAGAAGCTGCGAAGAATAAATTAAGTGAAGTAACAACTATAAATGAGGCATGTCTCTACTCCCCCATTTTGGACAATCTGCTCCAGGTAAATCAAATCCTAGAGTACTGTAATCCAGTCAAGTGGCTAGTAACATGCTAATGGACCAACCCACCCTAAAGGAGAAACAGGTGATCTCGGGAGTATAATGGTCAACAAAACTGCCAAGATGGAAATTGACCTGAGTAGCATCCCCAAGGCAACTAAGATAAAAGCAAGGCCAGGTAGGAAACCTAGGCTCATACTTAGGACACAATTCACCAAATGTAAAAAACATGGAAAAGGGCTGCCCAGTGTGAGCCTGGAGAGGACAACACCATCTCAGGCATCATAAAGCCACCACTGCATGTAGGCCAACCCAACCAAGACATAGCAGCTGATACTGTGAAGGGGAACACCACAGTCACCTCCGGCTCCCTCCTAATCAACACACAGCTTCTCCAGCCTAGTGATCCATTACCTCCACCACCTACCTGAACCTACCCTGGCCTCAAAGTAACCATCAGCACAAGATCCACATGCACATCAACACATTTCATACAGGCCAGAAACCACTTCAAGTTTACAGTTTGGAGGCAGCTGGAGGAGAGATAATAACTGTCATTAGCAGTACTGCTAACGCAGAATGAGCAGCGAAGGATCTAAGTGCTCACCTAAGCCCTCACCTGAATTCATACCAGATTTTGTTCTCCAGAGGTGCCAATCTAAAGAAGTGTCCAAACAAGGGGTTTTCGGGATAGACCTAGAGATGAACCACCCCGAGGGCCTGTGCATAGGCAAGATTGGTCACAAATGATGTCACCAGAAATCTAAGGTAGAAGTTTCCCTGGAACAGCCTCAATAAAGAAAGACATGCAGTTAATAAACCATCCTCGGATAAATGACAGTATGGGGGTCACAGCTCTTCACAGACACAGCACTGCCCCTACCATTCCATGAAATATGAATGCATTCTAACTGAAATGGCAAAGCCAGTCTGTGCCTACAATGGTCTCCTACAACAACCTTCCATATAATGTTGTTAATGATTTCACTCTCATCTTGCTCCTGCTTCATGCTTGAAAGCCAGACCCAGGAGTCACCAGCCTAAAAGGGAGACATCCAGCATCAACCTTCGACCTCCCAAACCTTCATTATCTGCCCAAGGGTAGGCGCTAGAGATACTGCGGAGTGGCCATGAAGAGACTTCTGGGAAAATAGGTGTTTCCCACATCCTGAGGATATACCTTTCCAGGTAGTAAGTTGGAATATAGCTAGGTTGGTTAAAAAGATGAAAGATAAGGACTGGATTGCCTACATGACATTTTGAGATATCTGTTGTCTGCAGGAAACCTGGGAGTAGGAACTTTGTAACCTGTAGGTATACATCTCCTTCAAAAGGCCTGCCACAAGCCAGCCTAAAGGTAGTGCTAAAAGATGGCCTCCTCATCTGGGTCAAACCCACCTTTACTGTTCAGGCTAAAATAACCTTGACTATCATAAGTAGCACCATTCAACATCTAAAACTAGAAAAATTATACCTACCACTGTTCAGGAAGAAAGAAGCTCTAACAATGTAAAAAACCCATGACTCCCTATTTACTTCTCTGAGGCAGGAAAGTAGCAGAAACTTTTTGCAGCTCGAAAAGGGGGCAAGTGATCCAATCAGAATAATAGTATTATATTGGGACTACACCTCATATTGCAGTAACAAGCAGTTACTGAGGAGGACCAGGTATGGGGGCTCTCACTCACCTCCCTTTTCAAAAGGCTACAGATCAACAAAAAAGGATAACGAATGTGGTCAATACACTTGGCTACAGGTCTGAGACCCCTGAATGGCCGCACAATTTCCGACAAACCCCCAAAATCTACTTTACAAGCATGAAAGTAAGCTATTGCTTGCAACATGTTAAATCTAGAAGCCTGATCCTTGATTATTTATGTGAGGGTGGAAGAGAGAATAGAAAGTGATCATGACCCCTCCAATGTTTCCAATGAGCTAGCCAAGGTATGGCAAATCTTGGGTCTCAAATCTTTTCTGTACTGAGAGTTACTTATGTTTATTGAATGCACTGTATAATCTCAATGTCTTCATAAGTATATTAATTCAACCAAGCAAAAGCTTTCAAATTTACTATGCTGGCCTGTAAACAGGTGAGCTATTCAGAGGTAGCTGGAGAGCTGCAGTAGCTCACAAGCTACTGGTTCGAGAGCTCTGCAGGTAAAGTGCCCCGGAACGCAAATTGGAAAAACATTTCAGAGCCTACCTGAAACGGGAAACAGTTGATTTCTCCTTAAATCCACAATGGAATGCATTAGACGTAGTACTGAGCAAGGAGGTCTAGGCCCCCGGGCCCACAATCATGGAATTCTTTGAGGTGCTGCTCAAAGCTACAAATCAAGTATTAATGGCACAAAGGAAGCAGGGAAACAACTCTACAAGCTCGAATGGTACGAAAAGGAATTCCTGAAGCTGAAAAAAGAACTCATGGCAACCCTCAGAAATAGGCCTACTAACATTTCACTAGTTATAGGAAGAGAAGACAGTGCACTAAGACATGGCAGGTCTTAAAATCAGAAGGATCCAAAGAAGCTCTGGGAAATTGTACATTGGGGTGTGTAGGCCCTGCTAAGAACATGGAGGCCAACATAAGCCCTGCAAGATGGATTGAGCACTCTGCTTTGAAATACCGACAGACCATTTAAGCTGGTAATACCGTAAAGTACTTAGTCAAAATATTGAGTTGGAAATGACGACTTACACTAATATCGAGTTTTAAATGTCGACAGCAAGAATATTGTGGTCATTAATATCGACTTTAAGGTAATAAATGTAGATTTTAAAAATGTAGACGCCATTAATATCATTTCCATAAATATAGTTGTTTAAAATATTGATTTTTTTATTAGTGTTATGTATTTTAGTATATATTTTCAATGTATGTGATGTATTTTTGTGTGTAAGTATTGTTTAGTTTTTTTAATATATGTGTTAAATGTTTAGTAGTTATTAATTTTATTTCAATTACATTTTGTGTTTTTTAGTTCTGTAGCGGGTTGTGGGTTTTTAGGAGATAGGGTGGGAAGTAATTTAGTTATAATAAATTAATTAATATTTTTTATTTATTAATATGTATTTAATTGAGATTTTATAATTTTAAGTTTGTTTTTAATTTTTTAGGGTAAATGTTAGGTGCGGCTGTGGGATTTTTAGGGCTAAAGGGTGGTAAGTAGTTTATTTGTAATCAACTAATAGTTTGTTGTTAATTAATATTAATTAATTCAGAATTAAATATGGAAATTGTGTAATTTTTAGTTGTGGATCTTTTAGGCGCACAGTGTGGGAAGTAATTTTGTTGTAATTAATTAATAATTAGTTGATAATTAATTATGGTAATGGTTTAAATAATTTTAGGTGCAGGTTGTGGGGTTTATAGGGGTAAGAGGAGGGAAGTATTTATTTTAATTAATTTATATTTTGTTGTTAATTAATATTAACTAATTTATAGAGAATTAAATATGGATATTGTGTAATTATTTTTAGTTTTTTTTCTATCAGTACAGGATGGGAAGTAATTTTGTTGTAATTAATTAATAATTTGTTGATAATTAATATTATTTAATTAATTGATAATTAATTAGGGTGATTTATTAATTTTCTTTTGTGTTTGAGTTCTGGGTTCATAGGTGTGATGGGTGGGGAGTAAATTAATTTTACTTACTTTGTAATTAGTTGTTAAATACTATCTTTAAGCTCTGTGGTACGCCCCACTCCATGTGATCGCCCCTTGAACAATTCCCCCATCCCTTATTTTTTTACGACTCTTCTTCTGCTCCTCCAGCCTCTCTTACCTACCCTCCTCCATCTCCTCCTCCCAATATTATACTTTCTACTATTCACTCCTCTCCTTCTGGCTCCCGTACTACTCCACCCCCAAATGCACTAAATCCACTCCCTCCTCGTTCAACCCCCCACATACTCCCCCAACAGCTCACCCGTTGCCTCCTCAGATAACTCCTTCACACATTCCCTTGATCACTCCCGCGATCCCCAGCATACTTATCATACCGCCCTATACTGTCCCTCCTCCCCATGTCCCAAACAATCTTCCCAAACCCATTGCCTTAACCACCCCAACCTCCTCTGTCCCCCCTCTCCTCAATAAGAACCCGAGTTTCCCCACTTCTCTCTCCCCCTCTTGTAACTCTCCCCCACTTTATAACTCCCATCTCCCCCCCCCAGGTTTCCCCACCCTTCCTCTCACCAATCTCCCTCTCCTGGATAATTCTAACTCTTCTCACTTCCCAAATACAACTGACCACCTTCACTCCTCACTACTTACCCAATCACTCCTTAATGTTGAACTTCTCCTGTCGTCCCTTGTTTTAGAACTCTCCTCCCTCTGAAATGACGTCTCACTCATTGCTAGGATCCACTCTCCGGATCAGTACCACCTCATGGTCCCCTCACAAAACTGCATAGCGTCTCATCTCAAAGCACCTCTCATTTCCCCCCAAACATCTCGCCTATTATTGTTACCAACTCCAATACTCTACCTAGCCCACCCCTCTTTCTGAGCTACCTGTCCCCACCGAACCCGCTGAACTTACTAATATCTTTCCCCCATGCACCACAACTACGATCTCCCCTCCACAACATGCTACTTGCCCAGTGATTTTGGGAATTAACATGACTAGGAACTCCACCGTCTCTCCCCTACCTTCCTCTCCTACGAGCCCCCCCTACCCTCAATCTACCATCCCAGTTCTCTTGGGAATGAGCAGGTACCCCGTTTACCCTGCGTCACCCACACCCAGACAACAACTAACATCTATCCTCCCTTGTCCCTCTACTCAATACCTCGACTCGTCACCCCTCTGTTACATGTTGATTAACTGCCGATCTGCCTCTTGCCACGCTACGGAGATTGCGGAATCCATTCTCAGTGAAAACATCGACATTGCATTCCTAACTGAAACATAGCTCAACCCCACTCCACATCTATCCTCGACATGCTCATTCCTCCAGCATATTCCATCCTTAAGAAAGATAGAATCGTTCAAATAGGAGGAGGCCTTGCCCTAATCTTTAAAGACAAACTTAAACTCATGCTGGTCCACCTCCAGGACCCATCCACCTTTGAATACCTCTGCGCCGATCTTACTACTCCTGGTTCCCCTACTATTCCTCTACATACCATCTACCACCCCCCTGGTAATTCTATCTGTCTGATCTCAGTATTCAAGCACCGCTCTCTAACTCATGGAATCTCTTCCTTGGTGACTATAATATCCATTGGAATAAAAATGAAGACCCTGCAGTCATCCTCTTTAATGACACTATGGACATTACTGACCTGACCCAACTCTGCCAATCCCCAACTCACTCTAAAGGTGCCACCCTTGACGCTATTATGTCCAGCAAGGATCTGGCCTCCCTCTCTAAGATCATTCCCGTGGACTGGTCAGATCACCCCCTTATCCTCTTCACCATGAACAACTCCACTACTCGCCCTACCCCAATCGGCAGTTTACCTATTAAACATATTCGTAATCTTCACCTTATTTCCCCATGCGATTTGGAATCCTCAATTAAACCTAAATTACTTCTCCCCCCTCTCTCCCACAGCACTACTGACTTAACTGATCATTACAATATTTCTATCCTTGAAGCCCTTGACCAAATTGCCCCAACCAAACTAAAACAACAAAAAAACATCCCACCCAAATCCTGGCTCAATTCCGACCTTAATAATTAAAGACGGACCCTCAGGCAGTCAGAACGTGCTTGGAGGAATCAACCCTCCTGTGCTAATTTGGTACTCCTTAGAAACGCCAGGGCCAAATCAAGAAGCACATCTTCAACAAAAAAGCCTCCTTCCTCCGTTCTCAACTTGACCAGGCTAGAAACCGACCCAGAGAACTCTTTAACATTGTCAAAAAACAAACTTCCTCTGGCCCTCCAAAAATATTAGCCACTGTTGAGAGGTGCGAAGAAATCGCTAACTTCTTTTCTAGTAAAGTCAACAAAATAGAGCTATCCTTCTCTTACACCCCTCTCTCTTTCCTACTTCCCCTCAGCCAACACCTCCTCCCGAACATTCATACTGCACTTTTGTTCTCCTCTCCCCCGTTTCATGACCCCTCACAACCCCTCCTTGCTCTCCCCCAGTCTTACTCCAATTATTTTGACCCCCAACCTAAAAACAATGCTTCTTGGAGTGAATTTTGTCCAATATCTGAAACTGTTGTCCTCAACATCCTTTCTAAACTCAAACCATACTCTCATACCAAAGATCGTCTTCCCGCCCATTTGGTTCAGGAACTTAAACACATCATTGCCCCTATATGGACCAATATCATCAATTCCTCCTTTTCCACTGGTTGTGTTCCTGCCTCCCTTCAACTAGGTCAAATCTCCCCCATCCTCAAAAACACCTCCGCTCACCCTAATGACTTAAACAATTTGCGCCCTATCTCAAACCTTCCCTTCCTCTCCAAAGCCCTTGAAAAATGTGTCCTGTCTCAACTGGATAACCATATTGTCTCCTTCAATCTCCTTGACGTTTTCCAATCTGGTTTTAGAAAAGGATGCAGCACCGAATATATTACGGACGACATTCATCGCTCTTTGTACAAAGGCGAATCCTCCCTCCTTATCCTCCTTGACCTCTTTGCAGCCTGTGATACTGTCCACCATCCCACCCTTCTTAAAACTCTCAAAGAACGCTTCGGTTTTGAGGGCAATGTCCTCAAGTGGTTCACCTCGTATCTCCAAAATAGAACCCAACAAATTAAGCTCAGTGATTGCCTCTCCATACCTCAACCTGTCTCACTTGTTGTCCCACAAGGTTCTATCCTATCCCCAACAATATTCAACCTCTTCATGGAACCCCTCACCCTTATTCTCAAACAAGCTAAAATCAGTTACCACCTCTAGTCAAGTCAAGTCAAGTCAAATAATTTATATAGCGCGCTACATACCCAGAGGGTCTCAAGGCGCTTGAAGAAGGGTGGGGAATTACTTTTCGAATATCCAAGTTTTAAGTTGCTTTCTGAAAGCTAGGTGGTTCTGAGTGAGGCGAAGGTGAGCGGGAAGTGAGTTCCAGGTTTTAGCTGCCAGGTAGGAGAAGGATCTTCCTCCCATGGTGGTTTTGTTGATGCGAGGTACCGCAGCAAGGGCTTGGTTGGAGGATCGTAGCTGGCGGGAGGGGGTGTAGAAGGAAAGTCGTGTGTTGAGGCATTCGGGTCCAAGTTCGTAAAGTGCTTTGTGAGCGTGAGTTAGGAGGCGGAATGTAATCCTCTTATTAACGGGGAGCCAGTGGAGGTTTTTCAGGTGACAAGAAATGTGGTCTTTACGCGGGATGTCTAGTATGAGTCTGGCTGATGCATTCTGGATGCATTGGAGTTTTTTCTGAAGCTTTGCGGTGGTACCGGCGTATAGGGTGTTTCCGTAGTCCAGGCGGCTCGTGATTAGTGCGTGGGTGACCGTTTTTCTAGTTTCGGTGGGGATCCAGCGAAATGTTTTTTTGAGCATGCGAAGAATGTTGAAGCAAGATGATGAGACGGCGTTGACTTGTCTGTTCATTGAGAGTGAGGAGTCCAGGATGACGCCCAGGTTCCGTGCGTGGTCCGTCGGGATGGGTGCTTTTCCAAGGGCCTCTGGCCACCAAGAGTCATCCCAGGCGGAGGGGGAGGTACCTAAGATAAGGACTTCTGTTTTGTCTGAGTTCAGTTTCAGACGGCTGTGCTTCATCCATTCAGCTACTTCTTCCATTCCTTCATGTAGGTTGGTTTTGGCGGTGTCCGGGTCGTTGGTGAGTGAGAGGATCAGTTGAGTGTCATCAGCGTAGGAGATGATATTGAGGTTGTGTTGGCGTGCGATGGTCGCGAGGGGGCTCATGTATACGTTGAAGAGGGTGGGGCTTAGTGAAGATCCTTGTGGCACGCCGCAAATGACTTCAATGGCTTCTGACTTGAATGGTGGAAGGCGGACTCTCTGTGTTCTTCTGGTAAGGAATGAGGTGATCCATTCCAATGCATTTCCTTGGATTCCGATGTTTCTGAGGCGATGTAGCAGGGTGTTATGACAGACTGTGTCGAAGGCTGCGGAGAGGTCAAGGAGGATGAGGGCGACTGTGTCTCCATTGTCCAGTAGAGTTCGAATGTCGTCTGTTGCTGCGATGAGTGCGGTCTCAGTGCTGTGTTTTGCTCGGAAGCCGGACTGTGAGGAGTCGAGGGATTTGTTGGTTTCGAGGAAGGCGGCGAGCTGGTTGTTGACAGCTTTCTCGATGACTTTGGCCGGGAATGGAAGGAGTGAGATGGGGCGGTAGTTTTTGAGTTCGGTGGGGTCTGCTGTGGGTTTTTTCAGGAGGGCGCTGAGTTCGGCGTGTTTCCAGCTTTCCGGGAAGGTGGCGGAGTTGAGGGAGCCGTTGATGACGTCTCGGAGGTGTGGTGCTATGATGGAGTCTGCTTTGTTGAAGATGTGGTGAGGGCATGGGTCTGTGGGGGATCCTGAGTGGATGGAGTTCATTAGGCGAATGGTGTCTTCAGTGGTGATTGGGTTCCAGTTTTTAAGGATGTTCAAGGGGGGTGAAGGTACTGCAGGAGGTTGGGTGGGTTGGTCTCCGGGTTAGTTGTTGAAGCTGTTGTGGATGTCGGCGATTTTGTTGTGGAAGAATGAAGCTAGGGAGTCGCAAAGTGTTTGAGAGGGAGTGATGTCGTTGGAGTTGGCTGAGGGGTTGGTAAATTCATTGACGATGTTGAACAATTCCTTAGTGTTGTGGGCGTTGTTGTCTAGTCGTTCTTTGAATGCGGCTTTCTTGGTGGTCCGGATCAGTTGGTGGTGTATGCGGGTGGCGTTTTTGAAGGCGTCTCTGGTGCTGGTGTTTGGGTCTTTTTTCCAGGCCTTCTCAAGGGAGCGACAGAGTTTCTTGGATTTCTTGAGATCATCGTTGAACCAGGGAGCGTTTTTGCTGCCTAGTTTAGTTTGACGTTTTTTCAAAGGTGCTAGGTTGTCGGCGCTGTTGGTGAGCCATTGAGTGAGGTTGATGGCTGCTTGGTTGGGGTTCGAAGAGTGGGCCGGGGGGGTTTGAAGAAGCGATGAGGAGATCTGGTCAATTATGATTTTGTTCCAGTTTCTTCGCAGAGTAGGTTGGGGATGGTTGTGGGTTGTGGTCTTTTTGTAGAAAAAGTGAACGCAGCTGTGGTCCGTCCAATGGAGAACTGTGGTGTGACTGAAGGAGATATGTTTGCTGGAGGTGAAGATGGGGTCGAGTGTGTGACCTGCGTAGTGAGTGGGGGTATTAACAAGTTGTTTGAGTCCGAGGTTGGCGAGATTGTCCAGGAGGGTGGTGGCGTTGCTGTCGTTGCTCTTTTCCAGGTGGAAATTGAGGTCTCCCAATAGAATGTAGTCCTCGGAGGGGAGGGCGTGTGGGGTGATAAAGTCAGTGATGTCTTCACTGAATTGTGCACGGGATCCTGGAGGTCTGTAGAGGAGGGTGCCTCTGAGTGTGGTCTTGGGGTCGGTGTGGATCTGGAAGTGAAGGTGTTCGGCGCTGGCGAGGTTGACGTCTGAGCTGGTTGAGATGCGGATGGAATTCTTATGGACGATATCGATGCCTCCTCCTGTTTGTTTGGTGCGGTCCTTACGGATGATCTTGTAGCCGTCCGGGATGGCAATGGTGATGTCTGGGGCTGATGAGGCGTTCATCCATGTTTCTGTTAGGAAGGCGACGTCCGGAGAGATGGTGTCTAGTAGATTCCAAAGGTCGATGGCGTGTCTGTGGACCGAGCGAGTGTTGAGCAGGATGCATTTTAGGTGGTTGGTGTCGGAGCTCTGGTTGGAGTTTGTGGGTTTGGTGTGGGTCTTGATGCAGGTGAATTCGCAGGAGTGGCAGGTGAAGGGTCCATGGGTGTGTCCTGGTGCAGCTTGGGTGCAGTTAGGGAGTCGGCCGGGGTTAAGTGCTAAGAGGGTGGAGGCGTCGTATGTAATGCGGGTGGGGTGGGTTGTACGGGGGCCAGGGGGTCTGGCGCTGGGCGCGGTCCAGGCGTGGACGGGCGTAGACGGGCTTACCTTTGGCGCACCTTCGGCGCGGCCGCAGCGCGTGGCCGCTGCACGTTCATGCATCTGTCATAAGTGGAGAAGTGGAGGGGGGCGGAGCGTGGGAGGGGGAGCTGGGAGGCGGTAGCGTAGGGGGAGGGACGGGCTGCAGGCACAACAAAATGGTGGAGTCAACAATAACAAGGACAACAGGGCGCTATGGGCGCAAACAATCAGGCAGCACACAATATTGATGAAATCACAGAGAAAAGCAATGCGGAGCACTATGCCACAGATCGGCTTCCAAGTCAGTTTCCAATTAAGTTTAAGGCAGAGGGGGAGAGGCAGCGCTGCGCACACAGGTCAGTAAAATTAATCTAAGCACTGGGAGCAATGCGAGGAGAGAACGAGCAGCGTTATGCACACAGGACGAATAAAATATTTGTAAAACAAATAACGCAATGCAGGGTCAAAAAGATGAATGGCAGTGTGGACAGGCAGCGCTACGATACCACTATAGCGCTTGCAGGTCGGGAGGAAGGCTGGAGCGACCGCTTCACACGGGATTAGGCTGGTCACAGAGGCTTCCCAGCCGGGCTGTTCCTGGTGATTCGTGGGTGGGAGGGGGAGCTGGGAGGCGGTAGCGTAGGGGGAGGGACGGGCTGCAGGCACAACAAAATGGTGGAGTCAACAATAACAAGGACAGCAGGGCGCTATGGGCGCAAACAATCAGGCAGCACACAATATTGATGAAATCACAGAGAAAAGCAATGCGGAGCACTATGCCACAGATCGGCTTCCAAGTCAGTTTCCAATTAAGTTTAAGGCAGAGGGGGAGAGGCAGCGCTGCGCACACAGGTCAGTAAAAGTAATCTAAGCACTGGGAGCAATGCGAGGAGAGAACGAGCAGCGTTATGCACACAGGACGAATAAAATATTTGTAAAACAAATAACGCAATGCAGGGTCAAAAAGATGAATGGCAGTGTGGACAGGCAGCGCTACGATACCACTATAGCGCTTGCAGGTCGGGAGGAAGGCTGGAGCGACCGCTTCACACGGGGTTAGGCTGGTCACCTCTAGGCCGATGACACTCAACTATATTATAAGATCAAATCCCACAACGACATCTTACATCTCAACGATACCCTTAAGAAAGTCCAAGCCTGGTTCCATCTTAATCACCTCAAACTTAATCCTAAAAAAACTGAAATAATCCTTTTCGCTCCCAAAAACAACTCTCTGCCTATCCAACACTGGATCACAGATATCAAAGCACTTAACTGTTCTCTATCCACCTCCAACTCTGTCAAATCCCTTGGCATTAGCATCAACCAGATTCTTAATCTCATCCCTCACATTAAAAATGTGTCTAAAGGTGCTCTCTTCACTCTACACCACCTTAAAAAATTAAACCCTTCATTCCAGCTGACAACTTCAAAATCGTTGTTCAATCTCTTGTCCTTTCAAGAATTGACTATGGCAACGCCACCCTTGCTGCCACCCCCAAAGTCCAACTTGCCCCGTTTAAATCTGTTCTCAACCTGGCGGCCAGGCCTATCTCTGACTGTAAGGGATTTGATCACATCTCTCCTGTCCTCAAAAACCTCGATTGGCTCCCAATAGAAGGAAGATCCACCTATAAGATTGCCTGTATCACTCACAAAGCCCTTCACCAAAACACACCCTCATATCTTTCTGACAAACTACAAAAAGCACGGTGTTCCAGGTCTTTGAGGAGCACTAACCCCTTGTCCTAATTCCCCCTCGGCTCAAAAGTAAAAAGACTCAATCACGTGCATTCTCAGGCAATGCCCCTTCGATTTGGAACTCTCTTCCCAAAGATCTCCTTAGCAACCCCTCCTACCCTCTCTTCAAAGCCTCACAGTGCTTATTCTAAACAAATATTGCGGTATCTAATGTCACTGAATTTACTCTGTCCTATTCTTTCTTTCCACTCCTCGACTCACCCCCTCTTACTTCCATTTCTTATATTCTCTCTCCTTCTCTACCTTCCCCTCTCTATCTAATTATTCAACTGTCCTCTTCTCCGATACTGATCTCTCAGTTACTTTTTCCTCTTTCTCTCGTCTGATTCAAATGCCTTATTCTATGTGAGTAACCTGCACTATGTTAATTTAGTTTCTTGATGTGTTAACCTATCTTGTAAAGCGCTCTGATACTCTTGGGTCCAGTAGCGCTATATAAAACCTTTTAAATAAATAAATATCAGTTATTTAATTGAAAAAAATTGTAATTGTGTAATTACTTTTTTTACAGTTTAATTTTAGGTGTGGGTTGTGCGTATTATAGGTGTAAAGATTGGGAAGTTAATTACATTTTATGTGTTTTAATTTGTTTGTTAATTCATAATATATTTTTATGGATATTTCATTATGTTAATTATGTGGGTTGTGAGTTGTGTGGTGTTATAGGCTATGAAGTAAAAAAAATCATTTAGTTTCAAAAACCTTTTTTTTATTTTATTTAATATAATGTGTAGGTATTTGTGATATGTATTTAACATTATAATGTTTGTATTTTTTATTTTTATTATAAATTTACTTTTTTAACACATTTATATTTTTTAATTACTTTAAAAAAAATTATTCTGTTGATGTTTTGTTTGTTTTTAATTTTGAACTGACTGGAGTGAGAATAGTAAATTTTACCCCTCAGCAATCCATCCAACACTTTCCTTATTGCTGCACTGACTGGAGTGGCAACAGTTATTGTTATCCCTAAGCTATCCAACACTTTCCCTACTGTTGCACTGACTGCAGTGGGAATAGTAAATGTTATCCCTCCACCATCCTATACTTACCCTACTGTTGCACTCACTGGAGTTGGAATATTAATTTTTATCTCTCCAATATCCAATAATTTCCCTACTATTGCACTCATTGGAGTGGCAACAGTAATTTTTACTAGGCCTGGGCGTAGCACTGCGCTACGCGTGCGTAGATTGTGAAGTTTGCCCATTTATGTAATTGCTGTAGGGTGTACAAACCACAGCAGAAAAATAACAGAGTGTCTTGCGGTCTTTTTTTTATCAAGTTTGCGGGTGGGAAACATCCCAGGAGCACTATTTACTTATAATGTGGTGTTTACTTTTCTGACGGGGAGGTTTGGTTGCGCAGCAAAAATTTCTCTCTAGGTTTCAAACAGTTTTTATTTAGCAATTACAAATAAACTTTCTTCGGAAAAGGACGCTGTATTTATCAAAGGGGTGACAAATAAAAATGAATTTCATAAAATATCACTTAAGCGTGGCCACACCCTCCTTTTTCTGCTATAGTTTGTAAAAGTGTTGCCCTATATTCTTGATAAAGTGTTACTTTTAGATAAAGTAGAAAAAAAGTGCTACAAGAAACACTCACGCACTACATCATCTGAGGTCAGAAGAACAAGTAAAAAACAGTTAAACACAAATGACTTCATATTACATAGAAATGTACACATTATAATTTTTGGAAATTTGTATTCTGTAGAATTCGGAAATGTTCCGTCGTAGTGCTTAGAGGTTGTACACTGTTATGTAAATGTAAAGGAATTTATATAGCGCAAATCACCAAGCGGTTTCTTAGCGCTTGCTTAGGGAACCCGTCCTGGTATTCCCCTGTGAGATAACCCCAGCAGGGTATCCGCAAGGTGAAAGCCAGGCATCCCGCCGCGAGGGGCCGTTGTGGAGATTAAGCAAGTTATTGCCCAGAGTCACAGAGTGTGAACCCGTGAATCAAGTAGGCACCGGAGCAAGAATTGTCAAGTTCATGGACATTTTAGGACTCAAGACCCCACCGAGCCGGGAATTGAACCCTGGTCCCGAGCTGACCTCTGCTTCCAGGTCTGCCTCCTCTAACCAGTGAGCCACACTTCTCCGCTAACAAATCACGAACTCCTAAAAGAGTATATATCATAGTACTATTATAATATGCAGTACAGGTGATATATATTCTATAGGGAGAAGGTGTAGAGGAACCACAACTGAGAAAAATAGAAATTAGAAAATAACAATCAGAAATGTAGAATTTTTAAAAAATATTTAAATTAAGAAAGTATGTATGAAAGCTATTTTTTTTAGATTGTAATTTCGTAAAATATGGTCACTGAAAAAATATCAGATCAAGTAAGTTAAAAAGGTAAGTTAGCTGTATTTCAGATGGCGCCGACAAAACTCCAATTCCTATTCTGTAACAATATGACACTCTATTACAATATAAAGAGTGACACTGCTGTTACAGTAAAAAGAAAAGGAAAATAAAGTTATGAGTACAACAGAAGATCAATAACGAAATACTTTCCAGCAGTGAAGATGTTCAGAGTTTCTTTTCTCTGGGACTTCGAAATGTTTCATCTTCGCGGCTAATAATTTTCTCGGCCACGCTTCATAAACTCCTCTGAGATCATAATGATTGTGAATATTATAATATACATATTCACACGCATGTGATCACACGGGGGAAACAGACTAAAAACCAGAAACTGGTGACGTTGCTTATATATCTTTACTCTTTGCGCCGGCGGGTCATTACCTGAGAATACAATGACTGACAATATTATAATATACATATACATATTGATAGTATATGATCTTCAGGAGAAAACAGACCAACAACAGGAAGCTGCTGACGTTAATTATAAATCTTTAGGGTTTGCGCCGACGGATCACCAACACCTTTGCAGTGTCAATATTGACAGTATATGATTTCCAGGGAAAAACAGACTAACAACGGGAAGCTGGTGATGTTAATTATACATTTTTAGGGTTTGCACCGATGGGTCACCAACACCTCTGTAGTGTCAATATTATAATATACAAAGTCACAATATATAAGCTCAAAGGAGTCAGAAAAGGAGCTATGTTTGCTGTAATCTCTCTGTTTCTGTAAAAAGCTGCTGCTGTTACAGAAAAAAGACAAAAACAAGCAATAAAACTTTTTTCTAAATATAAATGTTTAAAAATTGACAAATAGCTACATATTATAAATAACTACAATGCCATAAATAAACCACTTACAACTCCGGAATATGTTTTGTTACAGCAAAAGAAGAATCAGACGCTAGAAAAGGGAAAGTTCATCTCAGAATGGACACAGGTAAATAACTCACGAAAACTAAACTAATCGAACAACAGTTGTGGTTTATATACTTTTTGGTTATTGAGTAGTCTA
This sequence comes from Lissotriton helveticus, assembly GCF_964261635.1. Classification (NCBI taxonomy): domain Eukaryota; kingdom Metazoa; phylum Chordata; class Amphibia; order Caudata; family Salamandridae; genus Lissotriton; species Lissotriton helveticus. The sequence continues at coordinate 349,327,204 of NC_136062.1, read as the reverse complement.
TGGAAAGAAGATGCGGTTTCGCCCATTTACATGTCATGTTTTACAGTTGACACATGCTCACTTTTTAACTGTTTAACTTGTGCACGTGTTGGGAAAAGTTACAAAATGTTGAAGCTGTAAAGGTTTCGATTTCGTTCATAACACGTATAAGGTCCTTAATATGTAGATACATTGGAGAGCTTCAAAACTGTTACCCGGCAAACTGTGTCATTTCCATTCTCATGACTAAAGACACCTAAATTAAAGACATATAAAAAATATTTGTTCACAATAGAAGGAAAAAAATACGTGTTAATATTTGTCATCACTATGCTGTTAAATTAAAAAAATGCCAGCATTTGTAAAGGGTACAGCTACCCCCAGAACGGTGTGCCGGCGCTTGGGGGCATCAGGAAGATTAAGCAAGGTGTTGCCCACAGTGACATAGTGGTGGGCTAGCATGCCGCTGGAGCTGGGAATCGAACTGTGAACACTGTTGTTCGAAGTCAGGTATCATAGGTGCTGCGTCACACTTTTCATACACTTATATGTTAATTACTGCTAATTAAGTTATAAACGTTGTTAAATTATAAGTTATAATTTAACAAAGTTTGTAACTTAATTAGCTGTCTTTTTAAAATGTACTTAAAAACAATATAGTTTGCAGGTACATTGCAGTTATCAGTCACACACCTCGTAAATCCTTCATCCAGACACTTATACACCCACTCATTCTTTAATACACCTTGGCATATATATAAAATATATTTAAACTATTCAGAAACACACAGTCACTGGATGATGCCATCAGTGATGTCATCAATGATGTCATTTGAGGTGGTTTCAGTGATGTCATCAGTGTTGTCACTGACCATGCCATGAATGATATAATATGTGACGTCATAAGGAGTCCATTGCCGGGGCGCGAGATATAGTTAGCTGAACTAACTATAACGGTTGAATTTCCATGGTTTTGTACGATTGAAATGTCCAGCTAACTATAATGCTCCTGAAACCTATGGTTTTTTCAGTGAATTTCTATGGTTTTTTCAAATGCAAATTTCTAGCTATAACTTTTCAGTGAATATATGTGTAACTTTTTTAGATTAAGTGTATTTAATATTTTTGGTAAAATGTATATTACATCTAATTCTTTTTTTTACATTACATGTAGTCTTTAATATATTTAATATTTATTAATTTATTAGATATATTTTGTTAAAAATTGGCATATTCTTAGGTCCGACCATGTAATAGGGAAGGATCTTCCGAGGGCGCCCCTTATAACCGTTAGGAGAGCAAGATCCCTGCGGAATAGCCTAGTCCAGGGTCACTGTGGGAATGAGAGTAGAATGTCGCCGTTTGGGAAACTGGCGGGATTTTACCCATGTCTCAATTGCAGTGCGTGTAAGAACAGGAAAAAAGTGTTGGAGTATGAAGTACCAGGCATGAAGATACCAAGGAAAATTAAAAGTTTGATGAATTGTAACACAAGCCACACGGTGTACTGTTTGGTATGTCCGTGTGGCTTGCGTTACATTAGAAGTACAATCCACCCCACAAAGATAAGAATTTTGGAACACCTCAGGTCCATACAGAATAGAGATCCCACCTACCCAGTGGCGAGGCATTTCGAGATGCTCCATCAAAGTAACAGAGACCTTTTGAGTTTCTTTTGTATGGACCAGGTGCCCATGAATGTGAGAGGGGGCAACAAGCAATTGCAGCTGCGAAGTTTAGACTCATGGTACATAATTGATAATCAAACAAAGAGACAATGAGGTCTCAATGTTGGTGAAGAGATGGCCGTGCACCTGTAGTGTTTTTCGGATGAAATGTGATTCTTGATCATGTTCTGGTCTAAGTTAATAACTGAGAGGTTATCAGGATGCTTAGGCACTGGGGTTGGATATGTAGTTGACCAAGTGGGTTGAATGAATGATTCATGGCAACGAACTAGCCCATCCAGGGCGAGATTGTTTATGTATTATTGTTTTGTACTGTGTCAGGGAGTATTGATATATATATTAGCCCATCCAGGGCCATATGTTTTGATGTTATAAGCATGTTCATAACCTTGAATCACAGCAATAATGTTGGCTTTGTTTTCTTGAATGACCCACTCAGTAATGGCCGACACCTTGACTGAAGCATGTGTCCTTTGTTTGTGTTAATAGTACATGGATGGATACATGGATATTTAAACCTGCCTCATGGCGGCGCCAGCCACTATTGACAAAGTGTCGTGTAAACTGTAATCTCAAAAAAAATCTGAGCAATTTATGTTCCTGAGAGTGATGGTGCAATGTGTGTGTACCGGGAGCTATATATATATATATATATATATATATAGGATCTATATCTATCGATCTATCGATATATATATATATATATTTATATATATATATATATATATATAGGATCTATATCTATCGATCTATCTATCTATCTATCTATCTATCTATCTATCTATATATATATATATATATATATATATATACACACACACACACAACTATATTTTGTACAACTATATTTACCAAATTTATATTTCCTTTCGATATTTTTGTAACAGAGAAAATGAATAAAGCCACTTTGCAATTAGTAAAAAATAAATACTGGACCTACATATGGAAAAAGCACAAGGCCATGAAAAGTGTCCTCCTGTCAAATTATTTGGCACTATAACTTGAACCTTGCTGGGAGCCATTTCTTGGCCTGCTAGCCCATCCTCAGAAAAGGGCCTTATATATTATGTTAAGATTAGGAACCTCACAGGTGCGGTCCTTCACCAAATCTTGGTCTACTCTAAGGCCGCTAGAGGCAGTGATGGTTCTTCTGTTGGAGAGCAAGGGGGGCCAACATAAATAGTGGATCAGCCCCCTGGACATGAGTGCTGGGTTTGCCTGACCAAGCCAATCTGGGTGCTGTTCTCATTAAAACTGTAAATATCTTTTACAACGCAACTTTTACCACGCAGTGCCTTTACAACGCTACTGCAAACTATTACAACGCATTGCGCTGGGGGGCGCTCTAGGATAGGGAATAGGTTTAATGTGCTATCCAACACCTTCCATACTATCCACGGGGACTGGAGTTGGAATAGTAAATTAAACTATTCACTATCCAGCACCTAAAAGCACTATGCGTTGTAAAGGTATGCGTTGTAGAAATTGCGATGTAAAGGTAGGCGTTGTAAAAGTATGCGTTGTAACGTCATACATCCCAAAAACTGTTAACAACAGCAAGGGAGCAGAACCTGGATTGGCTTAGGCCAAAAGGTTACTAGGCCTCTTCTTGTAGTCTGACTCCTACTGAGGTAGCCTAAGGCCGGTGGGAAGAATTCAGGTCATGCCATAACATTAGCCAATCAATGCATGGCTTTATTATGAAGCCATGCAGTGATTAGGTGTTCATGTTCCTCGTCTCCTTCTTCCTTTTCGTGTGCAGCGCGCCAGTAAAAGTATTGTGTATGGAGAGTAATGGAGGAGAGCAGCCTCAACAACCTTCCCAGCTGTACATTGCAGCTCCTGACCTCGGCTCAGAGACGCAGGCCATGGCTGAAACTGTGAAACGAAAGGCAGCAGTGAATCAGGCTCTGGAATTGAACTCAGAGACAGTCAGTCACTGGATTGGTTTGGGCATTGGATAGGGGAGCTCTTTGTGTCACAGACAGACAGCAGAAGAACACCTGAGGGGACGCCCAGCCTGTGAGTAAGTACAATTGAATTCTATTTCATTTTTATCAAATGTGTAATGCATGTAGTTTAGTTGGTGTTTATGTTTTATATTAGGCTTTTGGAGGGAGTGGCTGTTTTAGTTTAGGCGTTTCGAGGGAGGGTTTGTTTAATTTTGTGTTTTGGGAAGCAGTGGGGAACTTCACTGGCTCCACCACTTACAAAGGATAACAGGCTTGCTATGCAACAAACCACCCAAGACAGAGGAAAGATGTATAAACATGCATTCTCAAAATCCTGCTACACAAAAGTTGATTGGTTTACAGGAAGTACTCCAACAAGTCCTCTGGTCTGGTACCCTTGCTTGCCTGGTGGTGACATTATTTAGACAAAGAAAGGAGAGACAGACTCGAAGCATTTGTCAGAATAAAAAGAACCATAAACACTCAAGAATCTATATAGAAAACATGACAAACCTGGGAATGTTGGAAAACACACCCATCGATGCCCTCATAAGTGATACATACCCAAACGCACTCAAGAAACACAATGAAGCAGTTGACAGGAATAGACAAATACATTCAAAAATAATTGATTGTATTCAATTTTTTGGCGCTTTGGAACCCGCATTACGAGGACAAAACCTGGCTTATGCAGAGGCCTTTTAGATTTCAGTACGAACATGGACAGTAAAATGGAAGCACATTCGGCAAGTGCTACAGTCTAAAAGGGCACATTTAAAACCATACAAAATGAATTTCTTGAGTGTATGCTAGAGACTTTAAGAAGATATTTTGCCCAACAGTAGAAAACCACAAACCTTTAATCCAGTTGCTAACACCACTGATATGCCACTAAAACTCAGTCTGTATTAATCTTTTGGCATGTTGACAATGATAGCAAAGTGGTGGAAATTTTTGTATGAATTCACACATTTGAGAGATTCCAGTGCAGAAACCATTGCTGCAGCCATACTCCCTGAACTCCTCTTAATCTTCCCAGAGCACACTCCATAAAGAAAAACTAATTGCACAGTGCAAAAAGATATGAGTGGAATTTTTGGGGAAGTACAAAAAAGAATTCGAAATGTGTTCCCCAATGTCCATTATATACACTGTGATGCCCATCAGCTTAATCTTATTATGCAACAACCAGTATGAAAGATCTCAGAGGCCAAATTTTCTTTTGGATGTAGCAGGAATGACAGCATTCTTCTCATGTTCACCCCAAAAAAAATATGCTTCAGGACATTGTGTCCAGAAGACTTCCATAGGAATCTGCAACTCATTAGAACTTTTACATACACATGCATAATCAACCTCATATGTGATTATAGGGTTGATCGTGAGAAACGTTTCGACACCATAGAAGCCAGTTGTAAATTTGACTCCAAAAGTTAAAATGAGGACCTTGGCTTTGCAAGAACACTTCATGACAGAGAGATCAAGTTCTTTCAATTTTTTTTTCAGGAAATAATGTCTCATGTTGACATATTCTACAACCTGCTACAATAGCGGGAAATAGACACTGTATTTGTACAAAGAGCTACAATTCAATTTGTCAATAGCATGAAAGGATTGACAATGTAGACAGCAGACTACCAAAAGATTCTAGTTTTTCAAACCGTAGGAAAAATATAAGGAGCCTTATCCAAATTGCAAAGGAAATATGTGATACTACAGCTGTGCATGCAAAGGATATATTTTCATTTACCTAGCATTTGTTGAGAGTCACATTACTGCAAAGTGACAGTTTACTACGTATATTTCCTTCCCTGTACTAGCTTTGAATTAGGCTGTAGAAACTTATCCTATGCTCAAGAAAGAGAATCTGAGAACTGATTTAACTGCACTATACGGAATGCATGTACATCAACAGGCTACTGGTATCATTTCTTTGTTCATTTCAATTCAAAAGCTTAATATGAAGAAATCACTCAGAGACACTGGTTTTTACTAAGAATGCTCATAAATACTCCTATGACAACAGCAGAATCTGAACATTATATTTTATTTTTAAAGAGAACTAAGACATTCTTATAGAACAGCATGATTGAGGAAAGACTTAGGGGCACATGCATCATTGTTTTTTGTGGTCGGAAAGGGGCAGATTCGCAATTTTTGCATTTAGGATGCATCATCCCAAATACAAAAATCTTTATTTAAGTAATCGCAAAATTTGCGATTACTTAAATTGCGATTGTATTTAGGGAAACTCAAATTGTGATTCTCTAAATACAATGCAACAAAAAAGGCAATTTTGCTTTTAAGAAACGCAAATTACCATCAACTTAAAGTTGATGATGATTTGTGAAAACTTTGAAAAATGCACAAAAGTGAATTTTTCAAAGTTCTATGTTGCACACACACATGCCCTTTAGGCATGTGTGTGCAACATATTTTTTAATTGTACTTTCAGGGGTGCATCAGGATGTCCATTTGACACCCTTGCACCTTTTAAATTGCATGCGCAATTTGCGATGGCCTATTTGGTACTTGCAAATTGCGCATGCAATTCCCATTGATTCCTATGGGCCCTTAGGCCCATAGGAATGAATGGGAAGCCATTCCTTAGTTGCAATTTACAATTTGTGAGTCGCAAATAAGGAATGTGTAGGAATCGCAGATTTTTCTGTGATACCTACATGCATCAGGAATTGTGATTGCTTAAAAATTGCAATTTAGGAATCGCAATTCCTAAGTTTGATGCAGGTGGCCCTAAATGCTTTAAATATATTCTCTATAGACCGAGACCTTGTTAAGAGAATTCAAGACTTCAATGTTTGAGTAGTTGAATAGTTTACAGCTATTAAAGACAGATGTGCTGATTTTGTCTACTAGAAGAGAAGAACAAAATGCGTTAATGTTAACATTTTTAGACTGATTGTAGCTTGTGACATGCTCTTGCTCAATTATTCCTCATCTGTTGTGCAGAATGTGGAGTCAATGAAATAAATAAGTGCTGTATTCCAGAATCCAATGTGTCTATCTTTTACCATCTGGACTGTAGGAAAATAGGATCTGCTTTTATGGTTACCCCTACTTTTTGCCTGGTGCTAAGCTGTTTTTGTCTAGTCTGATTGGGATCCTGCTAATCCGCGCCCCAGTCTCTCTGCTTTCTCCCCTAATTTGTTATGTTCAGTACTTATGTACATCCCAGATTGGATACTGGAGTACCCCTATTAGTCCCTAGTCTATGGTATTACGGTACCCAGGGCATAAGTACCCCAGAGATCCCATGGGCTGTCACATGTATTATGCCACCCATGGGAGACCATTCAAACTGTAACAACAGGCCTGCCATTGCAGCCTGTGTAAGCTGATGCTTGTACCATGGTCACTTCACTTAAAACTGATAAGTCACCTCTATAGCAGACCTTTACAATCCTGAGGGCAGGCTGCTTTGATCTAAGTGTGAGGGTGCCCCTGCATTAGCAGGACACCCCTGCAGCCTATGTAATCCAATCTTCTGGGTTGTTAGTGTAGCAGCCATATACCATATTGAGGAGCACCGCGCAATTACGCGATGACCAACTCAAAATCAGCTGCAATGAATCCAATCATGTTTGGTATCAAACATGTTGGAATCATACCCTCACATCATAAGGTGTAAGGTATGATTCCAAGTACTGGAAGAACCCTCCTTTAGGTTCCCAGTGCTCCCGGTACCAGTCTCCTAGACCAAGGTAGCACAACATGGCTGCTTCAGACCAGAGACATGATTCTGCCCTCCTGCTGCTGAGCCAAGCTTGAGCAAGGCAAGGCAGAACAATAGGTATCCTGCCACTGACAGGATTTAGTGTATTAGGACTGAGTGGGTGCGCTTAGTCTGCATGAAGGGCACATTTGATGCCTCCTTGCATAGTCTAGTTCAAATCAGCACTGGGAGGCATTGGCTCCCGCTCTGGAGTGAAACTGGACAAAGGACATTGAAGTATCCTCCCCACTGTACAGTCCCTTCCCTGGGAAGGTCCCATGAATCTTTCCAAACCTTTCCTAAGGGTACTTAAAGGCTAACCTGTCGGTGGGTCTTTAGATTCCTCGTGGAACATGATTCAATTCAGACAGCACTTCAACTACTACCATCTGGGTACTCTGGACTTCACTGGACTTCGTTTGGGCTCAACTTCGTTCCCATTTCAGTCTGCTGCATCCTCCGTGCCTGTGTACCATACAGGAACCACCCAAGGCCTGTGGACATACAAGACACTTGAAGGAATCTACCTTGAAGTGATGGAGTCACTTCCCTGAATCTGAAGGCACCGCAACTAAGTTGACAGGCCTGCTAATCCTGAGCTCTTGCAGACACGAAAACGTTCAAAAACCTAGGTGGTAGTTCTCCACAGTTCTCGAGGCCTGCCCTGCTCTCTCACCATGTTTTAGGCCAGTATCTCTCATGGGAGGCGCTGGAACCGAACCCTTGTGCACCGCATAGACCTACCGTTGTAATGGCTAATTGGCTTTACTTACATCAAGATCTTCGGGCTCCAAGTAGCCCCAACCTTAAGCATCTCTTGTGACCCGAATCTTTGGCCACATTACAACAGTTGCCTTGTGGTCGGCAACTTTTGATGTGCTGCTCGAGGTCCTGTTGCGACTCAGGTGTTTTCGGCACAACACTCATCAGCAACTTCTACTCCCCACCACTTGTACATGTCACCAGATGCTTCTTTTTGACAAGTTACTGGAACGTCAAAGGTTTTATCAGTGCTCACTGTTTTACAATACAACACAAGGAACTGCAGAGCTGCTTTGATTTTCTACTATAGGGCAGACCAGATGGAAATTTTACAGGTAGTAGCATATTACATATATCCAGCATGGAAGACTACTAGATACGATAAAGTCAGAGTTGAATGCCAAGAGCAACAACTATAACAAGCCAGATGCAAACAACATAGCTATTAAGTCTGAGCAGCTATAATGCAAAATTGCTTGTATAAATTTGTATACAGGCACTGTGCAGGCCAGTCAGTTGGAATGATGGCAGAATCACATATAAGGAATCCGTGATGTTCCAAACTTGCATAAGCATATCATTTATGCAACCAGACTAAGGACTAACAAACCATATTGGACTGGACTGACCATGTAAGCATAATTTTCACCAAAATGCACTTTAACCTCTTGGATGCTAATGACAAGGTCAGCTCGTCATGCAGTACACTGAATGTGTGCTTATGACGAGCTGACCTTGTCGTGAATAATGGGAAATCAGGATCTTCAGCGTAGGAGAAAAATCTCCATAGCATTGAAGGTGTTAAGTTATCATCACCATCCAGCACAGGGACTTATGTTACAAAGTTGTGGCAGACTTCTACTATATCGAGCCTTAATAGTAACTGTATTGGTTGGCAGGTATGTTTATTACCCATCAATATGCACGCTTACCCATTGATATTAATTTGTTTTATTGGTTGCTAATTGTAAACTGCACTCACACCCAATTATATGCACTTGTTTCCAAATGCTGTCTGTTGCCACATAAGCATGATGAATTAGTTGACTCTAGATGAACAGATAGATCGTATGCAATACTTGATGGTTTTAGCGTGGTTATCCAGCCAGTATGACTATTTGTTATGATCACATGATGCTTTAAAATACGAGGAGCTTCTTGTGTGTTTTATATAACAGGAATTTTAGGACAGAAGGAGGCATATGTACTAGAAACTTGCAGGGCACTGCGTCATGCCAAAATTGGTAACGCCGCACTTGGACAGTTTCAAAATGCAGGGAAGCACCGTATTTACAAGAATGCTAAAAAAAAGTGCAAAAAAAGCTGCCTAACGACAGCGCAGGTACCTTAGTGCCATTTTGCTGGAGTGCCTGCGCTGCAGAGGCAATTGTTTATGTGCAGGGAATTATACCTTCAATCTTTACAGGTGATTTGCTATGTCCATGTGTGCTGCAAAATGCAGTATATGTGGAAAGAGAAATATGAGGAGAAATAAAACAATTCTCCTTGCATCTCCTGCTTAAGACCAGGTATTCCCTGGCAGTATTTTTAGTGTTGAACGCCCACAGCCACACCCATTGCACACCCCTTTCACGCTAAGTGCTGCGTAAATAGGGGCATTATTTACAAGGCGGCGTTAAGCCATGTTAAGTGGCTAAATGCCAACTTGTAAATAAGGCGAAGGAGTTCAAAACACCAGAACGTATGAAAAAGTGACATTCTTGTGGCATTAACTCCTTGTAAATATGTCCCAAGGTTTTTTAATTGTTATGGCATAATGGCTGATACAATAACATTTTCCTTGACTTGTATCATTTTTTCCTACACATTGTTCACAAAAATATGGGCGTGTTGGAGGTGATAAAAGAAACACTGCACCATTTAATCAAACAATATTTTTGCTTAAAATGTAGTAAAATCCTTGAGTGTTCCCAATTTGATTATCTAAAATACAGAATATTGAAATGGCTGCAGAGGTAGAATACATAACTATATACAACTCTTACATTTAAATTAGTTAAAAATCGTAAAAGGTATGCCATCATAAAGGTTTAGCTAGAGTGGTCAGACATTGCTGGCAGCAATATGTGCACATTAGGGAAGGGGCCATGCCTTATTCCACAGAAATCTTCCTATGGTGCTTACCAACATTTAGTGCTCTCTTAGCGTGAATGATAAAAAACATAGATTGATGATGGAGTTTGCATACTGAGAGACTTTGGTGTCTGGCAGGACATGTCTCAAGTTTGATGATATTAGTCACCATTAAGGAATAAATTCAGGCTAGTTGTGGCCCGTGCGGAATTACATGAACCTGGGAAAGAGACCTGGCCTGCTACACTAGACGAGGATTCCATTCAAGCACCTTTAAATAGAGTGTCCCTTCTTGGAGGTGCACATATGTGGTCTCCCTCCTTAATGGGACACTATCACCTGCATTTTCCATGTACATATAACATTCTAGGCTGATTAGGGCGAACTGAGCTAACAAGACTAATTGGAAATGCACCAAATACTATTCCAATGCGTGTTATGGGAGGGCAACAACAAGGGAAACTACTGTAATAGATGTGAAACAGCATAACTACCCCCCTAACATAGCAGAGATAGAAGTCAGAGATGTTTTAGAAACTCTCCAAGAGGCTAGGACTAGCTTTTAGAAACCCACAACAGAAAGGTAGGGTGTTGAAATATCGATTACAAAAATATAGTTGACAAAAATATAGTTGTAAAAATATCGTTTACAAAAATATCGACACCCTATACCTAAACAGGTAAGTACATAAATATCGACTCAAAAATATCGTTGTAAAAAATATCGACTTTTTAAATTAATTAAAATTACATTCAATATTAAATAAATATAAGTACTATTAACAAAGTACATTACATTACTTTTATTTTTTGACTATTGAAAACAAATTAACTACATTTTTTCATTATAAACTTAATAAATGTGTACATATACATATATTTAACACATTACTTTATATAACAACAATAATACATACATATAATTAAAATATACAATATATTATTAAATAAAACATTTGATAGCGAAGGGGTAAAAATTACTATTCCCACTCCAGAGGGTGCAACAGTAGGGAAAGTGTTGGATAGCGTAGGGGTAAAAATTACTATTCCCACTCCAGAGGGTGCAACAGTAGGGAAAGCGTTGGATAGCGTAGGGGTAAAAATTACTATTCCCACTCCAGAGGGTGCAACAGTAGGGAAAGCGTTGGATAGCATAGGGGTAAAAATTACTATTCCCACTCCAGAGGGTGCAACAGTAGGGAAAGCGTTGGATAGCGTAGGGGTAAAAATTACTATTCCCACTCCAGAGGGTGCAACAGTAGGGAAAGTGTTGGATAGCGTAGGGGTAAAATTTACTATTCCCACTCCAGAGGGTGCAACAGTATGGAAAGCGTTGGATAGCGTAGGGGTAAAAATGACTATTCCCACTCCAGAGGGTGCAACAGTAAGGAAAGCGTTGGATAGCGTAGGGGTTTAAATTACTATTCTCATTCCAGAGGGTGCAACAGTAGGGAAAGCATTGGATAGCGTAGGGGTTTAAATTACTATTCCCACTACAGAGGGTGCAACAGTAGGGAAAGCGTTGGATAGCGTAGGGGTAAAAATTACTATTCCCACTCCAGAGGGTGCAACAGTAGGGAAAGAGTTGGATAGCGTAGGGGTAAAAATTACTATTCCCACTCCAGAGGGTGCAACAGTATGGAAAGCGTTGGATAGCGTAGGGGTAAAAATTACTATTCCCACTCCAGAGGGTGCAACAGTAAGGAAAGTGTTGGATAGAGTAGGGGTTTAAATTACTATTCCCACTCCAGAGGGTGCAACAGTAAGGAAAGCATTGGATAGCGTAGGGGTTTAAATTACTATTCCCACTCCAGAGGGTGCAACAGTAGGGTAAGCGTTGGATAGCGTAGGGGTAAAAATTACTATTCCCACTCCAGAGGGTGCAACAGTAGGGTAAGCGTTGGATAGCGTAGGGGTAAAAATTACTATTCCCACTCCAGAGGGTGCAACAGTATGGAAAGCGTTGGATAGCGTAGGGGTTTAAATTACTATTCCCACTCCAGAGGGTGCAACAGTAGGGAAAGCATTGGATAGCGTAGGGGTTTAAATTACTATTCCCACTCCAGAGGGTGCAACAGTAGGGAAAGCGTTGGATAGCGTAGGGGTAAAAATTACTATTCCCACTAAAGAGGGTGCAACAGTAGGGAAAGCGTTGGATAGTGTAGGGGTAAAAATTACTAAATGTATTTACAATGTTTAAAAATTAACAAATCTTTATTTTTATTTAATTAATCATTAATTAAATAATTATTCAATTAAAATGTAATTAATTCACTACTTTTTCACGTAAAAATTCAACTACACACACCTAAAATTAATTAAACAATTAACATAATTAATTTAATAATTTTTCAATTACAATGTAATTAATTCACTACTTTTTCACTTAAAAATTCTACTGCACACACCTAAAATTAATTAAACAATTAACATAATTAATTTACATAATTATTAATCAATTAACTAATTGAAATTAATTAACTATTATTTATTACACTATTTATATTCAATTAACACATTAATTAATCAATTATTTTATTATAATTAAATTACTTCCCACCCTACTCCCCTATAAACCCACAACCCGCTACGGAACTATTAACACTAAATTCAACATAAAATACGGTATTAACTAATAAAATACTACAAAAAATACTACTTTGACAACCAATACTCATTAAAAACACTTAATTACTTATTATTATTCAAAAAACGATATTTTTGTAAACTATGTTTTTGTAAACGATATTTATTACAACTATATTAATGTTAACGATATTACTTACCTGTCTGTCGATATTCTTGTCAAACTATATTTTTGTCATCGATATTTCTTCTTGTCGATATTTCTGCGGCGATATTAAGGTTAGTCGATATTTTTACGACGATATTCCCGCTCTGCTGCAACAGAAATACTTAAAGATATCCTACCACATGTTCCTGAACAAGCAACTGGACAATCACCCTCCATCTCAACTTTAAAAAGATCAATTGCTAGAACTAAAAAAGCTACTACTGACACCCCACCTTCCCCCAAAACAATCAGTGAAGTTAAAATTCCACCTGAACTGACTCTAACTCATAACAAAGAACAGTTCCTTCTTTATGATAATAAATCTTATGAAAAAAGAATTTCAATGTTTGTAACTCCCACAAACCTGCTAAAACTGCAATCTTTTGAAACATGGATGATGGATGGTACGATTAAAATATGTCCCAAACCATTTTTCCAATTATACACAATCCATGGACAGTAGGACAATAGCAACATCCCCTTCATTTCTGCACTATTACCTAACAACCAAAAAACTACCTATAAAGAACTGTTATCAAAATAAAGCAAGGACCTAATTACTGCTACCCACAAAAAATTATCATTGACCTCGAACACTCAATGATACAAGCTATCCTAAAATATTACACTCACACAGCAATACAAGGTTGCTATTACCATTTTAATCAAAGCATATGGAGACTCCCTCAAAAATCTACACTTAGGGGCTAATTACGATATCTGGCGGAAAGAATCCACCTAACACTGTCTCGGTTTTAGGACAGACTGACTTGAGGTCACCGGTTCCAACCGTCGGCATATGATACGACCGAACACTGGGCCTCATTACGATGGCGGTAGGACCGCCACCGGCAGCCCGTTGGTGGCAGTCCCAGGGGCATCAGACCCTGCATGATCGCCCACTGCATTATGATGGTGAGTGGATAATGGTTGGCAGTCGGAGAGACCAACTGCCATGGATCTGATGGGGTCCTTCAGTCGGAGGGTCCGCTATCCCTACAGTGGAGGCAAAGAGCCTGCACTGCCATGGGGATTACTATGTCCCTTCCTGGTTTACCAGCATGCAGAAAGGGACATTTGGGGCCCGTAGTGGGCTACCCTTCCCCCCTGGCCCTCCATCATGGGTGGTGCCTGCCACATAGTGCAGGGATTTGAAAAATGTGTATTTTTTGTACTGCGGCGTGTGCTTGTAGCCTGCAGCACATGCCATAATACAAAACATACACACTGCGGACACCTAGACGGCAGTCGCATCGTAATCACTGTGGCAGGACTGCTGACAGCTAGTCGGACAGTCCCATTCCTGACACCATGGCAGTCGGACGAAAGTCCGACCACCATCATTTTCAGGCCCCTAGTCCCCTACTTCACTATGTCAAGGACACCTGGGTAGGAAGGCTTCATTGGTCTGGACATAGAAGACAATCAAAATTCCACATTCCATAGTGGAATGTGCACAACAGTACCCTAGCCCAATTAGCAAAAACAAACAATGCAGTGGAAGGATGGCATAATGCCTTAAAATCCTCAATGGGAAGAACCAAACCAACCCTACATCAATTACTACAATCTATCCAAAAAGAGCAAAGCTACCAAAGACTAGAGCAATATGTAACACAGCTATGTCCTAAAATTACGAAACAAACTAAAACAATGTATTAACATTTCCAATTCAAAGTAGGGCTCTACCCAAACACTAAGGGGAATAGAACATGTAGGGGCCCATTACGATGGCGGGCGGACTACTACTCCTACAGTGTTTCAAGCATTAAATATGCAGTGTACAAGTTCTCCAAAATGCTGAGAGAATATTGTGCATAGTAGCAATTGTATTTCAGAGAAAGGTCCCTCTAGCATATGTTAAAGACTCCCCTTTATGAAACATTAAGGTTTTCAGTCAACTCTACTTATCAAAGTTCATGTTAAAATAACTATTGAACTGTCACTTCTCCGAATGTATGCACAGGTGTAAATAATACATTATTACAGAAAATGATGACCCAGGAATCCACCACCTCATGCAGTACTCCTGGTTTCATAACAATCTTGTATGTTCAGAACCAAATCAATTCCATTTGAAAGTAATCTGAATGCTAGCAGAATCGAGGTTGCCGGGGCACCTTTCATTTAACATGCTAAATTGGCCAGAGACGAGTTACACTCACCCTGAGGCGTGGCCTCTTTACAAATAATAGAATGGCCAAATGAAGTTTCACATTCTTTTACGCTGAGAAATACTTTGAAATTCTCCATCCCTACACCTGTAATTGAAAGGCAGGACCCATGCCTCATATACAAATCTCCCTCCTGCTGTACCATATCTGCCCACTGGAAAATGTTTCAAACAAGATGTGAAATGAAACATAGAAATTTGCAGTGAGATAAATCTGTGGATTAATCATACAGCAAATGGTGTCTCAGCTACTGAGAAGGGCAATTTCTTCAAGGGCTCAATGCTTAACTTTGTGTGTGCTGTCTCCTTTTTTGCCATTATTTTGTGTGAGTGATTCAAATTATAAGGCAAAAATACATCAATCACATTCATCTATTTCCCGGGCATGCTACTAGATTTTAAAATCTGTAATGTTCAGCTCAACTGTATGATCGATATAAGCTGACTTTGACCTGTGTTGGAAGAGAAAAAGGTCACTTTGTATGATGTCGATTGCTGAGGATACAATGTTATACAGAGAATAAATCCTAGTTTAGAATGTGGTTATACCATTATCACAACAACCAAAACTTTTTCCAAAATACACCTGTTGAGTTTAGCAAGTTCCCGCTCTGAAACTTTCCAAAGTTCATTCTATATGGCATATGGAAAGCATTTATGATGTGGTGATCTAGGACCTAACAAAAAATCCTTTAAAACCATGTCATCAGAAACTAGAGCTAAGTGATCCTCAACTGCATCTAATGTGGAATGTTGTAACCGTTGCTAGTATAACTTCCCCGCACTGTAGGTAGTAACCACCCCGAGTACTGTGTCTACACATAACATGCGTCTGGTCTGTTTGTTTAGAAATCCCTTGTGTTGCTTAAAAGCATATATTTCACAGAATTTACATTCCAATTATCAGACAAACTGGCAGGAGCAATGATGCCATTCATTGATACTCTAAATACATAATTAATATGTAAAGTGTCTGTGGGACAATATTAAATGGGACCTTTTCCCAAAAAGTGCCATCCGGGACAGGAAAGACAGAAGTGCTCACAAAGGACAGGTCTCTTCACACTTTATGTGATGGAGAATGAAGTTTCATTACCTTAGCTGCCAGTTCAACAGTAGAGCGTGATGGGAGATAGTGTCCATTTAGGAAAAAAATTAAAACGATGACAAATCCAATCCAAAAATAGGAAAAACAGTGAAATGGCGATCCAAATATATATCTAAGGTAAAATTAAGTACATCCGTTTTAGTTTTAAAAAAAAGTACGCATCCCAAACAGAGGTGTGTTTGACAAATCTGAGGAATAGTCATCAACAACTGCAAAATAGCCAAATACCATACAGGGACCTCACAGGGCAATGTAGAACTGGTAGACACCTTCAAAGCTGGATCAAAATACATACACAATTTCATTAATAGAAATGGTACTCAAAGACCGTAAGTTTACATATTGTTAGAGTGTGGTATTAGCAGTAGTAATAGCAAGTAGTAAAACTTCAGTATCTCATATCCCCTGCTGGGGAACAGTGGTTTCTGCATTATTTAATGCTTGTAGAGGTATTACCTCTATTGTAGTGAGAGGAGATAGGTAACTACCCTCATGCCCTCATGGGCTACTGTGTAGGACTGGCAACATGGTGTGGTTTGATGAGGTCAATTAACGGGCAAAGTGTGGCAAAGGTACTATTCTGGTCATTTTAACTGCCAGGACTGGCAGTTAAAACTACCAGAATAATACTTTACCGGGGCTCTGGATGATGGGTCAAATTTCCTCTAATCAACAATCTTCTCTCGGAATAGATCCTCAATCTTTGGAGTCCAGACAGGAGTTGCTGGTTTCACCATTCACTTTAGTTTTTTTGGGCATTCGTGCAGTCATCTTGGAAGTCTACGAATTCCTGTAGGACAGAAAAACATTCAATGATGTGTAAAGGAGTATCTGCTGCCACTGTGACTGGATTAACAAGGTCTGGAATGAACATCTGTACGTCAAACATGACTTCAAAAGAAGTCCAGCCACCCAAGGAGTTTTTACGCAGATTATTTTAAGCTCTCTGGTCTCCATAAAGATTATTGATCCAACTACAGCCTGGACTTAATTCCCTAGCTGTAAGAGACTGATATAGGTCATGGTTTTTCCTCTCCACTATAAAACTCCCCTCAGGATGATAGCAGACGAATAGTGCGCAGCCATACACAGGGTGCCCATGGTATCCTGTTAATTCCTGGAGGCAAACCCTGGCCCCTGGTCTGAGAGTTTTCTGCTACTGCATATGTCCCAATGAAGACTAGCAGAACTCTCATAACAGTTCGAGCATCAGCGGATTGTTGTGGCCACACCCGTAGAAATCTAGAACACAAATCAAATGCTATTAGAATGTATTTAAAGGAACCATCTCTGGACCCAGAAGTCTGGAGGCAGTGGTGGCCTTCTGATATGCCCCCCCTCAGACCTCCGTGGGAGTAGCTAAAAATCTAGGGGTAAAAATGGACAACTCACTGGACATGAAGAACCAAGTTCAATCAGTGGCTGGCACCTGCTATGGCACCCTGAAAATGCTCCGAAAATATTTACCTCTCTTGTCACTCTCACATAGAAGGATGGTGGTTCAGGCCCTTATCAACTCAAGGCTGGACTACGCGAATGTCTATACCTGGGTCTTCCAGAATACCTACGGAGTAAACTCCAGGTAGTGCAGAACGCGGCCGATAGAGCCATTCTCATGTTGAGCCCTAGAGCCCACATTTCTCCCCATCTCAAGAACTAACATTGGCTCCCTAATCGCCGCAGAATTCAGTTCAAAGC
The DNA here is from genome assembly GCF_964261635.1 of Lissotriton helveticus. Taxonomy (NCBI): domain Eukaryota; kingdom Metazoa; phylum Chordata; class Amphibia; order Caudata; family Salamandridae; genus Lissotriton; species Lissotriton helveticus. Next base: position 349,309,223 of record NC_136062.1, on the reverse strand, counting down.
CCTGATATTGGCTTTCAAAGCCTTGCATGGCTCTGGGGCAAACTACATCAGGAGAAGAGTGAGCTTTTACACAACTGGCAGAGCTTTAAGATCATCTCATCAACATCTGATGTGCGTGCCTAAATTCGATCGCTGCCGTCGAGGAGGTAGCTCTTTTCAAGTTCAGGTTGAACACCTGTGGAACAAACTCCCAACTGCAATCAGGGAATTGTCCGACATTTGGCCTTTCAGGAAACAACTTAAAACATGGCTGTTTCAGCAGTAATCCTCTCCCTTTTTGTCTGTGAGTACGCTCTATTCTTCCTACTATCGCCCTGTTTCCTCTAGAGCCGGGACACTCTATCAAGTAGCTGTGCACTCTACAAATATGCAATAACATAACATAACATAACCATCTGAGTTTAGAGGTTTTCAATGGTTGAGATATACGCAAGCCAATGGTATGTTTTGAACTAAGAGAGGTGTCTGCAGTGGAAACTTTTATTTGTTGAAAAATGTCACAACAGAGGACATATTGTTTCTTTTTGTATAGACCATGCCACCAATAGCGTTTCTGTAGTAGGTAAACTGTAGCCGCCACACCTGCATGGGCAGATGCAAATCCCTCATGAGCACCTATTATGAATTCTAGGCTGCGGCCTGAATTTTGTATCACTCGATCCCCCACTGCAGGAATATGAACAAAAGGTATGCTTTTTTTCACTCAGTAGGTAGCAGTATTTTGCTGTATGTTTTTTTTTAAAATAATTGAATGCTGAAGTATGAAGCAGTGACAGCTACCATAATGTCTCCACCCACTCTCGTATGAGAAGGAGTAATTGCAGCTACAACAGCAGTGTAGACCACTGCCGTTGAGGCTTCAGAAGCCAGTAAATTTCCAACAAAGTGTATTACAACATGTTAGTGACTCGAATGTATGACTTATAGGAGCCTGTGGCAGACATTCCTTTTAATATGCCATCTTTCCCCAAAGTAAATTATGCTTGATAGCTTTTAGGTCTCTGAATCCATGCAGTCGCCAATAGTGTGAGTGCTTACTGAAATACTGGACACAATAATATAAATCACTCACTATAAGTGTTGAGAATTTAGGATCAGTATTTTCTATGTCCAGAGTTAGAGCTTTGATCTCAGCCAGCTGGGTAGTACAATCCCTAGAACTTGTGAAAAGGTTTTTTGTAGCTAGAAAACTCCATCCCTCATTGCTCTACATACTGCTTGACAAGAGGCAAAACATTACTTGGACAGGGTATTCTTATTGTAGTGTGGGGGCAAAGACAGAGTCTATGTCAATAGCTGTTATGGAGGTGGCCCAGTGTCTCCATCTCGAATGTAGAGCTTTTGCATTAGGAACACTGGCCTTTGTGAGAGACACAATTATGTGTTTTCCCATAGCCAATGATCTTTCCTTTGTAACAGCCATTGGAACTGAAGTTAGTATTAAACACATTTCTGCATTTGAATATAAATGCATTTTATATGCAATCAGTACTGTATCACCTACATTGAAAGTGACACTTGTGGAACCAGTGGTTTCCGCAATTAAGCGGGTCACAAAATTTGTGGTGTTAACATATGTGTGTGAATGTGTAAATACATGCATGTCAGTTTAAATCATTCTCAGAATCTTGTATGTTCTGGTGTTCATTATGTGTTTTAGAAGTTTGGACGTATTAAATCAAAAAACGGTTTCTCCCATTGTGCATAGTGTGGTATGTATGTTCTCCCAAAGATGAGAATGCCCCAAAGAGATAATAGCTCTTGTATTGTGTTTGGTGGTCTCTAAGAAATGTGATGCTAAGCTTTTGCCTTCATTTGATTACTTGTATCCAAAGAACAGGACATTGAGATAGTTTTTTTTTGTTTTCTGTAAGTACAATTTATAGCCATGTTCAGCAAATCCCATGACTATATGAACCACTCTGGCTTGATGTGTGTTTGAGTCATCGACATAAGACAATGCTTCTATGCCATTTTCTTAAAATGTATGTTACTTGGACAGGGAACAGGCCTGGGCTGTTCTTATACCCATGTGGAAGTTGACTAGATACCAATCTATTTCAGCCTAAAGAATTTAATATGTAGTGTTAAATTTAACCCAAACTTACTTTCATTGTATGAGGTTTACCACCCTTAATTTCGATTTCCAACTCAAATAATATGTCTGTAGAGCTAACCCTCTGATCTGGTGTTTCCACCCAATAAAATCAGGAGTTGCTCTTGCCATCAGAAACTCTTGAAGAGCTTTCCAAACTTTTGTGACCTCTGCCTCAGTGTCCAGCAGTGCAGTGCCCATATGTGCTGAATATTTAACAGAAATACCTGACACTTTTTTCTTCTTGAATTGATGTTTTGTTGGGGAAGTTTCTCTTGTTTCTGATGATGTCAGATTAACATTGTGAGTCCTTTTCCGGTTTCACGCACTCTTCTGATTTGTGCTCTGTTTATAGGCATCAGATTGTGTACTGCAATTTGTCGAATCAGTATGTCATTCTGCAATTATTGGAAGAGGTCCCTTCATCCAACGAATGGCGACCATATGCCGTGGCAACAGAAGAGTCTGTGTCACCAACCTACGACTAGTCCGTGGAAAATCTCAATCCTAACCCAGTATCAGTGGCATGCAAGCTAATACCTACCCTTTTATTCCTCCCAACATTTTAATGAAATTGCCCTAATATGGAATGTGTATCACTCTGTAAACTAACCTGAGCAGTTATTTATCTGGGCATCCATTTTCACACAGATCCAGAGGAAGTAATCTGTGAAAATTATGGGTGATGCATCGGCTCACTGTGGCAGTGGATCATTGGATTCACCACCCCCTCTCTCTCTGTATCATGTAGCTATGACTGAAAACTACATAGGGCCTTGTTGGAGACGCTCATGATGGCCACCAACTGGTTGTGTTGTTGATGCATCATGAATAATGTCTGAGGTATTCCCACATTAAGGGCCATATGTATCATGCCCAAATGCGTTCGCAAACGCTGAAATTCGCAGAATTTCGGCGTTTGCGAACGCGTTTTCGCAAAATGATATGTATCACCCAGATCTGCATGCAAAATAAGGAATCACAAAATTTGCGATTCCTTATTTTACGATTGCATTTAAGGATTCGCAAATTTTGCGATTCCTTAAATGCAATGTAAGAAGCCCAAAAAATGTGCAAAATTTCCTTAAGGAATCGCAAATTACCACCAACTTCAAGTTGGTGGTAATTTGCGTATTCCTTGAAAAATGCACATTGTTGAATTTTTTAAAGTGCCATGTGATGCACATACATGCCCTTAGGGCGTGTTTGTGCACCACATGTGCACCCATGCTTATTTCGGGGATGCAACAGGGTGTCCTTAGGACACCCCTGCACCCTTGAAATTATTCGCAATTTCCGATTAGCAAATTGCGAATCGCAAATTGAGCATAGATTCCCATTCACAATTTGCGAATTCGCAATTAAGGAATATCAAGAAATAGCTAAAAAAGTGCTATTTTCTTGATACATACCAATTTGCGATTCTGAAATAGCGATTTCTTAAAAATCGCTATTTGAGAATCGCAAAACTGGATGATGATACATATGGCCCTTAATCTTTCAGATGAGCCGGTTGTGGGAGAGAGCAGTACGGTGGGTAATAGGTAGATCGCCATGTGTCCAAAACTAGACATATGGAGTATGCGCTCTTTTAAAAAAAATGTCCGAAACAATAACAGTGAACTGATGGCAGGAGAGAGGTTGTTACATGTTATTGGAATTGTAGCCAGTGGGTTGCTTTGTAACCCTCCTGGATGCGTTGGAGACATATGGTTTGGGGAGTGGAAAGGCCCCTATGTCCTCCCAGACTGATTGAGATTTATCCAAGATTTGTGCCCAATTGTGCAGATAAGACTCATTAGTCTCACACCTGGATGGAAAAAGGAGCAAGAGGAAAAGGAAGCGTGCATTAAAAGACTTGGTTTTAATACAAGCTGAGCTCAGTCGCAACATCGTGCTGCAAACAAAGGTAACTAGTGTTTTAGTTCAACTTGTACATACTGTTGGCAGGGCTCTGCCAGAGAGGACTTGGGACATTTTTTCAAAAGAGCGCATACCCCATATGGCTAGTTCTGGACATATGGTGGTCTATCTATTACCCCCCGCACTACTCTCTCCCATAACCGGCCCATCTGACCGATCAAATGTGGAAATACAACAGGCATTACTCATGACGCATCAACAGCACAACCAGATGGTGGCCATCATAAGAGTCTCCAAGAAGGCCCTATGCAGTGCTCATTGCTGTTGAGAGACTCGTCAACACCCAATTAACCACCTTCATCAAAGCAAACTCGATCCTGGACGCCTCTCAGTCCGGCTTCCGCAAGTACCACAGCACCGAGACCACCCTCCTCGCCGCCATGGATGACATCCGCCGGCTACTGAACCATGGACAGACCGCAGCCCTCATCCTACTGGACCTCTCAACGGCCTTCGACACTGTCTTGCATCACACTCTGGCATCCAGACTCTACGACGCCGGAGTCCAGGACAATGCCCACGACTGGATCAGATCCTTCCTGACGGGCTGAACTCAAAGGATCAGATTCCCACCATTCCTCTCCAAGCCCACCGACGTCATCTACGGGGTACCCCAGGGGTCTTCTCTGAGCCCGACCCTCTTCAACATATATATGGCCCCTCTCGCCACCATCGCATGTCTACACGGACTCAACATTGTCTCCTACGCCGACGACACACCGCTTATACTCTCCCTCACACATAACCCCGAGGACACCAGACACAATTTCCAAGAAGGAATGAGGAACATGGCTGAATGGATGAAGAACAACTGCCTGAAACTGAATTCTGACAAGACCGAGATCCTCATCCTCGAACCCTGTCAGTCAGCCTGGAACCACACCTGGTGACCCGCCTCCCTCAGCACGCCGCCCACCCCCACCGACCACGCTCGAAACCTAGGCATCATCCTCGACTCCTCCCTCTCCATGCGTCGTCAAATTAACTCCGTGGCCTTCACCACCTTCAACTGTCTTCGCATCCTCCATAAGACTTTCAAGTGGATCTCCGCGGACTGCAGGAAGACCGTCACCCACGCACTTGTCACCAGAAGACTGAACTACGGCAACGCACTTTACACCGGGACTAACAAAACCCTGATTCACAAACTACAAACCAGCCAGAACGCTGCCGCCAGACTAGTGCTGGGTGCGCACCGTTGCGGACACATGACCCCACACCTCCGCACACTCCACTGGCTGCCCGTGGAAGATAGGATCACTTCCAAACTCCTCACCCATGCATACAAGAGCCTCAACGATGCCGGCCCAACATACCTCAACGTACGACTCTCCTTCCACGTGCCCGAAAGAAACCTCCGGTCAAAGAGCCTCGCCCTGGCAGAAGTCCCTCGCATCAGCAGAACCAGAACAGGCGGGAGGGCTTTCTCCTTCATCACGGCGGAGACATGGAACACGCTCCCTGTGAGCATCAGACGCTTCCCTAACCTGGAAACCTTCAGGAAAGACCTCAAGACCTGGCTCTTCAAGTGACACAGAACAGCGAATCTCCCCTCCCCCTAGCGCCTTTAGACCCTCACGGGGAGTAGCGCACTTTAAGCCCACTGATTGATTGTTGATTTCTGTGTATTTTTCTTTATTTGTTTTTCTACATATGTGTGCATGTATCTATGTGCATGCGGTTGCCCTGACTGTTTCCAAGTGTGCATTTATCTGTGTTTGTATGTCTGTGTAGTAGCAACTTTCTGTTTGTGTTTCTGTTTGTGTGTCTGTGTGCGTGTGTGTGTGCATGTGTGTGTGAGTGAGAGAAGTGAGGTTTATAAATTAATGGGCCTACATGTAGCATAAGCCATAACAAAGCAGCTGTTTTTTTCAAATTAAAAAATGAGGTTTTACAGAGATGGCACTTGTATCTGGAATAGTACAGAAGGCAAATGTCGATCCTGATGGCTCACGTCAATGCTAGATTTTTAGTATAAATGTGTGTGCGATATAAAGCATTCTGATGCCCTATATTTGATGAGTAGCACTGTAAAATAAATAAATAAATTGTGAGGGAGGGGCATGGAAAGAGAAAGGGCACCATTGAAAAGTGGTAGTGAGCAAATTGTTGGAAAAGCAAATCATAGAGGGTGCCAACAAGTATCATTGGACTGGGAGCAAACAAAGCTAAAGCCATCCCTGAGTCTGATAGTAACATGATGGGCCATCCTGGCTTTATGGGGTGTGGAGCTGTCACCTACCCAACTAGCACTTCACAGGCACTGGCACAGTCCAGATACAGAGCGCTTTACCATGCCCGCAGACAGAGTGAGACCAGGGTAGGGAGACAATGAATTCCAGACACTTTTGGAGGGGAAACTCAGGAGCTTCTCCTACTTCGATGAGGGGACAGGATTAAAAACAGTACCCACAGACCCACTCTTCAGTACACTCCTGAGCTCTGGCTATTACAAAATAAGGACTGCCCTGCTACAAGAGGACTACCCTGCCGCAAAAGGACTGCCCTGCTGTCTGAGGCCTGCAGTATGGTCTGAGAAGGCTACTGTACCTGTACCCTTCTCCTAGCCTGAAGTGACTCCAAGTGCCAGCTGACTGACCTCATTTTTTGACCTGCAAGGAAACAACAAGCTCCAGATTCCTTTCTGCAACTGCCCAGCTCACCTGCTGCAATTGGATCTGCCTGGACCTGTAACTAGGCATTTAACAATAAAGAAAAAGGGTGGCAGGGTATAAAATGCTTTGAGTCGTGTAAAGTCACAGCTGACAAATCAGAATGCTCAAAGGATAGACAAAAGCCCAAACGTATAATCATAACAAAGGGTTAATATCCTGAGCAATAATTGTCCAAAGTAATTAGAACAGTCCACAGTAGTAGTTGCCGCAGAATTCTTCTTCTGTTATTTATTTTAATTTGACACAATTCAACATAGATGTAGACTCTAGCCAACACGTGTTTTGTCTGTATGGGGTAAACCATAGATTTCTTCAGGGCAAACTGGTATCCGACTAGATCAGAATATTAGAATAAAATGCAAAGATACAAGGTCCCAGTCAGTTACTTCTGTAACGCCTGCAAGCGCAATAGAAAAGGCATCTAGGTATCAAAAACTTAAATATTGATCCACTAGCAATAAGCTACATTCTCAAGTCCAAATCCTATGGCGTTTTTTTACGGGGAAGCACTCTCCACGTGGACTATTACCCTGCTCAGGAGAAATATGGACTATGTACACTTACTATACTGATCAAGTTGGATAGCAGTTTGCCCTGAAGAAGACTATGGACAATTATTTCTGAGGATATTAAACCTTTGTTATGACTGTACCTAGGCATGCCTGAGTCCTGCTGGACTCTTCTGGAGTGAGTTCCTGCTTCCCTTCAGGGGCTCCCCGGGTCCTAGGTCCATAGTGCGTCATCAGTTGAGCTCCTCCATGTAGAAAATGAGAAATTCTGGAGTTTTGGGCTCTTGGCTACCGCAAATGTACCCTTTGATGGCAAGTTCCTGCCACCATGCTGCCTGCCAATGTGAAGATTCTGTGAACCAGACTGCTCATGCTACAGCGACTGGTAGCAACAACGGGCACTTTGCACTACATCATCGGCAGCCTGCATAGACTGCTTACGTGACTATCCAGCTATGACCGTCCGAGTCATCCGACAGGATCTTCCTGCTACGGTGATGACCATCCCAACGCCTAGCCTGCTCTACATGCTACAGCGACAACCAGCCATGATGCTCAACTTTACTCCTCACGGCCTCCACTACCAGGAATGTGACTGTTCATGTTAGAGTTTAGAAGAAAATCTTTTAGCATGACTAAACTAGACCCCGTATTCAGCCCCCGCTCCATCATTGTCGACCTGATCTTGTGCCTTTCACCCGTTCTCGCATGACAGATAGCCGCAAGTGGCTTTTTGTGCTTTAGCCTTTATATTTACCTGAAACCTTTGAAATTGCATCTCTCCAGTTCTACTGATTGGATTTTTGTTGTTCTGGGGCAAATAATTTATTACATTTTACTATATTTTCCTAAATTGGTGTGGCAATTTTCTTCTGTTGTGTTTTCACTTTGTTACTGTTTGTGTGCTGTATAATTACTATACACATTGCCTCAAATTTACGCCTGACTGCTTTTGTGCAAAGCTACTAAAGGCTGAAACACAGATTAGGAGAGTCACATTTGTAGTACACCTATGACAAGGATTATGGCTGTTGCTTGAGAAGGCCCCTCAACTAACAACCCAATTTCTCACACAATGTAAAGTATTAAATACAATACTGCCCTATTTTCAAATTACGTAAGAGTGAAATTTTCATACTTCTGGTTTATATGTGACATGTCACTGCCAGTAGTGTGACATTTGAGTGCATAAGTGCAAGTTTTCTGTTTGCATATGTGTGAAATTCCAACTGTTTTAGCTCACGTATGTGCGCAGTATAAATTAAGCGCACACACAGCAGAGTCTTCACGATTGGCCATTGTGGGTAGCTCAACTAAACTTTATCTGTGTCCCTTGTTTCTTCCGCCTCCAAATCACTTTTAGATTGACCCTCTAGTATTGCAAACTATTGTCTTGTAAGGCGTTGGGCCTAGATTTGCACCACGTTTTAGTTGTATAAGTTAAGATAAATGCTGGCAGTGCATTAGCACAAATATGTAAATAAACGCACTTTGTTTTAGTTTGTCGTTATTTACTTTTATAAACCGACACCCCACCGTAGAATGCTTCACATAGCTGTACAGCAGAAATACTACTCAATACAACACGGAAAAATAATATAACATTAAAATAGATGAGTACTATAAACTTCATTATTATATCCATACTAATATTATAAAGAGAGAGCCCAAACCTTTGAGGCGGGTAATCTCAGTAACCACAGCACCAATCACAACACCCAATACAGTGTTGGAAAGGTCAGTTGCAACAGAAGGACATAGGCTATGCAGATGGCCAGCATATATATATATATGTTTTGCAGAGTTTTATATCGCGCAAACTTGACCTGAACTGAATCAGGTATCAGAGCGCTTTACATAGCACCAGTTACGTTACATGAGGACATGCATTCATTTTTGTTAGGCACTGGGAGATTAAATGATTTGCCCAGAATCACTGGATGTTTGGCGTCGTTACCAAGACTCGAACCCAGATCCCCAGGTCCGAGGTCGAGCGCCTTAGCCGTTAGGCCAACTCCTCTATAAAATTAAAAGGTAAAAGAACCGTGCCAGCAAAGTAGTCCCTTGTGGGCGTGTCTGCGTTGTGCTGTGGGCGTGGGCTGGGGGCGTGACTAAAGCTGGGGGCGTGTGGTACGGACATCACATTGTGGGCTGTGGGCGTGACAAATGAGGGGTGCATGACAAACGCTGGGGGCGTGTGTCCGCCCTTCATGCCATGTGAGTCGTACATACAAGCGCCAATTACATTGCTGTGCAGCATCAAGGGGCACGCTGGGGGCGTGACACACTGGGGGCGTGAGAAATGCTGGGGGCGTGTGTCCGGCCTTCATGCCATATGAACGCAATTGCGCCGCATCAAGGGGCACGCTGGAAGCATGAGAAACGCTGGGGGCGTGAGCTACATTCCGCCCTTCATGCCATGTGGGTCGTACATTAATCAGATGATCGTCTGCTGAGGCCGTGTGCTGGGGGCGTGACAAACTCGTTCACCTGGAGGCCTGGTAAGTAACGTTATTGCAGCCTCTCCTGCGCGCTGTTACTGAACTCTCTCATTCAACGAAATTACACGTGCCTGCTACCATCAACCAGGGCTCTAGCCGGGCTCAGGCGGCGGATCAGTACACTAATTACACGCTCCTGATAACATTAACCAGGGCTGCAGCTGGACCTCAAGCTGGGGAACACGTGCCTGCTAACATCAAACAGGCCTGCATCTGGGCCTCAAGCGGGGGAACACGCAAATGAGCGTGTCTGCGGGGACAATTACTGCAGCCTCTCCTACTCACTGTCACTCAACTCTCTCATTAAACGGATTTACCCGCGGCTGATAACTCTCTCATTCAACGACATTACATGTGCCTGCTAACATCAACCAGGGCTGTAGCCGGGCTCAGGTGGCGGATCACTACACCAATTACATGCACCTGCTAACATCAACCAGGGCTGCAGCTGGGCCTTCTCCGTCCCTATTCTAATGAAACAAAAAATGTTGTCTACCGCGGGATTTTAAAATAAATTGCCCTTGCCAAATACACACGTTACACACATTCTATTTCATACCCGGACAACGTCGGGACGGGCTGCTAGTATAGCATAAACAGGTAAGAGGAGACTACATAAGCTGAACAAGTATAAAGACAGCTATTAAGTATGTTCACTTAAGCACTATATAGACATATTTTCCTTCACGTACAACTTTGTGAATGATGCATAACTACTGCATATGTGAGCTAATTCTGACTAACCTGGTCTCGAAGACATTTTTGATCTAGATGCTACAGTGGAATTGCATCACATGTTTTGTGAATGAATTATCGGAGCAGTTATGTTTCTTGAGACGATGAACAACTGCTAAAACCGAGGCATAAGTATCACATTTTCCCAAGTATTTTTAGAGTCTATAATAGTAGGATATTTCAGGTAAGTCCATCACCCAAATGATGCTGGGTTGGTTTCTGAACAGGATCAATTTATCACACGTGGAAGAGGAACTACAATATACATTTGTACATTGAAATTGATTGCTTTTTTTATGCTTTCGGGACCTTGTGCCACTTTTAACTTCTTTTAATTAGTCTTTGCTTCAAAATTCTTTTTTTCTGAGTACAGAAATATGTAGCTATTCCCTTTTAGAAAGGATGCCTGCCCTGCGATGATGAGATCATACGTTTCAATTACAGGAAATTGATCTCCTGCCCTTTTGTGCTTTTGCAATTGTACAATTTTATCCTAGTCGTGTCACTTTATTGTAATTGTACATGGCAATTGCTGAACAGCAAAGAAACGTATTAACACATAATTGATTACTTTAGGGTGACAATTTTCGGTTAGACTGATTTCCTAACTCGTCGGTTTGTTTTCCTTTATCTTACGATATGGAATCCATAGTCAATTATCCTAATCTGAATTCCATTTTGGACTGAATCCGTTCTATATACTTTTTAGTGCAGTATGCTGAGAATTTTTCTTTTTTTTAATAAAATAGATTTAAGCCTAGTAGCTCCTGTTGCTGTCCGAAGTGAACGAAGTTATGTTTCTAACTCTGATACACATAATGCACTGCATCAATATTTATAAAAAATTGATAGTAACGAACTTGTCACCCCACCAAAATATATCTAATGCTATTACTTTCTCTATATGAAAGAAAACAAATGTCCTGCATGTGGACATTTGAATTATTGCACCTATGCCAGCATCATCTATTGTCAATGAACAAGGAGATCTGTAGCACATGCAAGTTGCCAGATGTCAGGTATAATGATTTAAGTTTATTCATCAACAACAACAGGAGTATGGGTCGGTTCATATTCCACTTCCGCCGCCAACCAACTGACAATCCCCACGTCCTTTCTATTCTAGAACCCTTTTTCCCATACATTCTATGAGCACGCTCATAGAAGCTGCATGGCATCCTTACATAGCATCCCAATATATCTTGCTACTTTACAACAAACGCAATAAAGTCTGCAAAAATAGGGTAAGCAAAGTACAACTTGACATTCTAACAATTGTGTCATTGCATTCATGACATGTGAACCTATAATCATGAAATTATAAATGTAATATATAATTATGAGCAAAATAATTAGCTTTCATAAATGAATTCCATAACGGTTCAGTGCATGCACATGGTAATAAGCATATAACACTATTTCAAAATATAATCACACAACTTACTGGACAATGTAGTTATCCTTGATGAAGGATTGAGCCTTACCTTCTCACCCTCACATCACGCTGACCTTCCATAATCTCTTCCTTCACACCACCCCTGTGACAATGAGAAACAGCTATTCTATCCTTGTTGCACCATTTGCCATCCTCCAACTTCAGTGCACTCTTCTGCACTTCCACCACTTGTTTAGGTTCAGAAAATTTCAAATAGCTCTCAAGAATTATTCTTGAACACTTCACTCTCACATAGTCGCCAACTACTATTCTCAAACTCCATAATTCTGCTGTACTTTAACATTTTTATTCAGAGCTTCTATCAGTGTCTTCTCTACATCATCAATTTTACCACTAGGTATAACAAATTACCCCATCCATTTTCTCAACATCTTGGAAGCCTATACTCGATCTCTCAACAATATGAAGGGTGAAACGTTTGTGTCTGCATTCGCTGTGGTGCGTACTGCCCACAAGACCTTTCTCAATTCCAATTTACAATTCAACCCATCGGCCTTAGCTAGTTACACATTCTCCTTAATAACTCTACTGAATCTCTCAACAAAACCATTTCTCCTTGGGTAATATAGGGTCGTTTTGGTATGTTTCATGCCCATGAACTTCAAAAATTCCTCAAATTGTGCAGATGTAAATTGACACCCATTAACTGTCTATCAATCAATCAGACATTTGTAGAGCGCACTACTCACCCATGAGGGTCTCAAGGTGCTGGGGCGGCGGGGGGGGAGCTGCTACTACTCGAACAGTCATATCTTGAGAAGTCTCCTATCCATCACAACTTCATCAAGAATCCCTCCTTTGGGAAATACTGATTCAATTTGATGACCACTATACCATATTCAGGAATTCCTCACATCACACCATTGGACCCAAAATATCCATGGCTAATTTGGTCCAAGCTTTCTTTGGCACCTTGATTGCCTCATAGATAGCGCAATTCATACAGTGCCTCACAGAATGATCCACACCTCTGTCTAATCCTGGCCACCGGAATTTTGCTGCAAGTCTTCTCCTCATGGCTCACATGCCAATGAGCCCCTCATGGGCCAGGGTAAGCACCTTGTGCCTCATGCCTTCCTGCTCTACCAGCAGATTGGAACTGAATAAAAGACCATTGACCCTTGGTAACTCCTGAAATACATGTTTGTGTTTTATCCCTAATCCTTCACTGGGACTCAATCCTGACCACACTAAACGTATCCCCGTCATGACTTCCATGATTTCCTGATCTGCTTCACATGCAACTAACCACACTTGCCCTTAAATGGCACCTTCTGAATAACACTCGACAGCACATACCAATTCAGTATTGCCCTCCTAAAATCCTTCATTTACATCATCGCTCTTGCTAAGGGGTATTCTGGATAGACTACCCACCAACGTTTTTTCTAGCACATACTCAACCTTAAAATTGTGCTCTCGAAGCCTGCATCACCATTTGACAATCATATGTGTAACCCGCTCATCCCCTTTGGTGGTAAACGATTGCACCAAAGACTGGTGATCATCTTACACATTGAAACAGGTACCCCACAAAAATAGTTTAAAATGGACTATGTCCCATCAACAAGCCAGAGCTTCCTGTTCTATTACTAAATAAACAAACGCAACCACTTCATCCATATCATAATTCCACTGTATAAGTACTGCTCCTAAACCTTTTTTGACTGACATCAATCTTACTTAGTTTTTGATTTCTGTTTGATCCCTGGTGTCAAAAGGCTTGAGCACAATGGCCTTAGTAATTCCCATCTTAATTTGACTTTACTCTTTTTCACAGTCTGTACACCATATGAACTTGGAATGTTTCTACAAAATATTTCCCATATTGAACATCTTATCTGTACAATTGTGCACAAACTTGTATAAATCTCAATCCCATGAACGATCTCAACTGATCCTTATTTTCTAGGCGAGATAAATCTTCAATGGCCATCACTAAACTGGTTTTAGGTACAATTCATTTAGCAGATAATTTGTATCCTAAATATTCAATAGTGGAAGTGTTAATCTCTCACTGTTCAGTACTAAGGGGCCGATTACGATAGCGGATTTCCCGCATCCACCGGGCTGGCGGAAGCCACCGCCGGCCCGGAGGATGCGGGAAATCCGCCGGGAAGCCTTGCAAGACCCACCGCCATATTAGGATGGCTGGTGGGTCTTACTATCTGTCCGCCGCTTTTCCGCCGCGGGCGGATTCCGCCCGTGGCAGAAAAGCATTAACATGGCTGGGGGTGTCTATCAGACACCGCCAGCCATTTTAGGATGACTGCAGAAAGATATCTTTACACGGCGGCATTTCCGCCGTGTAAAGGCATACGGATTTGTGTTTGGGGGCCCGTTGCGGGCCCCCAGGGGTGAAGGGGGGTGGGAGGTGCACATGGGGGGTACCTATGGTACCCCCTGCATTTGCCTGCACAAAGCGGCAGGCACCGCGAGGTGCCTGCCGCTTTGTGCATGCAAATGCACAACTTACTTTTTTATCATTGCAGCGGGTGCTGCTTCAAGCAGCACCCGCCGCAATGATAAAAATACAGGATGTGACCGCCAGGGTGGCGGTCACATCCTAATTTGCACGGAGGGACCGCCGCTGCCCCTGCGGACGGTCCCTCCTTCTCTATGGTGGCGGACGGACTCAGGTCCATCCGCCATCATAATCGGCCCCTAAGTGTTAAACCTTTGCCCCTCAATATAGTTAACACTTGATTTAACCTCTCATCATGTTGTTTTTAATTCTCTCCATAAACCAGCACGTCAACCTGGAAAGCTTCTACACCATCCATTCCCTTGCATAAACTCTCCACTGTCCTCAGCAGACGCTGAAGCTAGCCTGAAGGGAAAGTGTTTAAACTAACTTAATAACTGCTGTATAGTGCCTAGACTCCAGGTGCAAATTTATATGATGATATTCATATTTCATATCCAATCAAATAAACACGATACCACCCTTGACTGTAGATACAATTTCTGTGATGTTCAGTAAAGGTACTAGACCACCCATAACTGATCATTAAGATCTTGCAAGTCAACATACATGAAAATAAAACTATTGGCCTGATGGCCCAACACGACTGGCGCAACTCAGTAAGCAGTTTCAATGGGTTCTATTAAATATTTTACATAATTTTACATAATCTTCTTTTAAATCCACTCACATAGCCAA